>NC_143014.1:12942560-13646315 GCF_055824585.1 Amblyomma mixtum | reverse complement strand
ACCAACGTGGCGTGCTAGCTGCGTCGATGCTCGCACCGTCTGGTAGTGCGGCCTGAGTGAATACAGTGGAACCTCGATTATACGTCCCCCGGTCATGCGACGACCCGCATTTTACGACGAATTTGTGCGGTCCCGGCAAAACCCCCATAGAGACAATGCATTAAAAACCTCGGTTATACGACGCAAATTTTAGAAGGACCCCGCTTCGTATGACGGCTGGCTCATACCGTACCGTCCGTCAAAAAAGGTCGTCAGCAAACGCAGGCCGGGATGTACCGTATTTTCGCGATTCTAAGCACCCCCCCCCCCCCCCCCCCCCCCCCCTATTTTCGGAAAAAAATTTCCGAAAAAAAACTTTGCATGCGAATCTAAGCACCCCCTTTTTTGCGCGGAAGAGAGCCTTGCCGAGGCCGCCAAGTGCACTTGCTCTCTTTTTCGTCGAGCCTGTGCAGTCGGAGTCCCGAGGAGGCGCGGCCTGCGCGTTGTTGTTGTTGCCACTAAGAGAAGGATGAAAAGGAAAGTGCAGGGGCCTGCCGACTGGCTCCAGCCGAGCCACCACCGCTGCCAAGTGCAGATACAGGAGAGTTAAAAGATCAGAGGAAAGATAAAGAGAAAAGATAAGACGGGCGTCGCAGGACGCTGCTGAAAAAACAGATAAGCAGGCGAGGCCGCGCTCGCCGAAGCGAGGACAGCGGCGTCCACGGCGCTTTTTGTGTTGCTGCTTTCCGACACTGGCGGCACAGAACTGTCTGCAGCTATTTTTCTTTTGAATGTTTCCTAAATAAAATGTTTTTTCTCGCGCCCGTTTCATCGAGATTTCGCCGCGAAAAGAGGGGCCCGGGGGGGGGGGGGGGGGGGGGGGGGGATTTTTTGATTTTTGATTATACGACACCCGGATTATACGACGGTTTCGAGTGGTCCCCTGAACGTCGTATAATCGAGGTTCCACTGTACCTCCTACAGGTTACACCCATTCAGCACTGGCAAAGAATTCTCAAATGAAACCTGCATGTAGTAGAAGAGGGGAAGACAGACCTTCACTTCTAGCATAGCATCCAGCTCGGCCCGCTGCCTGTCCAAGTCACGAGCCACACGCTCTTGCTGCCTCTGGAAAAGCTGGGCTCTCTCCTGTTCAGTCACCTGCAAATACACAACCATTTCGGAAGAAGATGAGTAGCAAAGAGCGGCAAGGCCAGTGCAGTGACAGGTGGAAATGAAAGATCAATTTTCGGTGAGTGACAATTTTCCTTTAAATGCCTTAATAGCCACGCGACGCGATGCATGTTACAGGGGGAGGCAGGGCTCACAGGTGAAATTTTTTATTTTCTGCCGTAGAGCAAGTCCACCGAATGTGTCAAAACAAAATTTCTCTAAAACACCTTAAAAAAACCTCAGAAAGGGGATTTCAATAAAGCTGCAGTATGCCTGGGATGTTAAAGGATGCTGCTTCACAAACATCTTCTAGCAAGAATTTCTTGAATGCGTCTTGCGGAAGCTGAGTTAGATGTACTGAAAATTTGAACTTGCTCGCCTTTCCCTCTCCTCTTGTAAAACATCGCCGCTCCTCTGCCCGCTGCTGGCAGAGCGGCCAGCCAACGATAACCCTCGGCTGCTGACATCACATGCACGGCCTGTACACTGCAAGCACTTTGGTTTGGTTTATGGGGTTTAACGTCCCACAGCGACTAAGGCTACGAGGGATGCCGTAGTGAAGGGCTCCGGAAATTTCGACCGCCTGGGGGTTCTTTAACGTGCACTGACATTGCACAGTACACGAGCCTCTAGAATTTCACCTCCATCAAAATTCTGCCGCCGCGGCCGGGATCGAACCCGCGTCTTTCGGGTCAGCAGCCGAGCGCCGTAACCACTGAGCTACCGCAGCGTGGTCACTACATGAATTTATCAAGGAACACAAGGTAACAAGCAGCAAGAAAATTCATGAATCCATTGTCATGCTATGCTTTCTGCAAAAAAAACACTTCAGAAAACTGGCACTCAAGTCAAATAAGCAGTTCATTTTCATCAAAATGCCCTAGGACTGTAATGTTTAGGTCTTTGGCTGTGAGGGTCTTTCTGTATTTGGTCATTTCAGCTCCTACACGTGACATGGTGGCAATACGGCACGACGGACGTCGTGAGGGCGTCGCTGCCCAAGTGTGGCCTCTAGAAACAAAGAGACTTCTTCACGTGGCACCTTTCGTGCAAGATTTAGAGCCTAGATAAACAGCAGTAAGCCATTTTTAGACACTAATAAGAGTGTATGCTTGAGTTTGGCTGCATTACAACCTTGGAATAAATGGTCATCAATATCCATCGGCGTTGACACATGCACGAGACTCTGCATGGTAAAGGGTGACAAACACTATAAACTAATTTGTGCGCACTGCCTAGCGGTTACTAGTTTCGCATGGTTGTGCGTTGAGTTTTACGGGGACGTGAAGTTTTTTATAGCCCCCATAAATACATAACTTCTTTCGAGTGATATTTGTTGATAGTCAGGTAAAATGTGGTCAACTTGGAATAACTGGGTAAATGTGTTTAAAACAAGCATTGTTGCGTTGTTAGTATGAGCACATAATTTTCGAGACCGCCGGGAAAAGAGGTAACGCATGAAAAGCTTGAAAACTAGAAACGTCGTCCGCTCCAGTGAAAACGTGCACTGCATATTGACAAGGGAGTGCGTTTTTCAAAACGATCGGGAACAAAAGGAAACATGTGGGACTCTCTCAAAGCTTGAAAACCAGGAGTTGGTGCACCCACTCATTTGTTCTCAGTGTTCCTAACACACTGTGAGCGACTGGTTGGGAGCCTGTGTTGTGGGAGCCGTCACGGTGCCAGACGGTGGGCCGTGGAATGGGACATACAGCTTCCAGGGGGCAGAGAATGGAGGAATGCTTGGAGATGTCAACTTGTATGTGGTGCATCAATGTTCCCCATGCGAGTTTCGTTGTCTTTGTTCGTAATTTCGCCCCTTTCACGTGCTTCGCCTGTTCACAGTTTTTGTGTAAGGTTTATTAGAATGATACCTGCTCGTGAGTTGCATTCTTCAGCTGGTAGCAACAGCCCCTGCCGTGTTGCCGTAGCAATGGACGCACAGGAAGTGATGTGCCAAATGGCGACGGCTACTGCATCAGTTTTGGGTTGTTCATTTCACACAGCATTCTGGATTGGCACCTTTTGCGAAGGCCGTGGTGCAGCTGCATTGGTGGCCGCTCAAGAGCACCCGGAATGTAATTTTTCATCCATCTTTCTGGACCGAAAATAAACAGTACTGAACAAAAACATTGTGCCATGAAGCTTGTGTTCCTCGGTGCATCCACTTGGTTGCACCATCGCACTTGTTGGCCCCGTTGAATTTCCTGCCCGCCGCACACTTGCAAACTCCCAGCCATGTAGCTATTAACATGCTTGCCCATCGTGCTAAAACTGCGATGCTCGACGGCAGCACGCGAAAGACACAACTAAGATGAACTAACACGCTACTACAACTCCCGTGCCTTTGAGAGCCACAAAAAAAGCTGGAGGTCGCGGCAGAGGAAAAAGTTGATGACTGTGACCTTGGGTGCCATCCGTGGGTGGAGGCTCCTCTGCTATCAATAGCACCGTTGCTCACAGCACATGCATTTCGAAGGCTATTCCCACGTGGTGCGGCCCTTGCATTTTTTCCTTCAGGAAAAAACAGGGTGCAGCTTGAACACAAGTGCAGCCATTACACGTGTTTATACGGCATAATGCATATGCTGGCCGATGGCGTCACATGGTCGTTTTATGAGCGCAAGAAGGCAATGATTTCAAATGGGCAGACTCAATACTGCACCGAAATATTTCAATGAAAATTCTTCTCACAACCCCTTTAATGCAGAGCACTGAAACACAACACAATCACCACCTTCCAGAAGCATGCAAAGGGTACCTGAATTTTGGCATGTGCCTTGGTCAGGTTTTCTATCTTCCGGTGGGCGTGGGCCAAGAGCAGGTTCAGCTCGTCCTCAGACAGCTTCTGTCCTGCTGCTGGAAGACAAAAGGGGACTAACCAGCCTGGGCAACCCTTCAAAATTGCGTGGTTCGTAGAGGAGAATGCTGCGGCAACCCAGCAAAGAAAGCTGAGCTAAAAGGAAAAAAGCAGGGCTGGTGCTTTCATTTATGGGCACACTGCATTCACTCGCACAATGAACACGCTCAGATAATTAGGGGGGTGCATTAAGTACATGAAGTGGTAGGCTGGTGAAAGACATAAATACTGCTTCATCCGGTGAAAAAAGAAAACATGGTTTCCATGCTCGAGAGCACAGCCAACAACCTAATCTCGCATGCACAACTCGTGCTGCTGCTGCCTCTGGCACAGCGGTGTGGGCTCCACAAGGTGAGGTGTATAGCAGGCACAGTCTTGGTCAAAAGGGGCTTCACTTCCAAGCTTTATATTGGGACTCTAGGAGCATTCGTGGAAGTCCTACCTATTGCAGGAGGCAGTGCCAGAAATCTTCTCATGTACAGGAAATTTGGACCACCAGAGATCCATTAAGAACGACACAGTGTGGCTCAAAAGAAAACCCCTGGGCTCCAAACTTTTGACAAAGGCTGTACACAGTCGAGTCACACAGATTGTGTTCGCCGTAAGCGGACTTCTCATTTTGCAGCCAGAAATAGCAAGTCCGACTAAACTGGTGTTTATTTCCGAGATAAGTTTGTTATGCACATTGGCTTCTTCAAAGGAAACCATGTCACAGCGCTTTCAAAGCTCCATAAGCATGTTTCTCGCTGAAGCCATAGGTGCCAAGAATCCACTTTAAGAACACAATACATACAATTAATAAAGTTATCACAAAATTAATTCTTTTTAAAAGCAGTACTCTCAAGGTCAGCTGATCAAATACTTTTCTAGCTGGCTCACATATCCCCAAGGTGTACTTCCAGGGCCCTTCGCTACTGCTGCCTACTGTCACATCACCTCTGTCAGTGTAGAATGTGTGAAAATATTCAGAGTAGACTCCCTTTAAACGAGAACCAGAAAACTGTCCATAAATGAAATAGCATTTCAGAGAGAGGATTTACTGCACTATGCATGAAATGAGTTGAAGACAGAGCATGAAACACACAATTCTTCTCGTCGTATTACACCATTTGTGGGTTTTGCTTCCCACCCTCCTCCGAGCACTTCGCAGAAGGGTAGGTCTCTCTCATCCCACTCCTTCTGCAGCATGGCTGTTACCATGAGCAAGCACACCACGCCCGCCATAAGGCCCCATATTGCGTGCGCCCTTGTCAATCTCTGCACCAGCGCAGGCACCCTGCTTTTTAACACAAGGGTGTGCGGTACCCATCTTGTGGGAATGTGCTGCTTTCTTGCATAGACGCACTTCATATACCCTATTTCCGGTGTATAGGACGCGGCTTTTTTCAAAAATCTTGCTGGTGCGTCCTATACAAGGGTGCATCTTATACGCAAATTTTTCTTTTTTTTTTTTTTTGTGTGAGCTCAGAAATTGCTCAGATTCATGCTCAAGCTTTTTTCGCCAAAAAAATATCACTACCAATAACGCGGTTGTAACACGGTTAATATTTCAATACGGGGACCACTGTACACAACTTTTTTAGATGAACTTTATCATGAAACGGCGTGGTGACAACTTCCGGGACCACAAACGCGCGGCCGCTTCGGAGGCCTCAAGCAAAAGTAATGTGAAATGCCAAAAGATGGCAACAATTGCACTTCTCGCCATTGTCAAGACAAGTCAAGACAAGCCGGCATTCTTTTTTAGTCACCCTTTGCAACTTAATTTGCTCCGTTACAGTGTACTAGAATAGGGGCAGTGTGTTCAGGCGGCGGAGCGCGCCACGCACCGTCGTGAAGCCGGCAGCGTAGACAGGTCCCGGATGTATGTGGTGGCGCTGCAGTCGCACCGGCTGTACGGACGCGTTCTCCGTGTGTTGCGGCGGGTTGCAGCGTGCTTCTTGAGCTCCACCTTGCTTGTGAAGAAACGGGGTGTTTCGGCCGCACGGGCAGTGCTAGCAGTGTGATGTTTTGCTGCGGTGTTCGCGAGTGAGAGCCAATGCCTAATCGCCGACGGCAACGTCATTGCTTTGGGCCGGGGTGCGACACCGGCTACAAGTGGGCCCAAGGCGAGCAGCCTTCCCTCTTCGCCGTGCCGAAAGATGAAGGAAAAAGAAAGGTTTGGGAACGAAACCTGCATCGAAAAGATAAGGTCCTTGATGAAAGTTGCTCGGTCTGCGAGCGTCATTTCGATCCTTCTTGTATCCTACGGGATTACGTCCACATTATAGAGGGGAAAGAGGTACGCATTCCGCGAGGAAAGCCAGAGTTGCTGCCGGATGCCGTACCTACGCTCCTACCAAACACGCCGGGCTATTTATCGAAGAAGACGCCGAAAAAGGAAATTGCACTTGAAAGTTAGCCGTTGTTCTTAGCAGGCTTGTGCAACACATATGCTGACGCTCCTTTGCGTTTTTTTTATCTAAATACACGGATTTTTTTTTGTGCATTCCAAAGCCAATTTTGTAAATGTAATTCAAAAATGAATTAAGGAATTCATTTAAGCACATTAATTCCGCTGTAGGTCTCCGTTGTTTGGATTGGAATGTACTCGCTCTTTTTCTGTGTTTAATCCCTTTTACTTGGCCTCTTTCCTACCTGTTTTATTCCTTTCATTCAAATGTGTGATGTTGGTGTGTCTCAGACTCGTACATGAGCCTGGCGTTGGGGAGCTCTTCATGACGTAAATAAAAGTCACGAATAAACTGTGCAAATCCAGTCATTGCGGGTAATTCGCGAAACCGGAGGATAGAACGAGGGACAAATGTTTACCATGTTTACCGCGAAAGAAGGTAAATACCAAGCAGGGAAGGCCTTTGGCTTTGGGCCGTGTACAGTTTTGTGTTTTCTACAACAGCGGCTGCATTTTTATGAGTGCGAACTCTGCAAGAAAATGCACCTGGAATCCGAGTTGCTTCAACTCAATCGAAGCCCTTTACTACGGTGCTACTTGAAGCGCGAGTGTTGCTTGCGGATATTAAACCCATTAATCAATGTTTTTTTTACGTTCGAATAACTTCTGGTTACGTTGTAGCGTGGCTCAACAGATTTAACGGCTTTACCCCACTATTTCGGTGTCTCCAAACCCTTTGCTGTCAGGTTTGTTAATAAATCCGTCTAATGAGCGTTGTGATGCGCTAAAGTACACATATAATTAATCTCTTATGTGAACGTCAGTTCCAAGCATGCATCTCCACATCCTCCGAGCATTTGCACGTCTGTTCGAGGCGGAGGATGATTACAACACTTCTAAAAACGCGCAGCGCCAGCGCTGCGCCGTTGGTTCCGTACAGCCCATGCTCCTGTAGCGCCATCTCGTGCTTTCTGCATGAAGCGCCTCAGCGGCAAGCGCTCCTGAACACACTGCCCCTATTCTAGTACACTGTAGCTCCGTGTACGTAATGAGTGTTTCAACCGCGTTGCCTCCAGAAATGGGCCAACTTTTTGATAGCGCATCTGAAGATGAAGACTTCGAAGGTTTTAGGTAGAAATAAAATGTTATGGACATATGGGCGAGCTCTTTCGTATTTTCCTTCTTTTTTGCTAAAACGTGGGCGGGTATGATGCGAGTGTTGCCTTTTTTGATCACTTAGTGTTGCTTAAGAATTCCTCACAGATACGGTGCATTTCACGATGGTCGCACAAACGTATTTAATTAAGTCTCACTAGCCTAACTGGGTAACCTGGAGTGCGTCTTATACACGGGTGCGTCTTATACACCGGAAAATACGGTACACTGAAACTTGGATTTAACGAAGTTTGTAAAATCGGCAGTTTACTTCATAATACTGAAATTTAGCTCCATCGAAATTTGTCCCCTAGCATGATAAGAATCCGCCAAAAATGCACTGCGGATAACCCAGGGAAAAAAAACCTTTATTGCAATTAAAGTGGTCCCTTATTTCTGCCCTTTCTTCGCCAGTAACAATGGGACTACGCGCCTCTTGCTTATGTTGCCAGCTCACAGCCGCCTCAGCTCGTCTACCGCTCCAACCACCTGGTAGTTGCAGGGTGACGACGCACTAGTCTTCAGTTGTCATCATCCTACTGTAAGTGTCCTGAGCATACTGTTAACACCGCCGACATAACGACGCGTTCCGCCGCTGCCACGGCTGAAACACCGCTGGGCCATGCTGAGACAACTGCCCCCTCCCCCCCCCCCCTCCCTTTTTTCTTAATCTCCATGTCGGTGAGAGAGTGATGGGTGTCCTCCAATCACCAGCCAATGGAATGAAATCATGCCCACCCCACTCCTTGTATTTTCCGTTGTAAGCGTGAGTGTGTTCATTTTGCACGTGCGCACATCATATGAGTAAGAAAGATTGTCAGGTGTGAAGTGCGTGACGGGCTTGACAGCTGATAGGTGTGCCAACGGACTCTGACCCTTCCAGTCCAGTCCTTTACCAATCTTTGGGCATCTGTTAACGCAACAAATGCGCCGCGCTACCTTTGAACACAGGGAGCGCATTGCATTCGGCGCCGACCTTGAGAGCCGCAGGCTGCCAAGGCTGTGCAGATGCGTGTGCCAGCCTCGCCCGTACTACCCCAGATGGTGCGGCACGCTCGTCACTATGATCACCATCGTATTTGCCTATGCACTCTGTAAGAAGAACGGGCGCATATGGCAGGTTCTCTCAGGCCATGAATGGCGGTTTGCCAACATCCCTCAAGAGAAAAGTACACAACAGGTGTACCTTACCGGCACTGGGGCAGAAACGTGGAGGCTTACGAAAAAGGTTCAGCTTAAGTTAGGGACAACGCAGTGGACTATGGAAAGAAAAATGATAGGTGTAATGTTGAGAGATCGGAAGAGGGCGGAGTGGGTGAGGGAACAAACGCGGGCTAACAACATCCTAGTCCAAATCAAGAGAAAGAAATGGGCTCCAGGCCGGGCATGTGATGCGAAAGCAAGATAAACGCTGGTCCTTAAGGGCAATGGAGTGGATTGCAAGAGAAGGCAACCGTAGCAGGGGGCGGCAGAAAGTCAGGTGGGCGGATGAGACTAAGAAGTTTGCAGGGATACAGTGGCCGCAGATGGCAAAGGACAGGGTTAATTCGAGAGACATGCCCTGCAGTGGGTGTAGTCAGGCTGATGACCTCTGTATACGAAAGCCAGGCAGCTTCCATATTACGCATGCGCTCCGCTCAACCACTGGCGCCCGTGGTACAATTCTTTCTCAGATTCATTTCCAGCCAGCACTGAAATTTTGTAACACTGAAAGTGCAGCAAAATTTACTTCATCATATTGAAGCTAAAAATACATGGTTTTCTATGGGCATGAAGTTATGAAAACTGAAATACTTTGCTACACCGAGGTTTAAACTTTTTTCTTTCCTTGACAGAGCTGTTGTGCAGGGTCTCTGAGAAAGTTCAGTCTTGACCCAAGGACAAGCAAAAGAGTTTGTCTTAAGCGGATTTTTTTTAAACCAAGTCCTATGTGAAACCCACCAAATGATCTCACATTGCTCATCATGTCCGAGAATTGGTCTAAACCAAATCATCAATCTTGCCCTGTAGCTTGAACTAAACAGCTAGTAGGGTTCTTCTGGCAAGCCGAATGCAGCCAATTCATTTCTTGTGGCTGACCTCTGAAACAGAGCTCAGAAGCACTGCACTGTTAGCTTCAAGCCGTTGGGCTGTTTCAGGCATAAAAACAAAGCTTTCCTTCCAGTGCCTTTGTTGTACGTTTGTTTCAGCAGTGCAGCTAAGTAGCAACATGCCGCCCCGTGATAACAAAAAAGGCTGCTGGTAATGCAGTAGTATGCTATGCTGTAGCAACTGCATTTTGCAGATGCACAGTGGAAACTCAAAGAACCGATGTGTCATCTGTTCTGAAGCTTGGCACTATACTCGTCGCCAGGAGGTATCCATTCACTTGCACCAACCACAAATGTGCCACAATAAAATACCCCACCAATAAAACACCCCACCTGGCTCCCTGAATCTTGTCTCGGGAAGCAGGGCCTCAATTTCCTTCTGGAAATGAAGCTGGGCTCGCTCCACAGCGTCCCTGTAGTCACTGGCTGTCCGGGCCGCTTCCTTGGCTGACCGCGACTGCAGGGACGAGGGGAGATGAGACACGCGCGCACGGGGCCGTCCCCTGACCCACCTCGGACTGGGCCCTGCGCAGCTGCTCCTGGGCAGCCTGGGCAGCGTGCTCGGCCGGGCTGAGCGCCAGGTTGCCGTGGGTCTCCCGGTCTTCCTGGCCCTTTCTGATGGCACTCTGAAGGTTCTCCAGGCATTTCCTGCCAGACAAATGGCCACAGGAGAGGAGCCCCCCTGAGAGCACGAACACCCCCTGCCACTCGGAAAGAGCCACCCATGATGACAGTGTTTCCCCATTTCAGTGATGCCTTCAGAGCAGAATAAAAACATTTTGACAAAACGGCTGCAGCAAGTATGGACGCCAGGTGCAGTGAATAACTCCCCTTCTCTCGCTCCTGTAAGCAAGGTGCCACTTTTCCCACTCACCCCCTATGCCACCTTCACAAGAGCTGCAAAAGTAGCCGTTTAATCTTGTCTGCTGGACACTTGAGACCAGTGACTGCACTGAAGCTTCAAACTCCTTTGGTAGCAAGAACAGTGAAATATTTCGATGAACAGATACACAGTTACACAAATGAGGCACTAAAGGAAGCATCATGTAGCAGCACAAAAAGCTTTGGCCACCTGAGAAGGAGGCTACGAAGCTGGGAATGGTATGCAAGAGGAGGGCTGCTTGTTGGCTGCTGACGGCCCTTTCAACGAGAATCTTGGCCGAAGCCCTGCACCATTCTACTATGTACCAACGCTAGGTTGGAAGTCCTTCTCTACCCAGCACTTAAGATCGGACCACTCTGTAGTAATTTCAACTGCAATAAATGCCGCCTAGGTAATCGCGCCTTACCATCTCCAATAAGCACGGCTGCAGTTTGCAAGCAGCGATAGCACCGCATCAAGTTTTCATCAAAATTGAGAAATAACACATTTTATAACCGAATATTTTCTATACCTAATGTCTATTACAAAAGAGAGAGAGGGCAGCCAGCCAGTTGTGTGGAAAATCTCTTATTCACGACTGTTACATCTGAAGTGGGTTCAACTGTAGTTTAGGATAAATCTGAGAGAACAATTCGGATTGCTATATACATGGCAAACAGTGTCCAAATGCACAGGCCATCACGGTTACCATGCATGAAACCCACACTGACAACAAAGCCTCACCATGCCTGTTCACTTTTTACAGTAGCCTTCTGAACAGCAGCCAACTTGGCTTCTTTGGCTTGAAGAGCTTCGTCCCACATGTACTGGTCTTCACTGTCCTGAAAAAGGCAGAACAAAGAGTGCACAACACATCCAGCACAGCCTTCTTCTTGGCTCATTCGCGCCGCTACATGTCCCAAAAATGACCATCTAAGATAAGTGAGCTCAGCTGAAATCATCGGCCATTGAGACGTTACTGGAACACACATGGCAGATCTAGCAAGCCAAATGCTTCTTTCTACTGCTTTTTCACAGCAGCCATTGTAAAGCAAAAAATATAGAGGCATGCAAATGTTTGATATTTTGAATACAATTCAAATATGCTTGCTGTTCGATGTTCATTTCAATTCGAGCAATTGATATCTGAGTATTTCTGAATATTTGGCAGCGACAGACTACTGCACCAACTTTCATAAATCCGCCCATTGCAGAACTACAGAACAAAGATTCAGTTTAAAGCATCACGAAAACAGTACAAAGGGCGCCCTCATCGCTTTCGTGTAAGAAGAATGGACCGGTCACATTCGAGCGCTAATAGGCTTGGACCTCATGCAAAATTTCCTCAAACGGACGATTACTCACTTTGAACCGTGCACAATTTTTTTTTCTTTAATAATTAGGTTCCCATTCTACCCAACCAAGACACTGCCAAGCTAAAAAAAGAGAGAGATCAGGCACACAAAAAATGGCAACCCAGCAAGGCACTGTACCCTGGCTTCGTCAATGGCTCTGTACAGCTTGCGGGCGTAGCTTTGGGCAGCTTCCTTGGCTTCCAGCTCGGCCACCACGGCATCCTTGGTGTACTTTTCCAGCTCCGCCTGAGCTTCACGAAGTGACTGCTCCAGAGCTGAAAATGAGAGCCAACCTTGACACCACCATTCCAAGTTATGACAACGATGCACACAACTGCTTCTCTCTAGCACTAAGAGTGGCATTTTTTGGGCTTTTAACGTCAGGCCGGCAGATCTTATAGCTTGCAGCACGGTGTTCTTCGACCGTTGGCGAAAATATGACGACGACGACCAGGTATACCAAGCACGTTTGCCATTTCAGGCCTGACAAAACAGCACCCATCATTCTTTGAAATGTTGCTGGAGCCGAACACAAACTGAAAGGAAGGACCTTGAACTCAGAGGCCATCCGGTGCCACCAATGCTGCCTTCTCGCAATCCCGCTCGGCCACTTTTTAAGACTAGCGAAGAAAAGTAGTGCACGTGCCCCAGCTAGTCAAGTGTGTGGCAACGGATAGAAGAGTTTTTTTGTAACGTAGTTAAGTTCCCACTAGTCAACGCAAAATCATAGACTGCCATCTTTCTTCATAACCGAAACCACAGGCGAAGCCCAGGGACTACTTGATGGCTGGATAACACCATCGTGCAGCAATTCTTGGACTTGCTGAGCTATGGCTTCGCGCCCGAGTGTGGGTTTTGTCGAGCGGTCGGGTACCGTCATCCGTTATTATGCGGTGCTTAGCGAGAGGAGTCTGTTTGACTGCCGACGTAGACGAGAAAGTCTTGGAAATGACGCAGCAGAAGGTGAGCCTGGGTTCACATCAAGGGCCAACTGGGGTGTTCAACAGGTTCACTCTGGAGGGCAGGACAGTTGTGAGTTTCGGCGATGTTCTCGAAGTGTGCCCTTGGCCATTCAGTCCCAAAATTTGTTAGAAGGACATCTGCCAGGCCGTTGGTTAGAGTTACAATACCTCTCGCGATGCACACCCCATGAGAGAGCACAAGCCCAGTGTTCTGTTCCGCAATGCTGTCGGCACTGCACCACTCGTCACAAATGATGGTAACGAGGGCACAGGAACACGGAGGCATAATCGCATCCGCGTCGATGATGCGCAGGGCCACTCTGCGTTGTTCAGTGTCAGCTGAAACTCTTCCCGGGGCCATAAATGTTCGTGCAAGAAGCCTTGCAGCTATGGGGCAAAACAACAAAAGTGCCAAAAATAACAGAGTTGGAACGCGAGCAGTGCACTTTCCGACAGGCATCATGAGGTGACCACCAGAAGTACGGATTTGTGCTCCATCCCAATCTGTTTTCGCCTAGCTGAGGCGAGCTGCTTGTATCAACCAAGGCCATCACTGGGTCAATGAGAATGCGGAATGCTGCATTGGGAATACAGTCGACGACCGATTTTTCGGACTCTCTAGGGACCGCGAAAACGACCGAAAAATCGGGCAGTCCGGAAAATCAAATTTCACCGAAAAAATCACGAACTTATTACCACTATGCCGGAGAAAGCGGCCAATTGTATTGCACACATTCTAAAGCTCCTCATGACTATATTTCGCCGCGCGAAATACCGTATAAACGCGTATAAGGGCCGCACTTTTTTTTTCCAGATTCGAGGGCCAATTTTCGGGGTGCGGCCCATACACGCGATATGCGAAAAAAAAAATTTAAGTAAAAACACACCAACCAGGGAATGAGCGACATTTATTCTACGTTCAATCGTCACTCGCGAAGTATTTAGACTCCTGAGCTGGTGCTGCGCTCTGGTGCACGCTCATGCCAAAAGAAGCCGCGCAGCATGTCCGCTGTCAACGCGTAGCCGTTGTTCCGAAATTCCATCACATAGAGGAGCAGCTCTTCTTCCAGTTCAGGAAATTCGCACGGCTTGACTTGGAAAGCGCGCTTTTTGCAGCTTGTGTTTCTCTTTTGGTTGCACCATCATCGGACGCACTTCTCGGCCACGTCGAATTTCCCGCCAGCCGCACGCTTACCGACCACGTTCGAGAGCTAACTCCCAGCCGTGTAGCTTAAGGTGCTTGCCCATCGCGCTAAAACTGTGAAGCTCGGCGGCAGCACGCGAAAGCCACTATCACGGCGAATGCGCTAACACGCATGCTAACACGCCACGAAAGGCTGGAGCTGGCGATACTGATGCCGATGTGAACAGCGGAAAATCGCGACCGAGAAAAATTTTGATAATGATCACGGCGCCATCCATAGACGGCACTTGGGAGGCTCCGGTGCGCGCGCGTGGCCTCCGCGAACGGCGCAGCGCCGGAGCAGATCGCGGCCGCGATAAGATCCGGCGGCGCGCCCGAAGCGCGCTTCGATCGCGGAGGCCACGGCGTGCGCGTAGCCTCCGCGATCGTATTCGCGTTCCGTGTTCGGGACTAAAGATTCGGCACAGATGAGTTCCGTGAACTCTGACTACGGTTAAAGTTCGTGCGGCGGAAGACATTCAAGGACAGTACGAATTCGAAAACACGCGAGCGCAATGTGCCCACTCGCGCAGAATTTCAGCGTCGCAAGAGGCTCCCTCTAAGCTTGAATTTCGTTTTGTTTGATCAAGTTTTCGATATCTCCTGCAGTCTGAATTAATGAGGTTCCACTGTACACATTATATGGCGGCTTGGGTGCTGGCGGCGAGTGCGAACGAGGTCCGAAAAATCGAGTGGTTAGTTGCGGTGCGTCCGAAATTTCAAGCGCTCTTACACACTGGCTCTATGGGCCATGTCGCGGTGCCGCGAAAAAGTCCGAATAATCAAGCATGTCCGAAAAATCAGGCGTCCGAATTTTCGGTCGTCGACTGTATCAGCAACCTTCCCTCCTGAGGTGCTCGGAGACCAGCCCGGCGGACGGTGGTCGCCCAGCAGAGGAACGGGCACTCCCACCGCCCACCGAAACGGGGACAGGGAACGCGTCATGTGGAAAACCCCTGGAGCCCAATTTCGCACTAGGGGCAATGGTAATACAGGAATGATGTTCAGGAAGCAACAACAGAAGCCATGCTGTTTTATTAGCACACAACTGCTGATTCGACACCAAACTTGAAGCAAGCTTCAGTGAACTCAATTTCTCTAGTCAGGTTAAAAAGCCAGATACACAACAGCTGACCTATCTTTATCGAATCCAATCACCCAGACTGCATTGAAGAACCATCACACACGCCACTGAAACATATAAATATTCACAACCAATATTTCCAACTTAGTGGAGTCTAAAGGTTCGACTTTTCAGACTAAAATAGAACCCAACAAGCCTCTCCAAAATCCAAAAGTGGATTTTTCAGTCCAGAATAGATGTGAGCGAACATCGCTGCCAAACAGCTGAACGTTAGCCATTGCGGCCTCCATCGAAGGCACCATCTTTGATTCAAACGGATTCAATTTCACAGACAGGCCTGGATAGGCTTGGCAATATCTGCACCTCATTGTTGCCACTCAAGGTAACGGCACACACTTCATTCCAATCAAAGTGGTTTACAAAGAAGATGCATGATCACATTATTAACTAGAACGTGCAGCCGTTGTGGCTCGGATGCCCCCCTGGTGTGCTGCAGGGGAAGGTATCAGGGAAGACACTCTTCTATGCCTTCGTTGGGGAAACGGACGTCGGCAGCTAGGACCTGAGCTGCACTGCGGACATGACGAAAGCATGGTTTCGTCTCAAATGCAAGTGGAAAAATAGGGAAATTTACCATTTTTTAGGCTAGCCTTTCTTTTTTGAAATTCAAGAATTTTTCAGACTGTTAGACTATTAGAACCATTTTCAGGGTCCCGCCGACTCAAAAAAAAAAACAGCCGGCAATTGTATTTCAAGTTTTCTCTTTCTTTTCTAATATGCTAGCCCTTATCGTGACCCTTCCTCGCATTTACCTGCAGTGTGTGTGTGTGTGTGTGTGTCTGTCAGAAGCGTGTTTTGTGGCAGGTTGCTCACCTGCCCACCCTGTCAGGCAGCAGCTCAATTAATCATGATAGGCTGCTCAGGCGAGAGCAACCTGGGTCGCCACCTAACACAAGCAACCAAAGTCCCACCGATGGCAGCACCTGCCACAGAAGTGGCGCCAGGAAGACTCCCAGGGATCTATGAAAGGCGAGAATGACCAATTCCACATATATGAATATTAATCCATTATCACGATCCAAACTGCCATCCGTGAGCACTGGATCACTCCCAGGAATCTACGAATGTAGAGAATGACCAATTACGCATATAAGAACATTAACCCATTACCGCTATCCAAACAACTGCCATCCGGGAACACTGGATCACTCCCAGGAATCTACAAATGTAGAGAATTATCAATTACCCATATAAGAACATTAACCCATTACCGCTATCCAAACAACTGCCATCCGGGAACACTGGATCACTCCCAGAAATCTATGAATGTAGAGAATGACCAATTCTGCATATAAGGACATTAACCCATTACCGCTATCCGAACAACTGCCATCCGGGAACACTGGATCCCTCCCAGGAATCTATGAATGTAGAGAAAAACCAATTACGCATATAAGAACATTAACCCATTACCGCTATCCAAACAACTGCCATCCGGGAACACTGGATCACTCCCAGGAATCTACAAATGTAGAGAATTATCAATTACCCATATAAGAACATTAACCCATTACCGCTATCTAAACAACTGCCATCCGGGAACACTGGATCACTCCCAGGAATCTACAAATGTAGAGAATTATCAATTACCCATATAAGAACATTAACCCATTACCGCTATCCAAACAACTGCCATCCGGGAACACTGGATCACTCCCAGAAATCTATGAATGTAGAGAATGACCAATTCTGCATATAAGGACATTAACCCATTACCGCTATCCGAACAACTGCCATCCGGGAACACTGGATCACTCCCAGGAATCTATGAATGACGATAATCACCAATTCTGCATATAAGGACATTAACCCATTATCGCTATCCGAACAACTGCCATCCGGGAACACTGGATCCCTTCCAGGAATCTATGAATGTAGAGAATGACCACTTACGTATGTAAGGACATAAACCCATTACCGCTATCCAAACAACTGCCATCCGGGAACACTGGATCACTCCCAGGAATCTACAAATGTAGAGAATTATCAATTACCCATATAAGAACATTAACCCATTACCGCTATCCAAACAACTGCCATCCGGGAACACTGGATCACTCCCAGGAATCTACAAATGTAGAGAATTATCAATTACCCATATAAGAACATTAACCCATTACCGCTATCCAAACAACTGCCATCCGGGAACACTGGATCACTCCCAGAAATCTATGAATGTAGAGAATGACCAATTCTGCATATAAGGACATTAACCCATTACCGCTATCCGAACAACTGCCATCCGGGAACACTGGATCACTCCCAGGAATCTATGAATGACGATAATCACCAATTCTGCATATAAGGACATTAACCCATTATCGCTATCCGAACAACTGCCATCCGGGAACACTGGATCCCTCCCAGGAATCTATGAATGTAGAGAATTATCAATTACCCATATAAGAACATTAACCCATTACCGCTATCCAAACAACTGCCATCCGGGAACACTGGATCACTCCCAGGAATCTACATATGTAGAGAATTATCAATTACCGATATAAGAACATTAACCCATTACCGCTATCCAAACAACTGCCATCCGGGAACACTGGATCACTCCCAGGAATCTATGAATGTAGAGAATGACCAATTACGCATATAAGAACATTAACCCATTACCGCTATCCAAACAACTGCCATCCGGGAACACTGGATCCCTCCCAGGAATCTATGAATGTAGAGAATTATCAATTACCCATATAAGAACATTAACCCATTACCGCTATCCAAACAACTGCCATCCGGGAACACTGGATCACTCCCAGGAATCTACAAATGTAGAGAATTATCAATTACCCATATAAGAACATTAACCCATTACCGCTATCCAAACAACTGCCATCCGGGAACACTGGATCACTCCCAGAAATCTATGAATGTAGAGAATGACCAATTCTGCATATAAGGACATTAACCCATTACCGCTATCCGAACAACTGCCATCCGGGAACACTGGATCACTCCCAGGAATCTATGAATGACGATAATCACCAATTCTGCATATAAGGACATTAACCCATTATCGCTATCCGAACAACTGCCATCCGGGAACACTGGATCCCTTCCAGGAATCTATGAATGTAGAGAATGACCACTTACGTATGTAAGGACATAAACCCATTACCACTATCCAAACAACTGCCATCCGGGAACCCTGAATCCCTCCCAGGAATCTATGAATGTAGAGAATGACCAATTCCGCATATAAGGACATTAACCCATTACCGCTATCCAAACAACTGCTATCCGGGAACACTGGATCCCTCCCAGGAATCTATGAATGTAGAGAATGACCAATTACGCATAAAAGAACATTAACCCATTACCGCTATCCGAACAACTGCCATCCGGGAACATTGGATCACTCCCAGAAATCTAAAAATGTAGAGAATTATCAATTACCCATATAAGAACATTAACCCATTAATGCTATCCAAACAACTGCCATCCGGGAACACTGGATCACTCCCAGGAATCTACATATGTAGAGAATTATCAATTACCGATATAAGAACATTAACCCATTACCGCTATCCAAACAACTGCCATCCGGGAACACTGGATCACTCCCAGGAATCTATGAATGTAGAGAATGACCAATTACGCATATAAGAACATTAACCCATTACCGCTATCCGAACAACTGTTATCCGGGAACACTGGATCACTCTCAGAAATCTACAAATGTAGAGAATTATCAATTACCTATATAAGAACATTAACCCATTACCGCTATCCAAACAACTGCCATCCGGGAACACTGGATCACTCCCAGGAATCTACGAATGTAGAGAATGACCAATTACACATATAAGAACATTAACCCATTAACGCTATCCGAACAACTGCCATCCGGGAACACTGGATCACTCCCAGAAATCTATGAATGTAGAGAATGACCAATTCTGCATATAAGGACATTAACCCATTATCGCTATCTGAACAACTGCCATCCGGGAACACTGGATCCCTCCCAGGAATCTATGAATGTAGAGAATGACCAATTTCGCATATAAGGACATTAACCCATTATCGCTATCCGAACAACTGCCATCCGGGAACACTGGATCACTCCCAGGAATCTATGAATGACGATAATCACCAATTCTGCATATAAGGACATTAACCCATTATCGCTATCCGAACAACTGCCATCCGGGAACACTGGATCCCTTCCAGGAATCTATGAATGTAGAGAATGACCACTTACGTATGTAAGGACATAAACCCATTACCGCTATCCAAACAACTGCCATCCGGGAACCCTGAATCCCTCCCAGGAATCTATGAATGCAGAGAATGAACAATTCCGCATATAAGGACATTAACCCATTACCGCTATCCAAACAACTGCTATCCGGGAACACGGGATCCCTCCCAGGAATCTATGAATGTAAAGAATCACCAATTACGCATATAAGAACATTAACCCATTACCGCTATCCAAACAACTGCCATCCAGGAACACTGGATCACGCCGAAGAATCTATGAATGTAGAGAATGACCAATTTCGCATATAAGGACATTAACCCATTACCGCTATCCAAACAACTGCTATCCGGGAACACTGGATCCCTCCCAGGAATCTATGAATGTAGAGAATGACCAATTTCGCATATAAGGACATTAACCCATTATCGCTATCCGAACAACTGCCATCCGGGAACACTGGATCCCTCCCAGGAATCTATGAACGTAGAGAATGACCAATTACGCATATGTGAACATTAACCCATTATCGCTATCCGAACAACTGCCATCCGGGAACACTGCATCCCTCCCAGGAATCTATGAATGTAGAGAATGACCAATTTCGCATATAAGGACATTAACCCATTATCGCTATCCGAACAACTGCCATCCGGGAACACTGGATCCCTCCCAGGAATCTATGAACGTAGAGAATCACCAAGTACGCATATGTGAACATTAAACCCATTATCGCTATCCGAACAACTGTCATCCGGGAACACTGGATCCCTCCCAGGAATCTATGAACGTAGAGAATCACCAATTACGCATATGTGAACATTAACCCATTATCGCTATCCGAACAACTGCCATCCGGGAACACTGGATCCCTCCCAGGAATCTATGAACGTATAGAATCACCAATTACGCATATGTGAACATTAACCCATTATCGCTATCCGAACAACTGCCATCCGGGAACACTGGATCCCTCCCAGGAATCTATGAACGTAGAGAATCACCAAGTACGCATATGTGAACATTAAACCCATTATCGCTATCCGAACAACTGTCATCCGGGAACACTGGATCCCTCCCAGGAATCTATGAACGTAGAGAATCACCAATTACGCATATGTGAACATTAACCCATTATCGCTATCCGAACAACTGCCATCCGGGAACACTGGATCCCTCGCAGGAATCTATGAACGTAGAGAATCACCAATTACGCATATGTGAACATTAACCCATTATCGCTATCCGAACAACTGCCATCCGGGAACACTGGATCCCTCCCAGGAATCTATGAACGTAGAGAATCACCAATTACGCATATGTGAACATTAACCCATTATCGCTATCCGAACAACTGCCATCCGGGAACACTTGATCCCTCGCAGGAATCTATGAACGTAGAGAATCACCAATTACGCATATGTGAACATTAACCCATTATCGCTATCCGAACAACTGCCATCCGGGAACACTGGATCCCTCCCAGGAATCTATGAACGTAGAGAATCACCAATTACGCATATGTGAACATTAACCCACTATCGCTATCCGAACAACTGCCATCCGGGAACACTGGATCTTTCCCAGAAATCTATGAACGTAGAGAATCACCAATTACGCATATGTGAACATTAACCCATTATCGCTATCCGAACAACTGCCATCCGGGAACACTGGATCCCCTCCCAGGAATCTATGAACGTAGAGAATCACCAATTACGCATATGTGAACATTAACCCATTATCGCTATCCGAACAACTGCCATCAGGGAACACTGGATCCCTCCCTGGAATCTATGAACGTAGAGAATCACCAATTACGCATATGTGAACATTAACCCATTATCGCTATCCGAACAACTGCTATCCGGGAACACTGGATCCCTCCCAGGAATCTATGAACGTAGAGAATCACCAATTACGCATATGTGAACATTAACCCATTATCGCTATCCAAACAACTGCCATCCGGGAACACTGGATCCCTCCCAGGAATCTATGAACGTAGAGAATCACCAATTACGCATATGTGAACATTAACCCATTATTGCTATCCGAACAACTGCCATCCGGGAACACTGGATCCCTCCCAGAAATCTATGAACGTAGAGAATCACCAATTACGCATATGTGAACATTAACCCATTATCGCTATCCGAACTGCCATCCGGGAACACTGGATCCCTCCCAGGAATCTATGAACGTAGAGAATCACCAATTACGCATATGTGAACATTAACCCATTATCGCTATCCGAACAACTGCCATCCGGGAACACTGGATCCCTCCCAGGAATCTATGAACGTAGAGAATCACCAATTACGCATATGTGAACATTAACCCATTATCGCTATCCGAACAACTGCCATCCGGGAACACTGGATCCCTCCCAGAAATCTATGAACGTAGAGAATCACCAATTACGCATATGTGAACATTAACCCATTATCGCTATCCGAACAACTGCCATCCGGGAACACTGGATCCCCTCCCAGGAATCTATGAACGTAGAGAATCACCAATTACGCATATGTGAACATTAACCCATTATCGCTATCCGAACTGCCATCAGGGAACACTGGATCCCTCCCAGGAATCTATGAACGTAGAGAATCACCAATTACGCATATGTGAACATTAACCCATTATCGCTATCCGAACAACTGCCATCCGGGAACACTGGATCCCTCCCAGGAATCTATGAACGTAGAGAATCACGAATTACGCATATGTGAACATTAACCCATTATCGCTATCCGAACAACTGCCATCCGGGAACACTGGATCCCTCCCAGGAATCTATGAACGTAGAGAATCACCAATTACGCATATGTGAACATTAACCCATTATTGCTATCCGAACAACTGCCATCCGGGAACACTGGATCCCTCCCAGAAATCTATGAACGTAGAGAATCACCAATTACGCATATGTGAACATTAACCCATTATCGCTATCCGAACAACTGCCATCCGGGAACACTGGATCCCTCCCAGGAATCTATGAACGTAGAGAATCACCAATTACGCATATGTGAACATTAACCCATTATCGCTATCCGAACAACTGCCATCCGGGAACACTGGATCCCTCCCAGGAATCTATGAACGTAGAGAATCACCAATTACGCATATGTGAACATTAACCCATTATCGCTATCCGAACAACTGCCATCCGGGAACACTGGATCCCTCCCAGGAATCTATGAACGTAGAGAATCACCAATTACGCATATGTGAACATTAACCCATTATCGCTATCCGAACAACTGCCATCCGGGAACACTGGATCCCTCCCAGGAATCTATGAACGTAGAGAATCACCAATTACGCATATGTGAACATTAACCCATTATCGCTATCCGAACAACTGCCATCCGGGAACACTGGATCCCTCCCAGGAATCTATGAACGTAGAGAATCACCAATTACGCATATGTGAACATTAACCCATTATCGCTATCCGAACAACTGCCATCCGGGAACACTGGATCCCTCCCAGGAATCTATGAACGTAGAGAATCACCAATTACGCATATGTGAACATTAACCCATTATCGCTATCCGAACAACTGCCATCCGGGAACACTGGATCCCTCCCAGGAATCTATGAACGTAGAGAATCACCAATTACGCATATGTGAACATTAACCCATTATCGCTATCCGAACAACTGCCATCCGGGAACACTAGATCCCTCCCAGGAATCTATGAATGTAGAGAATGACCAATTTTGCATATAAGGACATTAACCCATTATCGCTATCTGAACAACTGCCATCCGGGAACACTGGATCCCTCCCAGGAATCTATGAATGTAGAGAATGACCAATTTCGCATATAAGGACATTAACCCATTATCGCTATCTGAACAACTGCCATCCGGGAACACTGGACCAGAATCAAAGAGAAAACCGAACTGCTAGCGCACCTAATTTGCATTTGGCCCAACAACACAAATAGATCAGAATTTTTTTTTTAATGAACCCTTGACCACATTTGCACAGGTCTCATTCGTCCGGCCGTAGAAGTCTTTCTAACTGCAGATGCAAAAAGCAGCCCCTTAACATATTTCTCCAACCTAGATCACCTGACACCAAACCCTTACCAAAGTTGAGACGTTCATTTCGTTCCTTGATGTCCTGTAGTTGCTTCTGAGCCTCTGCTTCCAGATCCCGCGGCGATGGGGTCTTCTCTGAAATAGTTTCAGCAGTTAGGTGGCACACAGCATAGGCTAGGGTCAAAATCCTTCAAATGGATTACTGTGTTGTAAAAGTCACAACAAACAGTTTGCCACCCATGTTGCTGAGGGCACATAGGATAGAAATAGTCTCCAGAGTGCTAATTGCTAATTTCCTTCTGGTCAACATGCTCAAAATAATACAGATCCTTCCATACCACCACGGGCTATACATGCAGTAGCACAGGTCGCTCACGAGCGCTGTCATTTTAACTCTCATTACTTCAGCGACAGAACCACTGACTTTTTCGTTCCTCAAATGAACGGGACTTGAAAATGGCCACAGGACTTCCGGTATGAATATGTGTAACCTCATCGCTTTCAATGATGCCTACCTCCGGCAGTGCAGATGACAACCCAGGCCACGCACTGGATGCATCATTCCTGCTACCCAATGTGAGGATGCCAATGGTTTCTTTCGAGTCAAACCCTATTCACTTTCTCGCTGCACCTCCCAACGATCACGAGGAAACGGCCAAACAGCCCGGAAACAAGCCATAAAAGCTCATAGAACACCAAGAAAAAATTTAAGATGCGGCTCCCGCACCACAAGACCAGCACTGGAAACGCGCTCCTTTCGAAAAATTGGTCGCAAAGATGCATTAGTCCCTCAGGAAAGCTGTTTGCTCATCATAAAAGGACGAATAAGTCTGAATTTCGGAAGTCCGAAAAATCTTTCACCAGATATGGTAGCTGCAATCCCATTGGCACCGGCCAGGTAACAAGCACGTGCTAGGGAATACGCTTCGCCTATATTGCATGCAGTGTTTCTTTTCTTGTAAAAAAAGATTCTCAACGATGTCGAGAACAATTAAGAGTGTGTTTGTACAACCGGGAGGGTTGGTCAAAACTAGGGAGTCTCCTGGGCAATTTCTTGTCACACAGTGTGACAATAAATGAACAACAGCACTCTCGAATGCAAGCTGCTTTAAATGACACCAAATCTGCCAAACGACCTAGACAACTAAAAGGCATCAAGCATAAACAAAGAACAAAACCTTTCACAGGTGTCGGAGGAGGGACGGCGATTGGCGGTGGCGGCGGCAAAGCAGGCCTCTGATCACCCTGCAACAGAGCACAGCAGTTAATTTTCTCATGGGTTAGAAATGCCTCACGGGAATGCCTGTGCCATTCAAAACACTCTCTCTCTCTGGTACGCTGGTTATCAGAGAGTCCACCGAGCCGAACAACAAGCAAACTGTGTTACTCTGTAAGCCTTCCCTGCTTCCCTTCTGCTACCTAGCCAGTATAGGCCTCGGCATATTGGTCTCTCGAAGTGCAAAGCTGTCCCCAAGCGACAGTGTCCAGACCAGAAGCAGAATCGTGAGTGATGCATACAGGCAGCTAGTCCCAGATCAGGCACACTTCGAACATTGAGGAGACGCTCGTCCAACACTCGCCATTGTGTTCACAGTGATTAATTGCCACTTGCTAGACTGCTATGCACAAGCAAGTCCCATGAAATAAGCCTGCTTTCTCTGCAAGTGTTTCTTTATCCACTCAATGCTACAGTCGGTCTTTATTTGTACAACAATCTGAACATGGCTCTCTCTTAATATGGCCTATACCGTGTCGTCACCTGCCCTCCGTTCGATCCACTCCCATATAAAATAATGGGGGCAGCTAAGGAAGGTCCGCCGACAACCTTGGAACTATCAGTCAGACTGGTGGGCAAAGCTATCAGGGCAAGTCAAATAGCAGACAAGGGTCCTGGGCAGGCTCGGATGACAATCCAACGGTACAGTAAAATCTCGTTATATGGCCTTCGAGGGACCAGAAAAAATGTTTGAGTTATGCGAAAGTTCAAACTGCCAAGCAGTCCTCAAAAAACTCCAGAAAACTGTTTGCATCACCATAATTTTATCCAATGAACGCCTGGACGATGGTTGTCTACATTTGAGATGAAAACCAAGCGACAACAATGACAGTGCTTTGCTTTGTGCACACAGTCGGGAACGTCTAAGAATTGCTCAAAAATCGCAAAGGTCTCCGCGGCCCTCTTCACAGTGCGACGCAGTAGCAGTGATGCCGCTTCACAAACGACCCCATCACGTTTTGAGGATGCTGCACCGCATGGACCATGAATCATATTGAAAACAAGAAGCACGTGAATGCAAGCGAGGAAAATATGCGTAGGTGTTAGAATGGCATGACACCGTTCACAAAAGATGCCAAGGAGAGTCCAAAACGCCTGAACCGAAACAATGCGGCTGAGCTCAATTCCGGCAAAGGATTGTGTGTCATCATGCCTGCCATGCCTGAAGTATAGTGTACTAGAACAGAGAAGCGCTCAGAATGGTACAAGAGGGCGGCTGTGTGTAAGAGCAGTGCTATGAGCACGGAGCAGTCGGCTGGGTAAGCTGCCTGTGTTGCCACAGTTGGTGTGGAATTTGTCACCACAGCACAATATTTGACGTGGTTACGAAGCCGCGGATTTTAAAATTCTGTTGCTTAAGTGCCTCACCGAACACATCTGACAGTGGCGGTTCGTGCCCAATGATAGTAGTTTTCTTAGAAGTCTGGCTGGTGGCAGCAAAAGAATCGCAGCAAGACAGGTATACAACCAGCGTAGTAATATCAAATGCGGTCAAGCTGCCAAGAAATAGCATGCAATTTTCGCAACATATGGTGGGGATTTGATTTCTAGCACGTTTATGTAAACACCGTTATTATGATCGCCTCATTAGGTTATCAAGCGTGCAGTTTTACACGACCTTTGCAGGTAGGGTAGCCTGCACAGACGTGACTGCGTTAATTCGTACACTTTGCATGTTGACAAAGCTATGCAAAATGCACTTGGAGAAAGGAAGTAAACCAAGGATGTTGGACAATTTATTTCACATTGCTTACGCTGTGTGTGTCGTACCTCGATGTGAATCCACGTCCGAATTAATAAGTGCGAGCCAGCACATGTCCAAATAAATGAGCATCCAACGCCATAGACTTAAATCAGCTCCTAGTTTGAACTAACGAGATTTCACTGTAGTAATAACGGTCAAGCACAGTACCTACGGCAGTGACAGAACCATTTTCTTGCTTGGGAGTGCCCATATTTGAACACCAACATTTAAGCTCGGCTAAACTGGTTACCGATACGCACTACAGTTACTGTATTTACTCGCGTAACTTAAGCATTTTTTTTCTTTAAGTAAGGATTTCAAGAAGGGGGTGTGCAAATTATGCAGAGATTTCGCGAAGAATTCCTAAAAAAAAAATTCTAGGAGGGACTTAAGACAACTTACATGCGGTAATGCGAAAGCATTTGTGCTGGCATTATGGCACCATCTGCTAGGCCAGCGTCATACATTGCTAGGGAGGTTTTCAGTGGGTGCTGCATGATGGTGCTACGGCACGCCAAGCAAGCAGTAAATTTACGGGAAACTTACTTTTGTACTCTGTAAACTGCGGTATCCAATTTATCAGCTTATAACTAATCATATGCGCTTCCAAGACAACTCTGCATTCACTAGACACGCCTTTCTTCAGCTCTGAACGTCAAATCGTCGTGGCGCAGTGGAATCGTCCCCGTCTCGCACGCCGCAGGCCCGGGTATGATTCCCGTGTAGGCCCAAATTTTCTTTTATTTTTCTTCACTGACAGTTCACGCCTTTTTCGATTATGGATTAGATTGTGGATTATGGTTTGGCTTGCTGAATTAAAGATTGGAATATGAAGTGGCTTGTTGGATGGATATGGACTGGATTGGCTATGGATTGGTGAAAGCGTGACACATCCTGTCCACGCCACTTTCGCTTTAAAAAAACTCATAAGGTTGTAACGCGCAATATATATCATATGTTGCCAACTGTACGTCGACACCCCCCCCCCCCCCCCCAACCTCGTTGACCAGAAGAAAGTTGACTCAAAATATAACCCCCTCTCACCAAGCCCCACGTTATGTAGTTCCCTGCTGAATGGCATGACGGTGCATGCACAGCTAAAAGCAATAAATGCACAACAATACAATCGCAAAGCCAGCTGTCAGGGGCACATGACATATGACAGGCGCTAAACCAGCAGAGTAGCGGCAAACCAAACAGGAAACTGTTCGATAGTTTCAGATTCTGGTGCGCGCCGGCGGTTCCCTGGAAGTCACCGGCTGCGACATGTTAAATAGCGTGAATAAAACAGCAGACAGAGAAGCAGAAGGGACACACGCTAGACATCAACTGAAGACATTCAAGAAAAGATTCCCAATTTGCCACATAACATGTGCACATGCGCAAAAAACTCAACTTTGGAAAGATTTCCTTCCATATCAAGCAATCATAAAATTCACAGCAAGGTGATGCGCGTTTTTTGCTATGCATGACAACTCGTTTTCCAGTGAGGGCAATTGAAGAAGTAGCTTACGCACTTGTCTCCTGCTTTATCAATGCAAAAAGCTTCAAGAATATCCCTATCAGCCTGCTTGAAGGGTGCACTTTTCCTCTCTGTTACCTTTTTTGATGACTTTGCACTTGCGGCAATGGGCAGTCAAATGTCCTGTGGCCATCAGAGCAGGAATTGATGTCCTATGCTTCATCAGTCTTTCATTGAGGCACTATATAACACCTGCCACAGGAAAGTGAAATAAGGTAAACCAGTGCAGTTCACAAACAGCGTGGCGAGCCTACTCCGGCAGGTTTCACTTTCACCAGTGCTGTTAACCATGCGGCACATCTTTGCCATCTTTAGCGGAGTAGAAAAAAACGACCTGAACGCCACACTTTCCCGCCACCTTCTTGAGGCAATGGGACAAGTTGCGCATGTAGGGCCCAGCGATGGGACGTCCCTAGGAAGCGTCACTGCTACAGCAAATGTTTTGCGCCCATTAATCAGGCTCTCGAATCAGGCTCTCATGAGCACGATGCTGACATGTTTTATGCCTTTTCGGTGAATGTGGAGGATCTTTTCTACTCCATATCTCAAGGGGAACTTAGTACTGCTGTCAGAGAGTGCACTGAGACCCAGGGCCCAGTCGCCTTCCAGACTTCGGTTTATCTATTGACAACTTCTCAGAATTGCTTAGATTTAATCTTTCTTCTACTGTTGTCGATTTTAACGATGACTGTTACGTTCAAAAGCAAGATATTTGTATTGGTTCTTTATTAATAGTTCGCTATGTTGGACATATTTTCATCGCTCAAAAAAGCCAATTCTAAACTACAATTCGGCACATTCTAAAGTAGTCAAGAGAGGAATAGCTTTGAACTGCTTAAGAGCCGCACTTCAAAAAATCCCGTGTTCACAAGGCGAACTTGATTTTTCAAATCCTGTGTTGACAAGGTGAACTTGAGAGCTGTCACGGTGGCTCAGTGGTTATGGTGCTCAGCTGCAGGCCCGAAAGACGCGGGTTCGATCTCGGCCGGGGAGGTAGAATTTCGATGGAGGCGAAATGCTAGAGGCCCGTGTGCTGTGCAACGTCAGTGCGCGTAAAAGACCCCCAGGTGGTCGAAATTTCCAGATCCCTCCACTACGGCGTCCCTCATAGCCTGAGTCACTTTGGGACGTTAAACCCCATAAACCAAATAAGGAGAACTTGAGTGTTCAGCAGTAGGTTCTTCACCTCTGCAGCGCTGGATTCCCAGACAGCCCGCTCACGTCCGTTGTCGACAACCTGATTAAAGAGGTCAGGCAAAACAACAGGCTGTTGCAGTGACGCATCCTAGGGACGTCCCAGCGCTGGGCCCTACATGCACAACTTGTCCCACCACCTCAAGAAGGTGGTGGGAAAGTGCGGCGTTCAGGTCATTTTTTCAGTACCGCTAAAGATGGCAAGAATGTGCCGCATGTTTAATAGCACCGGCAACAGTGAAAGCTGCCGGATTAGGCACACCAGGCAGTTTGTAAACTGAAGCATTGCAGTGGTTTCCCTAATTCCGCTTTCCAGAGGCAAGTGTTGCACAGGCCAAGACTAAGGAAGCATAGGACAACAGTTCCTGCTCTGATAGCCATTTGGCTGCCCACTGCCGCAAGTGCAAAATCATCAAAAAAAAGGTAACAAAGAAGAAAAGTGCACACTTCTTTTTCACCACATTTGAATGCTGCTCCACAAGCAGGCTGATAGGGATATTCTTGAAGCTTTTTGCACTGACAAAGCAGGAGACAAGTGCGTAAGCACACCTTCAATTGCCCTCACTGGAAAAGAGTTGTCATGCATAGCATAAAACACGTGCATCACCTTGCTGTGACTTTTATGATTGCTTGTCCTGCAAGGAATTCTGCAAAGTTGAGTATCTTGCGCACATGTTATTTGGCAAATTGAGAATCTCTTCTTGACTGCGTATTAAACTTCAGCGATGGTGTGTCCCGTCTGCTTCTCTGTCCACTGTTTTATTCGCCCTATAGCTAACATGCCTGTTCGTCCAGGAAAGCGAGCCAGGTAAACGGCACACCTTTCATATTTCCCCAAGCCTGCCTTCTAGTGGTCTGGCATGGCAGGAAGCATAAATGTGCGAGTAAAAGTTTTCTTTCAAAGACCTAGGTGATGAATAAGGGGTGCGCAAATTACGCAAGTAAACATGGTTTACAGTCAGTCCTGCTGGAGATGTGTGCACATTCCAACATGTCAGGCATTTAAAGGGCCACTGACTAGTCGTCTGGACATTTTAGAAAAACAAGCCCACTGCATAGATAAGGCATCGAAGATAACCTCTGCAAAATACCAGAGCCATGCGCGTCCTGAAAGGATGTAAAAATGCAAATCAAAGCCCGTTCACTGTTTCCTTCGAGAAGCAAACATCCTCGTCCTCTACTCTGGCTCCTGAGCCTTCAAGTTGACGTCATCTTGAAAACCTTCACGAGAGGCATCCCATTGGTGCGTTGTTCTGACTGACAGGCGAAGGGTGGGTGCAGCCGGTTTGTGGAGTCGTCTGCTTGCTGTGCGCACGCTTTCTGTAGCGCCTTCCGTTTTCACACACGCATGGCGGAGTAGCTAGATTGCGATGGCTGTAACTATGCTATTAATGAGTCTTTTAAAAAAACATCTGCGGCCGTGCCTTCCGGGGATGACGCCTCGCTACCAGAGAGGTAGTAAATATTTTTGACCAGAGGGTGGTCAGCGGCCCTTTAAGGCAGATGAGAACTTCCTTTCGCTGCTTATTAGTGCACACCAACCTCTCCTCCACTGGAAAGCTGCAGCGCTGGAGGTTTACCTGGAACTCAGTTCTCAAAGTACTGAGAGCCCAGTGCAGTGATGTGACTGGCCAAGGTAACTTTGGAGCAGAAAAGCTAGCAATTGGCACAGATATGCACCATGTATAAGTTGGGCTTTCTGTTTAATTTTTCGTCGGCTCATATGCAGCACTCCTAGTAACTAGGTTAGAAAAGAAAATCGATGAGTGAGAGTTGGTACAATTTCAGAAGTCTCCTCAGGGCCACCTGCGCATGCGCAGAGAGCTCACCACAGACGCTGTTCAGCTTAAACTCTTCAACATGCTATCACAACAACCGCACTACTGGATGAGCATCCAGTCCAGTCACATTCTCAAAAGTTCAGATTTCATCGTCGTATGACTTGGCATTGTTTTTACTTAACACGACGCTGCCTGCGAGGCAAAGAAGCTAGGATGCAAAGCTGAGGTTGCACTGGAGAACAGGAGCCACACAGCAGAGAGGCAGTTCGACGTGAGTGAAAAATATTGTGCAGGACTTTTTTAGGGCAACAAAGCAAACAACAAAATTGCCACCCACTGAGAACTTGGTCATTTCCCCAGAGCAAGGACAAAGAAGTCAAGCATTTCCAGCACGCCCTACCAGAGTAAATCCCTCCATATACTACAAGCCTATTTCACTTCTCTGTTTTCATTACTTCGGGTGACAAGGGGCCCGGCCAGCTTGATATACAGCATGCATACGTTCAAAATGATAAGCCCAAGAATTTTGTTCCTAAATAAATACAGAGTTTTGGTGCAACTTCACGCAGATCACTCGCGTTGTGTCATAATGCAGCAATTCGGCACAGCTATTCATTGGTGCACAGAACTACAAAGCAGAAACCCAAAGTGGGCATGTTGCAAGTCATATGCGACAGTACCTTGAATGCTTCTTTTTCTCGCTCTGCTACGGTTTTCGTGCAACAAATTACTCCCAAAAAAGAATACGTACATGCACAGTAAGTTATATAACACGATATTAGCGAACAGATTTAATTTCATTCAAGTCTTCTCACACACTCTGGAACCAACATATGCAGCCAGATTCTGCGTGTGAATTGCACAGTGCACCATTCAGTCTCATACAATATGGGTTTGATGCAAAAAAGTAACAATTATTTCCCCCAAACTTTTGACAGCAGGTGTACACATTCCCAGCGACTGGACACCCAAAAGGTGGGGCACCCAGAGAAGAGTTGACACCGACCCTAGAAGGCTCCACGGGGTGCTTCTTGCGCAGCAGACTCGACTCCGGGGCCTTTTCCTTCACAGCAGGCAGCGGTCGACTGCAGAGAAACACATTAGCAGATGAGACGCCAATTCACTCCATCCCGTCTACAGTAGTGTAACACCGCACACAGACAGAAGCATGGGGCCACCAAAAGAAAACCACTCAGTGTGAGTAATGGAAGCTTAAATAGTGAAGTCAGTCACTGCTGAATAAATAACATCATAGGTGAACACTACAACAATTATAAACAGGAAGATAAATGAACACATTTCACGAGTACAGGAGCCAAACATAGCTCGCTCTGAATGCAGCAAAAGACTTTGAAAAAGTGTTCTTTATTTCTTAAACTTTTCAGCCCCTTTTCTTTTTGTCCTGCTAAGACATCGCTTTCATGTGCACCCATGAGCCAAACAGATGTGTCCACCATCACACGCAGCAGGTGGCCATGGGAGCTGAGAAAGCGGGCCAAGCAAGCCTAGCCGGCCAGGAGTAATCCACTCAAGGGAAATATTCTCAATACACTGCGAGCTGGCAATCCCTTTAGCCAATGGCAACTGAAGATTGCTACAACAATGGTCGCCCCGCGTACTGTATACATTTTGCCGCCTTGACAAAATGCATTTCAGGAGCCTATTATGAATGCTTTGCAAGAATATAACTGAATTTAACGAGCAAATAACAAGGATGGTGCTCTAAAGAGACTTTTTCCTTACATTACTGCACTTGACCACATAGCACATTTGCTGCCCTTCCTTTAAATTAAGGCTTCAAAAAAGGCGGTATGCAAACTACACGGCCATCTCGCTAACACACCCTAGAAAACTCTGGAAACTTCATAAAGCATACCGTACACTGCTGCGCTCTACGATGACTCCCCCACCTCAGACTCCTTGCTGGCCAAAAAATGCCATGGTGTAGTCGTTACGGCATACAACACAAACCTGGGTTTGGCAGAGGCTCCCGGAAAAACAGCTTTCACATACTTAACCCCTTAAGCACTGAGTCATTTCCCGTGTTTATGGACCACATAAAATGGTTTCATACTGAGCTAGTGGCATTTGGTATTCAGCATGTGATACAGCCTACACTGCAGAGCACACTTACTTAGTTTAACCAAATGAAATGTTGCTGTGAACACCGTAAAATTTAAGGCAGCCCGAAAAATCGCCAACATTTGTCAGCGCAAGTCCTATCATTTGTGTTTCTTCGTCACCCTTATAAATAATGCACTGAAGGTGCTTCAAGAACATTCAGCTATTTCCTCACACATTGGAAAAATGGCCATTTACCTTAGCAGGTTTTGGTTACATTACTTTTTCAACAAAATCTGACTTGGTAAATTACTATTATATGTTCACAAAGTGATGCCATACATACTGAAAGGGGGTATGGCAAATAAAGCTACATAAATGTACTTCACAACAATGCACGCTTCAAAATGAAGACTTGTTCAGTACATCCAATACAAAATTTTACATCCAAATTAGGTGCGATATGAGGGGCATTCGGTAAGTTCCAAGCCTTGTGTACAGCAAAGTGGTTACACTACAGTGTCTTGAATACTATACTAGCTAGTGTGCCGAGCACTGGCAGCTCATCACAGGAAGGAGGGAGGGGGCTGTTTCCAATGACAAAAATTATTGTGGGACCATAAAAAGAACGAAAAATAAAGTGTCCCTGCCCGTGCCACTATGTTTCCAATGACAACTAACAGGCGTCGATTGAGAGCGCTACTCACAGCGAGTGTGCTACAAAAGGTATGGCTTCAGAATCTATCCGTACGTCACCAGCTGATGATCTCACTCAGGCTTAGTGCAGCCGCCGTTGCTGTGCTCATGACATGCAATTTCTTCGGTCAGAGTCATTTTGTCTGGCGAGTGCATCATCAGACTGCCGCACAGAAAGAATGTCCAAGGTAAAGCAGCCTTGGAAACAACGGACTTGTGATGTCACAGGGAGGATTGCAGTTTACTGTGATGCATATGTGGTGAGTCAATATGTAGGTTAATAGGCGTATACTAAAAATAAAGATATGACCGCGTCTTTCGCCGGGAAGGTGCAGCGTGGTGGTGGAAAAACTTTTATTTAGCAACCCTCAGCAGGAAGCCGGTGAGGGTGGGGATAGGGCAAAGAGAGGCTGCTGGAGACAAGTGGGCCCTAGTGGTGCCGCTAGCCAGCCAGGAGCCCGTGAGCCCTCACTGGTCACCATCCGGAGCTGAACCTCCGGCTGTGAGCTGTGCAGCACGGCCTCCCATCTCTCCTGGTCGTCGAGCCTCAGAAAAGGGGGGGTTGGAGTATTAGGGCAGGCCCTAAGTCAGCATCATCATCACCCTGACTACACCTACTGCAGGGCAAAGGCGTCTCCCATGTCTTTCCAATTAAACCTGTCCTTTGCCAGCTGCGGCCATTGTATCCCCACAAACTTCTTAATCTCATCCGCCCACCTAACTTTCTGCCGCCTCCTGCTATGCTTGCCGTCTCCTGGAATCCACTCCGTTACCCTTAAGGACCACCGGTTACCTTGTTTTCGCGTAGCATGCCCTGCCCAAGCCCATTTCGTCCTCTCGATTTTGACTAGGATGTCATTAATCTGTGTTTGTTCCTTCACCCACTCCACCCGCTTCCAATCTCTAGACGTTACGCCTATCATTTTTCTTTTCATAGCTCACTACGATGTCCTTAACATAAGCTGAATTCTTTTCGTTAGCCTCCAACGTTTCTGCCCCGTAGGTGAATACCGGTAAGATACAGCTGTTGTATACTTTTCTCTTGAGGGATACTGGTAAACTGCCATGGGTTACCTCTCGGTCTTCGTAAGCGTCAATCCCCCTGCAAACTGACTGTTCTTGCTTCGCGCAGCGAGTGCATTCACTCGCAGCATGACTGTGGCCGCGTCACACTGTGTGGTATCATGATGTGATAGGGTGCAGATATGACAAAAGCATGGCTAGGACTCCGATAGAGACTAATATTATCGCTTGTAGACGGAACATGGGGAGCGACGATTTTCGTGATTTTGAAAGCCAGTTTTTCGCAGAAAAGTTTTTTAAGTTCACGAATTTTTCGGATTGTTAGATTATTCGGACCATCTTTCGGGTCCCATCGAGTCCGAAAAATCGGATGGCGACTATATTCGATGAACAGATTTCAAAATACAAGGAAACAAAATGCCGACCTCAACTCTATTTTCACGGTGCTTCCCGTTCCCAGTTCACTTTCCCAATGACAACATTGGGTCAGACAAATCAAAATAGCCTATCTGAGCACGTCGAGGAAATTTGCACTCCATAGCTACCTGTTCCCCTTACTCTTTCTTGCCAAGGCTGGCAGAGTTGTTCAGCGATGCTTCAGCGTCACGTCAGCGGCGAAGAAGAGAACAATGATCAATGGCCTTCCCTGAATTATCCAAACTCGAGCACGAGATACTTTTTAACACAGTGCATACTGTCACAGTGTACCGCGCCTTGCCACTGCGCGCTGTTGACGGGAGCGTGGCACCATCTGCAGCCCCTCCACAAGTTGACGATGGCAAATGTGAGACGAATGGCTTGCGTGTCCTTCCTTGGGACCGCTTGGAGAATGCAATGGCTCGAACACACAGATTCCGCCACGCCGTTCTCAGATATTATAGAGAGTAGCCTTTAGTGCTATGTGCTAGGCCATATACGCATGTGTACAGAGAGTTGCAGTCCTTGGATGCAAAACAATAGCCAGAGTCCCTGGTGGTTTCTTTTTTTTGTTTTGCCTGTTTTACACCACTTTATGGAAGGCAAACGTGTTGGTTTTGTTGATCTAATATAAAACCCAAAAACATGACAAAATGCATCTTCATTTATTAACACAATTTGCAGTATATTTACTGTTTGCCCAATCATCAAGCTCCTGCCTAATGATGTCATATCCACTGCTAAAAACCGCCACTGTGTAGTAACGCCGTCAGTGCCATGAATTCGTTTTTGCGAGCTAATTAAAGTATTAAAAACCAGAATATATGAGGTACAACCGATGCTAATAACATCACTATAACTCATTCTATGCAACCAACAGGCAAAACAATGCAGTGAAAATGTGTTTCTGGGCCCCTTTAAAGGGATAGTGAAGCAAAATCTTAAAATTGAACAAAAACGCTGAAAATAGGTTCCCGGAATGTGATTAAACTGAAATCTAGTCGTCACTGCAAATATTTTTCAGCGGATGGTTTTATATTCGATGTTTTATGAGCGCGCGCCAAGCACTCCCGGCCAGCGCGAGGTGAAGAGCATGACGTCATGACACCCTCGTCTGACCGGTCGTGATGTCGCACAGAAGTTTGAGCAGACCAAGCGATAAAAGGCGCACTTGGACATTCGGCGGCGAGAGCGAGTGGAATCCGCCACCGCAGCAGAGAAATATCCAGCAGAAAGCCCGATTCTGCCGCCGGAAAAAATTCCGCCGATTCTCATCGGCCTCAAGTACGAAGTTGCATTCCCATAGCGACGCGACAAATATGGCGGCGCTCTTCGATGCATGATGCCTCGCCTCGGACTGGATTCGTTGTTACTGCCTTCTTCAGCCCGTTCAGTAGCCATAAATGGGCCACCGGTCTTTCGCTTCGTCTCCTATCGCCCATAAGAAAACGTACAAGTAATAAATTTGCTTTATTTTTGATTTAGAGTGATGATCCTGCCCCCTTTAGGCTTACAAGAGTCGTCGATTTGTTGAAAGCAATGGTTCCCCTCCTAACCACCAGATGGCACCACTAGTCTAAACATCGTCGCGCCTCTTGTTTTAAAAGTGAGAATGTTAGAAATGGCTTAAGGTCCGGAAAAAATAGCTGCATTTAGCGTACGCAAGCGTGCATACGGGTATGGTATGTAGACAGCATCGATTAACAGCTTGCCATATCTGTGTATGCCGTGAGCAGACGACAGACAGATGCAATGGCAATCGTGCTCCTGCAGGAACAGTGGGCGCGCGGGTGTTATGACGTCTAGTCACAGCTTCCGCAGGCAGCCGCCAGGTGCAATCATATGGCAATAAATCGCGAAAAAAGCGTGCTATCCGCCTGTTTTCGCTAAAATGTGTGTCGCATTTATCAATTTTAGCAGTCAAGCTCTTGTTTACAAGTAAAAGAGCAGCTCCAAAAGTTTAGTTCAGTATCCCTTTAAGACTACAGAGCAGTAGCAACACAGAAAAGAACAAAAAAAGGATGCAAACACAGGTGAATTTTGCAGTGCTCGTGTTTGCATCCTTTCCTTGTCTTGTTAGTGTTACTATTGTACTGTAGCCTCAGGGATGCGTGTTCCTCAGCAATATGTACGGTCTCTTATTTTGAATTTTCTAGTGGAACCATAAGCATCTGTGTAGTTATGTTGATGTTTAGTATTAAAAATGTGTTTTGTTCTTTTATTGTAAGCATATTGCTAAATACTGAATACACTGTGTACATTTTTCAGTATATTTTACATTTTACTTTATTATCATTTACGTATTATAAAAACATGCGCATCTGTGACAATGTTGCTTTTTAGACAAGCACGCTCTTGGCTTTTACTTTGTACATGCTGCTCCAGGCTTCCTATCATGCTCACTTTTTGTTTATTGCACGACCGCTCCCAGCTTGTCTCTTATTATATCGGTAGCGCACATGCATACTGAAATTATGCAGTGTCTTTGTTGTCACAGCGTGATGAAGTGTAAATAAATGGCATGCCGCAAGAGTTTCAGCTCCATTTTCCACCTCCACATGTCAGCAAAAAAAAAAAACACCAAACTGATGGATGTTTTTCGCTTCTGTGGCATGCACAGCAGTTCTACAAATGCCACCATGCCATTATTTTCAGCATCAGTGAGCTTGCAGTATTTGTCGCAAGGTAAGTGCTAGCCATAAGCCTATGTAAATAGTCTTAGGCATTTCGACGATTCGACCCAGACAGGCGCAACCAAGACCCACAAACGTGTAACTGAGCACTCTGCTCGACGTTTCAGAGTGACATTACAGGCAAGTTGCGGTCACGGAGATAGAAGGCTTTTAGGAGGCGCAACTCCATGGCCCCGCGGCCGGCGCGGGCGACCAGAAAACGTCACAGAGGAGGAGAGGAAGGGAGGTCGGTTTCCGTGGTGCGCGGTAGATGGCGCTCACGCGCGGTGCCCGCTTGGGCAGCGCGGTGCATGGCGCAGTTTCGGGACGGTTCTATCTCCGTGGGGACGGCGGGGCGTGGGAAAAAAAAAACAGTGCGGGAATATATTGGCGGGGTGTTACAGGCAACCCCTCCGTTTGTGGTCTGGGGCCGCTGATGGGGTATCAAGAATGTTACCATTCCAGCCGGCTTGCACGGAGAACGGCGGCTAAGTAGTTGTAGACGCCGTGCTTGTAGCTGTGGCTAAACTAGCCAGCTCACGGACGGGCTCACAATTTTTTTTTAACATTGCACCGCTCCCTTTTCATCCCCTGCGGTCAGAGGGACGCCGAAGCGGGCTTCCAAACGCTGTACTTTCCCTGTAAGGCAGGTCGAATCCCACGATGGAGGAGCCCAGCTGGATCCTTATCTCCCCTGCCTCTTTAGCTGCAAGGGCATCACAACGCTCTCACTGCTAATTGGGCACTGCACGTATCGATACGGTTTCGTGTCACCGAGCGGCCTCTTTCATCTCGTTGTGGAGCGGTCCATTGTAGCTAGTCATGCCTGAGACGTCAGGCTCTTCTATTTGGTTTGGTTTGGTTTATGGGGTTTAACGTCCCAAAGCGACTGAGGCTATGAGAGACGCCGTAGTGAAGGGCTCCGGAAATTTCGACCACCTGGGGTTCTTTAACGTGCACTGACATCGCACAGTACACGGGTCTCTAGAATTTCTCCTCCAAAGAAATTCCAGCCGCCGCGGCCGGGATCGAACCCGCGTCTTTCGGGTCAGCAGCCGAGCACCATAGCCACTGAGCCACCGCGGCGGCTCTTCTATTTGGGTATTCGGGTCAAAATGGGCTAACACAATGCGTCGCTGCCCCGGTCAGACTGTCTTGAGAACGGTGAGGAAGACAGCCCTGCTTGTGCACAGTGACAGCTGGGATACGCCCCCAACTCCCTGCAGAGGAGCTCCGCCAAATCTTTTAGCAGCTTCGGGCACAAATTGGCGGAAGACAAGAAACCAAGAAAAAATAAATAAGGAATACACTGTAACACGTAACACCCTCGAAACAGCGAACGGGGTCGTGTGCTCTAGTCTGCAGAAGCTGTGTGACCGGCGTGGTAGAGTGCTCGCACTCGAGTCCTGGTCTATATCCGTGGACCTGGTACGTCTTACTGCCTTGCTATAGTGTACGATGGGACGTAAGTGCTTTGTTCCGAACTGCAATAGCGGATACAAAGAAAGTGTCATACTCCTTCAAGGCTCCCAGTGACCAGCAGCGATTGGAGGCATGGGCGATTCCAAGAAAGGATCGGGAGCTGAAGCCCTCTGACTACGTCTGCGAGAAGCACTTCACAAGTGATATGATCAAGCGCAGCAAGTATTACGCAGAGCTTGGAGGTGTAGCAATCCTAGACCAGCCAAAGAGACCGGTACTACATCCTGAAGCTGTTCCATGCATTTTTCCTGAATATCCTCCCTACCTGTCGTCTGCAAGGAAAAAAAGGAAGCCACCGAAAGACCGACAAGACACCGAGAGTCCCGGGGAAAAAACGAAGCGGGCGAAAAATGAAGTGTCAGATGATCAGTCCGGGACATGCGGGAATATTGCCGATGCTTTCAACTTCGACGAATCAGAGACAGAGCATCAGGTACCATCTTCCTTTCATGGTTTTTCCGAGCCTGTGGCAATTCCTTTGTCTCGGCATGCAAATCCTGAATCTTCTGCAAATGCGAGTGCCAAGTAAACAAATCAACCAAACGCCCAGAGTACCGTGGTCCCAAGTCCATCATGCAGCGCTTTAGTTAAGCCTCACACGGACCTACAATTTGAGACAGAGGCACAAATATGCAGCTCATCAACGGCGACATGGTCGGTGAGCAAACTTGTGAAAAATACGGAAATTACATTGCCGGGCCCAGATTGGTATCGCCATGATATCAGCATAGAAGGCATCGAAAGTATTTGTTTTGTCCAACTGAAGAAGATTCCAACAACACCGGTTTTCGTGAACAAAAGTCTTGAACTGGTTGAGTGTCCAGCAGGCGTGAAGGTGAGCCACTGTGTCCTTGAGCGTGAAGTGAGCAGCATGGTTGTCCCAGTTGATGTCAGAACTGAGAATGCCGGTGGCGTGGGCGGACTAGACGTTGCAAGCATGGTGGAAACATTTAACCAAAAACGGGTATGTCGAGGTGGCCCTGCAAAGCAAAATTTTCCTGGAATTGTACTAGAATGGCACAATAGGTGCCCCCTTCTCCTCAGTGATGCAGAAGCACAGTGTTCATCATGCCAGGCGTCATCAAACACGCTACGCGTCCACAAGGCGCGAAAAGAAAGACGAGTGCAACATTCACGCGTGAGACTTCTGTTGAGTCCGTCTGCCTGCTACCGCTCAAAAATGAGGCTGCAAAAAAGGAAGGAAGCACTAGAGACTGAACTAATTAAGTGCAAGGAGCTCGTCAAAACACTACCTGAAAATGAAATTGGAGACCTGGCACAGAAGGCAAACCTTCCTGAAACGCATCGCATGCTCCTGACGGAGTGTGTAGCAGCTGCAAAGGCTGCATCAAAGCACGGTAGGCGCTATAGTGACAACTGGCTCCTACTGTGCCTTCTTCATATCCGTACACCATCGGGCTACAGATTCCTTCAGGAGAACAATATACTACCTTTGCCCTGCGTTAGAACCATAAGAAAATATATTGCCATGGTAGGAATGAAGTGCGGATCTGATTCAAATTTCTTCGACGCACTCAAGAAAAAAATGGCGGAAAAATCAGAATTTCAGAGGCATGGAATGCTCCTCTTGGACGAAATACAGGTGAGAGAGAAAGAAAATGATGTACACTGGCCTCGTTGACCACGGAGAAGGTTGTGGAGAGAGCTCTGCGCTGGCGAATCACGGGCTTGTTTTCATGTTTTGTCCGTTTGGGGAAAACTACGCGCAGCCAGTGGGCGTGTTTGCCTCGAAAGGAGCCACAAAAGGCACAGTTCTGACCCAGTTGGTTATCCAAGCCATTATAATGCTGGAAGAGGCTGACGCCATTGTCGATGGCATTGTATGCGACGGAGCGAGCACCAATCGGAAAATGTGGACCAAGCTTGGCGTAGACGGAAAATTTGAGGCTCCAAAGCACTTCTTTGAGCATCCATTAAATGATCAGAGGAAAGTCTACGTATTTTCTGACGTACCACACCTTTTCAAGTGCGTCAGAAACAGGCTGCTGAAGCAGCGACTCTTGAAAGTCAATGAAGAGTGGGTGTACTGGACCTATTACACTTCCGTATACAAGGAAGACAGCAAGAACGCTGGTGGTCTGAAGGTGTGCCCTAAAATAACGAACTATCATATATACCCATCACACATGGATTTGATGCGTGTAAAACTTGCAACGCATGTCTTCAGCCGATCTATGGCCTCGGCAATAAAATATTACAGCGAAATTAAAGCTGCTGGTACGATTGCCTTCACACAGAGAATGAACGACTTGTTCGATGCCATGAATAGGCGGCATCCAGGAGTGGAAGTCGCGACCTCTCTCTCATCACGGAAAGCCTGCAATGGCTGAAGTGACCTCCGAAGTGGAAGATACGTTTCTCACCCAGTCAACTGCTGCAGGCCTGCGGGCTCGCACAATATTTGCTCACTGAATGCAGGTTCAGATACGTCCTCACTGCAAAGTTCAACCAAGATCCACTCGAACGATTCTTCGGGAAAACTCGTCAAGCTGCAGGGGAGAACGACCATCCTGATATGCCTACATTTTTGCAGCTGTACCGGATGCTAAGCCTGTATAGCTTGCTGAAACCACCCAAGTTTGGCAACTGCGAAGCCCGAGAAGAAGGACCGGTATTGAATTTTTCTGCTTTCCGGGAAATTTTTAAGACCGATTCGGAACGATCGTCACTTGATGACCTAAAAGAGAAGTTGGACGGCATCATTGAAACCGAGGAATGGGAGTGCAATGAGGTACTGCGCAGTGACAACAACGATGCGGAAGTCGTGAACGCAGTTTTATATTATGTGACAGGGTTCCTGACTAGGAAACTAACAAAAATGTTTCCCTGCTCAAAGTGTAGAGCGTCTCTTTCAGTTGCAGTGCCAACAATGAAGAAGTGACACTCTGCAAAACGAGGGGTGGACTCCTGCACCCAAACACCAAACTGTATAACCTGCTTCGCTGCGCAGAAGACTTTTTTTCCAAGAATATGGATGACAGCGATGTCTTTTGGCCCACCATCGACCATGTTCTGGACACCTTTCATGTGACGTTCCCTTGCCATGAGCATAAAAATGACGCTATCGCGAAGATTTTGCACTACTACATCGCAATGCGTATGAGGCAACGTTGCATTGGGGAAACACGGGACACTCAGAAAACAACAAAAGAAAAGAAGAAAATGTCAAGACTTTGTAAGGATTGAGACCTTGGAGTATCAAGCATTTGTGCGAGTTGTGCCACACAACGACTTCAAGAAGCTCCCAATGCCAGGCGTCTGCCAACCATCAAAGTGCAGCACAGACACGAGACTGCAGTGTCAACTATTTGTGAAAGACATGTGGAAAGTGGTGCAGAAAAATAACTTTGATAGAAATGATTGTCACCGTATTAACTGACGCCCTCAATGTATATATGTAAATAGATTCGTACATACCGTAAAATTCCGAAAAAGCGCCCCCACCCATGCAAGGGCCCCCCCTAACTTCACTGTCAATTTCACATCTCGGCGCTGTTCCGGGAAAGCGCCCCCTCCCCACGACCAAGCAACAATGGCCTGCCCTGTCCATTCCAAAAATCCAGTCTTATCCAATCCTGCTTTTCAAGCCATTCGCACGCACCAATTGTCGTCTTGTTTTGGCGTTGTGGAGTTTGCGATGCCGACGCATTCAGTGGCTTCAAGCGGAATGCTGTGAACTTTTTTTGCGACGGACTCGGAGGAATTTTTTGATGGTTTTAAGAGTGGTTGACATAGCAATCGTAAATCTTTCGCTCAATCAAGTTCATGTTCCTAGAGATTACTAAAAATTTAAATCCATGTGCATTGCACTTTTTTTACTGGCGGGAAAATTCGCCGCAATCTTGAATTTCGGTGCCGTTCCAGGATAGCGCCCCCCCTTACTTTGCCAATGATTTCGGCTTGCTGGATGGGGACAATTAATTTAGAGAACAACCTGGCACTGAATTTTATTTGACTGATTTGTTCCGACTGAAGAGGACACGCGAATCAGCAGGCTATGATGTACGTGTTGCCTTAATTATGACCGATGCTTGCGCCGGGAGCACCTTTTTACTTCTTCGGCAAGCTTTGCTGCATGCCGCTCTCTTCAGGTCCCTGAAGGTAAGCGCACAGAGCCAAAATGCTTCGCATGCTTCATGTACCGTCAAGTAAAAAAGGGCAGCCATCGCGCGCGGCACTGCCCACCAATAGGCGGAAGAGCCGCAGGAAACATCAACGGTTAGAATTCGAATGTAGATTGCCTCCTGTTCCATGAAGCCACGTTTTACCACACGATAACTCAGGGCAGCATGACATTATTGTGAAGAAAACGTTGGCCGCGCAAATGCTCTCCCCACGGAAGCACTGACATGCGCGCGACTGCGCGTCGTCCTCGGGAACCTGACGAGGGCGGCATCGGTCGAAGGAAGCAGACAGCGCCTGTGACGCTCCGCGGCAGAGAGGCGAGTTTCGCCTCCTAAATGCTTCCATCTCTGTGGTTGCGGTCAAAATTAATAGCAGTAATGCGCAGGCTGGACCATGTACAAAGATTGCTTAGCAAGCAGCAAGAGAAAGTAAGCACGTTGTTGGTCAGAAAACAGCGGCTAGCAAGGTTTACTATCATATCGGGTTTTTAGTGTCTCAATGTTGCAGCCAAGCTTTGGTAAACGCTTATTAGCACCCATGCTAAGCCAAATACGAACCACCAGAAGCACAAATACCTAGAGAATGTTGGCCAGAAGACAGCCACTGCAAACAGGGCTCATGCCGCCGTTTTGTGCCCTCTCTCCGACAGCTATGTTGCCATTAGCAGCACGCACTGTCCCCATATGAAACGAGTGCTTCAACATTAGACTTAGAACTTACTGAACACCCCTTGTACCTGCATAAAAAAAAAAAAAGCAGCATACGAAAAAAAATCCCAGAGTACTGACTGTTGCGTCGCTCAGAGAAAATAAGAAAAAATTCTTTGGGCTTAACCACTCCATTCTTCGGGCTGAAATTTCACAGAGGTGGCAATAAGCCGTATGTTTTATCTAAGTTTGGTTCACGCACTTGCCTGAATCGAAAGTCTATGCGCTGATGCCGGATAACAAAAGATGGCTTCGCAAGCAGAAAGGTTGAGGAGCACTCTTTGCTATCCAACAAGAGCTGGCACTGCCAGTACAGCTCTTACGAAACTGCCCCTTCTGGTCCAATGTCACACTATACGATGCAGACTTTTGGTTAATACTCATCAATTTAGGCAAGTAGTCAAAACAAAAATTACCACTGCATGCCACCCCTGTGCGAAATTTGAGTGTGAACAAATAAGTGATTTGGTCGCGAGATTTTTCGATTTTCTCTGAGCAATGCAACACTCAGGACCATGTTCATATCGAAAACAAAAAAAAAAAATTCCAGCTTCCCAAACATGAAGCTATAGGCACCTGACAACTTTTGCACAAAATGTCAAAAAAGCCATCAAACGGGACAGCACTCACACGGGTGGCCCCAGGATGCTGCCCAGAAGGGAGGGCCCATAAGGCACGCTGCTCTCTAGCTTGTGCCTAAAATCAGAGTCCACTCTTGCATAGGCTAATGTTCCACCTATGCCAACAGCAGCCACACCTGCTGCGATGACAATGGTCTTGGCAGAGCTCCTGAAAGGGAAAAAAAGGTGGAGGCACTCTGAGCAACATGGCACCAGCTGAAAGTCAAAGGCTCAGATGGTAATAAGCTCAGCTGTGCACTATCTCACAATCACAGTTAGTGGCAACACGAGCACACTATCAAAGCACTGGATTATTCCCTAGATGGGACCGCATGACAGCAGCAAAAGGGCTGCTGCCGACGGAGTCTCGAACATGCTCCAAAGTGTGTGCGTGGGGAGAGAGAGAGAAAGGCAAGACTGGCGCTTGTTGACATCATTCTCCATGCAGTTGATGATAGACCCACGCAAAATGGGTGCTTTTCGTCAAATATGCATTTTTGCCTTCCAGGCATTACACAGAATCTAATTTTTATCTGTGCTCCAGAAAATTATTAATCATGACTGGTGTGTGCAGCTTCAAGCCCCGCGAACACTGCTTTCAAAGTGTACATGCGAGGCATGAAACAGAGATAACATGGCAGGCAGGCCCTCGTTTGAAAGGTTGCTCCACTCCTTTGCCAGGAAGGCAGCATCAAAAAAGGGCTAACATTAGCAAGGCCTCACTGGCTGGAAAAAATAAATTCAAGATGGGGTTAGCGCAAGCTTCAACCGAATGAGGCATTCTTCCCCACCAACACATCCACCTTGGTAGTGTCCTGATAGCCTTGCAGTTTTTAGTCTGTATACTGTGACCATCTACGAAGAAAATTCCTCACTCGGGAAACGGGAACACAGCACCGCAGTAGGGGATAAGGTTGGGCTGGTGCTATTTCCTTGTTCGGCTATTCTTTGCCCAATAAAAGCAGAAAAACGAGTCATTTCGTTGACTATTTTCTAGGAAGCTGTGACCTCAGAAAAGAATGGCCTCATGCCAAGCAACAAATGTGCCCCGAGTGAAGCTCTTTGAAATTTCGATTGGTTTGGTTTATTGGGGTCCCAAAGCGACTCCGGCTATGAGGGACGCTGTAGTGAAGGGCTCCGGAAATTTCCACCACCTGGGGTTCTTTAACTCTTTCGTTACCCTGCCACTGTGCTTCGATCACGGGTGATCGAAAAATTCGAAGCGCTACGGCAGCGCGACCACGGCCGCTACGGACTTGCTGAGTCATTCAGTTTGTTGTTCACACATTGAACTTCAACTTCCTGTTTATTTTATATTTTTGCCAAAAAGCGGCAATTTTTGAGACGCGCTTGAAGTTGGGGGTGCGGCGTCGGGCGCTCCGAACAAGCCGTCATCATCGGGAATGGCGCTCGCTCGAAAAAACCCCATTCCACTCAATTCCGCTGCGTTTGCACCACATATTTTTGATGTATCGATTAGCACGGACCCTGACGACGATGCTGTATCGTCAGGAATTGTTTCGAAGCTCAAACTGGGCAACGAGAGCCCAGAACGCTCGCCTGTGCGTTCAGATTCCTCGTTCCGGTCTGTTTGTGAGAACCGAAGCTCCTCATTATAGCCGTTACGGTGATGTGGCGCCATCTAAGTTGTTCTTCAGAGACTACAGTTTCGGTTTCTGCGTAGAGTGCAATTTTCCCACAACGCACAAATTTTTGAAACACCCTTGAAGCGGAGGGTACGGCGCGGACGCTCCGTGCATGGCGTCGGGCGCGCGGAAGGCGCGCGCTCGGAAAAACCTTGCTGCGCGCAATTCTACTGCGTTGACTGCAATTATTATCTATGCTACGAGTAGCAGAGTCTCTGGTGACGATATTGCATTGTCGGATTTTGGTTCAGACACTGTAACTGCGCAAACCTATCCCGGAACGTTGGCCTGATAGTTTCGCTTTCTTTTTCCTGTCCGCTTGTGCGGGCGCATCTGGTTTGTTTTTCAGACGGTTAGTTCCATTTTTGGCCTAGTTCGTAATTTCCCTGCCGGTCGTGCATTTTTGAAGTGCCCTTGGAGCATAGGTTTATTGCGACATAATACGCGGTGAGGATGGCGTCGCGTCGAGGTCGGGCGCTTCGCGCGCTCGGAAGAGTCCCGCTGCACGTGATTCTTCAGCCTCCGCAGCTGATTTTCAAGATCCTCCGAGCAGCAGTGACTCGGACGAAAATGTTGTAACGTCGGATTTCGATTCTGCAGCTACATTGCAGCTATACTTATCGCATACTATATATCGCAATATCGCACCTATACTTTGTTGTGTTTTATATTTTTTTTTCCATTTTTGACGTAAATTAAATAAGTTTTGATTTGTATTTTTTAAACCACGCTTACCAAGCTTACGTTTGGCGCATAACATTACACTTCCAATTTTTTTTTTTGTTGGACTGTAAAAATCATATAAGGAGCACTCTCAAACGAGCCTTTTCAAGAGGCATGAAGAAAAAAAATTCCAGCTCGAAAACTATTCAAGTTATAATTTTCAAACTTTAATGCCATGTTTTAGAAAGAATTTGAATTGTTTTGTAATTTCTAGAATTTTTTTGTACAAGTGTTTTTTATTTTTTGCTGTGTTTACTGATTTTTTTTCACAACATTTCAAGCAGAATATGTGTTCAAATAAATTTCATTATAAAGCGCATTCTATCTCAATTATTGTTATGCATTTTATATAGTTTTATCTATCACACTTTTTCTAAAAAAAATTTTTGTATGAGACATATGAAAAATCATCGTTTTCCCGTGGTAACGAAAGAGTTAACGTGCACTGACATCGCACAGCACACGGGCCTCTAGAATTTCGCCTCCATCGAAATTCGGCCGCTGCGGCCGGGATCGCACCCGCGTCTTTCGGGCCAGCAGCCGAGCGCCGTAACCACTGAGCCACCGCGGCGGGGCGTTAGAAAAAATTCCCTGACGATTACGATATGCCCTAAAGCAAACGCAGATCTTTGCAGCCACACCATATGTTACAAAGTGTAAAGGTACAAGACTTCCTCCTCCCTTCACTATCACCTTCCTCCCGCTGACAGGACAGCTGCACTCTCGTTATATTCACCACCCTTGAGAACAGCAGCACCTGTGTTGAAGCAGACTTCTCTTGAATGTGGGAACGTGATAGCCCCCTGCTGCAGGTATTTTCAACACCGCATTGCACAGAATAAGCCGAGATTTATTTACGTACTGTTGCAAGACGATACATTTCTAGTCCATCTCTGAAGGTGCTCAACTTTTACCAGAATGAAGACACACTTGTCAAGTATGGTAAAAAGTGTCTCCAAATTAAACTAATTATACACAGAGAGTGAGCGTTTCAAAAGTTGTTTTTTATGTGGTGTTCCACTTGAGGTTGGAGACAAAGTGATTAGGCAGAGCAGAGAGCTGGGTGAGTTGTTACAAAGCTACAAGAATAAAGCTAGCAGAATGAATGCAGACAGAGTGATGAACACAGACAGACATGACATTGTGTAAAAGGTTGGAGATCTTTCGGCTGTTCAGGGAATTCATCTCTCATGACAACTTTCAGCTCTTTAGGGAACTCAAGGCAGCATCTCTAGTCGCTCCTCTCGTCGTTGTGAAAAAGCCGGATGGTTCAAATAGACTGTGTGTGGACTTCCGTTGTCTGAACAACGTTTTAGTAGCAGATGCCGAACTTTTCCTAGATTGGATGTGGTGTTTGCAAAAGTAGCCAACATGAAGTTCTTTTCTAAGCTTGACCTAGCTAAACGCTACAGGCAGAGATCCCCATGGAGGAGCCACCAAAAGAAAAGACCGTGTTCTCTTGTTCAAGCGGGTTGTTCCAGTTCAAGTTTATGCCCTTGAGCTTAAAAACTGCAGCGGCTGTATTTACAAAGTTGGTAGAAATGTGTTGCAAAGACTTGGTGAACAGGGACCATTTTACTGACAACCTAATGGCGATTGAATCTTGGCCATAAATTTAGAAACATTGGAAAGGCTGTTTGGCAGACTACGTCCAGCTAGTCTTAGGCCAAACAAATACGAGCTGGACTGAGAAGCAGTGGCATTCCTTGGCCACACCATAGGTATGGGCAATATTAATGCGGAGGAGGATGTTTTAGATAAAATACAAGCCCTCTAAGAAATAAGTCCAGTCCTTTCTTGGCTTGAGTGCACACCCAACTACGCTGATATCACCAAACCGCTTCAACGAAGAAAGGAGCTGGGAATACGGTGGCATGGACTTCCACACACGAGGAAGCCTTTGGGACACTGAAGCAGCCGCAGATGGTGCAGAAAGCGTACATGCGGATGCTTTGGACAAGAACGAGGCAGAGAAAAATTACTCCAGAAAAAATGCCTTGCACTTGTTTGGGTGGTATAGTGTTTTCATATATATTTGTTGGGCAAGCCGTTCCAAGTACAGACTAGTTGGTGCTTCATGAGTATGATTTCTTCACGGAGTACATTCATGATAGAGATAATGTGGGAGCGGACTACATGAGTAAAGTTCAGTTCAGTTCAGTTTATTACCTTAAAGACCCCCGTAGGGGTATTACATAAGGGGTGGATTATACAGAAAAATAAGTACAATGGTTGCCATGTGGGTTCAACATACAATATGATCTGTTAGTGCTTTGGAAAAGTTGGATGGGCAGGTGATAGCGGCGATGCTGAGGGAAAGGCCGTTCCAATCTAATGCTGCTCGGGGGAAGAAGGAGGCAGCGAACGTGGTCGTATGGGTCCGAGACCGGGCAACTTGAAGAATATGGCCAGTGCGATGCGATATGCGAGCTGGTGATGTGATATAGCCTGCGTAACCGTGGGTGCTGTAAAAGAACTTATGAAACAGGTTTAGGCTGGCAATGCGGCGACGAATAACAAGGGTTGATAAGGCGGATTCTGCTTTTAAAGACGACACGCTGACTTGGTATGAATAGGTATTGTGGATGAATCTAGTGGCACGGTTCTGGACGGATTCGAGGGCATTTATGAGGTATATTTGATGTGGATTCCATATGGGGGATGCATATTCTAGTTTCGGTCTGATTAGCGATTGGTAAGCCAGGAGTTTAACTTGTTGGGGAGCGTGACGTAAGTGACGTTTCAAAAAGCCTAGTGTTTTATTCGCGGATGATATTACATTAAAAATATGTGTGCACCAAGATAAATCATAAGATAGCGTGACTCCTAAGTACTTAAATGAGTTAACTGCATCTATTGGAATTTGAGCTATATTGTACGAAAAAAATAAATGGTTTAGTGCGACGGGTGAAGGATACAATCTTGCATTTCTGAGGGTAAAGTGACATCATCCCCAGGTCGCTCCATTTCTGAACATTAGTTAGGTCAGTCTGGAGGGCTTCTTGGTCGGAAGAGTTATTAATAGTACGATAAATGACGCAATCATCTGCGAACATACGAATGTGACATGATACGTGAAGGGGCAAGTCATTAATGTATATATAGAATAATAACGGTCCGAGCACTGATCCTTGGGGGACGCCTGAGGTTACTGGAATGTAATCAGAAAATTCGTTATTAACTATGACAAATTGGGTTCGATTTGTTAAAAATTCCTTAATCCAGTTTAGAATGCTAGGGTGAATATTTAGGTAAGAGAGCTTAAGTAGTAATCTCTGGTGTGGTACTTTGTCAAAGGCTTTTGTGTAATCTAAAAAAATAGCGTCAATCTGTTGGTTGCAATCAAGGTTAGCATGTAAGTCATGAACCAATGTAGCCAGTTGTGTGTCACAGGAACGGTTTTTACGGAAGCCATGTTTGATGAATGAAAGAAATTGTTGGAATCGAGAAAGTTCGTGACTTGAGAATAAATTACATGCTCCATGATTTTACAAGGAATGCTTGTTAGGGAAATGGGTCGATAATTTAAGGGCGAGTTTTTGTTACCAGACTTGAAGATTGGGACGACCTTTCCCACTTTCCAGTCATCCGGTATGTTACCTGAAGAGAGAGACTGAGAGTACAATAGTGATAAGTAGGCCGCAGAAATGAGCTTAGTATTTTTCAGAAATTTCGAGTTAATTTCATCGATCCCGGCTGATGACGTTAGCTTGATATTTTCGATACGAGATCATATACCATCTGCGAAGAAAGAAACTGGATCCATGGTTGACGCTGTGAAGGAACTTATGAAGGTGTTAGCAGGTAAATCACACTCTTTCGCAAAAACAGTTGAAAAGGCTCTATTGAAAATGCCAGCACATTCACAATCGCTGATGGCTTGACCCATACCGTTAGTAAGAACGATTGTGCGTGTATCCTGCGGGTTTACTACGTGCCAGAATTTTTTAGGGTTGTGTATTAGCATATTTGGCAAGTCAGCGTGGAAAAAGGTGTGTTTTGCGTTGCGGATAGCAGCAAGGTAATCAGCTTCGGCAGTGTAGTACTTTTCCCATGATGCTTGGCTTGGGTTCCGCTTTGCTGCCCGATAGTGATGCTTTTTCTTGTTTTCCAGGCGTTTCAGGACCGTAGTAAACCACGGTTTTTGCTGGTTAGCCCGGAAACTAGCCACCGGAATGTACTTGTTTGTTAGTTCGTGAACTTTGGCCCTGAAAATCGTCCAATTTTCGTGAAGAGACTTTGTGTGGAAATCGGTTTCATAAGTTGGAAAAAAAGCAGTTCTCCATTTATTGCTTGAAAATCACCTCTTTCATAAAGACGAATTGTTTTCCTGGAAACTTGACGAAGCATGGGTGTAAAACTGAAGGTAGCATGAATGACTTTATGATCACTTATTTCCCTTAGGTATGTAATACTTGTTGCGCTATCAGGGCTGTTGGTTAATATCAGATCTAGAGTGTTGGCGGAATTCTGCGCAATGCGCGTTGGCTCTAATATTGTGACGAAGACGAAGCTGGCAGTGTATCCAATGGCAACGCAGGATGCCGGCCATACAAAAGATAGAAAGGCGAATAGCCCGTGGTGTCATGCCGCGATGAATTGTAAGCAAATGTTACATAGGGCAAGGCAATGTTCCAATCACAATGGTCGGGTGCGACGTACATAGATAGCATGTCAGTGAGGGTCCTATTCAGGCGCTCGGTAAGCCCGTTCGTTTGAGGATGGTACGCTGTAGTGAGTTTATGCTGCGTGGAACAGGACCGGAGTATGTCGTCAACTACCCAGGACAAAAAGTAGCGGCCGTGGTCCGTCAGCAATTGGCGTGGGGCACCGTGATGAAGGATGACATTTTGCAACAGGAAATCGGCGACATCTGTGGCGCAACTGGTTGGTAATGCACGTGTGATAGCGTACCGAGTGGCGTAGTCAGTCGCGACGGCGATCCAACGGTTGCCGGAACTGGACGTAGGAAAAGGTCCGAGGAGGTCTAGTCCGACACAATGAAAGGGTTCCAGAGGTACGTCGATAGGCTGCAGAAGGCCGGCAGGCAAAGTGGAGGGCCGCTTCCTGCGTTGACAGAGGTCACAGCTGGCAACGTAACGGCGAACACTACGGTAAAGGCCGGGCCAAAAGAAGCGGCGTCGGACCCGATCATACGTGCGGGAGACACCGAGGTGTCCCGCGGTGGGCAGGTTGTGTAGTTCCACGAGGACAGACGAGCGGAGACGTTGAGGAACGACGAGCAGGAGCGGAGGGCCGTCAGGGCGAAGGTTGCGGCGGTAGAGGATGTCATCCTGAAGAACAAAGAGTTGGAGCGAAGGATCGGGGTTGGCACAGGTGAGGCGGTCAATAAGGGGACGCAAGGAGGAATCTTGCCGTTGCTCGGCCGCGATGTTAAGCAGATCAGAGAGAGCGAACAAGCACGGGCCGAGGCCATTGTCTCCAGGATCTGGCGGCTCCACAGGGTGACGAGACAGGCAGTCAGCGTCTTGATGCAGGTGCCCGGACTTGTAGACAACGGTGTAAGAGTACTCTTGCAGGCGCAATGCCCAACGACCAAGCCGGCCTGTGGGGTCCTTCAGCGAAGAAAGCCAGCAAAGAGCGTGGTGGTCCGTCACAACTGAGAAAAGGCGGCCAAACAGGTAGGGTCGAAATTTAGCGACCGCCCAAACAAGGGCGAGGCACTCGCCCGACCTGAACCGACCTCGCCGCTCACCCCAGCCCCGTCCCCCGCCCGGACCACAAGACACGACGACCCAAACCCGACCGACCCGAGACCAGACCGACCCAAGACCCACACTTGAAGACACCGCCCCCCCTGCCCCTGCCGTCCGGTGCGTCCAAGGACCTCGGCCGTCAGCTCCTGGCACCCTCCGGCCCGGATGCTTCGTGGACCGGGACTCATCTTTAGATCATCTCATCCACTGTGGCGGCCAGCACTGCACCATCTTGTATATACTGTTCAACCCTCAACTCAAGACCATCGCCATTTCGCTCGTCTGTTCGTCACCGATCGGGACGATCGCTCGGAGGCCCCGGGTATAGTGATGAAGACGAAGCTGGCAGTGGCACGGGACGGAGCGCTTGCGCTAGGCCAGCGGCCTTTAAATCATCTCTCGTTCATGGTTCACCACGCCTCATTCTTCGGCTGGCCGCCACGTTACAATATTAGCTGAGTAAGGTTGAAGTTAAGACAGACATCGACAAAATTTTTTGCTTCTGAACAATTTGTTATGGAGGTGTGGTTACGCCAGTCAATAGTGGGAAAATTGAAATCACCAAAAAGAACAATATCTGCGTTAGGATACGATGTCAGTTCACTCAACACATTGTTTAGTTTGTAGGAAAAGTCCGGATCATTTTGCGGTGGCCTGTAACAGACTCCTATCAGCACAGTTCGGGGGGCAGCGTGGCAGAGCAGCCATAGCAGTTCTAAGTTAGAGAACATGATTGTGAAACCTCGATGACTAAAGTTAACCCTTTGACTGTCGAATATTCTCGAAAAAAATTCACCCCCAGTGTCAAATTTTTTTATTGCCGATTTCAAACAAACAAAACTCGCATAGTTCGAATAAATAGGCAAAAGATATACAGAGATGATTACAATCACAGCATCAATGAAAACAACGAAAATTTCAATACTACACAGGGGTATGATAGCCCTTGAAAAACAAACAAAAATGGCGAAGTCCGGATAAATAGGCGAGAAATATACAGTGAGAGTATTTATCACCAATATAGACAACAAAAATGTTCAATAATTCTGAAGTGCATGAAGTCCTTAGAGAACAAAAAAAATTTGCATACATATGTGCAGAGTGACATCAACAAAAACGACAAAAATGTTCAGTACTTTGTAAGCAATGGTAGTCCTTGAAGCAAGGATCAATGCACATTGCTTTGTCGCAAACTTTGCACATAAAACGAGTGTCTGCTCTCCGCTTGGGTCGCCGAGTCGTGTTGGCACAAACGTGGCACCGTTGCTGGGTGCGGCTACCTCGGGCAAGAGGTCTGAGGCGCCTTCTCGGGAGAGTGTCAGTCGCGCAGGTTTATCCACGCTTTGGTTTTTGTATGTGAGGCTGGTACTCAAGTAGTTGGGCCACAACTCTCTTTCAGGATTCCACATGCTGCAACGTGGCGCCAGTGCTCTCACGGAACAGAACGTGTTGAGGACTGACAGGTCAAGCAGATGGAAAAAAAATTTCTTGTCCCATTTGATTGTTTTCCTAATGCTTTCGCTGAAGCTGAGTTGCATATCAACTCTGTCCACCAGTCCCATTTTTTTTGTATATTCTAGGACACATGCAGGTTTTTTCTTCTTTTCTCCTGTCGCCCTATCCACCTTGTCAGAATCTAGCACTTGGGGTCCATGCATTGAGGTAAGCATGGTTACTTCGCGCTTATCACACCATTTCAGGGCAAGTAAGATGCTGGTGTGAAAGCTTTCTACCTCACCCTTCATTCTTTTTTTTCGAAAGAGGATAGCTCTGAGCGTGCACTGCTCCACAGGCATTCAACCTGGTTTGCCTTGTACCACTTATCAAACAAGGAGTGCCCTTTCCCCAGAAAACCTTCCATTCACTCAGCCACCACAGAGCCCGCATAACCAAGTTCGCTTCTTTTGGGCGGACTAGACATAGCTCCAGTGTAGACTGTAAAGCGGAGCACACAGCCTGTCTTCACGTCGCACATTACAAACATCTTCACACCGTAGCGATGTCTTTTTGATAGAATGTACTGCCGGAACGAAAGCCGGCCTTTCCAAGGCATCAGGGACTCGTCAATGCACAAGTCTTGGAATGGGAGGAAAAGGTTTGAAAATTTTTCTTGAATTGCTTCCATGATGGGGTCTAATGGCTCTTAGGCGGTCGGATTGAAGTGAAGAACTCTCAAAAGTAGAAGGAACGGGTTCACAGAAAAAACACTGCGAAAAAAACGGGGTCTGCACCATCGCGTTGGTTGCCCAGGAATCACTTAGGCTGCTTTTCCGCACCACCCCCCTCAGCAGCGCAAGAGCAGTAAATCTCCGGAAGGTCCATGGGTGCCCAGGCTCTTAGCCGCGATGCATGAGAGAGACTTCACGCTGGCATACTTGTTCGTTTCTGTGACTGAAGTAGTCGACCACTTTTGCATCTGCTGGTAACACAGAGGCCGAGACTTGCCCAGACTGGGAGTCATCAAAGAAAAAAAGGGACAGAGAAAAATCACCTTTGTCCCATTGGGGGCCGTTGCTTCTCGCCTGCTTTCACGATGGTCCGGGTAAGCCGAGGTCGGAGATGTCGAAGCTCGAACTGCTCAAATCCTCGTGTAAATTTCCATCATACGCTGACGAGCTGTCCTCCTCAGAATCAGTTGATGGAACGTACTCAGTGTCAGAGGAGTCATGCAGCCTATGTGGCCAGTGCTACTAGGCACCCGAACCGCCACAAGCTAACCAAACCGGAGAGCAATGACACTCCGTGAGGGTTGATAAACTGAGTCTCAACAAAGGGAAACATCACTGTCTGCGCCTCTGGAAGAGCCCCGCCAAGACAGAAATCAACTTTGGCGCTTCCACTGCGATCCCACGGAGGACCCTAAAGTATGCGGGCGAGCAGAAGGTCACCATCGGAATTTTTTTTCCCCCCAAGATTGTAGCATGAGCAATTTTGTAACATTTTTTATAAGTTGCTGAAGGTGGCAGCAGCACCTCCAAAAAAAGAACTAGAGTCCCAACAAAGACAAAAGTCAAATTTCGCACTTCTGTTGCAATTGCAAAAAGAGAAACCAAAACCACCAAGTCGCGCCCACAGCGTGTGGTCGCGCCAGCCATTGCAATCCACATCCAACACCGATAATCACAGATAGTTCGCTTTTTCGCTGGAAGATGGTAACATAAGCAGTATCTTGGCACTTGAACTTTTCAGAAGGTGGCAGCACATCCCAGGGTGCGCATCTTTTCGGAAGGGCGCGAGATTTCAAATGGGCACTCAGCGCAGAACCCGAACGGCAAAAACGCCGCGGGACGGAATGCGGCCGCAGCACCCGTACGGAAAAAACATTCAAAGGGCTAATTGTACACGTAAGGTTTAGCATTGTATGTGTTAACAGTGGTTGCTGTATGTTTTGTGAGTTATGAAGCAGCATTACTGAACGCAAGTGGTTAAAAAGTGCGATTTGTTGGTGTTTCTTAGGTTGTGGAGCTTTTGTTTTGGTAAACATTCGGGACTCGGTGTGCTATTTGTAACAGCTGTAACAGTCATTGAAATAGGTATGTTGTGTGTGGTGTGGTGGTGTAAAGCACCTAGCGAAGAGGTTGATCAATGACAAGGCAGAAGGATGGAGCAGTCTTTTAGGGGAAAAAAAAAAAAAACTCATGAAATAGCGACCCATTGTTACTAAAAAGGGGAAAAGTAAACAAGAAAGATAGTAAAGATCAAGGCTGAAGATCAAGTCACTGAAGATAATGAAGAATTTTTGGAAGCAAACAGTAGTAAAGAGAAGGAAGAAGCAGGTGGTTTAAAAGGAGAAGCGCTGACGTAGACCGGGGGCCGAACATTCCAGCCACCTTCGTTGCTGTGTGGCAGTCAGCAGGTGGCACCACTGACCACTGATGCCGGGCTACAAGTGACACCTCCTCCGATCCACCATCTCCACCACCGGACACTCTCTCAACAGCTCAAGGTACCGCTACCATCAAAACCCAGGACGCATAGTACCACTTTGCCAAGTAGTGTCTCTCCAGCGCCGCATACTACTGGGACCCCGATGTCTTCAGTCAAACGTTTGTGTAATAGGGTATCGACAGCTTTCACTGTTTTGTATACATGCGCGGGTAAGAATTTTTTCATGATTAGCGTTTCATCTCTGTTTTGTATGTCTCATCAGTTGTGTCCTTGTTAGTGCTGTCATGTACAAAATGTCCTGTCTCAAGTGCATTTTAGGCCCCCACACGCAGGACCACCCAACCGTGTGACATCATCAGTGGCTGATTTCGGAAGTAAAATACGCCTGTGCGAAGCTTTACAAGCTAGAATAGACAAAAGAAATAAAGGAGTCACCATCATCAGCCCATTTCGGAAGCAAAATGCACGCATCTACAGGCGCAGATCCCGGAGGCTACGCTACACTGCCATTCACTTCAGAGCGGTGGCAGCCCGCAGTTTTCAGTAAGGACGTCGAGAGTTTGAACTGAACGGTTAAAATTTTCAAATCCAACCTTCTGGGCTGTACATGCAACATACGCAGAAAGAGCCAGAGAAACAACACATGGATAGACTTGTCCTTTACAGGGAGCAGTGGGCACCAACAGAGCCAGTGCCGGGTAATCAGTGGAACTCCCTCGTGCTGACATGCCATGCAGTCAAGTGGATGCACGATGTGTGTACTGTCTCACACTTGGCATGAGTAGTGCACCCACAAGAGCATGTTGCTTAGGTTGGCGAGGGTTCTGATGAAAACATGCAGCGGTATAGAACATCACAAGTCATGGACACGGCAGTCAGGCCTTGCTACTGGGCCCTCCAATTCAACTACTTTTTACACGATCTTGGTGAAGGGCAGGACAAAAACTTGGTGAAAAGTAATATGAAGTGAGGGATATTCCCACATACGCTATTTGAGCTTTGTCTCTATGAAAGATGCTTGTCAATAACTTGGACGTACTACTTTATGGCTTTTGGCATTACAAGTTATGCAAAATGAAGCACGGTAACTTCCTCACCCTTCTTAGCTTACTCAATTGCTGAGGGTAAAATTAAAGAGTGACAGCATTTGATGACGACAAACCAAATAATGCACCGAGTCGCATCATTTGAGCCACATGTGCACGCAACTGGCAGTCGAACATAAGAATCAATGCAGTTTGACACATATCTGTCATTTCATGTTGGCAATATGCAAATTTCTTTTCATCGACATGTAACCAGGCTGCATGGTTTGCTTCTCAGCCGTACAGTGGAGCACTTAAAAAGGCTTTGAAAGCTAAGGAGGAGTGTTCTACTTGAAGTTATTTAGCTCCTGATCCGGACTACTTCTGCGTGCTGAAGGTGACACTGATGTTTTCCTCATCAGTAGTTTAAGAGCACGGCTTCGAGTGCGGCGGTCGCCTCCCTGCCATGGACAAGCCCAAACGGTGTGACCTGGATGGCCTCCTGCACAGCGCTTTTGTGCACAAAGACCACATAAGGGGAAAATTTGGTCTTGTTTGGCATCTACATACATGGCAAGGATATCAAATGGCTTTGTTCAGACGCTCCGTGGGTCCATTGGTCTGCAGATGGCATGCTGTAGTTCACCAGGGCTTGGGTAAGCTCAACTACAAATGCTGTTCCCCTATCCGTGAAGAGAACTTCTGGGGCGCCATGGGGTAAAAGGATCTGCTCGACAAAGCATTACCACTGAGCCAGGCTTTTGCTTCGGAGCAGTGGGTCAAGCAGTCCGTCGCCACGATCTACTTGTTGCCTGATGTTGAAGTTGAGAAGCAGCTGAGGAGATCCACTCCAATCTGCTGACAGTTTTCTAGGTGGCGATATGAGCTTCAATAGTCCAGCTAGCCTGATCAGGGGCTTCTTTCAGCGTTGACACTTACAGCATGCTTTGATGTAACCCAAGACTTGGGCAGTTGTGGCCAGTAGCATTTATCTTGAATGCAGAGTAGGGTGTGGGTGAAGCTGAGGTGGACCGCTGCTGGTTCGCTTTGTGAAGCCTGAGAATTTCTTCTAGCAAGCTGTTCAGGATGGGGAGGTAGACAGTCTTGTTGGGGGCGAAGTTCTTCATAAGGATGCAATTTTGCACAGAAAAAGGACTAACTACACTTTAACACTGCTGGAGGCCTTCCAGATGCTGTAGGTCGGGGTCCTAAGTTGGTGTTGTGCAAAGTTGCTCGTGCTTACCGGCCCCAAAAAGGCAGTCCGCATCGGTCTGCTTGTGTACAGATAGGAAGCGGGCTGGGAAATTCTTCTGCCCACACTAATTTATGTACTCCGGGAGGCTACATCGGGCAAGGTGGCTGGAGGGGTGCCTGCAGGGTGCGTGATGACCATCTTGAGTGGTCATCCCCAGATTTCAATGGAGCGGCACTCTTTCTCGGTTGTCAAATAGTTGGCCTCGGCTTTCAACAAGCGTCTGCGATCACTTTCTCCAGTCAGTCGCTTTTCTGAATGAGGGTAGCGCCCACACTGCTTGCGTCGGTATGAATTTCAGTCTCAGCATTTCCATCAAAGCGCCCGAGAACCAGAGGGGACTGTAAACAACGCTGAAGGCTTCAGTTTGCAGTGCTTACCACTTAAATGGCACGTCTTCCTTTTGTCAGCTGTGTCAGAGGTTTGGCGATGCATGAAAAATTCTTGACAAATTGTCGGTAATATGCACACAGTCCAAAGAATCTGCGCACAGCTTTCTTATCAGCCAGCGACGGAAACTACGCAATAGCAGCTGTTTTCTGCGGGTCTGGGCATACCCCATCCTTGCTTATAATGTGGCCTAGAAATACTAGCAGCTCTTCATTGGCGAAGTGGCACTTCTCTGCTTTCAAGGTTAGCCTGGATGACTTTATTGCCACCAGCACTGTTCGAAGCCTCCTTAGATGCTCTTTAAAGTTTGAGGCGAAGACGACGACGTCATCTAAGTATATTAGACAACTTTGCCACTTCAGGACTGCCAGCACAGTACCCATTAATTGTTGAAACATCGCTGGTGTAGAACAGAGACCAAATGGCATCACCTTGAATTCGAAGAGGCCATCCGGAGCAAAGAATGCTGTCTTCTCACAATCTCTTTCATAGACCGCAATTTGCCAGTAGCCGCTATTGAGGTGGTGTTGCAGAGCCGATCCAGTTTGTCGTCAATGCGGGGAGGAGATAGACATCCTTTTTCATTATGTTGTTCAAGTAGGGATAACGACGCAGAACCTAAGTGTGCAGTTTTTGTTTTGTTTTTTTCACAAACAGTGCTGCCCAGGAGCTCGTCAATGGCTAGGCGATGTCGTCACCGAAGCATTTCTTCACCTTGATCCAAGATGACTTGGTGTTCTCGCAGCGATACATGGCATAGGCTTGGGCGGAGAGGTCTGGTGTGTTCGTCATTTACAATGCGGTACTTAGCAATTGGCGTTTGTCGGACCATGACGACGAAAGGCTTTCACTGCAACTTTGAAGAAAGTTGCGTATTTGATCTCGTCTGTTCCGGGACACGGCTGGGTTGATGCCGGAGGTGGGTGAGTTCTCTTGGATAGGCAAACCTTCTGCAATGAGTCAAGAGAGGGTGAAAGCATCTCGAACGCCGAGTAGTTCACCTAAGAAAGCAATCGCGGGGCATCTCTTTTCAGATGTCGGTATTCTTTACTGAAGTTGGTCTCAAGCACCTCGGCCTGTCCATACCTCTTGTGATGCCTAGACCCCTGCCTAGAAGAAACTCCTCTTGATAACTTCGATGCTGTTGGCTTCCATGGCACCTCCGGTGACCATGATGCCTGAGCGGGGAGGGATGCTCACTTGTTCCTCCAGGGAGTTCTCATTGACGGGATGGCCTCGTCCGTGGAAAGTGTGATCAGCTTGGATCGCAGGTCAATGATCGCCTGATGGTCATTAAGGAAATCCATGCCCAAGATCACGTTGTGAGAACATTGCTGTAGCATTACCAAGGTCATAGAATAGGTGTGTCCATTGACAGTCACTCATGCAGTGCATCGTCCCGATAGCGTAATAAGGTGGCCTCCCACGGTGCAAATTTTTGGGCCATCCGAAGTGGTTGCGGCTCTCCTCAGGCGCATGTTCAATTCATCACCAAATAATCAGCTCCAGTGTCGACTAGAGCAGCAACTTTCCGACCTTCTAAGTCAGATGTCTAGGCTCTCGCGTTGCACGTGATCCTTGGTGTCGCCGAGTATGTGAATCACTGTAGTTGCCAGGCCTTTCTTCAGTCTGCAGTCAGGTTGTGTCATGGCTGACCTCACCTCCGGAGAGATTTAGTTACCCCTACAGGGCTGGCAGACCGCCCTCATGTGGCTGCTGCACGGCTGCGACGAAGCAATGGAAACTGCGCACAGAGACCTCGATGGGCAGCTCTACGTGACAAGTATTCCGCTATCTCCCATGGCTGCTGGCCAGGTTGTGGTCGTGGTGCACCATAGGCGAAACCCCGGAGGCCTTCGGAAGAGCGTGGTCGGGCTCATCGCAGTGGAAACAGTATAGTGAGCAGTCCGAGGTTTTCTGTGCGGCGCTTGCTGCGCGGGCGCTCCAGGCTGGCCTTTGGCTGCATACTGCCCTGAGGTTCTTGGGGCAGAGTTGTTGCTTGAGGGACGTCCAATGCCTGTTGAACTTTTTCATAAATGACGTCCATGAGCACCAGAGGCTGCGTTGGCAATGGCAAGAGTTGGCGCAGTTCTTCGCTAATGACTTTACATATAATCTCTTGCAAGCATAGTTTCCGGACGAATCACAGAGACTTTGGTTGTGCGGTTGTGTTGGCTGGCTCGGGCATCAAGAGTTTCTAAGGTAGACATTTCTTGAATGCTGTCAGTAGATTTGGGAGGGTTGCAAATAAAGCCTATCCTTGACGCCTCGCATCAAAAGCCTTAGTTTCTTTACCTCCATCACCTCAGGGTCTATGCACCAGCAAAGGAGTTTCATTTCCTAGGCGTACGTTGTGACGGACTCATTGGACTGTTGGATGGAGTCCAGCAGTACCTCGGCCCTCCTTGCGTACAGCGCTCGTGAAAGCCTTCACTAGCTACCCTTGAATATATCCCACGTAGCCAAGGGTGTTTCGTGATTTTCGTACCACGTTTTAGAGCAGTCACGAGCAAAGAAAACACATTGGAGCTTCATATCATTCTCCCACCAGCTAAATGTTGTCACTGATCGAGCCATTCTTCAGGGCCTACATCAGAGGTACCATTGAAAGTTGACGGTACCAGCGGCTGCTACAGGTGGTATGCACTGGCGCACAGCCACGCCGTGGCACTGCGGTGCGCCACCACCAGCAGCCTTGATTAAGGTGCACATGCACATAGCAGACGAACTCCTGCTCAGCAAGCATGTTTTCTTCTCGTGTCACATTCAGACTGCCACTTGGAATCTGCGTGCATCGCAGATTTGGCCAGTAGAGGCTGGGCGCGTTAGCCGCACGTAACTATGTCATAGACGAACACCACTTCGATTGTGTTGATAAACACAAAGATCAGCTGACTAGAGAAGTTATCGAATCGTCTGAGATCTTGAAGCTGGGTCAGAGGTGTGTAAGCACCCCTTCTGTCGCTATCTTGCAGAAAGAACATGAATTTTTGCACATGTGTTAGCCTTGTGTTATCAAATAAGTGCCCGGTCGGAGGGATATCTGTCACGGTTCTTTGTATTTTTTTTTTTGTTTTTCAGTGTCGCTGGTCCCTTTATAAGCATGGCTTACTGAATAGACATTCTGTTGTTAGTCAGTGCTGTGTATCGTCCCTTCCTTTCCTCTGGCCTTGTGCCGTTGCGCTGTTTCACAAGAAATCACTTCGATTGGGCAGCTGTGCTCCTGTTAGCGCTGCTCGAACCTGTCGAGGAAACAGGTGCTGCGATGAAAACTGGTCGCGGATTTGGTTCCCCAGGCCTCTATTTGAGGATAGAAGCTCGGATAGTGGTCACTGACAGCAACGCTTCCATGAAACCAGAGAGCCGCATTCAGTTAAGACACATTCGCGGAGGAGAGATCAGTGATCTGGCCTCTCTACGGCGTCTGTGGTGCATGAGCACACCAGGTAAATATCTGACAAAAGGCACCGATTATGTCTAGTGTGTGAGTCCTCTGCACACAACGCATACTCATGACCGGACTTGGGAAGCCTTGTTACCACTCTGGATCAGGCGTTCTTTTGCCCAAAGGTGGTCACTGATTGTCACAACGACCACTCATAAGGCAGCAAACTGGGTTAGGCAGTTGATCATTTTTGCACTATGCCCACCATGTTGACAGAGTTTGTCACGAGAGTACCTGCTATGTGACACTTGATAGGCCGTGCTTCATCAGTGCCATGTCTTTTTCGTGCTGGCACATCTGATAACATAGCGCTTGGTGCAAAAATTAGTGCGCTGTTTTGGTAGGGCTTGAGGTTGCGCAACGCCAGCTCGCAATCCTGCAGCATCACCCTGATGCAAGCGCAGCGTTCACATCCTCCATGATATAAAGACTCCACGATTCCACCGAAAAATGGAGCGCATGCCCCAAGAATTAATTTCAAGACCAAAGAAAGCACGAGGTCACATCCTTTCGCTCAACATTTAAGCAAACTTTGGTGGCTGTCTTGCGCTTGTTTAGGATGCACCTCGTCCAAAACATTTCGACAGGTCAACCTGAGATTAAAAACTGAAGCGCTATATCAAGGCCAGATATGTACTACAGCTCGGAAATCAACAGCTCTTCGCAGGTACACGCAGTCCACAGTAATGCAAGAAGCATGAAAACGCGCAGGAGCTAACGAGTGACGCCGGGTCACCGATCTCTTCCTTGCGAATGTGCCTGAGCTACACGTAGCTTTCCAGTTTCACAGAAGCATTGTTGACCAACTTTCGTCGCGGCACCTGTTTCCTCAACAGGTTGGAGCAGTGCTAACAAGCGCAGCTGTCCAATCGAAGTGGCCTTCGTTATTTACGTGTAGCTAATGCGCCCATCGTCTACCGCCCGAATCTCTGATGCACGCAGATTCCAAACGGCAGTCTGAATGTGACACACAAAGAAAACAATGCTTGCAAAGCAGGAGTTTGTCTGCTATGTCCACCTCGGCCGGCTGCGGCGCGGCTGTGTGCCAGTTCATATCACCTACAGGATGACTGTGGTCTACGCTGATGCTTCTTTCCGCTGTGTTCCGGAAGGGTCCCAGGTAGCTCTCCTTGCAGACGTTGGCTGGCTCGATGGACTGGTGGCAGGTCCTCCGGTGTCACGGTTTACAGGGGTACATGGACTGCTACCCAGCACCTCCATCAGGTGTCATGCAGTGGTGACGGCAGTCGGCAAGTCGGGAAGACAGCGAAAAGGGCTTTCAAAAGAAACTGTCTATTGGGCTGACACGTGCCCACAAAGAACCAAATGACTCTGAGGCGGCGTTCGCAACAAGCGTACTCGGCAGTCATCGAACCGAATGCTCTCGGCCGTGCTCAATTTAAAGCTGGCCATTGAGACAAGGTGCCGAAGCAAGAAACTTGAACAATCTGCTGCGATCTAGATAAGCCTGGTTGCATCTCACAAACAATGATAAAGCCAAGTGGCTCTGAGCGTGAATAAAACTACAAAGATCAGAGAGGCAAGAAATTCGTGCGACATTATCGACCGCAGCAAAGCCTCCACCATCGTAATGCACGCAGCCTTCCATCACCACCACCGCCGCTGCTATGAATTTCGCACTGCCCGTTCATTGTTGCACCCTTTCTCTAGGGGCCAGCTTCTTTCTGCGCTACTACTTTCCCCATGCGTGCTACGCGGTTCGGGATCCATCCTCTACCAGCTTGTTAGTCTGGTGGTGAAGGCCACTGTAGTAGAAGCAGCGACAAGATATTCACGTGCCTTGGTTGCAAATATAACACAAGACACATTCTGAATGGTACCAGGGCCCCTTTAGGGGGAGACGTGGGTCTCAAAATGAAAACTTTTATTGGAGATATCATAATGAAATTAGGCATGTATGTGTTTCTTGGTTCAAAAATACTATTAGTTTTGTACATCTAAATCAGTCTTCACATTATAAGAAAATACCTGAAGCCAAAATTAGGTAATTTCTTTCAGGTCATTAAGACACTTTTTCTCAATATTGTTTCACGTGGATTGAAATGGAGCTATAGCCAAGGGCCTGCCATGCAGAGCTATGCTATTTATGTTGTTATTGAGGCACATCATCATATAAAAATGTTCAACTTCGTCGAAGCTCCATAATTACCAAACATAATTAAGTGACATTTTGCAGAAAATTTCGCATGTTCCACTCAGGCATAAAAAAATACCATAGCTCCATATTTCAGTTCTTTCTAAATTACACGGTACAAGATTAATTGAAATTACACCATAAAAACATTACAAAAACTTCCATAAGGCTAGTCATGTTGCAAACAATGCGAATTTGAGAAAATGGCATCTGAAGTGCGCGTGCCAGCCATTCGAAGATCATTGTAGACGCCTCAGAAAACTGCGAAATGAGAACGTCCCAAAAGCATTTCACAACAGTGAGTAACACCAGTATGTTGGAAAGGGCGCCAGCTTTCGAATAAGACCAAGGCCACGGGGGATGTAGTTGCAGGAGGCAAGGGGCACGAAGAAGCGCGGCTGCATTTTGCTCTCAACTTGCCATTTCAGCGTGAACTTTTTCAGGCAGGAGTATACTGAATCCGAATATGCCATTTCTGAAAAATCCAAATTTTCACATTTTTTTGCCATTTTTAGACCCACGTCTCCCCTTAGCTGCCGCTGTAGCTCAGTAGTTATGGTGCTAAGCTGCTGACCCGAAAGACGCGGGTTCGATCCCGGCCATGGTGGTCGAATTTCGATGGAGGCGAAATTCTGGATGTCCATGTACTGTGCAATGTCAGTGCACGTTAAAGAACCCCAGGTGGTCAAAATTACCGAGCCCTCCACTATCATAGCCTGAGTCGCTTGGGGACATTAAACTCCACAAACCAACCCAACCTTAAACAACCACACTGGGAGGATTCCTTGTCGCACAATGCTGCAGGGGTGGGCACTTTCAGGCAACCACTCTGCTGGTTGTATGAAGAACAATGGTGAAATCAGAGAATGCAATCTAAAGAGGACGCACCCTTTTAAAGTGATGTGCACCACTGCATGGTCTGAGCTGTACTGGTCACCCAATCCACACGGCCGCTGTGTTTGGATACTGCAGTATTTCTGTACCCGAGTGGAATACCCAACCAAACAATGCATTCACCTCGCCATTCCTTTTGCACTCAGGTATGATTAGTACATCATGTTTCTGCTCCTTCACAGTGGAATGACCACACCACTACACAGAAGGACTGGAGCGCACAAATTATGCGGAGAAAGCTCAGGTGTACAAAAGTAAATACTTGAGGAATTACTGTATGGTGTATGGGGTTTAACGTCCCAAAGCGACTCAGGCCATGAGGGAGGCCGTAGTGATGGGCTCTGGAAATTTCGACCACCTGGGGTTCACTGACATCGCACAGAACATGGGCCTCTGGAATTTCGCCTCCATCAAAATTCGATCGTCGCAGCTGGGATCAAACCCACGTCTTTCGGGGCTGGTTTGGGACTCCCTGCCTCGCCTCACTGCATGGGCAGGTGAGGGCGTGCGGGTGCTCACGTTCTACTGCGCAGCATGACCACGGATAGCATCACGTGGATTCTGTCTTTCTGCAATTAAACGCACGCCGTAGAATGCTTCTCTCAGCTCAACTGGTGAATTATTAGACTTTAAATTTCACACAGAAACGACATTTGGTCAGCAAAATTGTTTTGTGCTACATTTGTTTGGGCCACTTGCCGGAATCGATCAGAAAAGTTGGATATTTGCATCATTGCACCGATTACACTGGTGGTGCCATCTCATTTGTCGGCCATGGGGATTTGCAAAAGGAGGTGGGTGTTTTGCAGGAGGTTTGACGATTTAGTGGAGTTTTGGCCAAACTAGGTTTTTTGTGAGCACTGCTAAAGCAGTTGAAAAAAAGTGTCTTCAAACCTCCCGCAAAACACACCATCCCTCTCCTTCGCTGAATCTCTACGGCCGACAAGTGAGATGGCACCACTGGTACAGTGGCTGGAATAGGGAAGTGTGCCGAAGGCGCGGCCGCTCGCGTGTGCTTCCGCGATGCAACCGCGAGGCGGCGCTGGCGATTGCTTACACGTCGCTTCCTACAGGCGTGCTATGCGTTTCGCGCTAGAAACGCGGGTTTGCAGTGGTTCTTTCGGTTCTTAAAATAGTATATCCGGACTGCAATTCGTTCACTTGCATGCTACAATGGCAGTGACGATATATCTGCGCCTTTCATCAGCTTTCGTTCGATAAAACTTGCTCACTGCGGCCACGGTAGTTGCGCTTTAGTTACTGCCCGAGCACAGTAGCGATGCGCTGCATAGTGACGCTCTATCGCAATCAGCACTGGATTAAGGGGGGGTCTAAGGGGGCTGCAGCCCAGGGCCTCACCTCCGACAGCAGGAGAAGGGGCCCATTTATTCTAACTTGCTTAGTGTATGGAACCGCGGGCAATGGAACGTTGAGCGACATGTATGAAGCAAGAAAAACAGAACGAGGAGATGGGCCCCCAGCTAATGTAACTTCGTTTAGCCGAATCAGTTAGGAAGAGCTTGTCGAGCTGCAAAAACAGGAATCCCCCCCAACCCTGAGGGGGCCCCCTTTCTTACGTAGCGATATATGCGCTTGCTTACGGATTGCGGAAAGGTTTTCGTGGTTTTCTGTCAATCCTCCCATTCTGTGGCATCTGAAGGTGTTGTGTATTTGAGAATTCTGGAGTCGGCATAACATACGCTTTTACAGAGCGTCGAGGTGGGACTCCCACCTCGCCGCCAAGCATTTTGCTAGAACTGCTTTCCTAATCCGCTAAAAATCCACTGATTAATTTTTAAAACCACACATATATCTGCTAACATGCAGTGCAGTGCTAGATGTGAAAAATACTTGCACTGCAGCCTCTGCACGGCTTACAAATGTACGGAAATGCAGCGCTTTAGTTATGTCCCAAGTATGATTAGAAGAGGTTAGGCAAAAACGAAACCAGAATACGCAGCAGAATTCGAAGTGGCGTCTACTTGTGCGAGTATCGTATACAGACTCTTGAGGAAATAACCCTTCTCTCAGCTACATGGGTGGATTGTTCGAGTTCGCATTGCACACAGATATGACATCATTTGGTCGTCAAAATTATTTGATACAACACCGGATTTTCTTCTTTAGCCTTACCAAATTGAAAAACAAATCAGGCTGTGCTAGCTTCTTGAACTTCCCACAGTTTCACTTTGTGCTCTGGCGGCCACTAGGAAAGCGAGACACTCGTTTATGGGTTTATGTTTAGGTTTATGGGCTCTAACATCCCATATCAAGCCCGGCTGTGCGGGACGCCGTAGTTAAAAGCTCCGGATAATTTCGACCACCTCAAGTTCTTTAAAGTGCACTGATATCGCATAGTGCACGGGCCTCCCTAGCCTTTCACCTGCAGCGAAATGCGAACGCCGTGCAATTTATTTTTTTGTCCGTTCTTTTTTCTTGGGATTGGTCCTGTAGAGCCAGGTGAAATTTAATTTTTTGAGGAAATAAAAGGAGCAGTAACTGCCTCACTTCTAGGTGGACACCTGAACTGTGTCTTGAGGGGAGGGAGGAAGGTGTGAATGAAAGGAGTGAAAGAGATACCATTGGTTTCTCGGTTTATAGGGGTTTAACGTCCCAAAGCAACTCAGGCTATGAGAGACGCCTTAGTGAAGGGCTCTGGAAATTTTGACCACCTGGGGTTCTTTAAAGGGGCACCGCGATGATTTCCTCGGTGCCAGTTAATATCATTAAATAGATTCATCATGCTTTCCAGAGACCAGAGCAAAAAGAATTATTGAAATCGGAGCATGCAAACGAAAGTTATTCCACTATGAAAATTCGAAATGAAAAGCTCAGACGAAAACGCACTTCACTCGCCCATTTCACTCACCCAGTACCGAGATTGGGCGCTACCAATCAGAACCGCGCCTGGCGCACACGCAGCGGAAGCGTCCATGCAGTTGTTGCTTTGTCGGGGCTGTAGACACCCGCGCATTTTGATGGTGTCTTCCCCCCGTGTACGCGACCGACGCTGTAGTCAAGGCAGGGGCGACTAACAACAAAGGAAGCTCCCCGAAGTTTCTTTTTTAGTCGGACTGGAAGGCTGTCGGCAGTAGCTCCCCTCCCCCCCAAACTCGACTCCCGTCTCCTGTCCGGCCTTTCTCTTCACAATTTTGGGCAAGGTGTGTCGACTGGCTTTTTTTTTTTTTCGCTGCCGTCTTGGTATGGTCACGGCCGGTCTCGACGCGCGCGCTTTCTGTTTGAGCCAAGGTTTTTTGAACAGCGCTGGCTGCCACGAAGGTTTGAAGCGGAATGGAAAGTGTCGCCCCTAGCTGTATTCTTGTTAGTTTTCATTCGCTTTCCCTGCTTCTTTCCAGTTTTTGTGGCATGCGAAAAGCTTTCAGTACACAGAGACATAATATTTTGGATTCATTTCGCAAGTATAAAGGAACAATATGCAAACTGGACGCCCAACCAATGAGAAAGGCAGCGCCCTATCTGGATGCCTCCTCATTTCCGCTGCCGCAAATGGCCGCCGCGTTGCGATACCATCGGCTCGAAACAAGCATTTCTAGCGAAGATTAAAATATCAAATATTATGATTTCGGTGATCTCACTGCGCGTTCGGGACTCACAATGTCCCTTACTCTGCATACAAAGAATAAAGACCCCATGCTTTATCTACGTCGCAGGGCACCTTTAAGTGCACTGACATCGCGTAGTACACAGACCGCCGTGGCCCGGAATCGAACCCGCACCTTTCGGGTCAGCAGCCGAGCAGCATAACCACTGATCTACCACGGCGGCAAAAAAAAGAGGTGCCGTTGTAGAGGGCTCAGGAATAATTTCGACCTCCCGGGGATCTTGAACGTGCTCTGAAATCACGCAGTGCACACGCACCTTTTTGTATTTCGCCTCCATCAAAGCATGGCCGCCGTGCGGCTCAGTTTCAACCCAGGTACTCGGCTCAGCACCGAGCACGCTCACCACTTATCCAGGACTTAAATTCTGGTAATCAAATGTGCCCCATGAGGGAAGTAGTAAATGTGTAATCAAATTAATTTTAATAAATTTTAATGATACCCTCTCGGGGCACTAATCTACGAATGTTTCTATTTCCTAGTCGCTGCCGGAGCACCCAGTTCAACTTTAAGAAGCTAGCTCAGCCTGCTTTTCTTTAATGCATTAGCACTAAAACAGTGCTGCGAACAGAAAAACCGTCTGTCGGCTTGTGTGCGGTGTCATTGAAAGAGAAGAGCAGGCCGCGCGCTACAATGCAGCCCCACAAGTTGTCGATCAGCTCACGTGGCTCTTCAGTGGCGTTCGGTGTTCGGCCATAGACGGGCACGTGTCGCGCGCTCCAAGAGTCACGTTGTGTTTTGTGCGCCGTGAAACTAATGCTACTGCGTTACTGTTGCATGAATCCGATTGATCGCACTTCATTCTTTTTAATTTGGTGGAATTACAATGAAACATGGGATATATTCCAGTAGTGTAGCAAGGGGGTCAGTGGAGGGAGAGGGGGCATACATGCGCATTAGCCCAGGGCCCCCATTTTTCTTAATCCGGCCCTGATCGCAATTCGACTTTGCCGCTCAGATTACTATGCCAAATGCAACCATCACGTGCTACGGGCGTGAATGGGGCCTTTGGCGCACTCGGACTTTTTCCCATAAAAATCGACTGGTCATGTACACTAGTTCTATGTACAAAAATTTTGCACAGCATGAATGCAGTAGTCGCATTCCTGATAATTGACTGTTATTAAAGAAATGGCTTGAATTAAAGTGGACATCTGGCCGCCGCGGTGGCTCAGTGGTTATGGTGCTCGGCTGCTGACCCGAAAGACGCGGGCTCGAACCCTGCCGCGGCGGTTGAATTTCTTTGGAGGAGGAATTCTTGAGGCCCGTGTACTGTACAATATCAGTGCACGTTAAAGAACCCCAGGTGGTCGGAATTTCCGCAGCCCTCCACTACGGCGTCTCTCATAGCCTTAGTCGCTTTGGGACGTTAAACACCATAAACCAAACCAAACCTAAAGTGGACATCCAACGCGTATGAAATTATAACTTAAGTTTCTGTGAGCGCTGATCATTATTTAATTCTAAAATAAGCATTGTGCTTGACTCGTCCAAATAATATGATTAGCTTCATGCAAATAAAACCCTACCATACATTCCTGGTGGAACTGTTGATTGCTGTTACACTGAACAATAATTCATATTCACTTCATAACAGAATTCATGGTAATTAGACGTTTCTTTAATGTCACATTAGTTTCAAATAGATTAGTAGCATACAAGACACACTTCGGAGAAAATTCAACAACACATATCTGAAAGCGCATGGTCCTCAAGTTGTTCTGCTAAGTTTCAAATGTTTTTTCTTCTCCCTTGTGAAAGTGCGGTCTTTGTTCAGGGACTTTGTGTAGAAGTGAAGACGTGTCATGATGAAGAACTTTACAATGCTACTTGTCAGAGCTTCCTTATGCGCAATGCAGCCAACGTGTGGCATTTGTTGCATGTGCTGCATAATCTCTGTGATGCTGTCTCTGTGCAGCTTGTTCCAACTAAACCAAATGGTGAAAGAGTCCTCCAGTGCTTCAACAAAAGCAAACAGCTCACGTGTTGGATACAGCAGGCCGCCTTGGTCACAGAATGATGTGAAGGATGAAAGTTGCTCTTCTGCGTTCTCTGCTGATGTAAGGAGAGCATCGAAGCAATCTCGGCATTTTGTTGCGAGGACCTTTTGTCGTGCAACATATCCTGCTAGGCAGTACGCCAGTCTGGTGGCGTCACTTGTTTACAGCTCTGGCGCTAATGAGGTCTGGGGAATGCTAGACGCTTCACCCAGTTTGGTTACCAGAGTCCAGCAGGGTGTCCCAGCTAGAGCCTCGAGCGTTCCGCCTGCACAATTGCCAGGTTATAGAAGCTAAGGCAGTTCAGTGGCCGATGTCGGGTGGTCATTGCAGCCATTAAAAGCTTTTCGATGGCATCTTGACTAAGCCTCGAGGTTAAAATGTACTTGTAGCCAACTTTTTCGTTGAGGTAGGCCAAGAGCTCCAGGGTGGCTTTCAAAGTTACTCTAAGCCCCTCAGCAGTACCGGGTGACAGGAAGCCAGCCTTTGAAGGCCCTGTGTTCGCTTCCCACTCATCAATGTATGCAAGGGCTTTTTTCAAGATATCTTCTTTTTTCGAGTTCGGCCTAAGTGCGCTTGATGGCACTCTTGATGTCACTGCATCGATCAGATTATGCATGAAGGCGACGAACTTTGCGGTAGCATCAGTGTAGTCACAGGAATCTGCAATTTTGTTCTTGTACAAAAACAACCCATGCAGAACTTGTGGGCTAAAGAGGTGGAATGCCAAATTAACCTTCATTTTTTCCAAGTTATTAGGGCTCAAGTGGACATTAGTTATTTTTGGCATTGCTTTCAATGTAACTTGACACTTGTCATGGTCATGGGCTACCTTGATGGGCCATACGTCCACATGCCCCTCTAGTGTTTTGAAGCCTGCCTTGATGAAACCATTGCGGACACATTTTACTAAGTGTGGAAAGTCGGAGAAGAAGAAACGGCGCCTGTCATCTCCACAAGGTTGGGCTGTCGATGGGTTGATAGCTTTTGAGCTGGCTGAAATGCCAAAATTGCACCACATTGCCCGATTCCATGACGCCCCATCACAGGTGACGAAGTCAACCTTCAGATCAGCTTTTTCAGAAAGCAGCACAGCTTCCAAAAGAATCTTCGAGAGCAATGGTGCTTTAACATTTCCCTTAGAACCAAAAACACGAAGGATTTGATGCAATGACCCTGAAAGGGGCTGAAACATAATAACGAGACCATGGTCACAAGTAACTGTCTTGTCAGCCTCAGGAGTGTAGGGGCCAAGATCAACAAACCCGTCCACTCTACCAGAGCCGCTTGCAACAGCGAAGTTTTCTGCAAGCTTCATCTCGTCGACAATGAGGCCACCATGGCACTCAAATTCAGTCATCTCTCGCGTTTTTCTTGATATGCCACAAAGCACTGCTGCATTGAATCCAAATCTGCTTTCGTATTTCTTCGTATACTTCCTGAGACAAGTGCGGCTAGGTAGCACGAGTATTTTTTGTTTTCGCACATGTTCGTAGAGACGTGGACTTTTCATGTGCATTATAATGCATTCTAACATCCACTCTGGATTATAGCGCATCCCCTTGACAGATTTGCAGCTTCCAGGCTCAAAACACTGCATGATTGCCACTCTTTGTTTTTGTGACAGCTTTTCTATCTTTTTTTAGCACAGTAATTTCTTCAATATCCTCATTCTCCTGCTTCATTTCAGCGATGGTTCGATCCAAGCTTTTTACTTTGGCTCTGAGACATCTCACTGCTTCGGTTCTTGCCCTCAACTTCTTTCCATTATCATACCTGACATTTCGGTTCTTTTCCCGGCACCGTTGATTAATTAGAAGCCTTCGCAAATACTTGCAGGCGACGCACCGCATCTCATTTTCGCTCACTGCACCTTTGCACCGTATATGACAGAAGCCTTGAGCAGCTGACATGGGAGAACTCCTGCGCAAACCTGCATGCTATCAACCTCCTGCAGCACGGACGCTGCAGGATCACATTCGTCGTCTATCGCAGCGAGTTCCACACCCCGGACGAACACCTGATGCTTGACAGCACAGCCCTCACTGCGGAAGTTTCTGAGCAGGAAGGAGACCCATGTTCGGCCCTGGCAGGCACACACTGTACGACACTGTTAGCGGCTCTTCACAAAAAACATGCTTTCCCCATTTATCCGATGGGAGGGTGACGTTTCTGGCATCCAAAGTTCTTGGTAGCTCCAATTCGTGAGACGCGGGTACATCTGCTGAAATATCGCTGGCCGGCGGAACTGTTCGTCGCCTCTTCGAAGGCACGACCTGGGGGTCCAGTCGCTCTTTTGGGTTTCTCTTCTTGGGCACGGGCTTGGAGAGATACTTAGGCACGTTCGGGAAGTTTGTTGGAACGGCATCCGGCTGAAGGACCGGTCTGCTTCTTTCCAAACGCACTGTCTCACCTTGTATTCATGATATTGTTCGCAGCGCAACAAGAACGGGAAAAACGAAAGACGATGGAGTGACACAAACAAGCGCTGACTATCAACTAGTTTTTATTGCAGAAAAAACTTATTTGTGTCACTCCATCGTCTTTCGTTTTTCCCGTTCTTGTTGCGCTGTGAACAATATCATGAATACTTACCAACTCGCCCAGATTTCTGCTTTGCTCACCTTGTATGTTGTGTTCGAAATAACGTAACACAAACTGAGGATCAAAATGAAGCTCGCAAACAGCGGCGTTCCGTTCGAGGGGCTTGTCGGCTCTTGGGATATTCCTCTGCCACTTCAGAAAAAGCTCCTCGTCCTTGGGCACACCGAAAAGCGACAGCTTTTCTTTGGAAGATTTGTACCCGGTTGTGCAACCGGGCACAAAACAGTGGCTTTGACGCCGGCTCATCACATGCACACTTTCAACGAGCTAGAAAAAGCGTGCAGCGTACGGAAACCACTCAAATTGACAGAAAGAGCGCTGAAAACGTGGGCACATCGGCCTCCCATGCGCTCAGCTTGGCGTGTAAACGACGGCGAGCGCCACCCCGCGGATGCATCAGGAGGCTGTACTGTGGTTCCCATAGGAGCCGCTTGGCGGTAAACACACTTCAGTATTCCAGCCACTCTACCACTGATGCAATCGCTGAGATAACGGCTTTTGTTTTGTTGCAACTGCAGATGATGCAAATATTCGACTTCTTTTACTTGACTCAGGCAAGTACCACAAAACAAATCTAGCACAAAATTCTGAAAACCAAACACCATTTCTGTGCGAAATTTGAGCTCACAAGTTTAGGTGAGAAAAGCATTCTACGGCGCGCGTTTAATTGCGGAATAGTCTGCACATGAGACTGCCCGCACCCATGTTTTCAACAACCAGGGAAAGAAATCACATGGCACGCAGCTGATGCATGCCATCTGCACAGCACCTGCGCAGAACAAAACGCTGCGCGCACAGAGGAAGGAATCACATGCACAACCTTCCGGCGGGGCTTGTCGACTGCAGACGGCTGTGGACGGGAGACCTGGCCTGGTGCCGGTCACCGGGAAGCTGAAACACAAGCGCAGTCACTGCTTTTAGGCCGAGGTCAAGAGAAACACAGCTTGTGAAACAGTGCAAACGGGCGAAAGACTGAAAACGAACACACACAAACGAACGCTGCCCTTGTTCCTTTTCTGTCTTTCGTGTGTCTGCGCTATTCCACCGAAAACGAACTAGCTCAATTGTCCACCCTACGACAAAGCGTGCCCTTGACATAACCACACGACATGCACTTTACTAAGGTGGCGGTTTGCATAGTCAGCGTGCCACAGTGATGGGAAAATAATGCAGCAGGGTGCGTATCTCTCTTATGTCTCGTACCTCCCGCGCTGTTTTAACATCGCTGTGACACGAACTTAACCTTGAGCCTACAACTATGCCCGCGACTTAGGGTTACCTCATCTTTTTACGTGTCTAGCAGTAAAAACAAGCTCCAGAAAGTTGACAAGTAGAAAGGCTGAACAAGTATTATAGCTTATCGCTTTTCCTGGGCCCCATTATACACATCAACGCTTACCAGCCGAGAACATCGCAAAGAAACCTGCCGCGTTGACCGCCACATTTTCTCGGCCGGCCCCTCCAATTGCCGGAAGCCGGAAGCGCCAGAAGCATTCTAGCAAACGTTACCAGACTGATTCTATCATAGTAGTACGGTGGCTAGATCTGGCGCTGCTAGCAGATCGTCTGCTACTCATCGCGGTTGCATTTGGCTTTTCGCTCACCTCAGTTCTTGCTCAGAACGTAACTTTTTATGTTGACTACTTCTAGACACTACCGCTGAAGCAGATATTAAAGGTAAGAGGCAGCAGCTGCTTTATTTTCTGTTTCTGTCAGCTGTAGCGTTTATGGTAAAAATAAAAGAAGAGCCTCACGGGTGAGGAAGAGGCCTAAATTTTCTTTGTTGTGCCATATTGCCCCAAATTGTTTAGAAAATGCGAGTTGGCCGCCATATTTGCTGGTGGTGGTGGGTAGAGTCACTGTAAAATTTTAGTCACTCTAGTGGTGGGGATGGGAAGGGTGCCATAGAGTTTCTTACTGTTACCTATGAGAGAAGCCAACAGCCACAGAAACCAAGGGGCACAGGGGATTTTTAATTTATTTATTTATTTTGTGGTGTTGATCAATTTATATTACTGAATATGTTATCGCTTAAAGCTAATTGATTAGAAAAGTAGAAGAAAAAACAACCACATGCCGCCGGTGGGATCCGAACCCACGACCTCCGAATTACGCGTCCGGTGCTCTACCAACGAGCTACGGCGACGGCTGTCACACATCTCTAGTGAAGCAGCGCAACGGCACAAGGCCAAGGGAAGAAGAGGACAAACACAGCGCTGAACTGACAATCAAATGTTTATTTCGGATGCAATCAGCATATATATACTTCAGCACCTTCGAAAAAACAACAAAAGAAAGAGAGAGGAGCGGAAGGTTTCATCCCAGTCACTATGCGCATGCAGCTGTATCGCGTGTACATCGGTCATATGACATCAGATAGTTGTGCTCTTTCAACGAAATGGCTACGCATAAAGTCCCTTTATTAGCTTTTCTTTAGCTACGCATGGAGGAAGGACTAGAATATTGCTAGTGTGCCGAGGGCGCCCGCTTGGATGGCTCGGATGGCAATGAAAGCCGCCGCCGGCCGTGCGGGGGCGCTGCTAGGCGCAAGTGTGCTGCTTCAGCACTCCAGTGTGCCCGCTTGCCTGTAAGCGTCGCCGGATGCCAACATATTTCGGAGAATGTTCGTCTTAACCACTGATATCTACCCCGCCGGATCTTCGTAGGCGTTATTAACAGTTTCTGTCAGCACTGCTGAGTGAAAATGTTGTAGGTCTTTTGTTTTTATATTTACAGAAGGCAAAACGCAGCGTTGTGCGCGTGCCAGGTTCCGTTTTTTGTTCTGTATTTTGTTCTCTGCTTTGACATTTCTGCGAAAAAGCAGACGATAGCAGTTATCAGCCTGGTCATACAGTTTAGTGCGTGTATGTGTGTTTACATATCAATAATCTGGGAATAAAAAATGGTACCCGGAACGATTTCAGCTTTTATTTCATCAGAGAAAGAGCTTTTTTTTTTCGGCATCTCAACACAAGACTACAAATACACAATACAAAATACACAAGCTTAATACAAATTATGCAAACCGGTATTCGACTTTTCAGCTTTACCTTGAACTATTGGCAGTGCCGCAGCTTCAAATACTTCTGCCGCTGCCTTTGTTCTTGACGCTCTCTGTTCAAACCTTTCACAAGGAATCGAAGTCGCAAAAGAATGTAGAACTTAAGCACAGTTGCTAAAGTATTTTTTCCGTGTTCGGCACACCCTAGCTGAGGAAATGTCAAAGAGTGCAGGCACTGCGCAAACTCCTGCATGCTGCCTTCGTGCAGCTTATTTTTACTAAAAAAAGCAGTGAATGCATCCTCCATGACCCTTACAGCCTTTGCTAAGTCATCAGTGGGGTAAATTAGCCCACCGTTATCAAAATGAGCTGTGAACCTAGGAGTCAGCATCGTTCTGTGCATCTATTCGGGTGGTGCACAACAGGGCTGCGCAGCTGGTACACGGATTTCTAGCAACAGCTTTTCTAGCCACGTAGCCCGCAGCGTAATAAACTAAAGCTGAGTTGCTCTTTTTTTCAGAATATCCTTCATGGTCATCTTCAAGCTGAATGGATCGAAAAACATTCTCTGCTTCGTCAATGTTTCCACTGTCGAGAAGTGTTACGTCCTTTATTGCTGGTGGCAGGGTACAGACTGGCGGGGAAGCCGCCAACACGTGACACATGGTAGCTCAGGGTTGCTTGGCCCTAAAGATTGTCCCGCTATAACACTCCTCCCCCCTACGTCACGAAGTCCTTCAGATACGCAGGGCGGCTGCGTTGGCGCTGTGGTCGCTGGACTTGAAGGGAAGCACTCGCTTCACGGTCCTCACCACAGGAAGCAGATTCGGTACTGGGCGCTGCAGCCTCCTCCAGTCTTTCTCCTTGGTCCCGTCTTCCAGGGTCCTCTAGGCTTGAAGGAATGCCAAGCCCGGAACACCCTGCCGGGGAAGCAACCAGCGGTTCCTCCTCTTCACACATCCCAGAAGCGAAACTGTCCAATGCGTAGCTGGCAGAACGACTTCTGAGTTGGTCAACATGACGTCTCCATCGACGACCGTCCTTGGTGACGACCAAGTACGACACTGGTCCTGTGACAGCATCCACAATGCCCGGCAACCACTTGGGCCCATAGAGATAGTTGCGCACAAACACTCGATCCCCCACATCAAACAGTCGCACTGCCTGGCTACGGCGCTGCATCACCTGCTCTTGTTTCTGCTGCACACTGGACTGCAGGTCAGGATGCAGACGCTCTAACACAGTTGAAAGTTTCCTGCCCATTAGCAATTCGGCCGGGCTCTTGCCTGTTGTAGCATGAGGCAGGATATGCTGGGTCATTAAAAACCTAGCCAGACGTGTGTCGATATCGCCTCCAACCATTCGCTTGAGTACTCCCTTGGTTTCGCGCACCATGCGTTCTGCTTGACCATTCGAAGAAGGGTGATATGGGGCAACGGTCACATGTCGGATTTGATTCCGGCACATGAAGTCTCTGAACTCCTCCGAACAAAAGGCAGTGCCATTATCAGAAACAACAGTTTCTGGAATGCCATGGGTAGCAAAAAGGAAACGAAGCTTCGCACAAACTGTAGCTGTCGACATGGAATTCATCCGGCACACTTCCAACCACTTTGAGTGAGAGTCCACCACAATGAGGAAAACTTTGCCTTGGAAGGGCCCAGCAAAATCGATGTGTAGTCTTGTCCAAGGACGCTTGGTGAATTCCCAAGGGTGAATCTTTGCAGCTGCTGGCGCAGACCTGGATTCCTGACAACGTGCACAGTCTCTCACCTTCTGCTCAACATCTCTGTCGATTCCTGGCCACCACACGGCTCCTCTGGCAAGCCCCTTCATCTTGACAATTCCTGGATGAGCTGTGTGAAGAATGTCCATGACATACGGTCGAGCTGGCTCTGGAATGACCACACGACTGCCCCACAGCAAACAACCTTGGTACACCGACAGTTCATGCTTGCGGCTCACAAACGCTGCAAACTCTTCTGGCAGCTTACCCTCTGGCCACCCATGCTGCACCCAATTGCAGACTCTAGCCAACAGCTTATCCCTTGACGTGAATCTTGCCACCTTCCTAGAGTTCCATGCTACTTCCGGCGCCATTTCCAGCATCCCTACTTCCCCAAGACGCTGCTCCTCTTCCTCTGCCCTACTGGCTCTCAGTGGTAAACGACTGAATGCATCAGCATTGGAAAGCTTCTCCGCTGGTCGATACTCAATTTCATAGTCATAAGCCGATAACATGAGGGTCCAACGCAGCATCCGTGGTGATAGCACCTGGGGAATGGGCTTGGCATGGTGCAACAGTCCTAAGAGGGGTTTGTGGTCTGTCACAATTTTGAAATGTCTCCCATATAGAAACTGATGATACTTCTTTATGCCAAAGCCGATGGCGAGCGCTTCTCGGTCTGTCTGGGCATAATTCCGTTCTGCCGCACTCATAGTTCTCGACGCATATGCAACCGGTCTCTCGCTGCCATCTTCGCACACATGACTCAACACAGCACCCAGTCCGTACGGGGATGCGTCACAGGCCAGCACTAGGGGTTTGTTGACATCATAGTGCACCAGAACATGTGATGACTGTAGCAGATCTTTCGCCTGGCGAAATGCTTCCGCCTCAGCTTCCATCCAACGCCACTCGCGACCCTTGTCCAACAGCCGGTACAGTGGCTCCAAGGCATGAGCTGCTCCTTTAAGAAACTTGTTGTAAAAGTTCAGAGCTCCTAAAAAGGCTTGAAGTTCCTTTTTGCATGTCGGCTCTGGGGCCTTGTGAATAGCACGCACCTTGTCTTCTGTCGGCTGCACACCTGCAGAGTTCACACGGAATCCCAAGTAACACACTTCCTCAACACCAAATTGACATTTGTCAAACTTTAGTCGCAGACCGTCTTCATGAATTCTTTTGAGCACTTCTTGTAAACGAGCATTGTGCTGCACCTCATCCCTTCCACCGATCAAGATGTCATCCAAGAACACAAGAACACCATCAATTCCATGCAACAGTTCTTCCATGTACCTCTGAAAGATAGCCACTGCCACTGCCACGCCAAATTGAAGACGGGTTACGCGGAACAGTCCCCGATGTGTTGTAACCGTCAACAAGTCAGCTGTTTCTTCATCAACAGTCTTCTGTTGATACGCCTGTCCGAGGTCTAGCCTTGAAAACTTCGAGCAACCTGCCAGCCTGGCAAACAGCTGCTCCGGTGTCGGCAGGGGATACGTTTCCCACTGCACTACACGATTGACTGTGCTCTTGTAGTCCCCACAGATCCTTATCGATCCATCTTTTTTGACAACTGGAACGACAGGTGTTGCCCACCTCGAGTGCCGCACAGGCTGGAAAATGCCTTGGCTCACCAACTTGTCCAGTGCTTCGTCCACCTTCGGTCTCAATGCAAACGGTACTTGTCGTGGCTTCAGAAATCGCGGCGGAGCTGCCGGGTTCACCTCTATGCGTACAGGAGGCCCTTTACTTGTCCCAAGTCCAGGCTCAAAGACTGAAGAATACTTCTTGAGCAAGGCTGTTGTTCCCCTACTGCCAGTTCGACTCGGCTCGTACACACTGTGAACACCACTCAGACTTATTCCCAAAGACTTGAACCAGTCCCGACCGAGAAGTCCGATACTAGCACCCTTAACCACCACCAATCGCAGGCGATGTTCCTGCCCCTTGAATTCCACCTTCACGGTCAGTTCACCCAACACTCGTAGTTCCTTGTTATTGTAAGCTCGGAGATGAAGATTACTTGGGCGCAACGCCCTTTTCGATATTCGCAGCTTCTGCATAGTCCGGTCGTTGATGACTGAACACACTGCACCAGAGTCCACCTCCATCTCTAGGGGACTTCCGTTGACGCGCACTTCCACTCTCACGGCTGGCTCTTCACCAGACAGCACGAACACGTCGTAAACGTCCGACGCAGCATTCTTGTGACGGCCTCCACTGGCCCGTTTTTTGTTCTGAGAGTTGGGTTCAGCCGAAGCGCGAGCTGCCGCCTTCCTCCTGCATGCTCTCACTATGTGCCCTCGTTGCTTGCAGAAGTGGCACTGCATATTCATGAATGGGCAACTGCTTGGCGAATGCGCACCCTTGCAGCGGAAACATACGCTTGTGCTCCCAGGCGAACCAGCCTGCTTATGGGTACCCTCCTTGGCTGTCACTGGCGCAGAGACCTTCGCAACACACGGGTCGAAACGCTGCCCGCTCACGCTGCCAACTTCACACGATGCGGCACTGCCGCGAATTTGCTCGGTCTGTCGCTGCGCAGATTCCATTGCAATGGCTTTCTCCCGAGCTGTAGCAAACGTAAGCTCCGGCTCCGCCAGCAACCGACGCTGAAGGGTCTCGCTTCGCACCCCGCACACTAGCCGGTCGCGCAACATGTCATCGAGCGACGCACCGAAATCGCAGTGTTCCGAGAGACGTCGCAATTCTGCGATGTAGTCGGCAATTGACTCACCGGGCTGCTGTTGACGTGTGCCAAACTTGAAACGCTGTACTGTCACCGACGGTCGCGGCGAGAAGTGGTTTGAGAGACGCCTGACGATCTCATCGTAGGCCACGGCCGACGGCGCATCCGGAGAACAAAGGGAGCGAACGATGGCATACGTTGCTGGGCCGCAAACGCTGCAGAGCGTTGCTCGCTTCTTCTCGTTACCGTCGATGTCGTTTGCTTGAAAGAAAAATTCGAGGCGCTCCAAATACAAGGGCCAAGACGTCGCCTCTGTTGGAACGAATTCCCCAATCGTGCCCAGCGCAGTTGCCATTTTTACCTCGTCGCCAATTATTTGTTACGTCCTTTATTGCTGGTGGCAGGGTACAGACTGGCGGGGAAGCCGCCAACACGTGACACATGGTAGCTCAGGGTTGCTTGGCCCTAAAGATTGTCCCGCTATAACAAGAAGGCTGTCCAGTGTTTCTGAAAAGGACTTGCCGGCCACTTCAGGCACATCAGCAGTAGTTAAAAGCGATTTAACAACTGCAGGAGAGCAATTGCCTCCTCTTGGTGACCTTGCAAGGTTGTAAAATGACAAAAGGTTGACAGTTATCAGAAACTGTGATACAGTAGGGTGGTCGTTGCATATCCTGAAGTCTGTCTGATTATCCCAAAGAGATTTTCAAGTTTGTCTTGGCTCAAACGTGCAGTTAAGAGGTATTTGAAGCCTGCAACAGTGGTGAGGTGGGATAACAGCTCTAGAGTGCTTTTAATTGTGATCCTCAGCCCTGCAGCTGTACTTCCGGTCAAAAAGCCTCCTCCAGCTGCCCAGCAAACCACAAACCTCCCATAGATGTCCAGATTAAGTCTGAACGTCTATGTACGAAACCAAAATCTCTCAGACGTCTTCTTTTTTCGTGGAAAAGCTGCAGACGTACCCACGACATCATATCTGCCTTAACCTAGACTTCTCGTAGATTGTCACGTCCTGGGTATGTAAGCGAGATATATAATTTAAGAATTCCATATTTTTCAATCGTTCGATATTTCGTGTTGCCTTACTGCATTTAAAGTTTGAAATCGCTGTTGACTACAAATTGGAGGCATGACCAGCGCTGCCTGTGTTTTTGTGTTTTTTTTGTGCTCGCTTCACGGCAACATTATCCTGCCTAGAAAGAAGAAAAATACGGGAAGTAGTAAAGACAAATCTGAATGCACACGCATCAGGTTTCTGACTCAACTGTACGCAGTTGGTTTGAAATGCCAGTCACTTTGGTCAGGATTCGCATTGTTATTCAATTTATACCTTGTGCTACAGCCTGCAAGCTATCTCAACCACACTGAAAAGTGAGGACACACTAAAAAACTTGTTTGTTATTTAGCAGCCAGGACTATATAATAACCATTTTTTCTGATTAAGCATGTTCTATTCAACTTATCCAACTATTTAAAATACAAGAATTGGTTCAGTTCAATTTTTGGGAGTTATTTTTTTTCTTTCAAAAATGTCTTAAATCTGCTAATCGCGCTAGCAATGATAACTATTGGAATGTTGAGCTGAGGAAAGCTTAGGCATTTGTGTTGCTGAATGTGTGACCTCATATTTCTTGAGAATAAACTTCTTGAGTCCCGCTTTTTATCATCATGTCAACACTGTAATCATGTCCACTGCCAGCCAAAAATTTCTCCGTTAACCCTGTGCCAGCGGCGGCCCCCTTATCCCAGCAAACTTCCGAACCTCATCTGCCCACCTGCCCTGATCCTCTCTGCTGTGCTTGCATTCTCTCTGAATCCAGCCCGTTACCCTAATGATAATTGGTCATCTTGCCTTCATGCTACATGCGCTGCCCATATGCCTGTGTTCTATGCTGCGGTAGGGTCTAGGGACCCTAGCTGCGGACAGGCGGCGGCGGGGAAAGCGGAGGGCGTATTCAGAGGAAGGTGATCCTCGTTGCGATTGGCCAACCGAGAATAGACGTCACTGCTCTACTCTACGTCACTCTGTGGGGACTTTTGAGGAACACTGCGCTTCAACCGACAGGGAAAATCTCAACTCTTCTTGAAAATCCTTGCTCAATATCCCAAGGTATCCCAAGGTGCATTTCTTGCTCGCTTGTTTTTTTTATTTTTTTGCCTTGAGCATGGAGACGGACACGTGCGATGGCGTTGCTTCAGCGGTTTGCGACAAGGCGTTCTTCAATACTAGTAATTTAAAAACACCCATCAAGGATATTCATGGGGAAGGACGCGGTTGTTGCTGCGACGCGTCTTTTCTTTTTCTCTTTCCTCTGATCTCTCTATCTGCACGCGGCAGCGGTGGTGGCTCGGCTCCAGCCAGTAGGCAGGCCCATGCATCCTTCTCCCAGTCACAACAGCATGTAGTAAGGCACGGCCGTTCTTGTGCGACTTACGTCTGAAGCATTTTGTCGCCCTTCGTGACCTGCGACGGCACCACGACTTCGAGGAAGAGGTGGAGAATCTAGTCTTCGACTCTAATAAAGGTAAGAAACGAAGTCTGCATGCACGCACGCTGTGATTAAAGCAATAAAGGGCCAAAGCGGGATGCAGTCGCGCGCTTAGATTACCGATTGAAAAGTTGCAGTTTATTGACTTTTCGAGTGCGCGCATTTTAAGTTTGTAAACACAGAGCGCGTTCTTTTTTTTTTTATTTACGGGCTTACACTCACCTGGGGAAACTTGCACGTGGTTTTGTGCACAAAAACTTAGCGATGACATGCACGTTTTTTAAATGAACCATGAAGATTTCAATGGGCTTGGTCTAGTGCGACAGATCTGCAGAGGTAGCCTTTGCGGGCATTCGAGTGAAATGTGAAACGTAACGTACTATAACCTTTGAAAGCCATGACTTGTCATAGTCATTTTGCACTTATTTGTAATGTAAGGTGTATAGTTTGTACAAAGTTTAGGTAGTCATAGCTTTGACTCCTAATCATTCTGAAGTGTAGCATGACTCAGCACTTTACTAGTAACATAAGGTGTGCAGAGTTTGTACAAAGTTGCGTAGTCATGCCTTGCACTCATGACTCGTCATTCTGCAACATAGCATGACTGTGCACTTTAATGCTTTGGCATTCTCGCTGGTAAGCAGTCTTATGTGTGTCTGCAGAATTTTTTTTTGGTGTCCTAGCTCCTCCATAAGCAAAGTGACAAGCAGTGCACTCTCTTTCATATTTAAAGTGGCCACTGCAGGAAAACTGGTCCTTGCAGCAGACTCGCTGCTACAGGCCTTGCTTATGCTTTGTTGCAGGCATCTGCAATGTCTCGACAGGACACACAACATTGTCGCGGCATGCACTGGCTTAGCAGCGCTGAAGCCATGGCAATCGCAACATGCAGAAGTGTGTAGGAAGAATGCCCAGCATTGTTCTGCCTTTAGAAGTCAACAGCGCTGACCTGAATTTGTGGTCAAAGGACAGGGCCATGTAAAAGGTTGCTGTGCAGGAATGAGTTTTTGCAGGGTGTAGTAAAATTGAAATACTTCCATGTAACAGTCCGTGTAATAACTTAACCTGAACTTAATAATTTTCTCCAAAAATTGTTCCCCATGCGCTATAGCAGGAAAAAACAGTAAGCGAATGACTGATAAATTTTTAACAATAAAAAAGCTGGGAAATGCAGTTTTGCACTGCAGGCAAAAGGCTAAAAATTTGAAGCTAAATCTGTGATTGTCATGCGCACTTGGCAGAGGCAGAGCGCCAGTAGTAGTGCGAGAGTACTGCATATGTGCCCACTCCATAGCACATGCATTTTTCATTAGTGTATGTAAAAAGTACAAACTTTAATTTGGCCTTGCTTTTCAAAAAATGAAAGTAGTGTGATACACAAAAAATTGACAGAGAAGTTTTGCCGAAATTTTATAAACGTGCAAAAGCAGAATTTCATGAACATTGCCTTGTCTTGTTACTTTACTGTTGGCTTTCTAAGGATGCCTTATGCCGTTATTCATGTGCTATCATTGTGTACACGTTTTTATCAAAATGGAGCCCACCTTTGTTCACGCCTCAATTTTTAAAAATTTCTTTTTAGTCATGAGAGGTCATGGACTTAACATCATATGTTGGCATCGTGTCATAACTATGTTGCAATGCTGCTGTGAGGCTGTGGTTGCTATGTCGCCGTTGCTATGCTCTTGGCACAAACCCACATACACATCGCAGGATCTTGCTCGGGGTTTACCGTTCGGAATTGTGCTTTCACACTAATAATTAACTAATACTATGTGGAGTGCTTAGTTATGTTTACAATCTTTCTGTTTCAGGATTTCGCGCCTGGAAAGACGGAGAAGAAAGCAAAACTTGCTGCCGTTTTATAGCTTCTACAGGAAAGAAGGAATGTGCACCAAGGGTTTTTAAACGCTACCTGCACTGCCACCATTCCGGCTCATACGAAGAGCTTCCTATAGAACAGCGCCAAAGGCAGGAAAAGGGGCAAGGAAGCTGCAAAATCAGCAAACACTGCTTTGCTACTCTAGAGGTCATGGAGAAAGAGGGCAAGGTATATGTAGTGTTTCAAAAGAAACACTACGGACACTTCAATGAGGCCTGCCACCAAAGGCTGTCCCAGGATGATGCCAGAGGGCTTGCAGGTTAGCCACTCCTCTTGTACAAAGCATTTGTGCATGCTGTGTTGACTGTACCGGAATGTGAAAACGTTTAGAAGCTACACTCCACCAACCTTTCATAAATGGGAGACGAAAGTGCAATAGAAATGTATTTTAGGGGGAAGATATTGCTCATTAACTCGAGTGATCATTTCAATGATTTTTATTCTTCTGCGATGCATCTATGGCACGAAAGAGGTGGGACAACACGAAAATGCCTATTGTAAAGTGGGAGAAGGCATGTCCCACAAAACGAGGGGGCTGAAGAAGTTATAGTAGGGCACAGCTTAAGAACCCAGTGGCCAATGCCCCTCAAAGGAAGCCTGCCATCCAATGGCGTCGACCGATTCTCATGATGTCATGGTTAATCCTAGGGGGTAGCACTGCAGGAGGGTGGCAGATGAAAGGGGATTAGTTATGGCTTTAATTGGGTTAACTGATGAAAATCAGCTGACGCCATTGACTGAGGGGGTCTTCTTTAAGGGCCATCTGCCACTTCGTTCTCGAGTTGTATCTGACTGTAGTGCAATTCACTTGAGCCTACTTGGTCGCATCGAAGGGTGAAAAACAATTGATCCACGGCACATTGCATGCACAGCACAGTCTGTACGAACTTCATGCCGTTTAGTTTAGAGATGCTTTGTGGAAGGGGTCCAGTCTTTCGAACTGAACATAATTAGGAATGTCGTCTAGCACTGAACTACTCCAATGTCTGTTCTTTTGTTTTTCTGCTGGTTTCATTGACTATCCTAGGTCTGTCGCTCAATCGGCTGACGTTGAACTTCATCCGTAAGAAGTCGGCTTGAGCTCTATGAAATGTGTCTTGAATGACTGACAGTTGCACTCGATGCTAGCCTCTTTTTTTGGCTGCCTGTCAAAAGCGTAGGCATTTTGTTGCTGATCAAAGCAACGCCACCAGTCTAATGGTTGTATAAGGGCCATGTTTTTTCTCATAAGACAGATCGTCTGCAGTGAACTTTCATTAATTAGAATTATTTGGCTGTTTTGGCACTTCATCAGTAACGCTCGCAGGAACGGCTGTGGTTTGAGTGTTCAGCTACTAAGCTGCCCGGCTGCGGCAGCTGAGTTTCGATGGAGGCAAGAGGTGCCCACGTGCTGCGCAGTGTCAGTGCCCAAAGATCCCCAGGCGGTCGAAATTATTACGGAGCCCTCCACTACAGCACCTTTCTCTCTTTCTTCTTTCACTCCTTCTTTCCTTCATGGCATGGTTGAGGCAGTTACTGCACCATTTCCTTTCCTCAAAAACCACTAACATAAAACACAAGCCTGCACAAGAGTTGAAATCGCAAAAAAAAAAATGAACAAGCAGCATTTATATTTCAGTTTATGTATGACTGGCATGCCCTCCAATTGTCTCTGACTTAGCAGCAGTCATTCAGGTGTTGAAACTGAAACAGCATGAGAAAAATATTCACTTAGAAATTATTCACCTGGCGTAAGTGAATTCTACATTGTGACTCGTGCACACTATTGTCTTGTGCACAAGTCCAAAGAAACAAAGTTCGCGTTCAAAAATTTGGTGTCTCTACTCCTTTAAAGGTTGCTGTCAGGCGAATCGGTGCATTTTTTGAATATGCAGAATGAAATGGGACAGGATGAGAAGCACATGTCCTTATTATTTTCTTGTCCACATTTTCAGTGCTGTTATATTCCGCATTTATAACACGCTGTATATAACTTCCCTGTTTTGCATTGCAGTATGCAAGTTTAAACACTCAAGCTCATAAAAATAAAGTCCATCTGGCTTTGAAACAACCATTTTGTTGTGTGCTTTGCAGTGCCACAAAAGTGAAATGAAAGTAAGATGAACTGTGTGTCACCTGTGAAAAGGAACAAAGTGGAAGACGAAGGAATCCGACCAGAAGTATTTGTCACTTTATTACATGGCTGTAGGCAGATGAACCAGAGATGTTAACAGTTTTTTTCTGTACCATTTTCAGGCTGGTTAGCAGAAGGAGTGCCAGAAAAAACCATTGTGCACAACATCCGAGCAGCTACAAGTGGATCAAGCCCACGGATGCAACTTGTGACCACTAAGGACCTCCGTAACATTGCAGATAAGTTTAGGATTGGAAAAACAGAGCAGAGAGATCCAGACGATTTTAAGAGTGTTGAATTATGGGTCGAAGAAATGAGGGCAAAAAATGAGTCACCACTGTTGTATTACAGGAAGAAGGGTGACCCCAACAGTCATGATGGTGACTTTGAGCTAGCATTAATGACGTTCCCACAACGAGAGCTCCTTTATGAATTGGGGGCAGCGAAACTGTGCACTGACTCCACCCATGGCATAAATAAGTACTAACTCCAACTGACAACCCTGCTCACAATTTCTCAAGATGCCTTTGGTATCCCGTGTGCCTACTTGATTTCAAAAAGGGTGAACACGGGCACTGTGGTGAGGTTTTTCGAGGCCATCAAAGAAAAAAACACAATACCATGTCAGGCATTTATGTCTGATGATGCCCCTGTTTATGGCAGTGCATGGGAGCTGGTGATGGGTCCCTTGAAGAGTCGACTGCTTTGCAGCTGGCAGGTGCTACACAACTGGAGCACGCACCTGAATACAGTCACAAACAAGGACTGCAGGAGTACAACAAGGGACATGCTGCACACTCTGATGAAGTGGACAGATGAGACTGAGTCTCAACAGTTGCTCCCTGCACTTCTTGGTATCCACTCCAAAGAGCATCAGCTTAATTGCCTTTGGCTTTGTCAGAAATTTTGAGAAAACATACGCAAAGAGGGCATGTCAGTGGGCTTACTGCTATCGGCAGTACATTGGATTAACAACAAATAATCACTTGGAGTCAAGGCACTGAAGTACTCTCACTTTGGTGGCAAGGTAAATGGGTGATTGGATACATTAATCAAAGTACTCTTCAATTTCACATCCGAAAAACTTTACAACAGGTGTCAAAGGAGGAGCAGACCACCGCAAATCTGCCCTATTTAGGAAGCATAAAGTGGGGATTGAGCTTTCTAAGTCCAGTACTGAGAGAGTGGGAGATGGCCAGTGGCATGTAAAGTCGCAAAGTTTGGTGAACTTCAAGCACACAGTGGAAAGAACGAGCAAATCGTGCAGTGGCTGTGAGCTTCATTGTGAGCAGTGCGAGGCTTGCCACAACATGTACACAAGTACGTGTTGACCATGCAACGCATGTGCACATGTACAAGCACATGCATGCTGTTGCTATAATGGAGCTACACTTGTGTCAGATGCAGAGCAGCCAGAAAGTAGCATTTGACTGTGCTGGCATTTGTAGGCCCTGCCAGCTGAAGATGGCAGATTTCAGGTGAGGGATTAGGATTATGTTATGAGCTAGTTGGCAGGCTATTCTGACAAAGTGCTTTAGCATAGCAAGCTCAAGACACAGCAGGGAAGAGGAGTGTCATTTGCTAATTTTCTTGAAGCCCACATGGTCATGAGAAAGGTGCGCCATCATATCCCATATCAAGCAGCACCATTGACGGTACACTACAGGCCTCTGGTATTTCTTTTCTAGTCATTCCTTTTTCCCAAAACTTTCCTCCTAGGAATGGAGAACTCATCCCGCCACGGCGCCTCACTGGCTCTGGCGTTCTTAGACTGCTTACACGAAGGCTGTGGGTTTGATCCGGCCATGGCGGCCACATTTCAGTGGAGGCAAAATACAAAGATGGCCATGTGCTGTGCAAAGTCAGCGTGCATTAAAGGGCCCCAGGTGGTGTAAATTAATCCAGAGACCTCCATTATGGTGTCCCTCATAGCCCATGTGCCGCTCCCGAATGTTAAACCCGACAATTAAGAAATTGAGATATTTCAGGCCCCTCATTCCCTACTCAGAATCTGCTTGTGTAAGTACGCCCTCTCTGGCACTGCTCAACAGAGAACTTCTGACAATTGGCAAACATTTTTCATCTTCGGGAAATTAGTGCACTCATTTTCTTGTTCATACCTGCCTTGCATTCACTATAATTTTATTTCTTCGTCATCCCTGCTTGATTTCATTTTATCTGCATGTGATGCACTCATAGAGGCATGCGCTCTTCAATAATATTAGTATGAAGTGTCGCTCCATGCTGCATTCCTCTTTGTTGCGTCGTGCTGTCACAGTGCACCGCCCTTTTAGGACATCTTGAGAAAAACAGCGCTTGCAGACAAAGGACCAGAACAAGAAGGACACACAAAAAAAAAACAGCGCAGTTGTGTGTCCTTCTCGTTTCCTTTGTCTGCAAGTGCTGTTTTTCTCAAGATGTACCCCAACCAACTCGCCCAGTAACACACCTTGCCTTTTAGAACAGTTGAAAAAGTATTCTTGACAAAAGGCTAAGCCGTAGCTGTCATCTTGCACACTGAAAGCTGCAGCGCAAAACTACTATTCATCTTATTTTGCAAAGAGAATACTGCTGCAACAGAAAAACAGTATTACTCATTTTTCAGAACATTGCTGGTGCAATTTGTGACACGAACTTAAATTGCCATGGTAGAAACAGCCGTGAATAGCCTTCCCTGATATGATAAAGCACTTCATAAATGAACTTGCTTGGCTCTTACAGTGTCTCTCCACCAGCCTTCCAAGCAATGAGCCTTCTGTTGTGTGATGGGAACACTGTGCCAACTTTGTTGCCTAGAAATTCTAACATGCCCCTATTTGTTGAGAAGGCAGCTTAGATGAAACATATAGTGCCCAGTTAATGTCATTTATGAAAAATGCTTCAAAGCCCAACTGCAACGAAATTATAATTTGGCTAGAATGCCTGTTAAAGGGGCCCAGAAACACAATCTTAGTTAATTGTTTTGCCTGTTGATTGCATACAGTGAGTTATAATGGTGCTATTAGCATCGGTAATACCGCGTACATTCCGTTTTTTAATATTTTAATGTCCTCCCAAAAACAACTTCATGGCTCTGATGGTGTCGCCACACAGTGGCGGGTTTCTAGCAGCGGATATGACATCACCTGGCGCGAGCTTGATGACCGGACAAACAGTAAATATACTGCAAATTGTGTGAATAAATAGAGACACATTTTGTTACCTGTCTGCGTTTTATATTAGATCAACAAAAACAATTTGTTTGTCTTAGATAAAAGCCCTGCAAAGCAAGTAAAATAAAAATACACCACCAGGGGCGCTCTGGCATGGAAACAACGCTGCCAGTCTCACAGAGAGCAGGCAACCATGGACTACAAACTTCCGCGACGTGCTCTGGCTGGCTGTTTTGATTGGTTGCGCCAGGTGCCGTCATTGGGAGAGCGAAATAGGAGTGGGAAGCCCCGCCAAAATCGAGTTGAGGGCAGCGTTTTGTTTGCTTGTATTTTGAAATTTCTTCATTGAATAACTCCCGTTCCTGTGCATCGATTCCTGTAATTCTTTTTAAGTCAGCATCTGTGTGACATAAAGAACCCACCTGAAGTATAGCCGGTATTCCCCCAGGCTGTGTTTCGCAGCCCCTTTAATGTGCTGGGTGTGTCATAAAACTAATCATAACAAAGTTTCATGCTTCTGAGAAAACTGACACTGTTGCTACAAGTGTTTAAAAAGCTGTGTAGTAGACAACGTGGCATGTCCATATAGGCAGATACGGATACCCGAGTGCCATACGGCCTCATGTCTGGCCCATTGGGAATGAACAGATTAAGGACAGTGTAGAGTGAAAGGCTAGGGGCTAAAATGTGGCTTGGCAGTCATGGGTATGGTGCTGCGCCAAAGTTGTTAGGAATTTGTTTCAATCCTGCAGATGCTGATTTCTGTTTCCATTCCAGGTTTTTGTACACCATATTTACTTAAATAATGGATGCATTTGCATAATAAATGCTTTCCCTACATCAATCATCAAAATCTGGGGAAAGTTCAACTGACCACACCATGTTTTACACCATGTAATAAATGCACCAAACTTACCATTCTAATTTTTTCCCACAAGAAACTGCATCCATGATGCAAGTAACTGCAGTATTACAGGTTACAGAATGAAGCACTGTCAGCTGTATTATGTGGCCGCAAGACTGCCTGGCGCCATGTGAAGAGGAATGCTCCCAAGGCTCATCACATCACATTTACTCCAGTATCCACATATGGCACCCGTTTCATCCTGCACGTCACATTCACCTCGGGCTGGTGATAGCCTGCCAGCTAGATTAAGAATGTCACAAATAAAATGTCTACCTAACTGAAAACTGTGGTTGTATATATCGGAGATTTTTATTGACTTGTGGCAGTCTACCTGGACAGGTTATGGTAATGCAAGGCAGCCCATTATGCACAGCATATGAGTGCATAGGCGCCACAACTTCGCATCTTTTCCAAGGGTTCATGTTTTGCACTATTGGGTGTGACCCGACCCATCTTTCCACAATCCTCGCGTAGTTAATAATAAAGTGCTCCTAATCCTTTTTTGACAGTCAAAATGTATTTTCCTAGGCATATTGGCAATCTTCAATTTGTATTTCTCCACAGATTTGGTACTTCTGAGAAGTTGGACGGTCATTTTATAAATGATATATTTTTAATAAGCTAGCAGATACTATTCTTGATTTAAACATTTGCAGGCATATATACGCTGCCATTGTTTGCCTTGATAAATACTGTGTCCATTGTGTAATCATAGTACAAACACGTTAATTGATTCTAAAGGATGTTAATGCTGCTTAATTACGCTGTACAAGCCCAGCTGTGGCTTTGGAAAGCTGCCCTTCCTTGGACTCTGACATTAAATACAACTTGTACTTGGGAAGGACTAATCTTACTGTGAGTGTAACGACAAAATTAAACAAATTCCATTAGACGCTGGTATGACCCCGCCTGCGGCAGTTGTATTCCGATGGTGACACACAACAGGCCCACATGCTGTGCGATGTCGGAGCACGTTAAGGGCCACTGTTGGTCGAAATTACTGGATCCCTCCACTGTGGCGCCCCTCATAGCCCGAGTCGCTTTGGGACGTTAAACCCCATAAGCCAAAGTTAGCATTATGTTCCTGCCGGACCGAGCAGCCGCTGACAGGGTCAGACTGTACGAATGGGTACCATCAATCACTACGTGACACCCCCACTCCACTCACCCGATGAAATCCCATCCATCAGTGACACATCCACTCCACCCTTCGACTCAGATTTGCAACCGCTTGCCAACCGCCTCCTCCCGCCCTCTCTTCTTCCCTCTTCCCTGCAATTTCGTGAAGGTGGATTTCACTCCCTCCACTCTGTCACCTGAGGCTTCAGACCGACGGATTATTCCAACATGGGGGGTTCTGATGCTGATGCACTAAAATGATATTTTTGAAAGACAGCTACAGTTTGTTACATGTTAAGGAAAAGAGTACTCGCTGTACCATGCAAAATGCGAGATCATTCCCTGGTGTGCACACACTGCATCACAAGGAAGTATATTTGGCACCTAAATTGAAATGTGCAGTATAGCGAGCAGTTAGCAAGCACCAGGTGCTGTACACAGACACGAGCACAAAATGAACACGCTTATTACCAGGCCCTCTCTGTGCACCCTCCCTATACATAGTGCGAAGACTGCTTTTGAAGCTAAGGTTGGTCACATTGCAAAGAAATAAAGACAGCATGAACATGAGAACCGGACACACAGCACTGACAGAAATCTCGACAGTCGGTGCTGTGTGTCTGGTTCCCGTGTCGTCCCTTTCTGTTCGGCGACCAACCTTAACTAGAACAAACAACTTGCCCGAACCCTTGCTTTTGAAGCATTGCATGCAGTAAGTAGCACGCAGTACAATGCACAGACTGAGCCATGTGTGTTATTGTATCAGCAGTAAACCACGTGCAAAAAAAAAAATCAACAGCCAATAACTACAGTCGGTAAAGCGAAATTTGAGCACAGCTCTTCACATATTTTAGTTTTGCAGTATGCTGAAGTAAAGAATTCCAGAGAGCCACCTGCCCCAGCGAGAGGCAGTGATAGGTGACATTTGGCCCTGAGCACTTGGCTATCACATACTTTGTATAGACAAGTTCTGTCCCGCCTCATACGAACACCAAAACACTTTCTTGAATATCTTTTTCAATGAAGGCAAATACACTGGCTTACATAAACATCGAAATTACTTGCTATTAAATCTTAATAAAGTGTTCAGTGTCACACTATTACGATGCTATATATCAATTTATGCATGCCAGCACATCATCTCTGGCTGAGAAAGATCTGACAAATCTTGCTTTTTGACAGTATGTGGGCACAGAGTCATTGATTGCAAAGACCAAATATGACTATACCAGCAGAACGAGAACTCAGAGGATTACCTTAGAACTCATGTGCCTTTGAAAACATGCAGTGAACATGGAAACAATTTTATTTTTAAGGTGCGCCGCCCAGCGTATGCACATGCGTTCAGAGCACTCTTTCTGCGCCATGAAGGACGACTCGGCCCCAAGAGCAGAAGTACACACTGCCAGTGCATTCCAGAACATTTAATTCAGATAGGTACTACATGAGACGTAAGCAACGTATCTATAGCGTTCGCACCGTGCAGCTTTATTGCTTCGCTCTGTCCCGAGCATTTTTCAGTCCACTGAGGTGGTTGCGAGCCACAGGTGGGTTAGTCTTGCGATTATTCTGCCGACAATTGCTTCTCTCTGTGATCTAGCAGATCTACGCCACCTCGCACCCACAACAGTCGTCAACTGGTACTGTCACTATTCGGTGTCCAGATCAGTCTTGAAGGATCGAAGGCGGGCTGGAAACGACATGCTGCAATGTTCTCCAACCCTTGCATCACGAGAAAGTCAATGTGGCGACATATCACAGCCCACGCACTGCATCGTGATGATTATAACAAGAGTTATATGCACAGATATTTTCCAGAATGAGCTGGAAACACCCAGATCAGGGACGCCAGTACTGGACGGCGCGGGCTTGCGTCCTGCTCACTCACCTTTAGGGACGCATGGGAGGTAAACACGCATTCCATAGGCGGTCTACTGGTCACAAACAAAAAAGGGGCAAATTTAAAGAACTACACACGCCACAAAGACGAGACACCGACGAATACTTCACTCGCAACAGCCGCCGACCGCGATTCGAACGTACGTAAACAACCGCCATGTTGTTTTTTTTTTTTCTTATTTGCTAACTGACTGTAGGGGGCGCTGTAAGAGCGCTAGCATCATCATCGCGCGTTCCCTCAAAGAAAAGTAAATATAAATAGCCGAAACCAGCAATAAACTAGAAAAAAAAAAGCATTAAACGTTAAAAATTGCAACATAAATAAGAAAGTCATTTATGCAGTTGACGAAAATCAACACACTCATTCAAAGGAAACGCCAACAAAATTGATTCATAAAAATAAAACGAAAATATAAATATGCATGTTTTCTTCTCCTTGGTTTTGACTAAAGCTAGGACGTGCGACTATTTTTTGGCAGTTTTCTAAATCGGGTAGCTCAGTGCGACCATAAGAAAATTAAGGCAACAAAACTGAAAACGTAACAGGGGCACTTAAGGGTCAACATTGCATCGTCAACAATATGTACGCTTTCTCTCTTGTTGCTCATCCCAAGCTTATTAATTGAATGCATGTCAATTTGCTGTTTCAAAGCAGAACGGTCTTCTATCACTGTAGCGGATTGAACCGAACCAAATTTTTTTTTTTTGTTCCTCTTATTAACTTGTACCTGCCTTCTTAACTTGTTTACTTCTGTTTTCAGCCGTTTGTATTCTGTGTTTTATATCTGTTGTTTTCTTTGATGAATCCCCCCCTATGTAATGCCCGCATTGGGCCTTTAGGGTATTGAAATAAAAAAATAAAATAAAAAAATAACTTTCACTTATGCAGCTCAAACTCACATTATTTATTATTTGAGTGTAGTTTTAATGACATGAAACCACAAGTACCATTATAAAAGGTATTTTTCATCAGAGCACTTCGGATGGACTAGAAGCCTTACTCCCAACAGTGTACAATAAAGCCATTCACACAAATCATGTTGGCAGCAATGCTGAAACTGTGTGCGTCCACCTTACTTGAAACTGCAACGGATGCAAGACAGACAAAATTTTACCATTCAAAATCATAATGTGCCGAGATATTGCTGCAATCTTGAACGTAACCACGCTTGCCATTACAATCAAAATGACTCAACAGCACATGCAAACATGAGAATTTTTTCTTCACAGACATTTTGACACTACATTTAGTTCACTATTTATGCAACTTCCGTTTATTTACACGATGGACACGAATATTCACATGCACGCCAGTCTTAGCATGAGTGCCATGCGTACGTAATTGTCGATATGCACCCCGTCACACATTGTGCATTTGCACATAAAAATACTCATGAAAACTCAACAAGTGCTCAGCAATTACTGCAGCTTAAATGGTAAAGCACACAGAACACGTCAAAGTTATGGTATGGTATAGAATATGGGGTTTAACGTCTGAAGGCAACATGGGTTATGAGGAACGCCATAGTGCAGCGCTACGGATTAATTTTGACCACATGGGGCTCTTTATCGAGCACTGATGTCACTCAGTACACAGGCGCCTAGCATTTCGCCTCCACTGATAGGCAGCTGCCGCAACTGGGATCGAACCCGTCCTTGGGAACAGCAGCGGGCACCCTAACCACTCAGCTATTGCGGCGGGGCAACGGCTAACCACATTATAAGCAACCAAAAGTCCAGGTCTCTGCTTTATGTCTTACATGTTGCCTAGGTATCGTCTACTTTTACTATATCTGCAATCTAAAAATTAACGATAGACAACTTCCCCACTCCATCTAAATTACTATAATTGTCCCATGCCCTTCTTGGTTTGCTACACACTTTTTTTTTTATTCGAGTAGTCTGCCGTGAGGCATAAGTTGAGAAAAGGGGGAGTGGAATGTAGGTTACAGAAAGTTAGAAGAAGGAGTGGAGACCAGTTTCGGCGAGGTACTCGCATAGGCTGCTGGTGAAGTGATTGTCCATAGTCCACTTCACATAGTCCCCGTCGCGGTTCCACCACAGGCCGACCTGATAATTTTTGGCTAGTTTTATCAAGGTGTCATACAAGTGTAACAGCTGCCACAGTATGAATTGTGGATTCTAAGAGAAAAAAGAACTCACAAATTTTGCACTAATTTGAACAAAAATATTCAGCCAATATATGCACAACAGGCATACACCAATAACATTTCTACCGCAAAACCGTGAACCCACCGTACCGAGGGCCAGTAATAGAAAATCACTGGCCGCCGCGGTGCCTCAGAGGTTATGGTGCTTGGCTGCTGACCCGAAAGACGTGGGTTCGATCCCGGCTGTGGCGGTCGCATTTCGATGGAGGCAAAATTCTATAGACCCCTACAAAAATTCTATTAGTCACCCCTTGTCGTGCTAATATGCAGGTACCAATTATTTCTGTAACATACCTCTTATCATTTCTGTAATACCCATTACTAGGTCTTCAAGAAAATAATAACCTGAAATGTAGCAAAGAGCTGATGGTTGTCTTTTCATAGAACATTCTTCACAGCAGCTCTGCTTCTGAAAGGAGCACCTCATTCTTTGTGGACTCAACTAGTTTTCTTCTATTTTAATCACCATGAGGTCAGAGTACTCCAGTAACACTCTGACTCCTGATATGCTACACTCTAGTGAGCCAGTTTCACAACTCATAAAAGAATGATGAACTCAAAGGTCTGCCACAAACATGTCATGGGCTACATCTTTAATGGAGTAGAGAAACCAAATTTTTGGATGCACATTTCTCTTTACGCTGATGCACTAGGCAATGCTATACACAAGCCACCATGTGGATTTTAACTTTGTCAGCTAAATAATTTACAATTTAATTTTTTTTTCTCGTGTCATCTTGTTTCGGTTTTTAACAGCCGAATGACTGCTCTGAAGTCAGATACATGTTCAGGTCACATGAGGCATGCAAAAAGAGATATAATCGCTGCCTGTTCACTTTATGTGACTCCAACTCTTAGACAGGTTTGTGTACGAGTTGATGCAAATAACAGTGAACAAAGCTGCAACAATACTGCTGTCTTTGTATGCCTCACATGACCTGAACACATCCCTGACATCACAGTCGTCATTCGGTTGTTTAAGCTAAAGCAGTGCGAGAGAAAAAATGCAATTATAAATATATTGCCTCTTGTCGCAATCCATGCAGCTGTCTAGTCTTTCTAAAGTACTGCGCATCATTCTAACCGAAAGAAACAACTAAAATTTTGTTGTCTCTACTCCTTTAATACCTACTGGGCCTTGACAATATAAAAAGCACCTAAACATATCAGCGAACTGAGCTGCCAACCTTCAAAAATGTATCCACAAGCTCTTTTCACATTGTGCTTTTAAATATGTTGCCTCATACTCGTGATATACATATGTTCTGACTGTGCACATATACAAAAACAGTAATTCAGGAACCAGCAGACCCACCCATTCAGCAGCATGGCAAGCGAAGAATGAAAATTAGAATGCAGCTAGAAAGTAAAGGCACAGAGCTTTTTCAGACCTTCTAATTTGAATACTTCAAACTTATGTGGCCAACTGTAAATGTTTCCTTACTGAAATCCCACACTCCTTTAGACGTTTGCCATAAACCAGAGAAAAATTTGTCAAAATGCTTCCCTCTAAAAGGAACAACCAAATATAAGCAGACAAGCCATGTTTACATTTCATGCATTTTTAAGCTCTTCACTGTATGCAGAGAAGCATGTCACATGCATGGCGTGTTGATGTTTGGTTTATGCTGCTTCTTAACTTTATATTGAAAGGTCATGGCTACTCTTTTTTTGTGTGTGTGTCCATTGCCCCACAGAGCTGCCATCTATGGAGCAAGCTTATTTGCATTTAAAGGTCGTTTGCCTAGTCACTGCTGACTCCACACAAAACAGATTTTCCCCTCAAAACTGGCAACGTGCAGTAAAAGCAGGCGCGCAATTAATGTGACACCTCATACACTTCGTAATGATGCAGTGGCCTACATAAGGCCAAGCCAGCATGCTATTCATGTATGCGCACAAATTATATTCACTTATACAATGCTAATATCAAAAAGAAACCCTTCTAGCTACAAATGTTAATGCAGCGCATTACGGCATGCATGGCATCCAACGTCCCTGTACAACATACTTTTACTAATAAGGCTAAAACAGTGCACCCTGCACAAGGATGAAGGAAGATGAGACAACACGCAGCATCTTCCTTATGCAGGTCTGCTGTTTTTGCCTTATTATGTCATACCAACTTGCCTATCAGTCTGTGTTTTTACTAACTGCTGCAGCAGAAAAAACAGCTGTGAAATTTGGAATGCATTCACGGCGTCTAGAAATTGAAGCTCAGAAAATGTAACACACAGAAAGTGCAAGAAACTGATCATCCGGAGTGTTTACGTTTCTCTCTGTGTTGTGTTTTACTTACCCTGCAATAACCCAACATCGTTCCCAAACAAACCCAAGGGCCACTCTGGCTACGCAGATGCTGAAAGCCTAAGTCAAGCCTCCCACTTCATCACAAACCATTACAGAAATGACAGAGCAAGCAAAACAAGTTTCGGCCTTGTCTGGCTTTATTCCAATGCTGAACGTTACAAGAAATACACCAAGAACCACACGTTCTACTTAATGAATATAAACACTTCACCAAATAGATAAAAGAAAAGCAGCTTTCTAGATATTCAAAGGTTCGGTGGTGTGACCATACTACGCCATTTGCTAAACGCCTATCAGCGAAGAAAGCGGCGTACAGTTCATGTGGCACGATGCGTCGAGTTGCGTGAATTAAGTCTCTCCGTGGGCAACGCTACGGCGTCGTACAAAGCAGCTGTGGCCTACCGTGTGCTTTGCGCAACATGGGTGTCAACGCGAAGTAATCCATTACAGCTTGGCTAGTTGGTGGGTAGACACTGAAGGCATATCAAACATTATGACGGAAGATGTGTTGTCCTTTCAAAGGCTAGCGTGTATACGTCCATTCCGCCTTCCTTCCGCATTTTATTTTTTTTTTTTAGCATAGCTTGTCGCCGGTGGGCACACATGCAGGACTCCAGGAACATAGCATATATGTACCGCAACTGCCAAATGGCTCGCAGTACCCACCATTTTTATGCATACGAGCTCATCCTATCAGTACGTAGAGGTCAGAATCAGTTACGCGCAACACAAGGAAACAATTTTCGACACTCATCCAATGCTTCAAACCATTGCCTCCTTCTAGAGGAGGCAATGTTCAAACACGAGATACAATACCGAAAGGTGCCGAAGAGAACTGAAGTGACCTTAAATTCAGTCAAGCACCGCCTTGCTAAACGTCTCTAGGGGCTTCCGATATCATACCACGGCTGGAACAGGTCGCACTGCAAACTTGCATAATAAAGACAACACTAGGGCACTGGGGTACAAGTCCGGACGTTAGCGCGGTCAATATTACTCGCCATTGCACCAACCCTTGATGACTTTCACGGCAGCACTTACTCCACACGTCAATGCACCGCGCGGTAAACAGCCATCGCAGCCATGTCAACAAACCACCGTGGCGTTGGCGATGACAACGATGGTCACCGTGGCAACCGTGGAGACGCCAGCGACCTAGAAACTATGGCTAGGGACGTTTCAAAATTTTGCGACGCCATTTTTACCTGATTTTGCAACAAAAAGTACCCAGAAATGTACCTAAACAAACGCCATTTTGGAATGACGTCATTAAAAGTCACGTGACACGAGGATCGTCTTCCTCCATTTAGCCTTACGCGCGGGGAAAGTGCGGTGAATTGTCTAAGCCGCCATCGCGTTGTAGTTCGTATCGTATTTTATCAATAATAGCGCAAACTGCGCATGGCGATTGCAGCTGCGAAAAAAGTAATATGCTACAATTTAAAAATAATTAACTTATTTTTCGTGCCACAGCAAGCCTGCTACTAAGTACAAAAAAGAGACGATACAAAATATGTGACAGTTTCGCACATCCGCACGAGGCTAGGTTCAGCCATGGCGGCAGTGGTAGAGCCGAGGGCGTGTGCGATTTCTATCGTGTTCCGTGGGAACATTGTGTTTGAAGAACCTCGACACAGAATTAATTATTCCCTTATTATTGCTGGCGAGATTGTTCAACCGTTCTTTCCTTGATGGAGCTGAAGGAAGACAGTTTGCTTGCTTTTACTACTCGGCGAAGTGGACCCGTCAGTACGAATTAGGACTACAAGTCGTTTTCACCGGCTGGGATCGTGACCTTTCTTGGTGCGTACTGTTAAAAGTGGCCACAATCCCACCGCTGCCACCAGTGTTAAAGACGGAGGGGTCCTGGAGATGACTAACTCGTTTAGCCCCACAGGTACCGGCTCCGAATGACGTTGACGGACTGCGCTATCGAGGAAATGTCTGGCCTCTACTACCGAAATGTGGGCATGCGTTCGGATGGCGTGCCGAAGTGCGTGTGCAAGCACACTCTGCCTCTACTACCGAAATGTGGGCATGCGTTCGGATGGTGTGCCGAAGTGCGTGTGCAAGCACACTCCGCTCAGCACGACTGCCTTTTAGTGCTGCAGGGGCAACCTTTGACGCTTCATAGACTTGCGTCGGTAAAAGTGGCGTAAATTACTGGGTTTGTTTGTTGTGGTTGCTGTGCCATTCTCTTTTCACCTGTAAAAGTGAACAATTATGCTTTCTTTTGCAGCAACCTTGGCTTATTGGGCTCGGCAGAAGAGTATTGATGCCACCGCAGCTGTTAACCTGACGATTATGCTCAACGAGAAGATTCAGTGAAAGCGCCGAGCGCAATAAAATACTGACGCACTAGGAAGTCATCTGCAGTGTTTTGGGCTCCCATGATGGCCATGTACTCGCTTACTCAACTGTATTTGAGCTAGCTGGAGTGCTTGGACGTCCCGACGACTCCATAGGGAAGTCTGTGGCTGGGCTGCAGTAGGTCTCCATTCCATCTGGAATTGTAACAGGTGTCAGCTGCATCTCGTATTGCAGCTGGTTCCAGTCTGGAAATGTGTCTCTTAAAACAGTAGGACTGGAACCAGTTAGAAATTTTCACCTGGATATTGATCTATGTATAGTCATATTCTCTTTATATAGACATCTAGGCTACGTAGACTGGGCGTACTTACATGTTCACAAATATCTCATAAATGTAGAGCGTGATGTCTGCAGTACGTACCTACAACGTGAACTGGACCCCAATTTTCATGTTGTAGGTACGTAGATTTTTCGTAAACGGTACTAATATGGATGTCTAATGGAGGTGTCTAATGTCCAGCGTAAATATCTTGCTGATGTCTATGGTACGTTTTATGGTTTACTGGGTGGCTTAGCATTGGCCTCCCACTGATCTAAGTAGTCTAAAAATTCCTGCATGAACGTTACATTTGGACTGTCAGGCTTTAATGCTCTCGGGCTCACTCTTGCTGTCATAACTCGGATGAGTTTGTTGAACAGTTGAATGAAATCCTCAGTTGGCTGCACTACTTTGTACTGAGAGGTGACATGTTTTCTGTGCACAAAGAGCCCCTTGATAACCTCGTCTCCAAAAAGCTGAAAAGCGAGATTGACTTTCATTTTATCGAAGCAGTTGGGCTTGATATGTGCATGTGTAATGCTAGGCATGGCCTTTAGAGTTACGCTGTCACGATCTGCATCCCAGGCTGCCTGTATTATTCCACTGTGAACTGGGCCAGATGGTGTCAAATAGCCCTTGTGAACAAATCCATTTCTAACATTCTTAATTAAATGAGGAAAATCGGAAACGAAGAAGAGCTGCCTTGTAGGGTCCACAGGATGCTGTGTGCTGTTCTTGATGCGGCCATCTGCACAGACTAAAAAAAAAAGGTGGTAATTGGATTTCTTCTATAAGTAACTGAATGCTTTTCACATGACCTCTAGAAATATAACAAGGAAATACTAATAAAACAACGATAGTAGTAAATAGTGGATAGACATATTACCAAATTAAGGAGTCTACATAGGAAATACTTACAGAAATAAAACATTCACCTGAACGCCGACAGAACAAAAAATTTATACAGCTGTCTATTAAAGAAGAGGTACTGTGATAGCTTTGTTTTGCGCTCCTAAACTTTACCGAAGTCATACAGTTATCTTTAGGGCGATGATTCTTACACTGATGAATACTCAACATACTTCAATATATTTGATACAAGCTACAGCGTCAGCTTATCAAGCGAAGGCTTAATATTGTCACGTTGTAGTGACGGCAGTCCAGCGTTCAGAAAGACAGCAACAAAGACTTTAAACCGAAGCTTTTTATTTGGGCTGACTTGCGCCCTCAAAAGAACTGAATCACTCGGCGGCGGCGTAAGCAACAGGCGTGCTCGGCGGTCGTCGAACTACGAATGTCCGCCGCTCGCGGCATCGCTCAATTTAAAGCCGGCAAAGAAACTTCCAGATAGCAGGACAAGATCATCAACGCCACGTATCATTGTAGTGTTTATTCGTTCACGCTCAAGGCTGAAGGAAAGGGCTGTTATCATTTTTGTTCGTGACGCGAGAAGCGACCAGTCTAATCTCGATTGATCGCAGCCATGAAAGGCTGCATCTAGGTTTTTCCAGATCATCTACAGTAATCTGGAAAAACCTAGATGCAGCCTTTCATGGCTGCGATCAATCGAGATTAGACTGGTCGCTTCTCGCGTCACGAACAAAAATGATAACAGCCCTTTCCTTCAGCCTTGAGCGTGAACGAACAAACACTACAATGATACGTGGCATTACCCACCTTCCAAAGAAGCATCGTCTCGATGCTTTAAAATGAAAATAAACACGGAGAATGCTTCGAGAACTTAGAGTCCTTTAGCGTTCCAAGTAAGGTGTAAGGGCAGCGGTAAAAGCTTCAAGTTTGGCCGTGTCGTCGTCGTCGTAGTTGTCGTCGCAATTCTCGTCGTAGTTCTCGTCGTAGTTGAGGCATAGTCTTGTGTTTTCGTCGATGGAGGACCTTAGTTCTTGCGCTCAGGCGGCTCGGCGATGAGCATTCTTCCCGACGCAAAAATTCTTCTGTTTCGGCTGGTCGCTGGCCGGGTCGGGGTCGTGGGGCGCCGTAAGAGAACCCTCGGATGCCCATTCTCCTGTATGGGCAGTACCGGAGAATGTGACCGGCTTCGCCGCAGTAGAAGCATAGCGGGCGGCACTGGTCGGGTGTTCTCCACTCGTCGCATTTCCTCGGCCGTGTGCGACGCTCGTAGGACGTACGGGCGAGTTGGGGCGAAAAGGCGGCGCTCCACCGCAGCTGGCTAAGGGCGATAGGGGCTTGGGTCCCGTCGTCGAGGTGCAGGACGGCGCACTGCTGCGGCGTAAGTCATGGCTGGGGGCTCCAGAGGCTGCGTGGTAGACTGGAGTCAGTTCCTCCGGTGAATAACTCAAAGGGCTGGCATCACGACTTGCAGGGGTTGTCCGGTACCTGGAAGGCTACCCAGCACCTCCACCAGATGTCACGTTGCAGTGACGGCAGTCCAGCGTTCAGGAAGACAGCAACAAAGACTTTAAACCGAAGCTTTTTATTTGGGCTGACTTGCGCCCTCAAAAGAACTGAATCACTCGGCGGCGGCGTAAGCAACAGCTAGGCGTGCTCGGCGGTCGTCGAACTACGAATGTCCGCCGCTCGCGGCATCGCTCAATTTAAAGCCGGCAAAGAAACTTCCAGATAGCAGGACAAGATCATCTACAGTAATCTGGAAAAACCTAGATGCAGCCTTTCATGGCTGCGATCAATCGAGATTAGACTGGTCGCTTCTCGCGTCACGAACAAAAATGATAACAGCCCTTTCCTTCAGCCTTGAGCGTGAACGAACAAACACTACAATGATACGTGGCAATATAATGAGCGCAGTAAAGATTCCGTATATTGTTCTATCCTGGCTATTTTTTTCTTCACATGACACAAATCTGCATGGCAATCTCACCTTGTACACCCAAGCGCCGCCACATGCTCCGGTTCCAGCTAATAAGCCAGCTTGTTCTGAAAGAATAGTGGCTTCTACAATGATCTTTGCAAGAGTTGGCAAGGTGGATGTAGAACGGTGGCGAAGGCTGGGCCCAAAAACGGTCTAGCGCGACTGCAGCACAGCCACTTTGGGCGGCCGAAACACTTACATAATGAAATTCAAAAGCACAAATAAAAATGCTATAAAACAACAAAAACAAATGAACATTTTATTGCCACGTTTCATAAAATAGATAAACTACTTCAGCAAAACATATTAAGCCGAATTTTGTAAATTTTGCAACACTCTTGTTGCGCCCTCTGTTGATGAGTGTGCGGTGCATTTGCAGCGAGACTTTGCAGGCCTTGTTTCGGTATCCGGCCCCCCGACCACAGTGGCTGCGGAAGCTTACGAAGCGATTTCTTATCTCCAGCTGCCTGCTATGGCGCGCCTTGGAAAACGTGCAAATTAAGCTCGCCGGTCTCGAAATGGCACCTTTAAGAAGTTTTTGTCGTCCTTGCCAGTCGCTTCTCTGTCACCGTTTGGCAAGATCTGCACCCCGTTGCACCGCTGCAGCGTTTCCTTCGGTGTACGGCCAGTGCGAAACCTTTTCCCGAGGCTTCGCGCTCATCGTTTCAAGCGCTTAGCTCTGCATTTCAAGATGAGGTTGTGGCATGTGAAGAAACCTTGCTCCGTGACACATTGTGACAGCGTGGGTTGTACCGTGGGTGTCTTACCAAGACTGGGCTGATCCCGGGCTGGCGTTGCATATGTCTCCTCGCCCAACGCCGCCTCTCCTCCTCCTCTTCTCCGTTCCTTCTTTCACCATGGATGGATGGATGGATGGATGATAATGGCTTTACCCTTTGTACCGGGCGGTAGCTTTCGCCACCTAGCCTATACTTCCCCCATTGTTAATTTAATTTTCTTTTCCCTTTCGCTCTTACAATATCCAATCTGTCTATCCTTTTACCCTCGAAATTCACGCCTCCCTTGATTTCCGCCACCAATCCTCCAACCTCCCCTTCGTCAATGTCACGCTTTTCCCATCCACTCGCCCGTCCTCCCCAGTAAATCCCAGCGCTATCTCTATGGTCGTTGCTGTCCCCTCTGGGAGGGCTGGGCGGAGTTCTGCGCACCTCAGAACCAAGTGTTCTATGGTCTCCGTTTCCGTTTTACATGCAGAGCACAAAATATCCACTTCTTCAAATTTGGACCTATACGTTTTTGTTCTCAGAGTCCCTGTCCTAGCCTCAAAAAGCAGTGAACTGCCCCGCGAATTATCGAATAATCGCTCTTTTTTGATGTCCTGTTTTCGTGTCCTATATATGCCTAGCGCCGATTTTTCCTGCATTCTCTCTTTCCACATCTTTCTTTCCGACTCCTTTACCTCCACTTTCACGTTAGTCTTTTGTTGCGTCCCATCCCTCACCCGTAAATACTTCGTTCTTAGCTTTCGGGTTCTATTAGTCCATTTTGTGTTAATACTTTTCATGTACAGATACTTGTACACCTTTTTTGCCCACCTTGTTTCCTCCATTTGAGTTAGTCTCTGATCATATTTCAGTTTGCTGATGGCCTCCCGAACCTCGAACGACGCCCAACCCATATCTCCCTGGACTCCCTCATTCGGAGTGTTCCCATGGGCTCCCAAGGCTAGCTTTCCTACACTTCTTTGTCTGACCTCTAGCCCTGACTGTACTTCTGATTTCATGCACAGGACTGCATTTCCAAATGTGAGGCCCGGTACCATGATTCCCTTCCATACCACCTCCTCTACTTGCCTCCTCCCCCATATCGTTTCGGGCGGGAGAGGCGGGGGCTTCCTTCCCTTTACCACCACCCTCTCTCCTCGAGAGCCGTCGGGCCTCATCGCATCTGCACCGCTGCGTGCCGCCGGCCTGGCGTTGCATAAGTCAATGCTCACGCGCGCTTCAACGAAACGTCTTGATACTGCTACTCGGGGTTCAGCAGACCCCTGCGATGACAAAACGCCGGCTGTAAGCCGCCCTAGGCTAATATCGCATCTGCACCGCTGCGTGCTACCACGGCGCTCTCATATTTAACTTCAAACGCCTAGCTCCACCAACTACTTTACGAGAAATCCTTATTTAACGGGAATAACTTAGCAACTTTATAGTGGCCTTCAGTTGACAAGAACACGAAATGACACTTTATCATCAATTATAACTGCACAAAGAGACAATCGGTGAACAAATTTACAGTAATTCTGAAAACTATGATGAAAACTATGATGTAACATCCGGCGTTTTGTCATTGAACCCCGAGTAGCAGTATCAAGACGTTTCGTTGAAGCGCGCGTGAGCATTGACTTATGCAACGCCAGGCCGGCGGCAGCAAGCCCGCGATGGCGCCGTGGTAGCCCGCAGCGGTGCAGATGCGATATTAGCCTAGGGCGGCTTACAGCCGGCGTTTTGTCATCGCAGGGGTCTGCTGAACCCCGAGTAGCAGTATCAAGACGTTTCGTTGGAGCGCGCGTGAGCATTGACTTATGCAACGCCAGGCCGGCGGCAGCAAGCCCGCGAGAGCGCCGTGGTAGCACGCAGCGGTGCAGATGCGATATTAGCCTAGGGCGGCTTACAGCCGGCGTTTTGTCATCGCAGGGGTCTGCTGAACCCCGAGTAGCAGTATCAAGACGTTTCGTTGGAGCGCGCGTGAGCATTGACTTATGCAACGCCAGGCCGGCGGCAGCAAGCCCGCGAGAGCGCCGTGGTAGCCCGCAGCGGTGCAGACGCGATATTAGCCTAGGGCGGCTTACAGCCGGCGTTTTGTCATCGCAGGGGTCTGCTGAACCCCGAGTAGCAGTATCAAGACGTTTCGTTGAAGCGCGCGTGAGCATTGACTTATGCAACGCCAGGCCGGCGGCACGCAGCGGTGCAGATGCGATGAGGCAAGTAGAGGAGGTGGTGAAAGAAGGAACGGAGAAGAGGAGGAGGAGAGGCGGCGTTGGGCGAGGAGACATATGCAACGCCAGCCCGGGATCAGCCCCAAGACTGCACCGCTTCCCTCTGGACTTTCGCAGGTGAGCTCTTGCCGTTGTCGTCTGCTCTAGATATGCTTTTGTCGGGCTTTCCGCGCCTATTCGTAGCTGTAACCGTTTCATACGCACTTGGCTTGATGTTATCGGGATATTTTAGTAAATTGACTTGCCGCATGGTCAATTTAAAACCAACTGCGTTGCCTAACAGCTCTGAGCATGACATAAATGGGTTTTGCAGCACCGTGAAGCCAATTTGAGGATCCCCTCGCAACTGACAGTATCGAAACTCAACCATGTGTATGTGCGCCGCATTGACTGTGCCTTAACTGAAATCACCCAGCAGTAGTTATTGCCGTTCTACGTATACATGACCGTCAATGTAGTTTTAGACTCATTTTGCTGCATCGCTCTCGTTACTCTTTGAGCATAGAAAGCAGCTAGCCGCGTGGTATCAGGCGAACGTAACCGCACTCTGAGGCGCGGAGGCTTGGCGCGAGCATTTCCTGCCATAGTTATAACGTACTGCATTTAGGTGAAAGGAATCTTGGCGTATTGACGTTTGGAGTATATGGTATTCATTTGGGTGCAGTTGTATAACGTGGATGCTGCTTCATGTCCAGATGCAAAACGTGGGTGGAGTTCTGCCGCAACCTCAGCCTGGAGAAGACGCCGTGCCAGCTGCGAGACCTGAGGGTTTCTTCCAAGCACTACGACGTGTATCTGCGGCCAGGACGGCTGCGTCTCGATGCTGTGCCTACTCGAGGAAGGAGTGGCTGTATTGAATGTCCCTGCGCTTCACTTTAAACTGCACTTCATGTATATTTTAGTTTGATTAGAATTGCTTCAAATTACTTCGGTTAGCGACAAGGAGCTGTCGAGGTTGTGCGCAGGCCTTATGTATGGTGTAATGCTCTAGCGTTGAGCAGATTTGTTGATGCTAAAACTTGTTTTTAATACTGTCATGCAGGTGTGAACATAGCTGCTATATTCTGTCAGTTGAAGAAATGAAATGTGAAGAGTAATCCCTGTGTGCTGCATGGTCTATGTGTTGATGCACCTACTTATGTCATGTCATGTTTGCCTCAATGGAAGCTGTCGTAGCACTGTTTTCTATGCTTTTCAATTTCCTACCTGGCAACGTTCGCGGAACTTCAGGGCTTTTTCCTATCCGCACTGTGACCATTGAGATGAATAGCCAGCTTAAAAAAACTACTGCTTGAGCTGCCTGTGTCGCGCATTTTTTGTTGGTGTGCTTTATCACTGTATTTGTTTGGTTGTTGTAATAAACCATGAATATGAAAACCATACTTGCCGTACACGGTATTGCAAACTGTGCACTTGAGCCTGTGCTTTGTGCATCAAACCTTGATATACTCACAAGCACTAGTACCAGTATTTCCACCAAGGTTTCCACTACGAATCATGCATGCTTACCCGGCGTCTGCTAGTGTTGCTGCCTTTCTATGCTGCCTTCTTTGCCAGTCACTTTCACTGGGTTCCCAATTGCACATTAACAAGGCCATAACTAGCAGGAACTCGAGCACATTTGACTGGCAAATGTTGGTGCGCACTGAAAGGCAACCTTGAAGTGATACCGGATCGAAAATGCGGGTTCTATAAAAAGACCACTTCATAATTCGCGCCAAAAGCTTACGTATGCGTGACGTCACTCATACGTAGTTTGCCCCCCAAATTGGGGGCGCTGGGGTGCCCCCATGAGCCGCCATGTTTTAGACCAATGGGCGTCTATGGAGCCTTCGCTACCATGGTATATCTACCTTGGAGTTGGCGCCTTCACATTCCCTCTGGAAGCGAAAATTCCAAGTATCTGCGTCCAGTTTCCTGAAACAGGGGCAAGTGAGAATAATACGGATATGTGTTGCTGGCAAGTGCTAAAATTGTACATCTAGAAAATGTAATTTCAAGCAGCTTACCTGTGAATGGCTGGAACAGTACAATCATACCGTGGTCCGCCAGAATGCCTTTTTGGTCACTTGATGATTGGTCGCCAAGGTCAACGAAACCCTCAATGCCACCTGAATTGCAAAAAACAAAAATGGGATAATACCGAGCCCTTTATTCTTTCTTACGCCATTTGCAAATTTTTACCTATGCAGCAATTCAGGTTGAGCATTGATTTTCTAAAGTTAAATTGGAATGTGCCTTTGGAACTAGGCACCTGAAAATTAAACCGATGAGTTCATGCATTGTGGACATGGGAGTAAAACTCACCGTTAGATTTCACATCAAGGTGCTCTGACAACTTCAGTTCGTCGATTACGAGACCGCCATGACGGCTGAAGGCATCCATGTCCTTTGTTTTTTCCCCGAGGGCAGCGTACACTTTAGGATTCAGTCCAAAGCAACCCTTGAAGCGTTGTAGATATTTCTTAAGGCAGGTTCGACCTGGAAGTACCATGACTTTTTCTTTCCGCAAATGTTCATAAAGTCTGGGACTGCGCATCCGCATCATTATGCACTCAACAATCCATTCGTCAGAGTAAGCCATTCCTCTGACTGATTTTCGTTGAGCAGCCGCGAAGCAGTTCTTGACTGCAAGTTGCTGTTTCTGAGGGAGAGCCCGAATCCTAGCTTCTAGAGCCTCTTCGGTGATTGATTTATTTTCTTCTTTCATTCGAGTCACTTGTTCCTGCACACTGGCAAGTTTCTTTTTTGTCCTTCTCAAGTTGCGGGAGATGTTCTGGCGTTTATTTTTCTCACTGCTGGTCCTTTTCTGCTTCTTCAACCTGCACATTCGGTTTTGAGCAAGCACTCGCTGGTATTTGCATTGGGCACAGGAACTTCCTTCAGTTTCCGTTGTTAACAAGCACCTTGCTGCAAAGTACATCTTCCTGTACTGGATATGTTTGCTTGACACTGGCTTTATGCCACTCCCACAGCAAAGGACCATCGCAGAAACTTTCTGTACCAGCAATTCTGCCTCGCTGCGCGTCGTAAGCACCTGCTTGCTGTGCTCCCTTCCTCGCAAGTGCACAGTGGCTAAAACAGTCCCCCCTGCAGGCAAGGCCTTGCTAAATGTAACCATTCTTTCAATGAACAAAGTTTCGAAATTGTTTGCTTCGGCTTCGCACAAAGCATAGCACAAATTTTCACCGGACGCACTTGGGACTTTCATCCATGCAATCGGGATGCAGATATCACTAAATGGGTGGCCACTCTCGGCTGATGGCAGCTGTACAGCCTGGCTGTCACTTTGCGACGGCCGCGGTGACTCTTTCTCTGAACCGACCCTTTCGACGGGGTTGATGCCGGCAGCGGCATCGTCATGACAGGCAGAACTGTCAATATTATCTTTTGCACTGCTATCGGTCACATCGAACGGCTCAGATTTGTTTCGGCGCCGTTTTGGAGTAGGCTCCTGCAAACAAAGGTTCCTCACCTTTCTCTTGAGTGCTTTTTTGGGCACTAGATGCTTGGGATATTGCTCAAACAATGTTGGCACGGCATCAGGTGTTAGACGCGGTTTTTCTCGAGCTATCTCGTTCACCACGCCGTTCACAGTCACCTTGAATGAACGTTCAATGTATTGCTCCTCAAAATGTTTCTCGCACACCACGGATGCTGGTGTCAACCGCCGGTCCTTTCTTTTCATCAGTCTTTCCCACTCCAGCAATCGCGCAGCGTCGGTGGGAGCAGTAAACAAAGAAACATGCTGCTTATTCGAACGGTACCCACTTGTACACAGCGGGACGAAACACGTTCTCTCCTTGCTCTGTCTCTTTGGTTTGGACATGTTGTGTCGATAGCACTTGATGAAGTGGCACCAAACATTAACCCTGTGCCACGGTGAAGAGCAGATACGGACACAAGGCAGACAATAACGGGCGCACAGCAGCAACAGCTTTCAAACGTGTGACTTTACGATGCGAAAGTGCCGCGTCGTCTGCTGTGGCAGTACCCTCCCGACAAGCAGCGCCATCTGTCGCCTGCATTGGGCTTTCATCGGAAACGCAGCCATCCTCTCCCATAGCGGAGCCCTTGCGCTCGTCACACTAGCAGTATTCTAGGCACTATACTATTACCCAACGTTTCTAGATAAAGACAGTTGGGAAACTGCGCCGGCGAACCAGGGAGCAGAGCGGCCCCACGCGATCGCCATCTAGGCGGTGGCGCTGCAGTCGCTTTAGGATGAACGCATCGTCTGCTACTCCCAGCTTGAGGAGCGTCGTAAGGAGATGGCTCGCATCCGTTAAAAAAACAACGTATTTAAGGAATATTACCCACCCGAGGAATATTATCAACATAAACTACGAGGAGGCAAGCGGTACGTCATGTTTCTCTAAACCGCGGAAAGAAGGGCTTCCAGTTTTTTCCGATATATTTAAAGCCAAAAGCTCAACCTCGAGCACCCTGCCCTCACGTACCCCAGACGTGGAGCGCACGCGGACTTCGCAATTCGTAGGTGAGCGCGGCTAGAAGTATAGTGTACTAGAATCTAGTACACTATACTAGAAGCAGTCGCCCCCGGCGCAGACGATGCGAGGCACGAACTAACGTTAATCATTCGCGCAGCAAACTGTGACCATGCGCAGTCAATGGGCGCCGCGGCGGTGAAGAGAAATCGTGGCCTCTGAGATCAAGCGCAGTGTTAAAGTACCGATGCTTCAGCTGGTCACGGAGGCCGTAGAAAACCAACGCGGTACTCTCACCACCCAAGAGATGACGCTCGCATCTCTTTGAGATGAAATCGGCGACAGAAAGGGGCCGCATACCCGGAGAGAGTTTTCCAACTGTCTTTATCTAGAAACGTTGCTATTACCTCATATAGTTTCTTACTATTACCTAGAGGGAAAGCTGGCAGCCCGTCTATGGGAGTTTCAATGGAAACCCCTCGTGACCACTTCAGCCACCATGGGCGCTCAAAGCATCATGGGGCGGTGAGCTACTTGTTGCGGAACTTCAACTTTTGGCCAAAAAATAATGCAAGAATAAGCGCTATTCGATAATCAAGAATGTCCTAACATTCAATAATCTGTCTGTAAATTGCAACAAACGAGCAGAAAAGCATTTAAGTGCAAAGTTCGCCCAAAATAAGGCATGGCTAGCTCTCCTATTGGCCCAGTGATGAACACTACAAAAACTAATATTTCGTAATTAACAAGCGCACTTTTAAAAGTAAATATATTTAAAAAAAATGTTGTTGCTTAAACACTATAAGAGGTTTTTAATGGCATTTCATAAAAGTGAAACCTTTTATTGGCGTCGTGTGTCGTCGCGTTTTCACTACTATGGGTTTTGCACACTGCGTTCGCGTGAAAGTCGTCTGCGCACACACGAACAGAGTTTTCGGAATGAAACGTCTTAGTAGTGCCACTACATGTTTCTGAAAAATTACGACTGTGCCGCAACAAGTAGCTCACTGCCCCATGATGCTTTGGGCGTCCATGGTGGCTGAAGTGCAGCGCCGCCAGCTTTCCCTCTAGGTAATAGTAAGAAACTCTATGTATTACTATAGTGTACTAGAATATCTAGTACACTATAGTATTACCTAGATGGAAAGCTGGCGGCGCTGCACTTCAGCCACCATAAACGCTCAAAGCATCATGGGGCGGTGAGCTACTTGTTGCGGAACAGTCGTAGTTTTTTAGGAACACGGAGTGTTATTACTAAGATGTTTCATTCCAAAAACGCTGTCCGTGTGTGCGCAGACGACTTTCGCGCGAACGCAGTGTGCAAAAACCATAGTAGTGAAAACGCGACGACACACGACGCCAATAACAGGTCTTACTCTTCCGAAACAACAACATTTTTTTTGAAAACATATTTACTTTTAAAACCCAGGTGAAAATCTTTCCCAGCTCAACTGGTTTATGGAACAATTTCCAGCTGGTTCAAGTTGGAACCAACTGGAGCCCAGCTGATTCCAACTGGAACCAACTGGCAATTGTTCCATAAACCATTTGGGCTGGGAAAGATTTTCGCCAGGGAAGTGCGCCTGTTAATTACGCAATATTAGTTTTTTTAGTGTTCATCACTTGGCCAATAGGAAAGCTAGTCCTCTCTTATTTTGGGCAAACTTTGCACTTAAATGCTTTTCTGCTCGTTTGTTGCAATCATGAGACAAGATATTAGGGCCATTTTTTTTACCTACACTGGCTACACTAGTGTAGCCAGTGTTATTGATTTCATTATACACTTGCTACACCAGTGTAGCCAGTGTAGGTAAAAAAAATGACCCTATTGAAGATTAGGACATTCGTAGTTATCTAACAACTTTATTTTTTTATTATTTTTTGGCCAAAAGTTGTAGTTCTGCAGTCGGTAGCTCACCGCCCCATGATGCTTTGAGCGCTCATGGTGGCTGAAGTCAACGTTCCTCACAAGGCCTCGAAGCATAGAGCTAATATACCAACTCGAAGGCTGAAGTGGCCCTCGAGGCGAGGGGTATCCGTGCAAGCTCCCATAGAGGGGTCGCCAGCTTTGCGTACACTTAAGGCAAACAGTTGAAGCAGAGATTTTTAAAAACAGCTCAATTTATTACGCAAACAACTTTTAATTATGAATTTACTAATGAAGCGCTACAAATTTTATCAACGCTGGTGAATGCCCGTAGAAAAAGGCGCATGCCCATCACCTCACGCATCAACCACATCAACCATGGCTACTTTATTAGCCGTGCGCGCTTTGCCATCGCTTTTGAGTACGTTACTTGCGAGTTTTTCGCAACTTGAGCAGATGAACAGTACCTTTATGCTCTGAATGCAGGTGCAAAGGCGAACCTTGCGCTCACAGCAGCGTCCAGAATGACCGCCGGCGGCTTGCAGCTCCTCCGGTCTTTCGTCGCGCCGCCAATCATGCACCGTGGCCCCCGGTATGGTGCCTGCTGAAATGCTCGCTACACTTTGGTCTTGTTTCCGAAAAGGATATGTATTAAGCAGTGTCTGAATTTAACCTGTGATAAATTAGTTCGCTCATAAGTCTCAGTTTAGCGCAACTTTGCAATGCTTGCATTCCTTCCCATCAGCGGAGATAACGTGGTTCTTTCTCTTGACTAGGACCGCACATGCGCGATAGAACGCTTTGTCGCAAGAGGTGCGATGATGTTGAACTGCAAAAAAAAAAAAAAAAAGTGCTGCTATGCCGTGGAATGGCGGCGGCGTGATCGCACTGCAGCGTCATGAGGAAAGTGGTTGCGCTTAATCGCTGTGACCAATGGCCTGTTTCCTGGGCTTCCCTTAACCGAGTTCTTTCGGTCGGAGCGTGTTTGGGAGTGCTATCATCATGACGCAAAAGCACAGTCGCGTTCCAATTTTTAAATCTCGTGGGGTTTAGTTTTAAGAGAGAGGCTAGGCTAGAGTGGTAATGACAAAAACAGCCAAAGTTGGCGTTTCCTAAGATTCTCTGTAACGTTTGCACAGAAAAATTTGTGCTAATGTTAACCATAAAAAGTTTCGCTCGTTTTTCTTTGTTTAAACAATAAGTCAGTTTGGGCACAGTTAAAATCAAAGACCTGTCCAAGGCCTACCATTCAATTCTTTGTGCAGTGCATTCTTTGTGCATTGTCAAGCCATGGCAAAAGTTATTTGGAGTCACCTTCAGTATTCCCATTAAGGCTCCTGCTCAGGAGAAAAAGCGGTATAGTCTCATTGGTGTCGTTGGGCAGAAAAACAGGTGGATCTCTGGAATGAAAGTGATTAAACAACGTGACATTTAACGTGAATTTTAAGGTCACCACATGTCTCAAAAGATGTAAGCTTGTAAAGTAAATCCGCTGTAAAAAAATTCAGGAATTTTAGTTGTATTCGAACCTGCGAGTTGTACACACACACATTACCCCTACACCATGCAAGCACTTTCTTTTTTTCCCCAAAACAAAAACCTGTTTATTTTCAATAACATATGCAATACAGTTGTAAAAGACAGAGAATATGATCTAAAATTATAACACTCATATTTTTATATAAGGAGACAAGTAAGCCAGAGAGAAGGAAACTGTATACATGCAACTATCATAGGGTGGGAATGTACAGAAAGGTTGGAGAGAAAGGTCAAATATTGCAGTCAAGGAAATTACGAGATGAGGCACGATTAAGGCGAGGGAAAAAAAACAGCAATAAACAAAACTCTCCTTGGGTGGGAAAGAAAACTCAAGGCTGAACGATGGAAATGGGACAAAGAATGGAAAGAATCAGAGGAGGCCCGCTGGTGGAGGCCGCGCTGACAGTCTTTGCCGGCTTTTTCAGTTAGAAAGAGTGATTTTTTCGGCACAGCATTGTCAGCAGTGTACTACAGTACGTCAGAATACAGCTAAGACGTGCTCACTAGCAGGCTGGCTAACTAATATTGAATGGTTAACTTTTTAACTATTCCTGTTAGGCTCAATAATTATTAAGAGGTGTGTAGCCCACCATAAGTAATCCCCATATCACTTTTTAGAATTCTGAAAATGCGGCAACCCTTGGTGCTGCGGCACTACAAATTTTGGCTATTTCGACGAGTTGCGTTCACTGGAGAGGTTGCTTTGCCTACAATCTTCTCGGAAGCGCATGTATTTTAGCATGGTATAGCCAAAATTTGTTGGGCCACAGAACCGAGGGTAACTGCGTATTCGAAATTCTAAAAACTGATATGGATATTAATTACGGTGGGCTGCATGCCTCTCAGTAATTAAGGAGCCTAACAGTAATAGTTAACTATTTAGTATCAGTTAACCAGCCTGCTAGTTAGCATGTCTTGGCTGTATTCTGATGTACTACACTGTAGACTACGGTATAGAGAAAAAAGCGCTTTTCTAACTGAAAAAGCCTATTTTTAAAAATTGTTTAATGTCTTGGGTGAAACACCCTACATAGTGCAGACTGAGCAATTGAGTGATTGTGTAGAAGACAGGTCTCAGATGGTGCGGGCTGACATACAGCTTTGGCTTCAGTGCATTTAGGTGGTAGAGGCTCAACGAAAGGAGCCATGCATGTATTTAGAGGTGTTAGTAATAAGGCAGCAGTTGCTCATTAGCATGCCTCCAAGTGCAACTATCATTCCCACTTGATCACTTCAGCCTTTCCCTGCTATCTCCTAGCCATCCTGGTTAGCTTAATGTGTAGAGTGGTGGTCCCAGTTTCGACCCCTGAACAAGGACCAAGTTTCTGTGAAAGCTGTATGGTTACGCTTGAGCATGGATGGTACCTAATCTTTTGATGTTCAGTGCCAAGGTAAGGATAAGGCATTTTGAATTCCATCTGGCTGTTTAAATAGTAGCTGCTGCACGGTTTTCGCAGGCCACTTCTGCAGCTGGCACCAGTGGCGGCACTGGAGCAGAGCCGCAGCATCACAAAGTTCAATATGCGAAATGGCCAGCGGAGAACATGCAAAGCTGTGGTGAAAAGGTTCATGCGTCTGAACTGTGGCCTGTGGATACGGCCTCGATCTGGCAGGGCTAAGAACCTCTGGAAAAAGCCCGACCACATCTTGGAAGGCCTACGTACCCATGTTTTCTGCAACAGGACTCAGTGTAAAATGCTCGACAAAATGGTTGGCGACTACTGGAAAAGGCCCAAGTACTACGTGGATGATCCTTATGAACCATACCACGAGCGGAACAACTTCTTGCATGCCAAGAAAACCTGGTGGTAGGCAGAGTATAGATTTGCTTAGTCGACACCCATGAATAAAGTCTGGGTATAAAAGCCAGCTTTTATTTCACACTGTTTTCAATCATGGTGGAGTACAGAAAATAGACTTGTCCCTCACAAACAATGTCTGGGCATGGTCTGCGAGGCTGTGCAAGCAGCGACATACAACCCTGTGCAAACACAAGGCAAGCAAGCTGCACCACCCTTCCACTGGGCGCTTAGCCACAGCTTGTTGGCCACCAGTGGGAGCTGCAACATTCCACACTTTCAACATGATGCATTCGAGAAGCACCAGTTCTTACTCTCAAGCCTGGCAGTACTTGTACAGAAAGCTTTCCAGTGAGGGCATCCATCTTCCAGCAACCGGCTTGTGAGAACACAAAGACCCTATGTGCATGAAAAGCTGGCGTTCAATGCCACTTGCTATGCCCTACCACTTCCCCGACCACAGCATATGTTATGCATGATCCATGCAGCTGATACGTTTTCAGTGCAGCAGTGCGTTCCACCAACTCTGAGCTACTGTTCCACTTTTTTCTACTGCACGGCAGAGCCCCGAGAATGGAAAATATAGCCGCAGACAGTCACTAGTGGCCAGAAATGGACTCGGCAGATAGTGTTGGATCATCACTGTAGAACTGATGACATCGGCACTGATTTGGTTCCTTTGTTTACTGATATCACTTTGTGGACTGTGTTCTTTTTCTTGTTCATGATGCAGTTGATATTCGGACGAGATAATTTGCCAGATGCATCATGTGTGATGTCCTTACCCAAAGAAGCACTTCGTAGCTTGCTTAAGCCAGCCTTTCCAAATGCCAGTGTTGACACAGGCTGGTGCACCTTTTCTTGTCCTCTATAGAAAATGCCTGCAGTCTTTGCTACAAGAAAATTTATGGTTGGTTTATTGGGGTTTAGCGTCCCAAAGCGACTCAGGCTGTGAGGGACGCCGTAGTGGAGGGCTCCGGAAATTTCGACCACCTGGGGCTATTTAACGTGCACTGACTTCGCACAGTACACGGGCCTCTAGAATTTCACCTTCATCGAAATTCGACCACCGCGGCCGGGATTGAACCCACGTCTTTCGGGCCAGCAGCCGTCTTTCGGGCCAGCAGCCGAGCGCCATAACCACTCGGCTACCGTGACAAATGAAAACAGAATGCAGGCACAAGTCTCCTACCTCAAGTGCTTCTCCATTAGGAAAAGGCAGGAACTTATATGGTGCAGTAAAGTTACAGCCACACACACACCTGCTGCATGTTTTCAAAGCCCAGTTATACAGAAATTTTTCTTTTGGATGGGTGTCTTCACTACAACTCTGAATTGGAGGTCATCTAATAGGGTGCGTTTTGATCTATTAGATGGTTTGGTTTGGTTTTGTGGGGTTTAACGTCCCAAAGCGACTAAGGCTATGAGAGACGCCGTAGTGAAAGGCTCCGGAAATTTCGACCGCCTGGGGTTCTTTAACGTGCACTGACATCGCACAGTACACGGGCCTCTAGAATTTCTCCTCCAAAGAAATTCTAGCCGCCGCGGCCGGGATCGAACCCGCGTCTTTTGGGTCAGCAGCCGAGCACCATAGCCACTGAGCCACCGCGGCGGCATGATCTATTCGAGTGTTAACATATGAAAAGGTTTCTAGAATAAAATTAGAACCTTTCCTGGTGGTCAGGAAAGCATTAAAAAGCAGATTGTTCCCAGGCGTATCAACTCATCAGCCAACATTTCTGCCAGGCAGCACAATAGGCATTAAAAATTCCTTTGTGGAAAATAACTTGCTCCACTACAATAGCACGAACTAAAATACCCTCGGAATAATTTCAATGGAATGAAATGTACACTAAATCCCCATAATCAGTGGCAGCTTTAAAGGTCCAATCCGGGACTCCCGCAGTCTTGTAACCAGTTGCAGCCCCTGTAGACTTCCTACCCAGTCTCCCTGTGCTACATTTTCCTTCTCTTGAAAAAACATTCCAGCATCACAAGTGCTCCAAGTAACATTTGTTGCATTTCAACCTGTTGGCTCTTGTGTGGACAGCAGCTCGTGACAGCTCAAAAGCTAGTGTCCACTACTATTAGCGGTAACATAACATTCACTACTGTAGCAGGTGAATGGCTCAAGGTCATTGTAACTCAGTGCCAAGTGAGGGTTCATGGTACAGCTGTTCTTTGGTAAGCGATGGTTAGTGGGCTACATTCTTGCCATTCTATGTAGGACAACATAGCACACTTGTATTCATTCCCTGAAAAGCCAACAGTAGACATGACAGTTCTTTGAGCATACATATACACAGCATTGCAGTAATTAAAAAAAAAACTACAAAACAGCCACCACTGCACACCACACAAATAGGAAGGCATCACCGCACATTGGTATTGTTTACTGTCCTTTCATCTTTTTACTGGTACTCGTGGCATTACACGCACAAGCTGCTTTTTCTGTACACCTTACCGAGTGGTGCAAAATGTATTGTATGAATAAGGTCACTTGAGTGACTATCGTGCTTTGCTACAGCACCTGCGTCTTTGGATTGAGTGCACCTGGAGACGAAAACAAAAGGCGTAATATCTAACACCAGGATCTTTCACAGCAAATGTTGCTACCTTGCACATATGTCGCTACTAGCAGCATACATGAAAGGAGCAGCTTTTGACAACTGGGGAGCTGCAGCTTTGCACTGACTGAACACTTAGCAGCCAAGTGACAACACTGTGAGCACCAAGCATGTGCAAATGCCTGCTGCTTCACAAACTGCTTCCATGTAGGGCTGCTGGTCATTCAAGGTACAGGCATCGTGCAGCTCAGCCAGCATGACTGGTGTGCTATGCAAACTAAGAGGTTCAAAGAAGTGCTGGCTGTGCCGATTTCTCATGAACCACTGTGGCATCGGAGCTCAATCGATGCTTCACAGACCAGCAATGTCCAGAGCAAGTCTGCGCCGCAGTCGACTTTCAGTAGTGTGATTGATATATATATATATATACATGAAGCCAAGGACAGCATAAGGGTATGTTTTCAATTCGATAGCACAGACGCCTCATTGCAGTGAACTTTGATCAAGGCGCAATGAAGTCTGTCAGGTGTGCACGGAATGGAAGGAAACAGCGGGACATTTGAACTACCGCAGCAGGAACACTCAAAGCCACAAAATATTGCATTCTGGCGCATAAGTTACATTGATCACTAGGATATTTGTAGTTTATTAAAGTGATAGCACGAAGGGTCTCGTTACACGAAGACCCCAATGTTGGTATGCTGAGAAAAGATGGCCTACTTCTCCACCAGGTTGTGAGCAACCTGCCCCCCGTGTCAGATGGCAATGAAATTAATTCAAGTAAAACTAATGCCCACCGTGGCACTGCGTATTGCTTGCGAAGAGCAGCCTGGGTCTCACAAGCCCCACTGGTGGCATTGTTTTAAACAGCCACCTGTTGCTGCACGGGCTGGCGCATCACCACTGCGCCAGTAGGGGTACGAGGATTCCTTGTGACCTATACTGTAAAGAATGACCAATTCGCACATATGGCAATGTAGGCAGAGCCTAGGCAAAAGAAAGAAGGGGCGCATTTTTATTACAAAGGATATGCGAAGGGATATGATACCCCAGGCTGCTGAAGGGACCTCCTTAAGGCAGAGCTTGAGTGTCCCCCCCCATGTCTTTTTTTTCTTTTGTAAATGAATTCGCCAACACCACTTCATAGATCCCAACCCACGTCACCTTAGGTGCTCCACCAATGGACAGGGGTGGAAGTGCTGCGCTAATTGCGCCATGCTGTGCCAATTCGATCTCCTGCGCCTAAACGGCAATTTATGCCCATTGCAAGTATACAGAGCCAAATTTAGCCGAGTGTTATTGTCGGCTGGGCAACACTAGGCGCTTGCTACGAAACAGACCCAACCGCATTCGCATCGGCAGTTGGGTTTGCTCCTGGTGTGGTCCCTGCTCGTGGTGGTCGACGCGGCTGTCACGAAAAGCTGTACAAGCATGAGTAAAATATAAGTACTTTTAACTATTACCTGGTAATATAACTTGAGTGCGGCCGGTATTGTGAACTGCCCTCACATAGCAAGCTGTATTTATTGTGCGGACAACAGGATACCAGGTTCACTCACATAATTTGTACACTTTTTTCAGTAATTTAGGGCTCCAAAAAGAGATGCGGAGATGTCGCGAACACGTCCTAAAAAAACTCCATGAAAGTCATAACGCGCATATATTCCCTACATTGTCGCGCATACGTTGATCCCCCACTCTCACCCCTCGCTGGTAAAAAAAATCTATATACAGGTCGACGCAACCCCCCCGTCCCCGCGGGATGGTATGACGCCGCGTGCGCAGCTCAACGCGCAATGATAGAATCACAGAGCCAGCAGTCAGGAGCCAATGGAGATAAACGGTGCTAAAACGGCGTCCTCGCGATAGGCCTGGCTGACTAGCGGCAAACCGAACTGCCAGCGGTTCGGTTGTTTAGGATTCCGGACACCTTGTCCTGGAAAGCTACCACCAGCACGAGTGGGCCGGGTAAACTGCGCACGAGTATAATTTTCTTTTCAGTGAAGTGCTCTGGGTTTGTTTAATACAAATAAAACTGTCCACATTATGTTGTTTTCGTTTTTTTCTGAACTGAAATTAATAACAGCTAATGTACTGCAAGAGCTGTTTGTAGTAGCTGCCACATGTCTGTTTTTTTGATGAACCCTAGCAAATATCTTCAGAACAATTGCAGTCCTTTTAATTAATTCTGGCCTGTGGGATTCGTGATCAATATTTATGTAGTTTTTGGACTAGTTACAAACAAATTGCTCTCAGCCGTATTTAAATGTCGCCAGCCTGCTCCAAAAGTGCTCTGAAATAGCTTGCAAATTGCTCCAAACCTGCTCCAAAATTGGACTTTTGCTGCTCCTAAGCTGCTCCAAAATAAGACTTTTGCTGCTCCCGTGACTGCTTCATAAAACTGGAGCCTGCTTCCACCCCTGTACAGCAGTGGCTGACTCCCTCCCCAGAAAAAAAAATAAAAAATTCTTAGAAAGCTGGTTGAATGGAAATTTTTTAAACGCTATGAAAGATGCGCCATGCAGATTGTCTGGCGGGTAGGTTGTATAGCAAAGCAGACATTCTGTCCATGATAGAGTGCAATTAAAGCAATTATTTAAAATTAATTCATCAGCTTTTTAAATTGTGTATAACAGTGCAAGAGTACGCAAAATTGATGTACGAGGTCTGTATTGCATTTGTAAATATCTTGAAAATGCCTTTTTCCCAAGTTGGACACATGCAAGCCTCTTTTTGATTGGGCAAAGAGAAGCCTAAAACCAACACCTTCCAATAACTTCTCCACTTTGGTCAAGCAAGGACGTGAAAGTCGACACTGGTTTGTGCCACGCAGATTTCTGGCATGCCCTCCACGCCACGGGATGACCAGAGTAAATCTCTGCATGCTGTCAACTTTTTTCGCTGCTCCATTTTCATTATGTGGGTTGACAACGGGCCCAGCCACCAGCCAGCATACTGCAGACTTAGTGAAGGATTCTCAGAAAAATGAGGTTTTCCACTAGCGCTGTCTGATGTTGATGTAAGATGACATGCGGCATCCGAGAATTTTATTTCTTGAGGAAATATGGACTCAAGGCGCAGGCTTGGCGCAGATTACTCGTATTTAATTGTCATAGCGCGCAGCAGTCTTTGCTTTTTGGCACAATTTGGCGCAGTTGGAACAGCAATCACATCACTGAACTTTGTTTGCTACTCACACGCTTTCCTATAAAAAAGGAAGCTTTGCGAACTTCTGCACTGGTTACAATTTCAAGGGGTCATGAGATTTGAACAACTGAGATTGAACTACTCTGCTTGGCGGGCAGCTCTTTATAACCACTGTTGCTACATGTGATTTCTAAATAATTTGACTGCTGTTAACATTGGTACCTTCACGACTATCCTTCCTAGAAAGGCATGCTGAGATTCTAAAGTATGCCACCAATTTCCATCAGTATGCAGGCATGTTCTATGGACTACATACATGGAAAATTTTGTATTCCATTTTAAAAGCTTCATTCAGCTGCATATATATAGACTGTGAAGCTACAGAACTCCAGAACCATTTGGCTGTAGTATGACACCCGTGCAGCTTCTCTACCGACATCGAAGTGCACATGTGTTACCCTGGACTAGCATGATCTTTTTGGTGCTCTTCTGCCGCAGTAACAACCTTGTGCAAGTCATCATGATATATTCACAGCTAAAACATGCTGTTCTGAATGCTGAGCCATACAATTAGAACATTACAAGTGGTTCACTTCTATGCCATAGACAAAAAGTGTGTGACACTAAGGTGAATACAAATACATGAAATGACTAGCACTATAGTAAAAAGCACATTTATCATGCCAGTGTTAAGTACAGCCTGGAGCAGAAGCCAACAGACTGCTGCATGCAGTTAGTTCCACATGGTAATGGATACTGTAGACTGGAAGCCCAGAACTGAAGCCAATTGGTGGGAATGCATGGTGTTGCAAGCAGTGCCATGCAGAGTGCAGTGAAAGCACCGATCCTCTGCTGCAGCCCAAAAAGGTCTTGGATAGCATCACAAAACCAATTGTGGGTGAGGGAATGTTTGTGGCAATCACTTGCAACATGATGCCTTGAGTGGACCTGATACTTTGTTGCATTTACTGCACCTTCCCTGGCTAGAGGCAGTGTAGAATGTCGGTGTATGTCAGGTCCCACCAACCTACTTGTATGTTCTACATATCTAATGGCAGTTATTGGGTTTTCCTTGCTTCCTACAAATTGCCACTCAACACATTTAGTCATTGCTTTATTCAAACAGATGAACATGATGCAATGTCCCTCCCAAATTAAATAAGCATGCACCCATCATAGTATGTCTGATGGGTGGAAAGTAAAATGGTATGCACTGCACAGAGAAAAGTGTCAAAAAGCACTTGTATGTACATGCTTTGGAACCGGAGGTATGAAGAGGCTGAGGGTATTGCTTGGGGCTTGCAACATGGTTCCTTCTGTGGCTCAAGCAGTGAAACCTGCACTGCTGGCGGCAGCCATTGGCATTGGTTCATTTCTGTTTTGATGGGACAATATCTGCAGAAAAAGGCTCTTTAGAGATCATTACATGCACAGGCTCCAGCAACAGACACGGCTAAGGCCCCTAGTTAGTGTGTTGGCAGTCATATCCCCAATTTTTTTTATGCTACTGTTGTTGCTGACATCAGTAGGGAAGGAATTTATGGGGTGTGAATAGTGTTTTTTTTGGTTCCAACACATAGTAATTTTCTTTGAATAACTTTGAAGCAAACGTTTTGAATACTTCTCGTGCACAGAAAAGGTTGCACAGCACAATAAGCATATTCAAAATCGTATTTTTCTAACACACAAAGCCATTACGTGAAAAAAAAAAAAAACAATGCATTAAAGCTTTGTCACACTTACTGAAGCTGTGTTGACTTTCTACAAAAATTGCCATTGGAAGTTGGGGGAGTTGACTAACATGCTCTTCAGATACAACATCGATGTATCTGCCTTCCACACAGCAGCGGCAGCCACTGCTTAGCGCTTTGTGCTGCCCACTCCTGCACCCCTTCTTTCATCCACTCAACTAAGCGTCCTCTTTTTCTCAACAACCCACCCTGCCTTCTTGCCACATCCATAGCCACCTTCTCCTATGCTCTCCTGTTCATCTTAAAGCAGCGCGAAACACAGGACGAGAGAAAGAAACAAGAGACGACACGAGCGACAGTTGTTAGATTGCGCTCGTGTCGTCTCTTGTTTCTTTCTCTCGTCCTGTGTTTCGCGCTGCTTTAAGATGAATCCGTTCCAACTTGCCCAGTTTTCTGTTCTAGTTAGCTCTCCTGTTCGCAGTGTGATTTCTTGTTTGCCCCAAAATTACTAAAAAGCTGGTTTCTCCCAGTAGCTTGCGAGCTTGGTGGTCAATTTAGCTATCTTTAACAGGTGGAGATAAAAAAAAAGTTGACACTGTTCACGCCTTTTCCAAATGCCATGGAGGCTATCATTATGTAGCTGTTATGCCCATCCCTTATGTAATGCCCCATACCCTGAAGTCTTTCAGAAAATAAATATAAATCTGAGAAAAAAACATCCACGTTATCTTCGTGCAAATACAGTAAACATCTGAATTCTCCTGAAAGCAAGAATCTGGTGATAAAGTTTTGCTGACGCATTGACATGCTTGCTCCCGCACCTGGTCGAGCAAGTTAGCAAGCCAAATGTGTCTGGTGACACGTTCACACCCTTTTGTACGGAGAGTCGTGACACTGGCACTTTTGAACGCAATGTTGCTAGCTATTGCAAGAAACATTCCTAGTAATTCCCAGCATAAGCATTCATTATGGGAGCCTCCTCTAGCTAATTGGGCCGGATCACATCAAAGCAGCTAGAGGGTTGTGCATCTGGGCATCATTATTCAGTTACACAGTGGGGGGGCATGGTGTCAAACAAGTGCCATTCTCCAACCGATGAGAACACCAAGCACTCACTGCCTGTCACTGAACTGCAGCAGCCACAGTCGATTTTCATCAAGGCACATTTGGAGTACATGAGGCATGTTTAAAAACAGTTATTTTAAATGCCTGCTGCGCAAGTTACGAAATTTTCCACCAGGGGTCCAAGACGGGACTACGGCAGCTGCACACAAAAGCACACGAAAGAGACTGTGACGTACTGGGCTAAGCCTGGTGCTTGGGAACCTTGGACCCTTTGAATGAAAAAGGGCCAAAGCAGATCTTCTTGGCCGGCCTTTCATTGTTGCTCTGCTCACGCATGGTTCGCTGGTAGAACTCGTCCTCTTTAACATACCTGAGGTGACAAGAAATGAAACTTTTAACCACTACTAGTGCCAGATACAGATCGGTGACAAAAGACACAAAGAGCCACTTGCCATGCCGGTGGCCAGCGGTTTCGATTCAGGTAAGCTTGGTTCTGAGGATGCAAGTTGCGCAGCAGCTTGAGGTGATTCTGCAACACTTTCTTGTAGGTGGTGGCAATTCTGTACAAACACCAGTCAGCAAGCTGATCTGCGTTGTGAATCTGCATAGGGTACGCAAAGCCAATTGCAAATTATTTCAAACTTGCCAGGTAAGCTGCAATCTTAGCTGTGTAGTACAAAAAACTCCAAGTTTCCAACAGTTTTCTTTGACTGAAACATGACTGCAATTTGATTGTGGTGGGGACGACAGGATGCAATTCGTGCTAAGAGCACAGCTAGTAAACTGATATGACTTCTGTATGGCGCTGCTATTTGCTCTTATATGGGCCAAATCGGGTGACTTTTTTAATTTCATATTTCCTTTGTGTGCAAAATGCTAGGACATTTCATGTAAACGGATAAGTGCAGAACAGCCGAGCCAGCACGCATTCACACGAGTGGAAAGGTGTATTACACCACCTGTAACGTAAGTATGCGCCTGAAAAGTGGGCTTCCTGTAAAGTGTGGTTTTGAGCTTGCTAGTTTTGAGCACTGACCGAACACAATACTTACATTTCACTAGCCATCATCCAAGACACTGCAAACAAGGTATTTTCGTAGGACAGGCAATGAGACTAAGAAGAATATGTAGCGACGACGACGACTACCTGAAACACCTACACTCGCTAAAAAACACACTAATCACCAGAAACCATCCACAGACAACCCTTAATAATGCGTTCCAACGAGCAACCACTTTGAAACGAGATGTAGTTCTTAAAAAACGAACAAAAGCTAACAGTCAACGACCTCCTGCACTTATAACGAAATACTCAAATGCGCTTCCAAACATAAACAATATCCTGCGGAAATACCACCCCATTTTAACTGGTAACGACCGTCTCAAGAAAATATTTCTCGACGCACCAAGGGTAACATACAGACGCAACACAAACCTGAAGGACATACTGGTGCATGCTAGGCTCGGTAAGAAACCACCACCGACAGTAACTTCATGCTCTCGACCTAGATGCAAGACATGCAAACATTTACAAAGGGACACTACGGTTAAAAGTATGGCAAGCGATTTCAGTTTCGATATAAAGACCAGTTTTGACTGCACATCGTCCAATATTATCTGCATGCTCCAGTGCTCCTTCTGTCAGAAACAATATATCGGAGAAACCGGGCAAACAATGAGTGCCAGATTAAACGGGCACCGGGCTGACACAACACGGAATGAACAGAAGGCAGTGTCGACCCATTTTAATCAACGCTATCACAAATTCGACGAACTCAAATTGTTCATTCTTCAGTCAGGCTTCAAATCGACTAGGGACAGAAAATACAGAGAAGCATTCCTAATCCACAAATTTAAAACACTGCAACCAACAGGGATTAACATGTCCAGAGGAAACCTGGAATCTCTCAGGTACATTCCAGGGTTAGCATAATTTTAAACTAACAAATGTCTTGCATGTGCTCAGACCATTTCCTAGAACCTCGCATAAGTATATTATCTTTTCAGGAGGACACGAGGGCGCGATGGGAGGCACGGGCGTGGAGGTAGACAGGGACAAGCGCTTGTCCCTGTCTGCTTCTATGTCCGCGTCTTTTGTTGCGCCCCTGTGTCCTCCTGAAAAGTTATGAACCAACACGCCCAAACACAAGTACTTCTGAGTATACTATCGCTCTTTGCACCCTTCCCACGTCATATCTTCCACCACATTTCTGGCCTTCTCACCCTCTCCCTTTGTTCACCTTTTTTTTTCTTTTCCCCTACTATCAGTTCTCGGAAACCATGACATTCCTGTTACCCCCTCCGACCCCACCTTTTGGCTTTCTCTGAACTCGAGCCATTCCCCCCCCCCCCCCCCCCCCCCCCCCCCGCCTTGTCCTTCCTTGGAAATGGCCCCCCCCCCCCCCCCTTTTCTTTCTCCTTCCAGTGCCAGCCTATTTTGTTTGCCTTGTTCTCATTTCCCTGTACCACGCTGACTAATCCCCTTATCTGAGTTTTTCAGGTCCACCCAGCGCCAACCCCCCGTCGCAGCCCCTTCAAAGCCTTTGTTCATTACACACCCCCGGGATATAAGTTTTTCCACTATTGCAGCTTAACGAATCAAGATTCACCTCCCTCCCCTTCCTGACACGCATCCCCTCTCACACCACTTTCCTTCCCCACCCCCGGGGCCTTCCTCCTCGGAGCGATGGCCCTATTTAATCCCTGCCAATGATGAACGCTTTGCCCAGACGAAGACAAGTCCCCTTGTCGAAACGTTGGCTCAAGCAACCTGAGGTTTTCCACTTCGCGCTTCGGAAATCGTGTCCGCACGAGATGTACGATAGTTTCGACCATCAGGTGCGCAGGCTTTTGGCCGCAGGCTTCCCTTGCTCGGTCCTTACGGCAGTAGCCGAAACCCTCCTGAAGAAGTTTCGCCCTCGACGAAACGTGGCTGCAACTGAACGCGCAAAGCCCAAACCTGAGGTGATGCTTTATATTCATAAGGTGTCACATAATCTCAAAAAAGTGGCCAGCAGGCACAAAGTGCCTCTTGTATTCTCCGCGCCAAATAAGTTGGCGAAGCTGTGCCCTCGAATCTGCGGCGATGGTGAGCGCGGTTGCAAAAAGCAACACGAAGAAGCCTTCGTCAAATGTGCTTTAGGAGTGGTTTACAAGATCCCCCTGTCCTGTGGAAAGTGCTATATTGGGCAGACAGGGCGTTGTATCAATGACCGTTTAAGGGAGCATGCTCAAAATTTGATAAATCAAGATAAGCTTGCGAATCTTGTTTCGCACGTAATGGTGTGCAGCTGCGCGCCACGGTTCAAAGAAGCAAAGGTTTTAGGCAGGAGTAAAAGCACAACATCAAGAGTCATTTTGGAGGCCTTTCATATTTATAAAAAGTAGCCACTGCATCAGCGACCCTTCCATAAGTTTGTACTCAGCTGAGCGTATGTTTTTGGACAACGTCATATAACGTCTTGTAACTTCCTGGCCCGTGTCTTTTTCGTCTGTCGATTCTCGAAATGTTTTGGTCATATCCCATCCATATTTTTTCCTTTTGTCATTTTCATGTTCAGAGTTATCTTCCTTATCTGGTTCCCGCGCTTTCTTCAGTGACATAGTGTGAGCTTAGATAAGTGTGAGCCATCTAAAACTGTTAAAGTAGCCTGGAGCCGCCCGATTGTGCGCATGCGTGTGAAGACTATAAATGTGTTTCTTGCATATATCAATAAATCAGTTCTTAGTAGCGCCTCGTGTGTGTCGTTTCCTTTCTTTGTGTTCGTTTTTCGCGCTGAACCAAGTTTCAACTTTTTCCCCTCCCTTGTTCATTTTGTGATGGTCACTAGGTATTGGTAGATTCCACAAATGTGAACACAATCAGCTATTAACAAGAAGAGGAAAACAGAAGGGCGAGAACTATACAACAACGTTACAAGAACAAAGCAGTACTATACAAAAAGTTCGGACAAGAAAGGGCGACAGTACAAAAAAAAAAGAGTAAAGCGAGTGGGGAGAAACGGTGGCTTAGCTGCGGGGTGACAAGGTCCGGTCGCAGGGAGCGTCGGGGCTGATGGGGGGTTGCGGATACGGGCGAACTTGGGCCACACGTGTTCCACGCGTCTTCGGGGCCGCCGTCGCCGCGCTTTACGCGTCAGACATCCGCCTAGGCCCGCTTGCCGACCACTTCCCTGGCTGACGTCACACAAGTCCGCACGCACCAAAATCTCCACGCCAACTCCCCGGCTCGCGGTTTTCCAGCCGCGGCGTCCTCGTGGCGACCAAAAAAACAAACGAATCCTTAAGGCCTAGTGCGCCAACGATTTGCAGATGTTGAAAGGGGGGGGGGGGGGGGGAAACACAAAGAGACTGAGAAGGGACGCGAGGGAAGGCCACGGTCCTAACGTGGAGCGATGCTAACTTGCGAAGGTCGGGAATATGCCGGGGCATTAAACGGACATCTCCCCAACCCCACAGCGTGCAAGCGCTCGCTACCCGGCGGTAATACTAGGAAGGGGCGAGTAGCCTTGGCCCTCAGCCTTGACCCTCCAGCGTCGCGAGGGGTCAACTGTCCACGCGGGGGGAGGCAAAGTCCCCGTCGCCGTACTGCGACATGCCTGCGAACAACCGGCGCCGTGGCCACCTCGGTCGCAAAAGAAGAAAGAAAGACCAGGCAAGCACGAACTTTGTGACACAACCCCCACGAAAAGAATGCTATTCTTAATAACATTCAAACACAAATCACAAATATCGTGCATGCACAAACGCGTATTGTCGGGCAAGCAAACACGGATCGATGCAAGACGCGCACTTCACAGTCACCAGCGCGCACCATCTCGTCGCCTCACCAGTTTTCCCCGACGGCTGGCAGGATCGCGCACTGCACACCTCACGCACACCTACACTGCACTTTCAGTCGAAACAGTTCAACACTGGACATACGTCGAAACAGTTCGACAGTGAAATGTTAATCAACACACAAACATCTTGTGCCGCATAACGTTCCCAAAAATACTGAAAAGCCGTCTCCCAAAATATAAAGAAAGAAAAAGGAATGTCTTCCTAGAGGGGGAGGAGCCTTCAAAGCTCATGATCGTCTAGGTACCAGCTAAGGTGCCGTCCTCGCGTCTTCCTTTACTACGGTACTGAGTGGGACTTCCCCGTACTTCTTCGTTGCGAGAGATCGTTCGAGCATCAACCGTCGGGTTTGAATGCGAAAGCGCCGTCCAGCTTTTTCGATACCTTTTTAGAACGCATGCGAACGTTTTGCGCTTTTTTCTCAGTCGCCTTTGAGAAACCCTGCATAGGTTCCGCCTCCCTCCTTCCAAGCAATAAAAGGAAGCGGACACTGTTTTTTATTGCTAGGCTTGTTCGTCTCTTTCGGTGAGCAGCACACGGCCAGCATATTGTAACCTGGCCGCTCGTGGGAATAACCACACTGGCGAGAAGTTATTGACCGGACGTCATTTGCCAGCTGTGCGGTCGGCTGTACGTTAACGGCAGTCACGCAGCAACCGGTTCGCTTAACCCCCACGCATGCCTGTACTGCTGGTTCCTCGCAAAATGGTTCTTCCGTAAAAGCGACCGAGTCTGTATCGGCTGTTTGAAGCGGTTCAAGCCGCGCGGGAACTGAGGCATCGTCATGATCCGCTGGTTCCCCTAAGGGGCACAGCTGTGCTTCATTCTCCTGGTCAGGCTCTACAGCCGACGCGTCTGAGCAGTGCTCCTCGTCTTCGCTGACATAACTGTTCAGCCCCGTTCACCTGAGCAGTCCGCGAGCTCTCCTCTAATCGGACCGCTCCGTCGAGCTCGGCCTTAATTTCCTCAACATCATGAGGGCCGGGGCATTCCATAGCTCGTTGCTCGGTCAGCGGCTCGGGAGCCGCGACCTCGCCGGGATCTTTGTTCTCGAATATCTGCCCCAGTGTAACATCCTACGGGTCAGGCGGTGCTGTAGCCGCCATGGTGACGTCTTAGGGTGGTGCCTGCACTCGTCTGAATTGCTCTTCCAGCATATTGGTTTCAGGCGTTTCTGTAGCCACCTCTACCCCGATTGCATGGTCGAGCTCACCGCCTCGTCCTTTGACGAAACGAAGTTCATGCCCTTTGAACGTATGCTCGGGAGGCGTCCGGAAAGCCACCTGGTCTGCTGCCGGTGCCACTTCTGCTACCGCCCTGCAGTCGCCTTGCCGGTCGTTTGCAGGCCTTAAGCACCTTCCGTGCTGTCTCAATGACACTTCGATTTTGTTTGAAGCTGCCTTCGCTCCTGCTAGCCTTTGCTCGTGCTCGGAGAGCCTCAATCTCTCTCTGCATCTCCAGCACACTGCACGCCGAGCGCGCTTTGTCAAGCTCCTGACGACGGCACCCATCCTCCTCGCGACGACGCTCGCGCAGCGCTATCCGCTCGTCGTGGCGAAGGGCCGCTCCCTCAAGACCTAACGCCTTCGCGCGCCCGATGAGTCTTTCTAAGTCCTCCATCGCGCCGACTCTTCGCGGCTTTCAATTGAGCGCGTACGTCAAGTCTGCCCTGAACCCTACGCCTCCCGGCCAGGGCTAATCGTGGCCAGCAACTCCTGTCGTGAACGCCAGTTTGTCACGATATTGTGGGCGGCTTGATGTTTGGTTATCGCCGAAATTATAATTATGCGGGCCAACCTGCCCACCACTGCACTCTCCGTATAAGTTTGGCGGGGGAGGAGCGACAAACTTCTCCACCCTGCATGCAAAAGATGAGGTTCGACTGCTGACCGGCGATGGGGGCCACGCCTATTAGCCGTTGACCGGAGGCGTGAGGCGTAGGCAAGTTTCTTAACAAACCCCTCTTTACGTCGGTAAAAAACAAAGATGAAAGGTTAGAAAACAAAGCCCAACGAAGTAGCGTGCGTACACAGGCGCGACACAAATTACAAACACAGAATGAGAACACAATCAACTATCAACAAGAGGAAAACAGAAGGGCGAGAACTATACAACAAAGTTACAAGAACAAAGCAGTACTATACAAAAGGTTCGGACAAGAAAGGGCGACAGGACAAAGAAAAGAGTAAAGCGAGTGGGGAGAAACGGTGGCTTAGCTGCGGGGTGGCAAGGTCCGGTCGCAGGGAGCGTCGGGCTGCGGAGGCGCGCGGGGCTGATGGGGGGTTGCTGATACGGGCGAACTTGGGCCACGCATCTTCCACGCGTCTTCGGGGCCGCCGTCGCCGCGCTCTACGCGTCAGACACTCGCCTAGGCCCGATTGCCGACCACTTCCCTGGCTGACCTCACACACGTCTGCACGCACCGAAATCTCCAAGCCAACTCCCCGGCTCGCGGATTTCCCGCAGCCGCGTCCTCGTGGCGAACAGAAAAACAAACAAACAAACAAACAAACAAACAAACAAACAAACAAACAAACAAACAAACGAATCATTAAGGCCTAGTGCGCCAAAGATTTGCAGATGTTGAAAAGGGGGGAAAAGAAACACAAAAAGACTGAGAAGGGACGCGAGGGAAGGCGACGGTCCTAATGTGGAGCGATGCTAACTTGCGAAGGTCGGGAAGATGCTGGGCCATTCAACCGACCACAACGTGCAAGCGCTCGCTACCCGGCGGTAATACTAGGAAGGGGCGAGTAGCCTTGGCCCTCCAGCGTCGCGAGGGGTCAACTGTCCACGCAGGGGGGAGGCAAAGTCGCCGCCGCCGTACTGCGACATGCCTGCGAACGACCTGCGCCGTGGCGACCGCGGTCGCAAAAGAAAAAAGGCCAGGCAAGCACGAACTTTGTGACATACACCTCTATGTTCTACAGGTTGCTCTTCCTCCGCGTTCTACGAGCTGCTGGTGTAATTGCCGTAATGGCAACTTCACTAGGTATTAGTTGATTGTTACGTTCAGACTGTTTATTTCTCGCGGCAATAAAGAGCCTGTGAGTGGCAGACAATTTGAATACTTATTTGAAGGGGGTGTTCGAAGCGAGGCTCCACAGTGCCTTCCATTTTATGCCTAGATGCATTCGTCTCTACCTAGTGATTCGCTAGTCGAGTGGAAGCTGCGCGTGCCTTCCAACAGCATACCGATGCAGGCACGGCGTCGAACCGCAAGGCGCGCTGAAAACGGAGGAGGAGCGGAGCGCCCTACTTTCTCTCCAGAGACTATAGGCGCTCTCCTTCGTCGCGACCGTCGGGTGCAGAGTAGCCGAGCGAGCTAGATAAGGTGAAGTCTGTCGTCACTCGGGGCACTCTCGCAGCGAGCGCCGCGGTGCGGCTCCGCAGCCGCGCCCGGTGCCGTGGTCTCTCTACTTTTGCTCACGACTGTACATTTAAGCATGCACAGTGGCGAGAGGAGAGGGAAATTCAAATGCTGACTACAGATAGCTCAGCTTTCAATAAAAAATTCTTGCTCGAGGATATTTGTGAAGCGGCGTCGTTCAACATCCTAGGCATAACGAAACTTTATTGGGAGCCCCTTTAAACGCCCCATTAGTATACAGCGCTGACAACGTATACAGGGCGGCAGGTGCGTCCACATGACTCGCCCTTATGTGCTCTGGCTAGACGAAGCTGCTCTTAACTATTTCCCAATTGTAACCCGGATTACGTTTGGGCAGTAGTTAAGAGCAGTACTCATTAGAACAGCGAGGTGGGCTCACCCCGCCATTGTAAAGGAATTGTCGCACCAAAACTTTGAGGGAGCGTAGCTGACCTGGCCCGGCAAGCTTAAACTGCCTCGCGGGTGGGCAATTGGAAAAATACTCATTCCAGATCAGAATAACACCTCTGGAGGGTCCACACCATTTTTCGCATGAGGCAGGGCATGTATAACTTTTACTTTTAATGCATTAGGTGTTCACCTCACCCACACTAATCTGCCATAAAACGCAAATCCGTCGTATGAACAGGGGATGCATAGTTAGGGTTTCAATGGAGTGGATTTATATTTAAGTATAAACTAATTCACCCCATATAGAATGGGTTTCATAAAGGTTATTCTTTCCATCAGAAAAAAGACCGTTTTTCACTTTTCATATTAGTTGTGCTGGAAATCAGTGTCAATTATGCTGACCTGACAGGGCTCCAGCAGTGTGAGGGCCACTTCCGAGACGTCCACCGCAGCATCTTTGGAGCCCTTCCGAGTGGCACCACTGGAAGCCTCCCCGCTCCTCTTCGCTTCGTCAGCCTTGCAGCAGCAGGCATGTCGGCCAGCGAGCTCGTGGACCACCCGCTCCTCGATGAGCGCCACCAGCCGCGGGAGGCAGAGCCGGTCGGCCAGCTTGAGGAGCGCGAGGCAATTGCTCGCGTTCACTCGGCTGCACAGCGCGTCCTTGTACAGGTACATGAGCAGCTGCCGAAAGCATTCGCAACTCACTCCTGGAAAGTGTACCTGCAGAGTTAACCGCACCAATTGAATTGAGAAGGGCACGCTTTGTTCTCATATCCCAAGCAGTGACATTGTTTAAATATCAACAACAGACAAAATTCCCTACCACTTTCGCTGAGCTTTCGAGGAAGTCTCCGCTGAACATGGCTGCCATCATTTCACACCGTGCCATCAGCAATGGCCGATGGGCTGAGCAGAAGCCATCATCTAGCTGAAACAGCACATCTGTAAGACAAGTCAAGACAGGCCAGGACCCTTAAGATGCCGCACATATTGCATAAAACATCACAAAGATATATATTCTCCCTTTTTAGCAAAGAGCACTTTTTTACTTAACAAGACAGAATGCCCGAACACTGATATTCTATTCTGAAATTCCTCACACAAACCATAACAAGACCAGAAATATGAGTCGCATACTTTTATTTTATAGAGATGTAGTGTTCTCATTTCTCTCTTTGCAAAAATTACTGCAGGCAGGCACTCCTTTGCTGCATGTGAAGCCTATATAGTAGTACAAAAAACAAACAAACACATGCATCAGTGTGTGGCATGAGGCACACTCGTGTGTCACTCATTTTCATTATTTTCCTCCTTTTTGAAAACTAGTAACCTGAGGATAAACTTTCTGCTCCACTTCTCTGCAGCAGTTTCTTCCATACAGTCACCCTCAACGTAGATCTTTTACGGGCCTCCTTGCAGCAGTAAGAAACAACGCAAGCCTCTGCCTCCAATGAGCTTGAGTGCCAGTGTTCTCGGACATTAGCAGCCATGTGTTTCATTTCACACTTTTTCAATATTAAATTGAAATCACTAACGCACACGCGAATGCAGTTCACTTCTTGTCCACATTCACTTTTTTCTGACATTCCGCCTTCTTGCAAATTCCTCTGAAATAGGGATTGCCAAAGACAAGCTGTAGGCTGTTTCTTTCGCAAAATGCGATCGGCCCAAGTTGCGACAACTTCCTCATGCTCCTCGGGTACTACCTCCAATAATGGTAATTGACGGTCCGTACTTCGTCCAGGGATATGCATCAAACCATAGCCTGCGCCTGTCCTGTGAAGCATCTATCTGGAGGCAATGGAGAGTTGCACAGCAGAAGACCTTCACGAGACGAATGTGGATGACTTTCTTGTTTATTTATTTATTTATTTATTCAAATACCTCACGGGCTCCGACTGGAGTATTATGTGAGGGGGGTTACATAACTGGGGTGGGAAAAAGAAGCAGGTAGAACATGGTTATTTTAACATCGTTATACAAGTAACAAACAAACAACCAGAAAATATAACTAAATTGAAAAACTAAGTTGAAAAACACACGACAGAACACACTTCAGGAAAAAGCACACTTCAGAACAAAATGCTACTTATTTTTTCTTTGAAAATAACATAATCTGTGATGTGAACAATGTTGTCAGGAAGACTATTCCAATAAATGATTGCACGGGGCAGGGCTGATGAGTTGAATGCAGTGGTCCTTCCCGAAAGGCGTTTAAAACTGAGGTGATTATGCAAGGGCCAACTGTCAAGGGCTCACTGGACATTTCTCTACAAGGCGTAATTCCTGCAATCGTTTTCTTTGGGAAGCACCACAAGCTGGAAAAGATTATTTCGAGCGGCATTTCCAGCTGGAAGCTGTGGGGATACGCATGAATCCCCTGCCCCATAGTAACGGCCGCGTTATCACGCGATGTTATGCGCGCGCCGTTCGGGAGGTTTGCGAGGGAGGGCACTCACGCCGCCCCCGCTTCCTTTCGCGCCCCGCCGCGACGCCGCCGCGGGGACTTTCCCTCTTTCCCCTCTTAGAACGGAGAGACCTCCTCTGCACAGCCCGGGAGAAGGCGCGTTTCTCCCGAGGCTCGCTGGTCTTCTGGCGGGAGCCGCGCACACGCACGGACCAGACTAGAGCACTGCACGGGCCTCAATCTGAGGCCCAAGCCCGGCCCGGGCGCGAGACCTGAAGCCCGAGCCCGGCCCGGCCCAGGCCCGCTAAATTATCGCTCTAGCGAGGCCGGCCCGTGAATCCCGGAGTGAAGCCCGGCCCGGCCAGTTTCACAGTAACGCTTGAGATATACTGCTCACTCTGAGCAAGTAGACCGCTATTAGACCGATAAGAAACTGGCCGACAAAGGTTCTGAAACCACAGTTTGGCTTGCAAAAAGTTGGTTCTTTTTAACCCAGAAGGAAGTGATTAAGAGTAGTGCTCGCTAGGCCCGTCTTTTGGACATTGATCTCGTGTAGGTGCGCAAAGATAAACTCGGAAGTTCCGAGAGCCAAATGAAAAGAGCTGCATACGCGCATAATAGACTGCTTTATAATAAGGGAGTAATTGCTCACTGACATCCACCCGAGCGCAGCCAACGGCTGCAAAGGAAAGCTCTACAGCTTCCTCAGAAACTTCGTAGTTAAAGAAAAATTCGTCCTGGTCCGGGGCTCGAACCCGGGACCACTGCTTCACCGGAGCAGTCGCTCTACCAATTGAGCTAACCGGGACTTCGGCAAGCTTATGGTAGGGCGAGAGCGAATTGATCAATAACTCGAAGTGGGAACAGTGTTGGTCAAATGTTTAGTGGAATCCCCCAAGGTGGAGGATAACCATAAGCTTGCCGTCCCGGTTAGCTCAATTGGTAGAGCGACTGCTCCGGTGAAGCGGTGGTCCCGGGTTCGAACCCCGGACCAGGACGAATTTTTCTTTAACTAAGAAGTTTCTGAGGAAGCTGTATAGCTTTCCTCTGCAGCCGTTGGCTGCGCTCGGCTGGATGTCAATGAGTAATTACTCCCTTATTACAAATCTACTCCACCTTGGGGGGTTCCCCTAAACATTTGACCAACACTGTTCCCACTATGAACAACCTATGACAACCTGCCAGTCAAATTAATGACTGGCCCCCCAGGAACCTGGGAGGCCCTACGCTGGGAGCACCCAGGGCAGTGGCGCATCGCTTAGCCGCTGAACGGTATGAGGCATGTATATGTAGAGAATGACCTATTCCGCATATACGGGATAAGCTATCTCGCCATACCCTTGAGGCGGAGCTCAAGTTTAACAATGAACGCAGCAAGCTACAACAATATCTATTACTGACAAGTAGTACTTACTTTCTACAAAGAATTTAAAGCCAAATACAGTAGAACCTTGATTATACGACTTTCAGGGGACCTTGCGAAACCGTCATATAATCCGGGCGTGTGCAATAAAATCTCGCACAAGTGCCAAGCGCTGGGAGTGGGCTCCGTCCATGAATACGTCATTCGCTGACGTTCCGCTTGCGACTTCCGGTTGTCGCACCCAGCACCCCAGCAGCAATGTGGGCAGCGTCTCTCCGGAAACACACCCCTTCTATCGACGCAGGGGACTTTATTGCTCCGGAACTTCCGATAGAAAGAGGTTGGAAGCATATGCGCGAAAGCATTGCCCTGGCTCGTGGTTGCCCGAGGGGGTCGCGTGGCGGCGCGAGCAGACGATTTTCACGGCTACCGGACGTGTGCCCGTGACGTCGTGGCTGCCGCGGCTCCAACGAATGACAGCGTGTGGTGGCCTGCCGACGTCACGGGACTAGTGACGTCTATTTTCACGATTTCAGTTTCAAAAAAAGTCACTACGAGCACACCAATCGGACCGCGAACTCCAAAAAATAGGGTTTTTAAAAATTCATAATAAGTCGCCGGCTCAGTTCCGAAGACTCATACTTTGTGTGAATGCTTCTTAGCATCATTTCTAAGCAGTGAAAACATTTACAAGCGGCTTTTAATTCGTTGCATATTCCCTTTAAAGTTCGTTTCCCCGCGCGTTATAAAAGCGCGCATTTTCTTTCTGTGAGAATCAATTCTGAGACTGCGCGCAGGCAGCCTTTTCAGCCTCGAAGAGGCGGGTTTAGAGGACTATGGAGACGTATTTTTTGCGTGTTTTCTTCTTTCAAATGATGCATTAGACATTAGAATACATGGATCATTAGGTGGTTTTCGCCTAGGACCGCTAAATAATATATAATTGAATTTCTTCCTTCATGCTGTTTCAGTTTTGGTTTCATGAACTGACCGATGGTTGTAACGTTGGCTGATGTTAGGGCGACGTGATGCACAAAATACCGGAAATATAAGTGCTGATAGGTAGCTCTGACACAGTACACCATTAACCAACCTGCTTCAATAGCTAGAATTACAGTATCAGCTGTTATATTGCTGTTTTTTTTTTGTGACTCACGTGACCTGAACATCAACAACACGTTATAGTCATCGTTGAATTGAAACCGAAACAGCGTCAAGAAGAAGTGCAATTGTAAATTATTTAGCCGTCGTAAGCGAATACCGCGGGGTGCTCCGTGTATACCAATGTGCTTTGGAAGGAGAAAACGCAGGAGCAAAAATTTGGTGCCTACAGTCTTTAGACGATGATGTGGACTTGCACGCAGTAGCAGCAGCGGACGGATCTAAGTGCCGTCAATAACTGCTTTCCATCGAACTTGCAAGCGTTGTCGCCGATCGTGCCAAGCCTCGCATCGCCGGTGCTGTTTCACATCACCTGGGAGCGTATCAAGATTACCGGCCTATCACTGAACTTCGACTCAGCTGATCCAACGACGGGCGGTCGAGTTATAGGAAGAACACCGGGGACATCGCCACTTGCACGCAGCAGCCGCAGCAGCGGACGGATCTAAGTGCCGTCAATAACTGCTTTCCATCGAACTTGCAGGTTGGTAAAGTCTGTGCTTTATTCATTAATAACTTTGATACTTCCGCTGCTGCTGCTGTTGCTGCACTGATATATTCTCAATATGTCGGAATGTTTATCATGCCACGAAGAAATAGCTAGCGATGGATTGTCTATTACATGCATATCATGCCGACATACATATCATATTGGTGAATGTTCCAGTGTCAGTGCTAATCAATATCGCAAGAAGGCCGACTCTTTAAAGGGGCCCAGAAACACTATCTTAGTTGACTGTTCTGCCTGTTGATCGCATATAGTGAGTTAAAATAGGGCTATTAGCGTCGATAATGCCGCATATATTCCGTTTTTTTTTTATATTGTAATGCCCTCCCAAAGACAAATTCATGGCTCTGATGGTGTCCCCACACAGTGGCGGGTTTTAGCAGCGGATATGACATCACCTGGCACGAGCTTGATGATTGACAAACAGTAAATATACTGCAAATTGTGTGATTAAATAGAGACACATTTTGTCACCTGTCTGCGTTTTCCATTAGATAAACAAAAACAACTTGTTTGTCATAGATAAAAGCCCTGCAAAGCAAGTAAAATAAAAATACACCACCAGGGGCTCTGGCACGGAAACGACGCTGCCAGTCTCAGCAAGAACGAGTTGCAGAGAGCAGGCAACCATGGAATGCAAACTTCCGCGACGTGCTCTGGCAGGCCGTTTTGATTGGTTGCGCCAGGTGCCGTCATTGGGAGAGCGAAATAGGAGTGGGAAGCCCCGCCAAAATCGAGTTGAGGGCAGCGTTTTGTTTGCTTGTATTTTGAAATTTCTTCATTGAATAACTCCCGTTCCTGTGCATCGATTCCTGTCATTCTTTTTAGGTCAGCATCTGTGTGACATAAAGAATCCACCTGAAGTATAGCCGGTATTCCCCCAAGCAGTGTTTCGCAGCCCCTTTAAAGGCTAACTGGAACTGTAAGACTTGTGAAAATGCAAAGAAACGGAGTGGATCGACTTCCACAACGCCAGAAAATCCTAACCTTGAATCCAAGCTGAATGACATAAACGAAAAGCTTTCATTGCTTGTTCCACTAGTGGCTAAGGTTGAGGCGCTTTCTGAACTGATATCAAAGGTAGATGGAATTGAGGCGTCAATCGCACTTGTGCCTGATAAGTATGACAAAATTCTAGAAAAGATGGACGCTCACGACAAGAATGTTGCTGATATGCAAAAAAGAGTAGCAGCAATCGAGTCTGGCAACTTTCCTTACGTCAAAGACATGAAGCTTCAGCTGAATTATCTGGAGCAATACAGCCGTCGAAACAACCTTGAAATCCACGGCATGATCAAGGAAGATAATGAAAACTTCTTTGAGAAATTAAATGACCTAGCATGTAAACTGGATCTACCTGAACTGACGGATTCGAATTTAGAGTATGTCCACCGCGTGCCAGCAAGCCGGGTGTTAAGCTAGACGCCTATGGCGCCAGTGGCTAATTTCCCCCTACCGTGTCCGTCTGGAGGGGTTAGGAATGGCGACAGCGCGTCGCGCGCTTCGGACGCTGTTCAAGCCCGCGGGGATTGGAAAGAAAGACCGCGAACAGCCATGTCGGGGCCGCAAGGGGCCGACGACCGTTTCCCGTTGAAAGGAGATTCTGGGGAGTCAGTGAGGTCGGCGACTTCAGAAATAGCTAAGCAGTGGACTTACTGGCGCCTCTAGAGTCGGGCTCTGGCGAGCACTGGGCTCCGCCTACTTGTATGTGCAGTGCCACTGCAGCAGTATTGATTGGAATTGGGCGAGAGCCGGTTTATTAAAGCTCCGCCCAATTATCGAGGGGATAAAAACCGCTGCAAACAAAGAGTGGGAGGAGCGCGCCGAGTCCCAGTCTCGGCCGCTTTCTTACGGCCCTTCTTTTTAAAAGCCCTTTTTTTTAGCCCGCCTTTTTCTCCAAGTTCTTGTTTTGCTCCGTCTCCAATAAATCAGTTTTGTCTCAAGAAGTTTGGAATTGCTGCCCCAACCGGCAACGTGTCGCCGGACGAGCGGACGAAGTACCGCTGACCAACGTACGATCAGACCAACCGGCCATATCCGACTTTTCTTTAACTGGTGCCGTGACCAGGATAGTCCGAGCGGCTTTCTGCGAGCGGTTGGAGGCAGTACCTTCCGGAAGCCTGACGGGGCAACACCTTGGTGAAGAGTCCCGGAGACCAAGGTCCAAGTGAGGCGATACCCTTGCGAGGGGCCTTGGAGCCAAGACTTCACGACAGCGCCAAGGAGCGAGCGAAAGGAGACCGGCGGAGCGAAGTGCTGCGCCTTCGGCGGCACCTGCGGCGGCCGACTTCATCGGCCTGGGAGACGTGACGGGCCCGCTGTGAGCACCGGTGGGACTCCCACCATTCTGCCACCAGCTGGACGTGGAGAGCGGAAAGACTGAGGCACGGGTCCAGCCGCAACGCAACGCGAGCGAGAAGTCTGCGGAACACAGGCGGGCCCTTCCCCGTTTTCTCCGGGAACGCGATGTCAATCACTACCCGAGCACAGAAGCTGCGCGCGGGAGACCAAAACACTAGTGATGTGGACTCTGACGCGGAGGACTCGGAGAATGTGACGACTATGGATGGGCAAAGCAGTAGTAACCCATCGGCGTGTGAGAACGGCCAGGGCAACACGCACTTGAGGGAGAAGGAGCTCGGGATTGAAGCTCTTAGACTTAAAATCCAGCTTGAGACGCTTATTCAGAGAGGTCGGGGCATCCCGGGAAATGGCAGCCGAAGGGAAAAATTGGGTCGGCACGCAGATGATCTGAGGGCAGTTCTCGCGCCAATGCCACAGTCGGACGACCTCATTCCCGCCTGGTTTAAAAGCGCCGAAAATATAATGACCTGCGAGATCCCGACTGATGTCGCGGGGTCAATAATAATGCCCTTTCTCAATGAAAAAACTCGGGCACTCGTGGCTAACCAGTCGGTCGACAAGGTGATGAGTTTTGAGGAAATTCGGGAGCTAGTGCACACGGAGCTGAGATTAACAGCTGAAGAATATAAGCGTAGGTTTTACGCTTGTAGAAAAGAGGCAGAAAGCTGGGGGCAATTTGTCACTAAATTGGACGTAATGTTGGACTACTACCTGCGAAGTCGGAAGGTGAAAACTTTAGAGGACGTTCGTGCCCATCTGGTGGAGGTGCTGGCTTGCTATGCCCCCCAAGATGGAACCTGGTGCTCAGCCAACGCCCGTCGTGCTTCGCCAGCCCCGTGAGCCACCGACTTTTCGTGGAGAACCACACGTAGATGGGGAAGACTGGCTGGACATGTACGATCGTGTAGCAGCGCTGAACGCCTGGGACGACAGCGCAAAGCTTCGTAACGTTTATTTTGCATTGGACGGCTCCGCCAGAACGTGGTTCGAAAACCACGAATCTTCCCTCACGACCTGGGCGACCTTCAAGAAGCAACTACTGGCTACGTTCACTAGCGTCGTACGCAAGGAAAGAGTGGAGATCCTGCTGCAGTAGCGATTTCAACGCCCAAACGAGACCGTGACTGCGTATGTGGAAGATATGAAACGCCTTTTCAAGCGCTCCAACCCTGACATGAACGAAGAAAAGAAACTCTCCTTCCTAATGCGAGGCGTGAAGGAGCAACTCTTCGCTGGACTGATCCGGGATCCTCCAACAACCGTCGCCGAGTTTGAAGCTGAAGCTTCAACCATCGAAAAGACCCTGAACGCCCGGACCCGGCACTACAATCGACCACTTGAAGTACTGTCGGCGAGCTCCCCAGAAGATACCCCTGCAAGTGGAGGTAACCTTCGTGATCTCATACGCGAAATTGTTCGCGAAGAACTTCGCCGACTGCTGCCATCACCAACACAGCCGGCGCAGCAGACTCAGGTGGCGTCGTTCACGGACATCATCCGCGAAGAAGTACAGCATGCACTTGGCTCCCCGTCACAGACAACACCAACGGAAGTTGTAGCCATGAACTACGCCGCCGCACTACGCAGTCCTGCGCCTCGACGAGACCCCCCAAGCCCTCTTCGACGCGCACCAGCTCTACAAGAAGGACGGCCCCAAGCTCCTGCGCGCCCACATTACGACCGACGCAACAGCTTTAGAAAATGCGACGAGAGGCGGACTCCCGACAACCGCCCACTGTGTTTCCACTGTGGCCACGCCGGGCACATACTTCGCCAATGCCCGTACAGACGCATCGGGCTGCGAGGTTTCGCCATCGACGCCCCTCGACCGCTCCCTGGCCAGCGACCACAGGAAATTGACGACTACCTACGTAGAGGAGAGTACGTGTCTTCAAGCCGTTTTTCCCGCTCCCCGTCGCCGTCCACCGCACGATTTCCATCACCGGGCCGAAGCTACGCCGCGGCTGTCCGAGGAAGGTCCCCTAGCCCCCGTAGGGGAAACTAAACAAAGCAACCTGTGGAGGTCAGGTTGCTTGCCGAGGAAACGACGAAGATCCTCCAGCGACCACGCCGTATGAAGACTCCGCATCTACTACGCCGACGACGCATACAACAACCTCGAACACGACGCAAACCGCCTTCAAAACTACGCCGCCATCAAGAAAAGCTCCTACCACACGCGCCACCCGTGATTCACATACCCGACGAAGCCGTAGCCCGACGCCGAGGATGACGTGTAACTGCAGAGCCAGGACATCCGACTTAGAAGTGGTTCTCGACGGCCGGAAAGTCACCGCTCTAGTCGACACAGGAGCCGATTATTCGGTGATGAGCGGACCATTCGCTGCGCAGCTGAGGAAAGTAACGACCGCTTGGGACGGCCCACATATTCGCACCGCAGGGGGCCACCTCATTATGCCATCAGGACGATGCACAGCGCGAGTGACTCTCAAGGGACATACCTATCCGGCGACCTTCGTAGTGCTACGCCAATGTTCCCGCGAAGTGATCTTGGGCATGGATTTCCTCAATGAGCATCAGGCGATCATCGACCTGCGATCCAAGATGATCACACTTTCCACGGACGAGGCCATTCCGTCGATGAGAACTCCGGAACATCCTGTTGCACTTAGTGTCCTGGAGGAACAAGTGAGTGTCCCACCCCGCTCAAGTGTCATTGTCACCGTAGGCGCCACGGAAGCGAATAACACAGAGGCCATTATCGAGGGGAACATGCAGTTGCTTCTCGACCGAGGAATCGGCATCGCCAGAGGCATCGCACATTTCCGGAAAGGACAAGCCGAAGTACTCCTGACAAACTTCAGCGAAGAATACCGGCACGTTAACAGAGGAACGACGATTGCTTTCCTCGACGAAATATTCGACGTACGAGACTCATTCGCCCTCTCCGATCCATCCGTAGAAGATTCACCTGACCAAGAGAACTCGCCCAGTTTCGACATAAACCCAGCCCTGCCCCGGACCAGACAAGACCAGATCCGCAATCTCCTTCGGAGCTACAGCCAGTGCTTCTCGTCGTCGCCAAAATTCCGACAAACGCCAATTGCCAAACATCGCATTATAACCGACCAGCTCGCCCGACCTCTCCGCCAGAGCCCCTACCGAGTGTCGCAGCGAGAACGACAAGCCATCCGGGACCAAGTGGAAGAAATGCTACGCGACGACGTTATCCAGCCTTCAAAGAGCCCCTGGGCGGCACCTGTTGTTCTAGTGAGAAAGAAAGACTGTGCACTTCGATTCTGCGTTGATTACCGGCGCTTGAACAAGATCACAAAGAAGGACGTCTACCCCCTCCCTCGCATCGACGACACACTGGACCGGCTCTGCAATGACAGATATTTCTCATCGATGGACCTCAAGAGCGGCTACTGGCAAATTGAGGTTGATGAAAGAGATCGCGAGAAGACCGCATTCATCACTCCAGATGGCCTCTTCGAGTTCAAGGTGATGCCGTTTGGTCTCTGTTCCGCACCAGCGACATTTCAACGAGTAATGGATACAGTGCTGGCAGGCCTGCAGTGGCAGATTTGTCTGGTATATTTAGATGACGTCGTTGTCTTCGCCTCGAGCTTTGAGGAGCACCTGAAAAGGCTTCGAACAGTACTAGACGCAATCAAATCGTCCAGGCTAACCTTGAAAGCAGAGAAGTGCCACTTTGCCTATGAAGAGCTGCTGTTTCTAGGCCACATTGTTAGCAAGGAGGGAGTACGGCCAGACCCGCAGAAAACAGCTGCTATCGCAATGTTTCCGCCACCGGCCGATAAGAAAGCTGTGCGCAGATTCCTCGGACTGTGCGCGTATTACCGACGTTTCGTCAAAAACTTTTCGCGCATCGCCGAGCCACTGACCCACCTGACAAAGGCAGATGTGCCATTTAAATGGGAAGCGCCGCAAATAGAAGCCTTCAAGGAACTTCAGCGCCGTTTACAGACCCCACCGATCCTTGCGCACTTTGATGAAAACGCCGAGACTGAAATTCATACCGACGCAAGTAGTGTGGGCCTAGGCGCTATCCTCGTTCAGAAAATTGACGGAGTGTAGAAGGTCATCGCGTACGCTAGCCGTTCCCTGTCCAAAGCCGAAGCAAATTATTCGACAACAGAGAAGGAGTGCCTTGCCATCATCTGGGCTACGTCGAAATTCCGCCCCTACCTGTACGGACGACCGTTCAAGGTGGTCAGCGATCACCACGCACTGTGCTGGCTCGCCAGTTTGAAGGACCCCTCCGGCCGCCTCGCTCGATGGAGCCTACGGCTCCAGGAGTTTGATGTAACCGTCGTTTACAAGTCCGGACGCAAGCACTCTGACGCCGACTGCCTGTCACGAGCCCCTGTAGATGCACCGCCGCCGGACGACGATGAGGACGCCTTCCTGGGACCCATCAGCTCCAGCTCTTTTGTACAACAGCAACGCGCAGACCCCGACATAAAATGCCTCATCGAATACTTGGATGGCAAGGTTTCTTCACCCCCCGCCTCGTTCAAGCGAGGATTGTCTTCGTTCTGTTTACAGAACGATGTCCTCGTGAAGAAGAACTTTGCAGCGAACAAGACAGCCTACCTCCTTGTTGTACCTGTAAGTCTGCGCGGAGAAGTTCTTCAGGCCTCACACGGCGAGCCGACAGCTGGACACCTCGGGTTTTCTCGCACCCTCCGCCGCATTCAAGACAGTATTACTGGCCCCGACTGTCTGCCGATGTCGCACATTATGTGAAAAACCTGCCGAGATTGTCAGCGTCGAAAGACCCCTCCAACCCGACAAGCAGGATTTCTGAACCACATTGAACCCCCCTCAAGGCCCTTTCAGCAGATCGGCATGGACTTGCTTGGCCCGTTCCCGAAATCAACATCTGGAAATAAGTAGATCATTATAGCGACCGACTACCTGACCCGCTACGCCGAGGCAAAAGCCCTACCGAACGGAACAGCAGCAGAAGTCGCCAAATTTTTCGTGGAGAACATTCTTCTGCGACACGGCGCCCCCGATGTGCTCATCACTGACAGAGGAACAGCATTCACGGCGGAACTGACGCACGCCATCCTCCATTACAGCCAAACCAGCCACCGGAGAACAACTGCATACCACCCGCAGACCAACGGACTGACCGAGCGCCTCAACAAAACCATCGCCGATATGCTCGCCATGTATGTCGATGCCGAACACAAGACCTGGGACGTCATCTTGCCTTACGTAGTCTTCGCCTACAACACTGCAGTGCAGGAGACCACCCAGATGACGCCTTTCAGGCTCGTCCATGGCAGAAAGGCCACGACCACGCTGGACGCCATGCTACCGAACGTTAACGAGGAAGATAACGTCGACGTCGCCGCCTACCTACAACGCGCTGAAGAAGCCCGAGACTTGCCCGATTAAGTACCAAAGACCAGCAGAGGACCGACGCCACACGCTACAACCTACGAGGACGCAACGCGGAATACAAGCCAGGAGACCGAGTCTGGGTTTGGGCGCCCATTCGCCGCCGAGGATTGAGCGAAAAGCTTTTGCGACGCTATTTCGGCCCGTACAAGGTTCTTCGTCGGCTTGGTGAATTGGACTACGAAGTCGTACGACTTCGTAGAATAGAAAGCTACTCGTAATGCCGCGAATCTTTGTAGCGTTTGTTTGTTGTGTTTATTTGTTCATGCTTCAAGGCTGCCGGCACGCCGCTTTATCGCTTCGTTTGTGACGCAAGACGCGCCTAGAATTATCTAGATTGATCGCATCCAGGCGGACCCGATTCTACTTTGTGCCAGAAAGTTCTAGAACCTTCCACGCGTTATCTGGAAAGTTCGCTATCAGCTTTAAAAAGAGCACGGCCGACAGCGGCGGGCATTCTGTTCGACGACCGCCGAGCACGCTTGTTGCTACGCCGCAGCCGCCGAGTGATTGTTCTTTGCGGGCGCAAGTCAGCCCGAATAAAGCGTTTCGTTTCGAAGACGTTCTCGCTGTTTTCCTGTTCGCCGTACTGCAGGCACCACTACGTGACATCTGATCCATCGAGATAATTCTAGGCGCGTCTTGCGTCACAAACGAAGCGATAAAGCGGCGTGCCGGCAGCCTTGAAGCATGAACAAATAAACACAACAAACAGACGCTACAAAGATTCGCGGCAATATGATACGGGACGAAGGGTGCCGTCGTATTCCTGCAGAAGGATTGCCCCGGGACCAATGCCAGCAGCGGCCGTGCGGAGAATGAAATCCTGCGCCCTGACAATGGGTTTGGAAGCCCGTCAAAGGCCCCTCGGGTATGCACTGTACACATCTTGCGCGTTAGCTCGACTAAAAGCTGAGCCAGTTCAGCATAACCGGGAATGAGATTGCGGTAGCCAGACAGAGGAAAGACCGAACTTGCTTTCTGGTTTCGGGTCTCGCGGCATGTTGCAGTTTTGCCACAATAGCATCCACCGATCGTATCGCCCGAGGTACGACCGAGAAAAATGACACGGGTCGCACAGATCTCGCATTTTTGAGGACTGACAGTAAGACAAGCCACTCGAATGCGACAAAACAAGGTGAGCAAGTGTTGTTCCAAGGACGTCATTTATGTAGTGAACTTGGTGGGCTTGTAGTGGTGGGCTTGGAGGCTGTGCCATGGCAAAGACCACTAATCCGCTCTTCCTGACAATGCAGGTGCTTGTCACGATCATCGTCGCATTTCTGCCTGGCCTGACGACTGCACAGTCGGGTTCGTCATACCTACCGATTTATCTTGGCTGCGGCGGATTTGAGGCTGGCTGCGTCAACGTCACCGTTGCCGTCGACACGCCGCCACGGATCTGCCCAACCCTCGCTGCCTCCTGGATCGCCCCATCACAGTCGACATCATCATCTTCAACTATAAAACCGCTGCATCCGTCAACGACACTTCGTGGGCTTGGTGGCTGTGCCATGGCAAAGACCACTAATCCGCTCTTCCTGACAATGCAGGTTGGTGAACAATACAGCCTGTTTGCAAAGAAAACTAGTCACTACTTCTTAGTACAGCTACCAAGCCCACAGTGTCTGAGTGCTATCGTTGCCGATTTTGCCCGTTCTCTTCTGTTGTTGTTATCCGGTGATATTGAAACTAACCCCGGTCCTGATTCTGTCGCCATTCTTGCCGAGCTGCAAAAAATTTCAGCCAGTCAATCTCAACTCATCGCCGATGTGGGTGAACTAAAAAACCAACTACTGACGACAAACCAAACCATCTCCAATATGAACGAAAGAATGACTGATCTCGAGAACCACTACCAAACCCTAAAAACTTTACAAACAGACCTTGATACTGTCCGAACTAACGCCGCCCAGACAGCCTGCTTAGTCTCTGCACTAGAAACACGCCTAGACGACGCCGAAAATCGATCGCGGTGGAATAATCTAATATTTTATGGCCCTGAAGACACTAATTACGACCGAAGCATATGCTGAGGCTGAAGAAATAATTATTCGTCACTGCCAGGATCGCCTTAACATATCAATCGACCCTAAAGAAATAGAACGCGCACATCGCCTTGGACGCCACTCTGACGACCGCTGCCGACCAATAATAACCGAATTCACGTCCTACAAAACCAAAGACAATATTCTGTCAAATGCCCGGAAACTAAAGAACACATCCTACAGCATCGGCGAAGACTTCTCTCGTTCTGTCCAAACCGCGCGTAGCCACCTTGTAGCATTCGCCAAATAAAAAAAAGCTGAATTTTCACTTCGCTACAAGACATTACACATTGGTACTAAGCGTTACATGTACGATATCTCATCGCAGATGGTTAAAGAGATACCATAGCGGTCACCTCCCCCAAATGTAATCAATACCCGTCCCCGTACTTTACCAAGTAATCATCTTTCGTTCTCTGTAACCTACACTAATATTCGCAGTCTTATGCCGAAACGAGAACGCGTGTCTAGCTTAGTCACATCATCTAACAGCAGCATGCTCTTATTAACTGAAACCTGGCTTACTAATGATATCACTGATGCTGAAGTTATTGCCGATTTGCCAAATTTTTCAGTTTATCGAAAGGACCGCACAGATTCTCGAGGGGGTGGCGTACTGATCGCTGCTGGACCGAAATTATCTTGTTCACCCATCCGTCTCCCATCCAACTTAGAGATACTGTGGCTTTTGTGCCGTACTTCACCGCATTCAGTCATAATCGGCGTGTGTTATAGGCCTCCGCATGCTAGCCCAAACTTTTCTCGTGAACTCAACAATATGCTAAACCAGCTCATGACATCTTATCCGAACGCGCATATTCTTCTGTTTGGTGATTTTAATTATCCAGGAATAAACTGGCTCAACCGTTCTCATTCACATCCAATCGGTGCAGAATCAAGAGATTTTCTAGATGTTTGTTTGAACTTTAATCTCTACCAACTAGTAACCAGCCCACCACGCATCGCAGGCGATTCGAGCAACATTTTAGACTTAATACTAAGCTCTCATCCTGACAGTTTGCCATCCATTACATACTTAGAGCCCATTAGCGACCATAAAGTCATTCAAGCAGATTTTTCCTTCCGCACCGAGCGCCATGAAACACAAAAGAAAACAATCACCCTGTATGACAAGGGTAACTACAATGCCATTTATCATGAACTGAGCATTTTTTTCCCACTCTTCGAAGCCGGTTATAACCAGAGATCTGTTAACGAGAATTGGCTAATATTTGAAGATAAACTCCATGAACTAACACAAAAATTTATCCCTAGAAAAACTTTTCGTGAAAATCGCTCTAAACCCTGGTTTTCTAAGACACTAAAAAGACTCGAGAATAAAAAGAAGCGGCTTTTTCGCGCTGCAAAACTTAAAAGCAATTCCGAAGCGTGGGAGAAATACTTTTCAGCCGAAAAAGAATACTGCACTTCCGTCACCAACGCTAAATACTCATTTTTTAACAGCAAACGCATGCGATAACGCCCAAAAATTTTGGCGCGTCATCAATCCCGCACCATCACACTCAATCACTCTCACTCATGCATCCGGTATTCAAGCCTCCGACACAGAATGCGCTAACATCTTCAATACGGCGTTCTCGTCAGTTTTCACCCAGGAGCGCAACCCGTCTCCAAGAATAGCTCCTACTAATGCCACCTCACCGATGGACGCAATAACTTCTTCTTCAACTGGCATCTCGTCTTTAATTGAGAAAATGAAACTTTCCTTCTCAGCCGGCATCGACAAGATAAACACTAAACTACTAAAAAACACGAAATGTATCAGTGCAGTGTATCTTGAATTATTGTTTTCGCAATCACTCTCTACAGGTCTCATTCCGGAAAACTGGAAAGTTCGGAAGGTCGTTCCACTCTACAAATCAGGTGACAAAAATTCCCCTCTAAACTACCGTCCTATTTCTCTAACTAGCGTCCCCTGCAAGATCATGGAACATGTCATATACTCTCAGGTAATGGACTTCTTAGACGCTAACAATTTCTTCCATCCATCCCAGCACGGTTTCCGCAAGGGGTATTTATGCGAAACACAACTAGCCATGTTCCTCAACGACTTAGATGCTGACCTGGACGCTAACCTTCAAGTTGACGCCATCTTTCTGGATTACGCTAAAGCATTTGATAAAGTTCCACATCAACGTTTAATACAAAAGCTTTCTATTCTAAACCTACATCCTAACGTGCTAAACTGGAGCAAGGCCTTCTTAACAAATCGCTTTCAGTCAGTCATTGTAAAAAGTTGGAGGTTCATCAAGGTTAAGCCCCAGTGGATGCGAAGCAGCCTTCGTTTTGCATTCTTATTATTAACGTCCTTAGCGTTTGGAGGCATCTTGACCGCATACACGCCCGGCGCAAAGACGCCGGCGCGGTTGCAGGCACAGACTGACGCGACGGCGGGCGCGCGCCGCTTCATCCCTGGCGTGACGTCACATATCACGTGATGCAGCGATGGTGGCGCCGCCGCCGCGTCGCGCGCGACGGCGCGAACCGAAGCGTGGAGGCCTCCGCCGGGCGACGTCCGACGGCGCGATATGAGGCCCCATCTTCAGACGGTGTGACGTCATCACGCGACGTCGCATCATGTGATCTCACTTCAAGGTCAATGGTGGCCACCGCCGGGCGTCGCGCGAAGGCCCGAAACCTACGTTAATATGCTTCGCATAATAACTAGGGGTGTGCGAATATTCGAAATTTTCGAATATAGTTCGAATATTAGATTTTTGCTATTCGTATTCGATTCGAAATCTAAGTATTCGTGTTGTTTCGATTATTCGATCCCATGCGAATATTCGTATTTAGCCGAATATTTTATTGCGAGCACCGGCGTAGATTTCGGTGCGCACTCAAAAAGTCCAAAACTCCAAAAATCCAAAACTCAAAAATCGAAAACTCCAATCGACATAGACATAACAGCATGGCGACGTCCAGAGCCATGAGTAATGTTAGGCCATGCAGTAGCTGACTGTGCTTGTGAGCTTCTTTGTGGCTATACCTGCGAAGCTGGTATAGTCAAAGCTGTGCACGAAGTACCTCGCAATACCTGCCACTTCAGTGCCATGCGAGAGGGAATTACCTGTCTCTGGAGAAGTCGTTTCAGCTAGAAGGGAACGATGATGATGATCTTAATTCCTGACCATGTGGAGCAGCTGGTTTTCCTTCACAATAACCTTTAATGTTCATCCCAGCAACACGCTTTTGCGCTGATGGCACGCTAGATTCAATCAGTGCTGTGCACTAGCCATTTTGTGCGAAAATTCTACTCTTCTAAGAATAATGTTCTAGACTTCGATACATTCTGTGCAGGCACACACACCTTTTGTGTTCATTTACTTATTGATAGTTGAGCTGTGATGTTCTTGGATGCTCAAATAAATGTTTTGCAGTGGTTAAATGCGTCTTTCCTTGATTATTCGATTCGATATTCGGAACTAAGTATTCGTATTCGATTCGTATTCGAAAAATTTGATATTCGCACACCCCTAATAATAACCAGTCTTCCAACCCTCTCCCTGTAACATCCGGCGTCCCACAAGGCTCCGTTCTTGCACCCCTATTGTTTTTAATATATATTAACGATCTCCCACAGTATGCATCCTGCCAAATTCGAATGTTCGCTGACGACTGCGTAATTTACCGCCAAGTAACAAACATAACTGATCAAGAAGCCCTCCAGCAGGACCTTAACCAAATTGAACAGTGGTGCGCAGATTGGCTTATGACCCTCAACCCTAGCAAATGCAAGCTTATTTCCATCACCCGTCGCAAAAAGAGTCATGCCTTCCAATACAAAATTGCTAACGAGTCCGTAGAATCTGTATCATCTTTCAAATACTTAGGCGTCACATTATCTAATGACCTAACATGGAATGCACATGTTGCTAAGGTGATATCATCTGCTAACAAAACTCTGGGTTTTCTTAAACGTCACCTTCGCCTCACCTCACATCACGTGAAATTGCTCGCCTGCAAGTCACTCATTAGACCTAAACTTGAATATGCATCCGCCATATGGGACCCGCATCATATTAACCTCGTAAACGATCTAGAAGCCGTTCAAAACCGCGCTACAAGGTCCATTCATTCTTCTTACTCCTACGACGTCAGTGTTTCAGCCCTAGAAACCAAATCAGCACTATCGCCTCTTTCCGTTCGTCGTCGCATAGCCACGCTATCACTGTACCACAAGTTCTTTTACTCATCACTTAACCGTGCCCCTTACATCACGCCAGCATTATACATTTCTCACCGCACTAGCCACACACTTCAAGTTTTTCGCCCACGTGCCCGAACTGTTACTTTTTCAGCCTCCTTCTTCCCACGTGCAGCTAAAGATTGGAACGGCCTTCCCCAGCATATCGTCGACATCATCTGTCCTTCATCATTTGCTAGCAATCTAAACAACATCTTTTGATCACAAATAGCATTGTCTTGTACATGTTCTGCTCATCCCGCCCCTATACCCCGCGAGGGGTCTTTCAGGTAATGAACTTCATTTGGGAAGTCTGCCATCTCATAAGGCGGGTAAAAATAACAAACGAGGTCTTGATCCCAAAAGGCATTGTCACGACGCGACTAGCATAGCGTACGTCGTGGTAAAGAGTGTGAGGAGTGCCGCCGTAGGGGAGCAGGGGAATGCGCCGACAAAAGGGGATGGACTGAAAACGGCGCCGCGTGCGAGTTTCTCGGCCTCAGCGAGTGAGGAACGGTTTCTTCTCGGAAGTCGGCTCGAAACACGAGACGACGACAGGACGGCTCGGGTGGACTGGCGCTGTGCTTGTTTTCGATCTTGCTAGCTAGCCAGAGCTAGCTAGCCAGAGAACAGTGGCGCGTGTGTTTTAAATTCTGTTTGTTTCTTCTCGTTGTAGTATCCTGTAGTAAGCCATGGCGGCTTACAGCGAGGCCTGCGTTTTATACTGTGTAGTCTTTTGCGTTGTGACATCTTAAGTCCAAACGATGGCGGGAAAGTCATTTATTTTTATTTATTTATTAAGGAACCCAGAGCGCCGTGGCATTACAGTGGGGGGGGGGGGGGGGGGGGGGAGGTAGGGAATGTACAAAAAAGAAGCACACATGACACTTCCGCTCGCAGGCAGAGTTACAAGCATAAAGCGTTCGCCACGTACATCTCACTTCAAAAGAACACATCACAATCGCATCACATCATTAAAGAACGAAAGAACGCATCATTTGATGTCACACTCACAACATCGCTCGGTAGTCTGTTCCATTCTCTAATCGTTTTCGCTCCGCCGCGGTGGCTCAGTGGCTACGGCGCTCGGCTGCTGGCCCGAAAGACGCGGGTTCGATCCCGGCCGCGGCGGCTGAATTTCTTGAAGGCGAAATTCTAGAGGCCCGTGTGCTGTGCGATGTCAGTGCATGTTAAAGAACCCCGGATGGTCGAAATTTCCGGAGCCCTTCACTACGGCGTCTCTGATAGCCTCAGTCGCTTTGGGACGTGAAACCCCAATAAAGCAACCAATCTAATCGTTTTCGAAAAAAAAAAAGACATTTTGAACGATTCAGTTTTCGCCGCGAGTTCGCGGACTTTAAAAACATGGTCAACACGGTTGGATCTATAAAAAGGCTCCTGCACATACCTTTCGCGTTCAACCCGAACAGTTGAATAATAAACAGCATGAAATAGCTTCAGACGCAACTTCTTTCGGCGCGTGTCAAGCAATTCCCAGTTGAGTGCATCCTTCGTACGCGATGCACTGTAACGAGCCCCGCGTGTGCCAGACACGAAACGAGAGGCAATGTTCTGCACCCTCTCCAACTTATCTTTATCTCTAGCAGTAGGCGGGTCCCAGACAGTGCACGCGTAGTTCAGAACCGACCTGACATAAGTCTTGAATAAAATGTCACGACATGACAGTGGAGAAGTGTTTGCATTTCGGCGAAGGAATCCCAAGTTTCTGCATGCTTTAGCAGAGATATAATCGACGTGACGGCGCCAGCTCAAATCAGGAGTAAAATAAACGCCTAGATATTTAAATTCGAATACCTGTTCTAACATTATGTTCCTAATAACATATGAATACACATCAGGATTTTTCTTGAAAACTTCATATGGACAGTCTTGGACAAATTCAAATTCATATTCCATTTAACGCACCACTCTGAGATTCTGTTCAAGTCTTCCTGGAACATTTCAACATCTCGATCACTAGTGACAACACTATAAAGAACGCAGTCATCCGCAAATAACCGCATTTGAGATACTATTCCGTCACCAATGTCATTCACGTACAGCAGGGACAACAGTGGTCCCAACACGGAGCCCTGGGGAACACCAGACACAACCTGCACTCTTTGAGACTCGGCGCCATTCATAACCACGAACTGCTTCCGTAAACGTAGGTAATCTTTTACCCATGATATCACTTGAGGGCTAATATTGTAAAAAGACATTTTTTGAATTATTAAAGAATCCGTGACAGTATCAAAGGCCTTTTTAAAGTCCAAAAACACGCAGTCCACGCTAAGTCGCCTGTCTAGTGCCTCAGACAGATCGTGCGCAAATTCAGTCAGCTGCGTAGTATACGATAGGCCCCTTCGAAAACCATGCTGACGAGGATTAAACAATGAATGAGCGTCCATATGTGCTGCTATACTGGTGAACAAAATATGTTCGAGTGTCTTGCACGCAACTGAAGTTAGAGATACTGGTCTATAAATTGATACAGTGTTTATAATTTGTATAATTTGTCTATAATTTGTAGATTGGCACAACACTTGCAATTTTCCAGTCATCTGGAAGGCAGGATTCTTCAAGCGATTTTTCAAAAATGATCTTTAAGTAGGGTGCAACCGACTCAGCACACAGTTTGTAGAATTTGTTTGGCTAGTCATCAGGACAACCAGCCTTAGCAATCTTCAGATTCTGCAACAGAGACTGTATACCGTTGATGCTGATCACAACATCATCCATAACACTCGCCACTGGCTGGAAACTCGGGGTATTCATATCAGCATGTTCGATTTCAGAGCTGAAAACAGAGCTGAAATATTTATTAAAGAACTCAGCTTTTTGTGCATCATCATCAACAAAGGTGTCACCAGAAACAAGAGGTGGTATAGTTACAGAGTCTTTTCCATTTCTCTTTACATGTTGCCAAAATTCCTTTGGATTTTCTTTTAATTTCGTCGCCATTGAAATGCCAAATGAATTATTTGCAGCTGCCACAGCAACTTTCATTCTTCCGGCAATTTCCTGCAGCTTGAACCAATTCTCACGCGTCGGATTTCCTTTAAATTTAACGTAAACACGTTGCCTTTTGCGCGTAAGACTGCGTAGCTCCCGAGTAACAATGGTTTGCAGCCGCCGCGGTGGCTCAGTGGCTATGGTGCTCGGCTGCTGGCCCGAAAGACGCGGGTTCGATCCCGGCCGCGGCGGTTGAATTTCTTTGGAGGAGAAATTCGAGGCCTGTGTACTGTGCGATGTCAGTGCACGTTAAAGAACCCCAGGTGGTCGAAATTTCCGGAGCCCTCCACTACGGCGTCTCTCATAGCCTTAGTCGCTTTGGGACGTTAAACCCCATAAACCATAAACCATAACAATGGTTTGCTTTTACTCCTCCTTTTCATTAATATCCATGCCGGAACAAAGCACTGCCTCAGTTCAAACATCTTATCCTTAAATCTAGACCATAATTCAACCGCTCCAGAGTTATCGGCATGCGTTTCAAAGATCGTTCGGTACTTATTCAACTCTTTATCTCCCTTACGTTTGCTTTTTCATAGTTATATACTCGCCTATGTGATGTACCAGCTCTCCTTACATGTTCAACTTTCATTTCACAAAGGACAGCACTGTGATCGCTTATTCCAGGTAGCACCTGAGTGGAATTGACGAATTCAGGTTGATTTGAGAACAACAAATCTAAGATGTGATCCCCACGTGTCGGTTCCAGAACCGTTTGACGCAATGCATAAAGTTCAACCAAGAAGAAGAAGGCAGAACACCGACCAAAATAAAAATGAACACTTTAAACGACGTTTCGGCTCCCACACGGGAGCCTTGTTCACAAAAAGGTACAGACGTGAAAAGGCTGGCTATTTATGCTTTAAAATGTGCCCCAGGCAGCGGGCGTATGCACTAGGAAGTGCCCCGTCAGTGCGATTAAGAGTGTGTTCGGTTGTCTGAATGATTAAGGATTCCAGATATAGGCGGCTTTTGAGATTCTTTTCTGTTTTTAAAATGCGCGCATTGCTCCAATCTATGTGATGCTGCCTGCTTTCAGAATGTTCGGCGAGTGCATTTGACGAAGCTTTCTTGTTTTCAACATCATACTGGTGTTGTTTCAATCGTTTAACAAAGTTTCCACTTTCACCCACAGCCGCCGCGGTGGCTCAGTGGCTATGGTGCTCGGCTGCTGGCCCGAAAGACGCGGGTTCGATCCCGGCCGCGGCGGCTGAATTTCTTTGGAGGAAAAATTCGAGGCCCGTGTACTGTGCGATGTCAGTGCACGTTAAAGAACCCCAGGTGGTCGAAATTTCCGGAGCCCTCCACTACGGCGTCTCTCATAGCCTTAGTCGCTTTAGGACGTTAAACCCCATAAAACAAATAAACTTTCACCCACATACACATGGTGACAGTCTCTACACGGTATACTGTACACTACGCCCGGAACCTTTTCCTTTGGCAGGCAGTCTTTTACGTTGACGAGAGTTTGCCGCAACTTTTTCGCCGGCACATGTGACACCTCGACGTCGTAAGAACGCAGGATGCGCGCCAAGGTCTCGCTGATCCCGGGTACATATGGCACAGGTGCACGTTTTTTGGCGGCTGGGCCACTGTCAGATCGCGGGGGTCGCAACAGTTTGCGTTCCACAGCGTTGACGAAAGGCAACGGGTAGCCACATTCGGAGAGGTCCTTGCGAACTCTTTGACGGTCGGCTTTGGCGTCCTCTGGCTCTGTGCAGATGCGGTCTGCTCGACGAAAAAGCGAGGCAACCACTGATCTCTTGTGAGAGGCTGGGTGACGGGAGTTAAAGTGAAGATAGCGGCCAGTATGAGTGCTCTTTCTGTACACTTTGAATGAGAGTGCGGATTGGCTTCGTTTCACTAAGACGTCCAAAAATGGAAGCTGTCCATTCTTTTCTTTTTCGACTGTGAACTGGATGGCTCCTTCGATGCTGTTAAGATGCGCTGTGAAATCAAGTAAAGCATCCTTCTTGATAATAGAAAAACAGTCATCGACGTACCGCACAAAAATCTTTGGTTGTGGGCTGAATGAATCTAGTGCGCGGCTTTCCAGCCATTCCATTGTTAGGTTTGCAGCGGTAACAGAAACTGAAGCGCCCATGGCTGTGCCGTGAACTTGTTTGTAAAACACATGGTCGAAAGTAAAATAAGTGTTACTCAGGCAGAAATGCAGGAGTCGCCTGAGGTCCGGTACATCGATTGGCGACCTGCCAGACAAAGTGGCATCAGATTCCAGGGCTGCCGCGCAAACTTCGACTGCTAAGTCAATTGGAACGCTCGTGAAGAGCGACTTGACATCAAAAGAGACCATCATGTCACAGTCGTCAAGACGCACGTTTCGAACTTTTTCTATAAAATCAGCAGAATGACGCACATTGGTGGGGGTTCTTCCGACGAGCGGAGCCAGTATGCGATGCAGGAAGCCGGAGAGCTTGTAGAGGGGTGAACGGGTGAAAACTACGATAGGCCTCATTGGAACATCGGTTTTGTGTATCTTAGGAAGGCCATACAACGCCGGAGCTAAGCCATTGTGACATAGTAGCGCGAAGTAGAGGGACTTGTGCTGGGGTGGCACCACTCGAAAGACGTCCGATAGAAGCTTTTGCAACTGTGTCTGTATCTTTGCCGTTGGGTCCTTCTTGAGACGCACGTAAGTGCTCTGGTCATTCAGCAAGGCCAGCATTTTGCTCTTGTAGTCGACCTTGTCGAGAAGAACAGTGGAATTTCCTTTGTCAGCTGATAGAATGACCAAATCGGCATTAGCCTGGAGTTGCTTGATTGCGTTGCGCTGAGCTGAAGAGAGTGTCGAGGAGGCCTCAGTTCTGTTACCGCTGCAAACCTAACAATGGAATGGCTGGAAAGCCGCGCACTAGATTCATTCAGCCCACAACCAAAACTTTTTGTGCGGTACGTCGATGACTGTTTTTCTATTATCAAGAAGGATGCTTTACTTGATTTCACAGCGCATCTTAACAGCATCGAAGGAGCCATCCAGTTCACAGTCGAAAAAGAAGAGAATGGACAGCTTCCATTTTTGGACGTCTTAGTGAAACGAAGCCAATCCGCACTCTCATTCAAAGTGTACAGAAAGAGCACTCATACTGGCCGCTATCTTCACTTTAACTCCCGTCACCCAGCCTCTCACAAGAGATCAGTGGTTGCCTCGCTTTTTCGTCGAGCAGACCGCATCTGCACAGAGCCAGAGGACGCCAAAGCCGACCGTCAAAGAGTTCGCAAGGACCTCTCCGAATGTGGCTACCCGTTGCCTTTCGTCAACGCTGTGGAACGCAAACTGTTGCGACCCCCGCGATCTGACAGTGGCCCAGCCGCCAAAAAACGTGCACCTGTGCCATATGTACCCGGGATCAGCGAGACCTTGGCGCGCATCCTGCGTTCTTACGACGTCGAGGTGTCACATGTGCCGGCGAAAAAGTTGCGGCAAACTCTCGTCAACGTGAAAGACTGCCTGCCAAAGGAAAAGGTTCCGGGCGTAGTGTACAGTATACCGTGTAGAGACTGTCACCATGTGTATGTGGGTGAAAGTGGAAACTTTGTTAAAAGATTGAAACAACACCAGTATGATGTTGAAAACAAGAAAGCTTCGTCAAATGCACTCGCCGAACATTCTGAAAGCAGGCAGCATGACATAGATTGGAGCGATGCGCACATTTTAAAAACAGAAAATAATCTCAAAAGCCGCCTATATCTGGAATCCTTAATCATTCAGACAACCGAAAACACTCTTAATCGCACTGACGGGGCACTTCCTAGTGCATACGCCCGCTGCCTAGGGCACATTTTAAAGCATAAATAGCCAGCATTTTCACGTCTGTACCTTTTTGTGAACAAGGCTCCCGTGTGGGAGCCGAAACATCGTTTAAAGTATTCATTTTTATTTTGGTCGGTGTTCTGCCTTCTCCTTCATGTGCACCCCCGACAAGACGGGTTTCCGTCCAAGCCTCGACTTCAAAGTTCAACCAAGTTGATCAGTTGTTGGCAGGAGTGACTCGTAAAGGACTGGAAGTGAGGTTGATGAGTCCAGTTAATGCTAGGCAGATTGAAATCACCTCCGGTCACCATAAAATCTGTTTGAATTGCGTCAACTGTCCCCGCCAGCTGCGCAAACACATCAACTGATGAATCAGGCGGGCGGTAGAACGAACACACAGTTATAACTTTGTTGTTATTAAGCACCAGTTTACACCATACAGCTTCACATTCATCGGCAACATTTATTTGGTAAGAAGAAATTGTAGCATCCACAAGAATAAATACACCTCCTCCATGCAAGTGTCTGTCCTTTCTATAACATTTAAAGCAATCTGGGAATACTTCACCATCTGCAATTTCATTTGCTAACCATGATTCAGTGCCGAGAATAACAGATGGCTTCACCATATTGTCGCGGAAGACAGGGCGACACGCCGCTAACCAGCAGAACACGGCAGCCAGCCAGCGCGAGACACTTGAACGTCTTCCTCGACAAGCGCCACCTGAGAACACCAGGTGGCATTACTCCCCCTCCCCCCCAAAAAGAAAAAAATATAAAAGCGAGGCTGGAGCACGAGCAATGAAAGGGAAAAAAAAACAGCACAAGCATACAAAAAATGTACAAGGGAGGTGGGCGAAGGTGTCCCACGCGACAACTAGCGGAACACTGAGCGTACTGCCCATCACCGCGTGAAGTACGGCTTGATGCGGACTACGTGCACAACCTCAGAGCGGGGTGGGCGACGCTGAGGCTGCACAGTCCCGCCAGGAAGAACTTCGTAGGTCACTTCTGTTTAAAATTTCACCAGCGCTGCGACTACGAACAAGAACAGAGAAGGAAGACAAGGACAAGCGCTTGTCCTTGTCTTCCTTCTCTGTTCTTGTTCCTAGTCGCAGCGCTGGTGAAATTTTAAAGATGTACCAACTAGCTCAAACCACCATTTTGCTCCAGTCACTTCTGTTACGCGGCGCAAAACTCGGTAAGGCCCAAAGTAACGGCACATCAGTTTTTCAGACAAGCCTGGGCGGCGTACCGGGGTCCACACCCAAACTTGGTCACCGGGACGGTATTCGACGTGCCGATGACGGAGGTTGTAGCGGCGCGCATCCGTGCTCTGCTGCCGCTGAATGTGGAGACGGGCAAGTTGACGTGCTTCCTCGGCGCGCTAAGCGAACTGCTCGGCGTCTGGCGTGAGTGGGTGGTCATCAGTGCAGCATGGAAGTGTTGAAGATTTGCGGAGTCGCAGCGGAACACCAGAGCAAGATGACCAGCGTGGCAGGCTTCTAGTTCCGAACAGCCGGTGCCGGGCGTGCGCTTCGAGCACGCGCTGTCCATCTTTATTTTCCTCTATCGCGGGAGCGCCGATCTCAGCGCCTGCGCGTCGCCGGGCGCTATAAAAGCATGGCATCCAGCATCGTCTGAACGTCACGTCCGTAGACCAGACGAAATGGTGTAAAGCGGGTCGTCTCCTCGGTGGCCGTGTTGTAGGCGTATGTGACGTACGGGAGAATCTCGTCCCAGGTTTTGTGCTGCGAGTCTATGTACATTGCGATCATGTCGGCGATCGTTCTGTTGAGTCTCTCTGTGAGCCCGTTAGTCTGTGGGTGATAGGCAGTAGTTTTGCGATGACTCGTGTGACTGAGCTCGAACACGTCGCGCATGAGCTGTGCTGTAAACGCCGTACCTCGATCAGTGATTACGTGGGACGGTGCGCCGTGACGCAGCAAGGTTTGTTGCATAAAAAACTGGGCTATCTCAGATGACGTGTCACGCTGCACCGCCTTAGTTTCCGCATACCTTGTTAAATAGTTGGTCGCGACTATGATCCATTTATGACCGGCCGATGACACAGGGAATGGGCCCAGAAGATCGATGCCGACTTGATCAAACGGCATCCGAGGCGGTTCAATAGGTTGGAGCAAACCCGCTGGCTTGAGAGGGGGCGCCTTACGACGTTGGCACTCGCGGCAGCCTCTGACGTAACGTTGGACGGCGTGGGAAAGTTTGGGCCAATAATACGCCTGGCGCACGCGTGCAAGTGTGCGGGCAAAGCCCAAGTGGCCGGAGGTGGGCTCATCGTGACAAGCAAGAAGGATATCGGCGCGGAGGTCTGCCGGAATGACGAGGAGGTGCGCTCTGTCAGCAGTGCTGGAGTTTTTCTTAAAGGGAAGCTGAAGAGATTTTCGAATTCATTAAGATGCTCACGTATGGATGTGGGAACCTTAAAAATCATGCGGGTGAAATTTTTTTGCAGATTAATCACTTAGGAGCGACGTAATCGCCATTTAAAATTGCGCGGTAGCTCCGCCCCCCGCTGTCCGCCGAGCGCTGCTGATGACCCTGACGATGCGAGCCGAAACCGGAAACCGTGGGGTGGTGACGTAAACATTGGTGTTCCGTCGCCACGCAGCCTCCGCGACCGTGCTTGTTTCTGCGTGCGTGCCATCGTAAGCTGCTTCGATCTGCCGTGTGTTCCTGTATTTGTGCTTTTTTATGTTTGTGGTGACGTACAGAAACGTGGGCAGCATCGAGTGAAGCGGTGGACCATCATGCCGGCGTTCTGCGCAGCCTTCGGCTGCACTAACACCAGCGGCCGCGACGATGTAGTCTTTCATAATTTCCCGCGAAATAAGAAGCTTTCCGCGAGGTGGGTCGCTGCTGTGAAGCGAAGGGATTTCAAGCCCTCAAAGACTACAGTGCTATGCTCTGACCACTTTCGTGATGAAGACTATAACCATAGCCTGTCGATAATGCGTTCATTGAGCCTGTCAACAAAGTCAGCTGGACTGAAAACCGGCGCAATACCGTCTGTCTTCGCGCACAGGAGCTCGTCACCGCCACCGAGGCCAGCTTTCGCGAAAAGGAGGAAGCTCGAGGTAAGAATTTGTGTATTAACTCTATGAGAATTTGACTGCGCGAACCGGTGTTCTGTGTAGTGTATGGCGCGTAATTTCGTGGATGCAAGACTTCCGGTAGTAGTGAGATGAACGGCGCTAGAATGAGAATGTCAGGACGGCAGCAAACTGCAGCTTACAAAATAAGTGCTTAGCTGTTATGCTTGCAGGCATGCATCATGCATCTCGTACAGCATTACTCATATCAGAACTCGGCCCTAAATTTTTTGGCTGAGTAAAAATCGTTAAACTGCTATTAATACTGCAAGAGGTGGAGCGACGCGAAGTGCACCTCACAACCAGAGACTGCGCGTCGCGCGTGAGCAGAGAACTTCGTTCGGTAAGCGAGCACGTGAAAAGGCGTTATATGCAGACTCTTTACTCAATTATGTTGGAGCTCAGATATTCTAGGATTCATGCGTAGCCCTCAGTGGCGAGAACATAGGGAGTAGTACGCGGCACATTTTTCTTTGTGGTCGGAGCGCCGAGAAAACTGTTTGCACATGTTTCTGGTATACGGACGCGCGGCGTTTCGTTTTGAATTTGGTTTCGCCTGGGGCCTGGCTGATAGCAGCCTCGTCAGCGCCCAATGTGCGCAGTCATGGCGCTTGCAGTCCGGCCCCAAAGCGCAAACTTTTTTTTTTGAGCGATCTACGTCGGACGCGGCCGCTGATTCTGTATTAGCGCTTGACGTTGCCTGTCAGGGTTTTTAAAGTGATCTTTTTTGCTTGGCTATAGTATTTGCAGGAGGTGCTCCAAATCTGCAAATACAACATAATATGAAAATAAAAATTTAATTAAGATATGCATTTTAGTGAGCTAATGGAAGCCTTCTGCCTATTACTGGTGTCTGCCGTATCCCCCAATATAGCCCCAGGTATAAAATTAATACAAGGTTAGTTACCCATTTTTTAAAATAAATTTTGGACCTTCTAAAGGAACACCTGGTATATAATAAATGATCTCACTTCGCACGGAGCTCGCCAATCAAAAAAATGGTTTATGAAATAAACCAGCAGATTTTACTCATACTGAAGCACACTTTTGTTCTGTTTGGAACAATAACATCATGTGGCTTATGCCTTTCAGTTTCTTGCTGAACTGCTGCAAGATCAAGACTGCGCACCAGACGAGAGTGCAAATGAAGAGTGCATGGAAAATGACATCACACCTGGGGGCTGCGCACCACCAGGCAGTCAAGAATCCACACCAAACGGCAATACAAATCAGGACTGTGCAACAAGTCGAATGCCACTGGCAGATGCTGCTGAGGACCCTGCCATCGAACTTTTCTAAAAGTGATGACAAGGCTGACAAGTCTGTTCAAGTTCTAATGCAGCCAATACCAGTAAAGTGTTCTGCCAGGAATACGTTTATAATAACACATGTAGTCGTAAAAAATTGCCGAGTGCAGCATGGCTTCATACATTAATAATAATATTATATAATTGTGCGCCACGTGTGCTACAGCCAGCCTTGCGATTCGGCCTGCTTGGTTGCAGCACGAGGCCATCGAGAACAGCGCGATAAAGGCGGCCGCAAACGGATGGAGATATTCCTACAAGGGCTTGCAGTATGAAGCAACTCGCCTAAACAAGGATTTCAATTTACTGCCAGATCCCATCTTGGCACGCAGAACGGAAGGCGCACGTTTGTCACCTCGACGAGTTCTGCCGCAAAGCGCCCGAACTTCTGTCTTTCGCGTGTGTTATGAACCGAGCCGGCACGCAGCGACCACGAAGCGATGCCAGCATAAAATTTGCGTGCAAAAAGAGCCTAATAACTTCTTGCGCTTGTTAATGGTCTGTGTGGATTACAAGCAGATTTGCGGCAGCACCGACAAGCGGCAAGACAACAATGCCGACGATCGCATCCCGCTTACATTGTATTAGGAAAATTTCGTGGAGCAGTGCTATACTACATTTGCTCGCTTCAAAATTAATTTATTGTATCTCTGAATGAAGTTTGGCTAGAAAAGTATGCTTACCAATGGACATTTCCAACACGTGGAGATGCTGACGCTTCGCTTTCGTTCAAGCCAAAAAGCACCGCTTGCGCCAGCATCGTTGCTTCCTTGGAGCGGTTTGCTCGTTGCGATTGGTTCGTACATGTAGGGTATGACGCCAAGATCCTCCTGGTAATCTTCGATGTGTTCCATCGTGATATAAGCATCAAACCAACAACCGGAACACCGCGCGCCGCGCTTCATGTACTACATCGGCGGCGACCGAGCCGGGCTCACCGAGCCAACGCCAGTGTTTACGTCACGAGGCGCCCAGCCAATCACAGGCGGCAACGAGGCGCGCGAGCTGGCTCGAGGCTGCTGCGGCACTTTTCGCCAAAATAAAATAGGTTTGCGCTTTCTTTTGCCTAATTTCGATGAGAAATTCGAGTTCCGAGGGTGGAAAACTGTAAAGTGTATCTCTTCACTCAATTTTTTTCGGAAACCTTTCAGCATCCCTTTAAACAAAATGCCGTTCCGGAGGCAGAAGGCCGGCAGGTTCCTAGAAAATTGTCGAGGTACGACAAAAGCTCGGCCCTCCAGATAATCAATGATAGGTCGCAGGTAACCGCGAGGCATTCCTTTTCTGTGGTCGAATAGTTTGTTTCAGCGCGAGAAAGCGTGCGGCTTGCATACGCGATGGCACGTTCCACGCCATCTTTGCGTTGGACGAGTACGGCGCCGAGGCCGACGTTGCTTGCGTCGGTGTGGACTTCGGTTTCAGCCTCCTCATCAAAGTGCGCTAGAACACGGGTTGTTAGCAGCCGTCTGCGCAGCTCGGCAAAAGCCTTCTGTTGCTCGGCGGCCCACACGAACTGTGTATCATCGCGCGTGAGGGTGCCGCACAGGGGTGCAGCAATCTTCGAAAAGTCGGCGATGAAGCGGCGGTAATATGCGCACAGAGCCAAAAAGCGTTGCACACTTTTCTTTGTTGTAGGAACAGGAAAGTCGGCGACAGCAGCAGTTTTCTCGGTGTCGGGCTTAACGCCATCGGCACTCACAAGGTGACCGAGAAACTTCAGCTCTTTGTACCCATAAGTGGCACTTCTCGGGCTTCAGCGTCAAGTCGGCCGATCGGAGGGCATCTAATACTGTCCTCAGGCGTTCAAGGTGTTCGGCAAAGGTTTCGGAAAACACGACAAAATTATCGAGATAAACCAAACAAGTTTGCCATTTCAGTCCAGCGAGAACGGTATCCATCATCTGCTGCAAAGTTGCCGGCGCTGAACATAGCCCAAAAGGCAGCACTTTAAATTCGTACAGTCCGTCGGGGGTCACGAAAGCCGTTTTTTCGCGGTTCCGCTCGTCGACCTCTATCTGCCAGTACCCACTCTTTGAATCAATTGAGGAGAAGAACTGGGCGCGACGAAGTCTGTTGAGCGAGTCGTCGATACGAGGCAGCGGGTAGACGTCTTTTTTAGTGATGTTGTTCAGTTTTCGATAATCAACGCAGAAGCGAAGTGTCCCATCCTTTTTCTTCACCAGCACGACAGGTGATGACCAGGTGATGACCAGGCGCAGATACGGTACGGCTGCTGACCGATAGGGCGAGCATCGTCGGGCGTAATGATGCGGTGCTTCAGAAGAGCCGTTTGCCGGACTTTCGACGAAGAAGCGAAACAGGTAGAGTACGAGTAGGAGGGCACGTAGTTCTCGCTGTTGAGTCATCGAAAGGTCCGGACTGATGTCAAGAGCGTCGAGGGATGGGCGCAAAGGTTTAACAGCTTCGAACGCGAAACATTCAGAAATCTCCGCAAAGGGGTCGGCGAATGCGATGGCAGTAGCACGAAAAAGATGCCGAGGCTCGTTAGTGAATTTAGTCACCAGGAGCTCAGACCGGCCGTCACGGAGATGGATGAGACTTCGCGCTGAGCAGATGCCGTGGGTGAGCAAAAGGGACAGGTTGCCTTCTGCGACCGCTTTCAATTCACGTAGTCCGTCGCAGTGAACACTCACAAAAACACTGGCGCGTGGCGGAATCCAAACGCTCTCGGCGGATATTCGAAGGGCGGCGCGGCGTTCACAGTCCTCGGAGTAAACTTCAGCTTTCTCGGTAGAAAATGTGACACTGCGTTTTCGGAGGTCAATAATAGCTCCATACTCCCGGAGAAAATCAACGCCAAGGATAAAGTCACGGGAGCAGTCAGGTAGAACTAGGCAGCTGAAAACAAATGTGGAGCTGCGAATTTGGACTCTTGCCATGCACAGGCCAAGCGGAGTTACGACATGTCCGCCAGCCGTGCGAATCTGCGTGCCGGACCATGGCGTCATTACCTTTTTAAAAAGCGCCGCTAGCTTTCCGCTTAAAATCGAGAAATCAGCGCCAGTGTCCGCCAAAGCACTAAACTTATAGCGGTCGAGAAGCACGGGTATATCCAACGAGAATCGATCTCCGAGTTCAGGTACTGCAGTCGTTGCCTTTAAATCGCGGTTGGTCGCTGTTCGCGTTGTTGGGGGGTCTTGTTCGCATCGATTTCCAGCGGCCTCGCCCCCGGAGGTCGCTCTCTTTAGTTTTCTCGGCGGGGACTTGGCGACCGTCTCTGCGCCATTCCGGAGTAGCTTTGGGGCTGTGGCGAAGGTCGGCGTGATGATGGAGACCGAGACTGCCGCTGGGGAATTGTCGCCCTGCGCTGCTGGGCCACGTAGTCCTCGATCTCCCGAGGTCGTTGACCCATTGGTGGGCGGGGCATGTCGACAGGGAACCCCTGCAGCCCAAGCTGTCAATACGGGCACTGGCGATACAGATGACCGGGTTCCCCGCAGTGAAAGCACAGACGGCGCCGATCTGGTGCACGCCACAGGTCTGTCTTCCGCTGGGGCGATCGTCGGTTGTCGATGTATGCGTCGGGGTTGGCGGAAAACAGTGAGCCCTGATTGGACGGAGGAAACTGCGCCGAAGAGGGCGCAGGACGTCGCAGGGCTTCAGCATACGTTGGCCGACGGGACTCCGTGGGAAAAGGCGACGGGTCAACAGACGGGAACGAAGGTCTCAAGGCTTGAACTTCTTCGCGGACGAGGCTAGCGAGAGAGCCGGCCGTCGGCAGGGGAGCACCGAAGAGCGTCTGGAGCTCTTCGCGCACAACGGAGCGGATCAGGTCGCGGAGAAGATCGGGGTTAGCCCCGAAGGCAAGAAGCGGCTCTGTAAGTGAAGCGGCGAGTACCGGCCGGTCGTAGGTGGTAGACCGCCGCAGGAGCATCTTCTCCATCGTGACCGCTTCCGTGAGAAACTCAGCAACAGTCCCTGGTGGACTGCGCACGAGGCCAGCGAACAGTTGTTCTTTAACGCCGCGCATGAGGTGGTGCCCTTTTTTCTGCTCGGGCATGGCCGGGTCAGCTCGCCGGAAAAGCCGGGTCATGTCCGCCACGTACATGGTGACAGTCTCGTTCGGCATCTGAATACGAGACTGCAAAGTCCGTTCAGCCCGTTCTTGACGATCCGTGATGATGTAGGTCTCCAGGAGGCGTAGGCGGAACTCGTGCCATGATGTTAAGGCGTCTTCTCGGTTCTCGTACCAGGTACGTGCACGATACTCCAGACTGAAGAAGACGTTTCGAAGCTTGGCGTCGTCGTCCCACTGGTTGAACGAGGCGACGCGTTCAAACTTGACCAGTCTTCGACGTCTTCGAGCTGACTGCCATGGAATGGTTTGGGCAGTCGTGGATTCTGCAAGGTATAGTCGGCTGGAGCTGGCATGACAGGTCGATGGGAGGGTGCTCTGGCAGACTCCAATGGCCCATGTTCGGGAGGTAGGCCTTGGTTTCTCCGGCTTGCACGGTGCACAGGGGTGTCCACTAGCGAAGCACTGGAGCCCAGCATATCCGGAGGAGTATGAGACATATACAGGGATCTGTACCCAGCTCCTACACCAAAATATGTCACGGAAGATAGGGCGACACGTCGCTAACCAGCAGAACACGGCAGCCAGCCAGCGCGAGACACTTCAACGTCTTCCTCGACAAGCGCCACCTGAGAACACCAGGTGGCAATATCAATTAGAGCTGCAAATTCATCAACCTTGTTTTTATTGCGAAAGCAATACTACTTGTACTTCACGCCTTTACCGTGCCGCGGCCGGTGACCACCATTGACGTTCATTTGACCTTGATTGCATTAGAATGGATTAGATTAGATTGGATTGGACTGGATTGGATTAGATTACATTAGATTACATTGGATTGCATTGGATTGTATTGTATTGGGTTGCATCGGATTGCATTGGATTGGAGTGGATTGGATTGTATTGCATTGGTTTGAATTACATTACATTGGATTGCAGTGGATTGGAGTGGATTGCATTGGATTGGTTTAGATTGCATTCAAGGAGGATATATACCAACGGTTTGATAATGGTTGCCTCTTGCGTTGCCTACGGATGTGCAAACAGGCTGAAGAAGGGTTGTGGCCTCACATTCCACCTGTAAGTACACGAAAACGTGTTCAATTGAGCCATACGCGCGCGTTGTCGAGCGGCGCAAACTGATGTGATAGATGTGTGCAACAAATAATAGTGCCTAAATTACTGGCAGGTTTCCAAAAGATCCCGAGCTGCGGAGCCTGTGGGAGCGGGCCGTTCGCCGTGAAAGATGGCATGCAAAAGATCGAGATCGCCTGTGCTCCGTACACTTCGCGCCCGAGTGCTTTGACCGCACCGTACAGACGACGCGGCTGCGCGCGGGAAGTGTGCCTTCTGTGTTTCCTGCTTTTCCGCAGCACTTACAGAAGCCCGTGAGTATTACTGGAGAATGTTAAACCATGACACGCTAGGCAGAATTATTCGCCTTTCTCACGTGAGAAGTGTTCGTGGCATTAATACGACTGCCGAAGTCGAGATTCGACGAAGGTTCTTGTCGGATAGTGGATGGAAGCAAATGGAAGGAAACGTCTGAGCTTCTTGTCGCTAGTGGTTTTTTTTTAGTATCGTGCTGAAAAATTGTGTTCGTGGAAAAAAAGGAGTGCCGTGCGCGCAATTTTTTTGCTTCGTTGTTGAAAAGAAGTTATTGTGATTGCGTGGTAACAGTTATTGTGATTGCGTGGTAATATGGAAGCGCCCTTCACCCTTCTGTAAAATCGTCTTATGAAGCACTAAGTTCATGGTAAGAAATGAAACCCATTTGCTTTCGCAGCTACACTTTTCTCTTACTTGGGACTGAACAAAAATATGTGGTGTCCATTTCAGGTAAAAAGGAAGCGTTCAGAGCGCAAGCATCAAGACTGCGAAATGCCTGAAGTTGGAGAGCCATCAACTGCGTTTCCGCCGAGCAAACAATGGTACAAGGACAAAGTCAGTGCCTCTGAAGAAGAGATAACACAGTTGAAGAAGAAAATTAAGATGTTGCAGCAAACGAAGCGAAGGCTTGCGAAGAGAAATGAGACAGCACAAGAAATCATAAAAGAAATCAGAGAACGAAAACTCCTGTCCGAGGAAGGCTCGCACGTGTTTGCATCTGCCTTTTCAAGTGACATTCAACAACTTCTGTGCAGGGCAAGCAACGAACAAAAGGGCAAGTACCCACCTGAGCTCCGTGCGTTCGCGCTGACATTACATTTTTATTCTCCAGCCGCATACGAGTACGTCCGATCCAAATTCAATGGTGCCCTTCCGTCACAGCGAACACTTCGGGACTGGTATCGATCAATCCACGGAGCTCCTGAGTTCACGAGTGAGGCATTTTGTTTCCTCGAAAAGTTTGCACAAGCACGGAGTGAACCGTTCTACTGCGCTCTGGTCGTAGATGACATGGCCATAAGGAAACACGTAGAACTCGTTGGAGACAAAGTTGTCGGGTACGTAGACTTTGGAACGGGGTTAGATGATGATAGTCTCCCCGAAGCCAGAAATGTGTGTGTCTTCATGATTGTTGGTATAAACAACAGACTCAAGATGCCAGTCGCATACTTTTTAAATGACACACTAACTGGAGCGGAGAGGGCGGAGCTGACCAAACAATGTATTGAGAAGCTTGCATCAGTTCAGGCTGAAGTTGTCTCTCTTACATTTGACGGTGCCTCATCGAACTTCACTATGGCTAAGTGCTTAGGTGCTCAGCTTCGACCGGACTCTGATGGGTTTATTACAAGCTTTGTCAACCCAGCTGATTGCACTAAAAATGCTCACGTTATTTTAGATGCCTGCCATATGATTAACCTCATCCGCAACTCATTGGCAACCGTAAGCCACCTCATCGACGCTGAAGGAAAGCATGTGAAGTGGGCTTATGTAGTAGCATTGGAGGCTTTGCAACGTGGAGAGGGTTTGCGTCTTGGCAACACGCTCACAAAGGTCCACGTTCAGTGGAAAAAGCAAAAAATGAAGGTCCGATATGCTGTACAAGCACTCAGTGCCTCAGTTGCCGATGCCTTGGACTTCTGCGAACAAGTGCTCAAGCTGCCACAATTCAAGGGTGCCAGCGCAACATCAAAGTTTATTAGAATTTTCGATCACTTGTTCGACATCATGAACTCCAGGAACCCATTAGCAAGGTCTTATAAGGCACCTCTTCGTAAGCAGAATGAATCCTGCTGGAAGCAATTCTTTTTGGAGACCCGGGCGTACATAAACGGGCTGAGAGATCCGGCAGGACGTCCAGTTACAGAAGGACTAAAAAAAACTGGATTTGTTGGCTTTTTCATATGCATGGCAAGCACCGAAAGAATGTTCGACGAGCTTGTTGGCCAGGATCAGCTGAAATACTTGCTGACCCACAAACTCAGTCAAGATCACGCCGAGAACTTCTTCGGGTCCATACGTGGACGAGGGGGACATAACAACAATCCAACAGCTGCGCAGTTCATGGCTGCATACAAGCGTCTGTTGGTTCAGACGGAAGTGACGTCTTCCAATTCTGGAAACTGCTCCCAAGACATCGTCTCCATCTTGAATTCAACCACTACTGTAGCCATGGTAGATGCAAAAAGCACGGTCACTGACATGCGCAGGTCATCAGTCCTGCAGCCCGATGACCACGACTACACACATCGCATTGACTGGCCCGAAAGTCTTTCTGCTTTTGTCGGTGCCGTGGTGCCATATATAGCAGGCTTCATTGTGCGAAAAGTAAGTGCAACGACAACATGCGATCAGTGCATCACAGCCCTGCACTCTGATGCGCTTGCGCCTTTAATTAAGCAGAAGAGCCGGGGTGGACTTGTTTCGCCGTCGCAAGACGTCATTGGCCTGTGTGAAGCAGTTGAGAAGGGGCTGCGACGGCTGCAGGCTGAATGTGATGCCATTACAACGGTGCTGGCAAGGGCAAAACACCTTATCTTGGAAGTCCTGGATGTGTCCTCGGAGAAAAAGTGGTTCCAGAAACTGGAGGAGCACATCCTTGACTTCGATCCGCTTGACAATCATATCTACAATTTGTGCAAAAAAATCGCTGAAGAGTACGTGAAAGTGAGGATACATCACATGACAAAGGAAATCGGGAATTGATCAAGAATAAAGTCAGACCAGTTCTGTCAAGGGTGATTATCTTCAATCATCAGTAGGTTGCCTCTCACCATTATTTTTACTGTGCGTCTGATTATTAAGCTTTTTTTCCTTAATATTTGTTCAGGTTAACTGCTTTCTACATGCCGGTTGGCTGCTGATGGATGAAAAATAAACGTTTACAACCCCAACCGCTTGCTTTCATTGTTTTGTAAACGCGAGCAACTTCATAGGCAGCGCGAAGAAGCACGAGCGCGGTTGCGCACTGCTGCTTTTTGCCACTGGCAAGATGGCCGCCAAGGCTTCACTCTCCCGCATAGGCGCGTATAGGCGGCTTCCACTCCAGCAAGTTTTATATATCCTCCTTGATTGCATTGCATTGGATTGGATTGGATTGCATTGGATTTGATTGGAGTGGATTGGTTTGTATTTGATTGGATGGTATTTGATTGGATTGGTTTGGATTTGATTTGATCGGATTGTATAACCGATGCACCACCACAAGTCTAACCACAAGGACCTGCTACACTACCAGCTGTACCATGGCGTAGGTACGGATATTGTTTTCGCAGTTACCGGGCTTAACCAAGCTAAGCCACAGCGAATTTTTAATGCTACGGCAGTTAATTACAAGAAAGGAAATAAGCGTTGCATTACGCCCACACCGTCACTCAACCCGTACTACCTCCTTTGTATCACCGGCCTTATCACCTACTATCGGTACGACCTTATTTGTATTATCATCAAACAAGTACTTCTCGCCGTTTATAATAAGAGTGTCATACCTGAGGCTGATCTTGTCGCCACTTTGTTCTCGTGATTTCGCGAACTGCCATAGAAACTTTCTCTTTCTACGTACTTCCTCAGAAAAGTCCTCTGAAATACTGACATCACTTCCTTTCAATTTATAAGCCCTCTTTAAAACCTTCTGCTTGTCAGCGTATGAGGCGAAAATCGCTTTTAAAGGACGGTTGCTACCGGACTTGAATCTGCCTAACCTGTGAGCAATTTCTAGTTTTACGGATTGAACACCTAATTTCGATTTACACACGTCAATTACGCATTCTACTGAGTCCTCATTTGACTCGTTTGGTTTTGTATCCTCGACACCAAAGAAAAGCAAATTGCAGCGCCTCCTCTGGTTCTCCAGATGCTCAACCTTTGCCATTACTGAACTCAACATCCGCTGCTGATCTTCAAATCGTTTTTTCCATTCACCAACTGCACAGTTCATTTCATCAAGGCTCGCTATTCTTGATTCTATCGATGCAATACGGCTGCCGAGATCATGCATGGCTCTCTTACTTTCAACTTGCGTCAGTTCTATTGCACTCAACTTGGCCTTAATCGTATCTTGGCCATCTAGGAGCATCTGCAGAGTTTCTGCGGTAGACGGACCTGGGTTAGGCTCAACGTCACCACATAAAAGTAGCAGCAACAGATAAAAGGAAATACGACGCAATAACCGAAAACGACGACGCCAGTAAGCTTTCGGCTGCGAGTGAGTTCTGAGACAAGCAAATAACACATGGGGTGGAACCGGCAAAATGAAATGTGCGCGAAAACAGTGCAAGTTTGTGTTACTAACCTGCAAAAGCAACAGGAAAAACGTGAGCGGCAGTGCTTCAGCCATGCCGGTTCCACGCCCCCCTGGTGGGGGCGTGGCTAAAGAGTAAGTTTTGGCGGGAGGATTGTCTATTGGCTGAGGATGAAGTTTTTGGCGGGAATGTAACGAGATGAGTGCGCGCGAAGGAGAGCGCCGGAGGTTGGGTGTGTGGCAGTCGGACAGATCGGTCGTGTGCGGCCGGTGGTTGGCCCGGGGCCGAGAGCGTGGCGTTGGAGACGCGAGTTACTTCAGCGGCGGCTGGAGGGTTGGCCGTGTGGTGGCCGGCAGTGGTCCGGAGTCGTGGAAATGAGGCAGTTAAAGCGGAGAGGCCGAAATCTTTCTTCATATGTAAATCAGTTGTGTATATATATTCGTAATAAATAATTTCTTGATGGAAGCCTTCCAAGTGCCTCACTATCCGAAGACCTGCACACCTGTCTGAACTCTCCAGTCGCGAAGTACGTCCCCAGGGTCACTCACGAGACCCGCCCTCTACCACTCCACATCAACATCAGGACAACAACATCCACGAGAGAGAGGGAAAAAGTCGTGACTGGCGCAGCCGACAGGATTCAAGACAAGGGACCGCTGCTTTGCGACAGGAATGAGGAAAACAGAGGCAACGCAGGTTGAGAAGACGTTGAGCTGGTCACCCCACGAGGAACGTTTGCCCTTGGGTGGCGAAGAGGGATGGAAAACCGGACCTCAAGAAAGAAGAACGACGGCACAAGAGACAGCAGACGGATCTTCAACGATCATCACCGATCATCGCAGCTTCGACAACAGTGTAGGTGGGGAGAGGAATCGTGGACACCAACAGAGGAAGCGAAGACGGATTTAAACTGAAGGGGACTGAGTTGAGAGTGTGGCGGCGTTGCGTAACAGGATTGGTGGCGTGTCAGCGTGAAGTTCATTGTGACAGAACTCTGGAACTTGACCTGATTGACGATCTTTGAAGAGAAGGCGGCGAAAGAAAAACGGTGAGCGAACAGCGCTGCTCTCAACTTTGTTGCTTCATGCTTACGAGGGCAAAGAGTAAACTACTGTCGCCAGAGATGGATAGGAGCACGACTGGGGGAATGAGCGAGGCAAGCACGGAAACGGCCAACCTGGACCCAAAATGCAAACTGAAATAGAAATTGAGAAAATGAGGCTAGAGAGGGCCAAAATTGAATTGGAAACAGAGAAATTACGCAGACAAGGCACAGCTGATCTGTCAGAGGGGAAAGAAGCAGTAAAATACTCCACAATGCTAAGCAGGGTACTACCTTGAATGCCGAAAGATGCGCTCATTCCAGGGTGGTTTCATTCTGTGGAGATGTTGTTTCACTCCTTCAGAGTACCGGTAAGCGTGTAATCTATCACCCTGATTCCATACCTCACTGACCGCATGCGATCGATGGCGATGCAAAGTGGGACGAAAGAAGTACTTGAGTACAAACAGCTTGTGGGGACGCATTAGTCCTCTGCGTTCGTTTTTCCGCAACGCACTAGTTCTCTGTGGTTAGCTTCCCCGCAACGCACTCTCCTTAGTTGTGTTAGTTTAACTAACAGGGGAGGGCGCTCGCGTCGCAGCGACACCAGCGCCACGGATGGCATTTTGCTGCGCGCGCGCGGGGCAGAGACGGTTCTCTTCTCCTCGGCATCGGGAAAGCGCACGGACATGACGCGCGCCGCTCCGCTAGAGATGTAAAATTTGAAGAAATTTTGAATGGCATGAAAAAAACCGTTTTTTTTTCAAGGTTTTTTTCATGAAAAATTGGAAATTTTGCAAAATGTGACAAAAACGGATTTATTTGCAACAGCACAACGACCAATAATAATGCTCCGAAGTTCAGTCGCATATGCAGTTATAGATGTCATATTGTGAAACAAGCTTCTCGTTCTATTGCACCGAGAAGATAAATAATGATTTGCACTTCAGGCGAATATGGAGATATAAATATCATATTTGTGGAACGAATTCCTTGTTCTATTGCACTGAGAATGGGAACATCAAAACTGATCTATAAGTCACTCTATAAGTCACTCCACGTAAGTCACTCCACATTTTGTTAGATGGCAGTGCGAGTCCATTACGCTTGATCTCGTTTAGTATTACCATAGTTTCAGGTGTTATTGTGTAGCCGTCCTACCCAGTCTCTGTCGCCAAGAAGCTGGGCGTATTTGGCTAAAACCGCTTAGGTGCACAGCAGCTTGTGTTAATTATGCCGGGTGTGTAGCGCTATAGAATTTGCAGTCATTTTGCTCTACTTCAGCCATGAGTTCAAGTATTAGTGTGTTTTTAAGTCATGTCCGGGTCTTATATGTGACCTGGCCTTCAACCCGCTTGCTCGCAGCCCGAACATTTTAAAAGCACTACCTGGCACCGGCGATGACAACTGCTCTCCAATCATTCAACGATGCATGCTATATTGGTTTTCAAAGCAAAAACAAAAACCCAAACTGAAAGCAAGCAATCCTAAAACCTTGAAATTGCATTGTGAAATTTTCGATGTTTTTTTTCCATTTTTTCTCGTCTGAAAAAAACGAAAAAAAAAACCGTTTTTTTTCCAAAACTGCAGTGTTTTTTTTTTTCAGGCCTTCACATCTCTACGCGGCTCCGCTCTTCGCTGCGGGCGCCTCGTGGTGGGAACATGCTCCCGCCACCCCGTCCCGTCCGGCCTCGGAATTTTCCCTTGCCCTAGCGTGGGCGAACGTTCGCTCGTAACCGTGCTGGTGAGTCGGACGTCATCGATTCCTCAGTGTATTTTGTTGCTAGCTGGTATTATTGTTGTTATAGCAATAAATGCCTTGTTTGTGTCAGCCAGTGTGTCGTTCCTTTGTTCCCGCAGAGCAAGGCCCGCCGTGGTCGGCGAGCGCTCGGTAACGTACGCGACCACGGCGTGGGGTCCGCGCGGATTTGAACTGGGTCAGCCGCGGTTAAACGGGGAGAACGCATTTATCTCCCCAAGTAAAACTCCACAAGCTAAAGGAGGTAATTTTGAGGGAGTTGCGATTGAGCCCGGCGGAATACAAAAGAATGTTTGACACAGCTAAGAAAGGACCGCAAGAATCATGGCGTCAGTTCGGCTACCGACTGCGGAGCTATTACTCATATTATATCAGCAGTAGAAAAGCGACCGAAACAGACGAGCTGATGGAGTTTGTAGTGGTGGATAAACTGAAAGAGGTCCTGTCTAATGACGCGCTGCGACAGATAGCGCTTCAGGAAAACAAAAGCTGGCTGAGAATCGATGGACTTACAGAAGTAGAAGTAGTCGAGGCTGTGGAGAGCAGCCTAGGTAAATCATTGGGCGCTGGCGTTCCGCGCATGAGTACGGCCCGTGGCGAAGGACGTAGAAAAGAGGGGGAGGCCGGGGCGTCGCAAGTTGAGGGGGAAGAACCCATGGAGGTGAAGTATGCGCACATACGACGACATGTCAGTGTTACCGTTGTGACCGACTGAAGTAAAAATCGGAAACAGAGATATGGGTGTTCGCAATGCTGCTACGGATGGGCATTCTGAGTAGGGAATGGGAGCAGGATAGGGGAAAGAACACAGCGTCACCCCTCTGTCACCGCTGTGGCCGTTTAGGGCATATGGCCCGATAATGCCAAGAGACGGAGGTCAGGAAGATTACCGCCAGAGTGATCGAAGTAATCCCCCAGAAAGCTGAATTTCTGTGCCAGGATCGGGAGCCAAAAGCCAGCACTCAGTTGACGAAGACGCATAAGGTGGGAGATGCCTCCCTCTGTTCGGGGGAAACAGTCATCGTAGCACGAGTGGATTCGGGCGCTGATATCACAGTGGTTAGGAACTCACTGCTGCCGCAGGAAAGGGTAGATACACGAGATAAAGTAGCATTGAAGGGAGCCTTCGGGCACCAGATTGAGGCTGAGCTCGCGTATGTGTCGCTGAGAGTCGACCGGGGGGTGGGGGGGGGGGGCTCACACGTTGCCATCTTTTACAGCAGAGTTGACAAGTGAAATGGACTCCTTGGTAACAGTGAATGAATATAATGAACTGGTCAAGCAGAAGCAACCCCTGAGCACGAAGCATGAGAGCAGCGATCATCGAGGCTCGCCTTGGTGGACTGTTGCTGTTGCTTTCCTTGTTATTTGCATGCATGCTTTTTGTATAATTTACCTTCACTTGAAACATGCAATCCTGTGGTGTACGGTGTGGTGTGTAGAAGTACACCTTGCTTTTATGTACGTCCATGCCTTTGTTCCTTTTCGGAGTGTATCTCGGGGGGGGGGGGGGGGAGGGGGGGGGGAGATTTAGTGCATTCTCGCACTGAGAGGTGCAGCGGCTTGAGGCAGCCGAAAGGAGAAGCATCCTTTTTCCTAACTGGCGTTAAAAAGGAAAGGTTAGGGGAAAGAATGCAGAAGAAGGGGGGAGGTGTCACGAGGCAACTAGCGTACGTCGTGGTAAAGAGTGTGAGGAGTGTCGCCTAAGGGGAGCAGGGGAATGCGCCGACAAAAGGGGAAGGACTGAAAACGGCGCCGCGTGCGAGTTTCTCGGCCTCAGCGAGTGAGGAACGGTTTTTTCTCGGAAGTCGGTTCGAAACACGAGACGACGACAGGACGGCTCGGGTGGACTGGCGCTGTGCTTGTTTTCGCTCTTGCTAGCTAGCCAGAGCGGCTAACGATGGCGCGTGTGTTTTAAATTCTGTTTGTTTCTTCTCGTTGTAGTATCCTGTAGTAAGCCATGGCGGCGTACAGCGAGGCCTGCGTTTGATATTGTGTACTTTTGTTTTGCGTTGTGACATCTTACGTCTGAACGATGGCGGGAAGGTCGTCTATTGGCTAAAGAGTCAGTTTTGGAGGGAGGATTGTCATTGGCCGAGGAGAGGTTTTGGCAGGAATGCAGCGAGATGGGGGCGCGCGAAGGAGAGCGCCGGAGGTTGGGTGTGTGGCAGCCGTACAGATCGGTCGTGTGCAGCCGGTGGTGGTCCCAGGGCCGAGAGCGTGGCGTTGGAGACGCGAGTTACTTGAGCGGCGGCTGGAGGGTTGGCCGTGTGGTGGCCGGCGGCGGTCCGGAGTCGTGGAAATGAGGTCTTGTTTTCAGTTAAAGCGGAGAGGCTGAAATCTTCCGGCTTATGTAAATAAGTTGTGTATATATTCGTAATAAATAATTTCTTGATGGAAGCCTTCCAAGTGCCTCACTATCCGAAGACCTGCACACCTGTCTGAACTCTCCAGTCGCGAAGTACGTCTCCAGGGTCACTTACGAGATCCGCCCTCTATCACTCCACATCAACATCAGGACAACAACATCAACGAGAAAGAGGAAAAAAGTCGTGATTGGCATACACCGGATTTGGTAGTGTCCTGACTGGGTCGAAAAAGCAGTAACAGGTGGAGATGTTCCGTCGAGAGGGACCTGCCAGTGGCCTTTTGTGACGTCCAGTCTCGAGGAGTAGGCCTTAGTGCCGACCTCCGCGAACATGATGTGCGTCCACGGGATGCGTTCGACGTCGGCAACTAGCGCACTGTTCATACGCCTGAAATCGACACAGGTGCGGTATGTGTTATCGCGCTTTTTCACGAAGACCAAAGGCGAGTTGTATGGAGAGTGGGAGCGTTCAATGACCCCTAGCGCCAACATGTCACTGACTACCTTTTCAATCTCTCACAGCAAACGGTAGTGGGTACTGGGTGTTGATGGGTTCCTTTGTCGTTGGGTCCAAGTGGCATTGAAGTAGGTTGGTGCGCCCCGGAACTTCCGAGAATATGTCAGTGTATGAAGCGAACAGCGAGTCATGTTGGGCCGCCTGGGAACTATCGAACACATTGGACCTCTTGATGGCTTCCACGACGACCCCTGGCTTCGCAGCGAAGGTCGGTAGGTTGCTCCGACTCAGCCTCTTCCACGACGACGAATGACGACGCTTGGAGAGCCGTCACAGGCTGGCAATCTTCGTACCTTTACAGCATGCTGATATGAAACAGCTTCTTCGTGTGGCCGACCTCGAGCCAATAATAATCAACGCAGTTCTTCTTGCCGGTCACAACAAAGGGGCCTTTCCAATGCATAAGCAATTTGTTTTGCGTCGTAGACAAAAGAACCAGCGCGCGATCGCCGACGCGCAGCTGCCTGCCAATGGTATGTCTGTCATAATATAGTTTTTGCGACTTCTGTGCCTGCGCCAAGTTGTCATGCGCGAGTCGCAACATCTCCTCCAGCCTCGCCCTTAAATCAAGCGCATAGCCATATGTGGTTCTAGCGGATTCGCTTAATTGACCCGCGGTCCAGAGCTCTTTGAGGATCGTCAACGGTCTTCGGACTTGGCCGCCGCAGATTAGTTCAAACGGGGAAAAGCCTAAGCTAGCCTGCGGTGCCTCCCGGTACGCGAAGAGCAGAGGCGCGAGGTATCGGTCCCAAGGTTTGGGCTGTTCTTGAGTCAACTTACGGAGCATGCTCTTCAACGTCCCGTTAAATCGCTCCATCAGGCCATTGCACATATGATGGAATGGTGTCGCAGAGAAGTGCTTGATCGCGAGCATTTCATTCACTTCCCTCATTAACGCCGACGAAAAGCTTTAGGCTCAATCACACAGAACCTCCCTTGGAAATCCACTCAGTGAAAACATTTCAAGAAGACCTTCTGCGACAGTGGCCAAGTCGATCGCAGGTAAAGGTATCGCGTCGGGATATCTTGTTGCAAAGTCTGCCAACATAAGAATATAGCGGTGTAAGGGATCGGTTGTGCGTGCGGGATCATTAGTACCGCTAATCCTTTCTCAGCACCCCGCCGCTGCCGTCTTCAATAGAACCCCGCCCCTTCCGGCGGGAGGGGACGGAGGGGTGCGCTCGAAACGAAGTGTCACCTTTCGTGGAACGATGCGCGCGCACGAAGGCGCCGGGGCCGCTCGGGTGTCCATCGCTCTTTGGGGCCGATTCGCGCCGGCTACCCAAGGAACGGTGAGAGCCGCCGCACGCTGATCGCCCCCTCGTCTTGGCGGACACCAGACATGCGACACAAACTCGCGACGAACGTCTGGTTCGAAGAGTCTGCGGGCCTTCTGCAGTTTTAGCACTGCCGGACGGACCGGTGTCAGGCCGCCGTTGACGAGGGGGGCAATAGAAATGACGAATAGCTGGCGACAGCGCGGCTAGCCGTGGGCAGCGAAGGCCTGAGTTGAATGACGCGGCTAACCGGGTGTCGGTGAGGCGCCACCTAGTAAGCCTGGGGAAGGCTAAGTCGCTAGGGAAAGCGGGTCCGAGCTCGCAGTGGCAGTTAGAGCGGTAACTGCCCGTTTAAGCCCCATATTCCGAGACGACGCCAAGGTCGGGGGTCACTGGGGAAACCGACGGCACGTGCTCGCACGAGTGTGTTTTTGTGTTTAATTTTATTTTGCGAGGGAGAGAATGTTCTACCTCGCACGTGCTGGCACGACTGCACGTTTGTGTTTGTCTTTGCTTTTATTTTGAGATGGAGAGGGTGGTTTACCTTATGGAAGCTGGATTGCTGGCCATGCCCTTGAAGGGCCAATCATGCTAAGAGTGCAACATGATTCGAAGCTACCAAATGTGGGCCGGGCCTTTAGGTCTTTAAAACCGGGCCCCGGAGCCGGAAAAATGGTTCTGGGCTAAGGTCAGGTGCTATGCATCTTCGGCTATGCCGAGTAGGGGCCTCCCCTAGTGCTAGCCGGTTCCGATTTTTGTTGTTTTCACTTTTTGCCACTTAATTTGTCTCCGGTGCCTAAATTTGTATGTGATGTAAATATTGTCACCGACAAACGCAGCAGGAAGCGTGAAGCACAGACGTTTTCTAGGACGAGGCTCGCCGAACCGCCAAGCTCATTCAAGGCAAAGAAGACGCTCGGCCACGCGCTGGGAGACAAGGTTCGGCTACCAGGTGGCGCCGCCAGAGTGTCAGGAGTGTGGCATTGCCCCCCTCCCTTCCAAGAGGCATCGTCTCGATGCCGCACGGGCGAGGAAAAAAAAATAAAGGTAAGACGGAAAGTTAACCGCGCGAGCGTGTCCGTGAAGAGGGGCTAACGGGAGTAATACGGCTTCATTCGCGCCACGTCGACGACTTCGGACGTAGGTTGTCGTTGTCGAGAGGAACGGACAGTTCCTTGAGGGAGCACCTCGTAGGTCACCGCGCTGAGGCGGCGTAACACCTGGTAGGGACCAAAGTAACGGCGAAGAAGCTTCTCAGAGCGCCCTCGCAAACGGATCGGGCTCCACACCCAGACTTGGTCACCGGGTGTGTAAATCACCTCCCTGCGGCGGAGGTTGTAACGCTTGGCGTCGCGTTGTTGTTGGTGCCGGATTCGTTGTCGAGCCACATGGCGAGCGGTTTCGGCGTCACGAACAAATTGGTCAGCGGCCACGACTGAAGAAGGAGCAGGGTCCGGGAGAAGCATGGCGTCCAGCATGGTCAAGGCGTCGCGACCGTGCACGAAATGGAACGGAGTGAAGCGTGTCGTTTTTTGTAGCGCAGTATTGTACGCGAACGTGATGTAAGGCAGTATAAGGTCCCAGTTTCCATGGTCATCTTCGACATACATCGAAATCATATCGGCAATTGTCTTGTTAAGCCGCTCAGTCAGTCCGTTCGTTTGAGGATGGTAGGCTGTAGTCTTCCGATGGCTGGTGCCACTGAAACGAAGTACCTCGCTCGTTAGTGCCAACGTAAACGCGGTTCCCCTGTCAGTTAATACGACTTTAGGGGCTCCGTGACGAAGCACAATGTTGTGAATGAAGAAATGTGCAACTTCGGCTGCGGTACCACGGGGAAGGGCCTTGGTCTCACAGTAGCGGCTAAGATAGCCAGTGGCAACAGTAATATACCGGTTACCCATGGAAGACGCCGGAAATGGGCCGAGTAAGTCCATTCCGACCTGTTGAAATGGGAGGCGCGGGGGATCGATCGGCTGCAGCAGCCCGGCTGGTGTAGTCGGCGGCGTCTTCCGGCGCTGGCACTCACGACAGGTTCGTACGTAGCGGTGGACAACCGCAGCAAGCCTGGGCCAGTAGTACTTGTGACGTATGCGCGCCAACGTGCGGGAAAACCCGAGGTGGCCCGAAGGAAGGTCGTCGTGGCACGCAGGCAGAACTTCGTCCCGAAGCGCTGTAGGTACCGCAAGCAGATAGACAGTGTCCGTTGGGCCGTAATTCTTTTTGTAAAGGACACCATCACGCAAGCAAAACGATGACAGTCCGCGCTTGAAGAGTCGAGGAGGAGATGGAGCGGTTCCTTCGAGGTACTCGATGAGGGGAAGCAGTCCGGAGTCGGCCCTCTGTTGGCGGGCAAGAGTGGATGCGGTGACAGCACCGAGGAAAGCGGAATCGTCGTCGGACTCGTCCGCGGGGCAGGGAATAGACCTTATGCGAAATGCACTGCCATCTAGCGGTCGCCGCGCGCGATCCGCCATGTTGGAGGATAGCCGCCGGATTCACAGTACGTACCATGGGCGTCCGGAGGGGGGGGCAAGGGGGGGCGGCTGCACCCCCCTGGAAAATCACTCACTCGAACTGTGAGCTATGGCCGCACGCCAGGGGCGGTGGTGCGCTCAGCCAGAAGGGTAAAAGCCGCCCCGCTTCCACGCTTTGGGTCACATCTGCGAAATGCCGCCTCCGGGCGCGCGTCGTTCCGCCGTTTTCAAACCGCGCCATCGTTAGCTCTGCTGAAGGGCGACCTGTTGCAGACATACAGCGTCACCGGCGAGCATGTGTTTCGAGCCGTCTTGAGATGGGTGTCTGTTTCTTTGATCTCTAGAGAGATAGCGACACGGAGGCAGACAGTGCACAGGGCATCTTGTTTTCGCCTTCGTTACGCCGGCCACCGATGAATTCTTCAGAAGGGAAGGACAAATCAGCCGTGTCCACCCCCGCTTTGTCGGGCTGCTCAGGGTCAAGCGGGCGATGAGTTGGCGCCGCCGCCGCTCGCTGTCTCCTCCGGTCCACGGGAGAGCGCAGTTCGGTAGAAGCGCCGCTTTCAGAATCTTCGGCAAAGGGGATTAGCTGCTTTTGTTCACGGCGACGCAGTCTCCAGAGGCGCCCCCACACCAGCGTTCCTTGCGTCTTCTCCGAAAACCAGCGCCTTTGGTCAACGCAGCCCGATGGCGCCTGCCTGGCTCGCCTGTCATCTCTGGCTGGGTCTCAAATCACAACAGCGCCCATGTACTGTGCGTGTCAGTGCATGGTAAAGAGACCCAGGTGGTCGACGTTATCCGGAACTCTGTACTACTCCGTCCCTCATAGCCTGAGTCGTTTTGGGGCTCTGAACCCTATAAAAACACAAAAACAAATTTTCCGACTTGAGTGGCGAGTGTCCCTTCCCCTCGGAAGTCTCGCGCGGCGTTCCTTTCTCCCCCAAAGTGCGCATTCGGGGATATTGCGGCAAGTAAGCCCTTGCACGTGTGCGCGCCTCTATGTTTGTGCTTCGGTGTTTTTAGTGGCCGGTTGTCAACGAAGGTGAGAAGAACCAAGACAGCGGACGAGAAAACGACGAGCGGCGAGCAGTGTGTGTGCGGTTGCTCGACTGTGCGGATGCGCGAGCAAGATGGAGCGATGAAGCTGCGAGCGTGCATTTATCTTGTAAATAAGTTTTCGTTGTATATATAGTCATCTTTTGTTTTCAACGTACGCGTTCAACCGTTTTTCCAAGCAATGTGTATGATGAGTGTGCACTGAGTGCGTGTAATGAAGCACAGAAATGAATTTAACACCCGTGTCATCACGCAATTCGCCCAGAAAAATCCGAGGCGCCTACAGTTGCTGTTCAAGGTAGACTGACTGAGTGACTGTAGTTGCGTGTTTGTGAGCATATTGTGCTGTGTGCTGGTCATCAATCCGGGTGAGTCGAGAACCCGAATGCAGCAACACTGGGCACTCTTCTCCACGAAGTGATAGTATTTTTTGCATTTTTATTAATTTTAATTGTTTCTTCGTTGATAAACTCCAATGTATCTCTCCTAGCCGCGCTTTAATTTGCTGTTTGTAATTTTTCTTTCATGTGTGTATTTTACTTGTTTTTTATTTATATATAAATAAATAAATTTACTCTGCAAATAGTGCCTTTTTGCTACGAATATACCCCCCCTCCCCTCCGGCGCCAACAACCAATGGCCCCCCCCCCCCTGCAAAAAATTCTGCGGACGCCCTTGGTACGTACTGGTGCACGCTCGTCGCGCGCGCTCGAGTGTCACCGTCCTCAGTGCGCCCACATATTGCTTAGTGCCTTGCTGTAAGCAGAAGGTTCACAAAGACGCCCAGGGAAAAAATGCAAGAGCGCTTCATTTGAGCGCATTTCTATTTTTGGACTGCGATCCCCGACATCCGCGGCACAAATGTTGCAGAACCGTCCCTACAAGTCGAGACATCGCGCAACACATGTCGTTATCGCCATGTAGCAAATGAAATTAGAAATAAGCTTTGTAGGCACGAAGAAAATATCACACAAAAGCTGTTTTTCTGCTCCGATTGCCCGTGAAGTGCTGCGATTATCGGCCTCGCAAGAGAGTGATCGTGATCAGCTGTTCAGTGGTACGGGTCGCGCTTTGTGAGAACCGTCGCTCCTAGTGTTATCCGCTGCAGCGGTCACACGCGTTAGTTTTTAGTGCGAATATTTGTTTCGACGGAAACACTAGCAAGGGTCAAGTGCCCGTGGCACAGAACGTTTGCGCTCTGCAAGTCAGTCAATCGTTTCTGTTGGACCAGGGAAAGGTGCCTATTTTGTGGAGCGACGGCTTGTATGCGTGTAGCGATTTTACTGAACCAGCCGGTTTCCACGAAACCGTGTGTTGTGTAAACAAAAAAAGAAAGGACCGTAAGGGCAGCTGCTCAAGCGGTACCATATTTCCAACTAGCAGCGGGAATGCATAACGCGCGTAGAATCCTCCGAAAATATCAGTGCACAACTGCTTGCTCGTCGTGGTAAAACCATAGACAGTGCTGCATTCACGGGCTACGTGTTTTTAACGGCGATAGTCCAAGAATGGTAAGCACTTGTGTAGTGGGGTCGTGCGGCGACCCAGGGGTCTATGTGCCCGGTAATAATAATAAAATGTTTTCTCTCTCGGTCTAGGGCACTAGGGCAAACTAGGGGCTCTAGAGCACTATATAGGCAAACAAACAAATGCTGTATCAACTTTGCAAGGAAAATGAAAAGCGTAGCATGTTGAGAGGCTACTTATTTCGACACTACCAACATGAGCGTGAAGTTTACTATCGTTTGCTTTCGGCGCCGACACAACGCACAGAAAACGCAACCACAACAACAGCAATTCAAGCAGCACGCCCGTCCGCAAAAAGTATCGAACCAAATAAAAACTGACTCAAACTAGACCGAAATACGCACATTTTTAGCCGTAAACGAAAATTACACTTGCTTCGTGCATTTCTTGGTGTTCAGCGTCGGCAAACATACGTAGGACTCCGTGAAAAACTTGTAGCTCCGTACTCGGTGGCGTTCGGAAAGTGGTTTTGGACGCGTAGTAAGTGTCTGCGAAGTCACTTAGAAACTTGGGCAGCAGAAACAGGTCGACTGACCATTCAGTCATGTTTACAGGCTCAAGTGACAGTAAATAATATTTTCGAGCCAGCACATCAGTAAGGAAGCAAACGCAGGGCACGCCTAAATCCAGACAGCAGAGGCGGAACGAGCTTCTGTCATCCTCCAACATGGCGGATTTCCACTGGTTCTTCTTTTCTCCGATAGATGGCAGCAATTTTGCATAAGGTCTGACAGACAGTCAGCATCGCTGTGTTTCTGTCCGGACTTGTGCACGATGGTGACATCAAGTTCTTGCAACCGAAGGCCCCATCGAGCAAGCCGCCCCGAGGGATCTTTCAGATTCGCCAGCCAACACAGTGAATGATGATCGCTCACAACCCGAAATGGGCGGCCATACAAGTACGGCCATACAAGCACCTATGGGGCAGAAACATGGAGGCTAACAAAGAGGGTTCAGCTTAAGTTAAGAACAACGCAGCGAGCTATGGAAAGGAAAATGATAGGTGTAACGTTAAGAGATCGGAAGAGGGCGGAGTGGGTGAGGGAACAAACGCGGGTTAATGACATCTTAGTTGAAATCAAGAGGAAGAAATGGGCTTGGGCAGGGCATGTAATGCGAAGGCAAGATAACCGCTGGTCCTTAAGGGTAACGGGGTGAATTCCAAGAGAAAGCAAACGTAGCAGGGGACGGCAGAAAGTTAGGTGGGCGGATGAGATTAAGAAGTTTGCGGGGATACAGTGGCGGCAACTGACAAATGACAGGGTTAATTGGAGAGACATGGAGAGGCCTTTGCCCTGCAGTGAGTGTAGTCAGGCTGATGATGATGACAAGTACAGACGAAATTTCGTAATGGCCCACAGCACAGCCAGACATTCCTTTCCCGTGGTGGAATAGTTGACTTCGGAACGGGATAAAGTGCGACTGGCATAAGCAGTCACGCGTTCTAGGCCATCTTGCCACTGAACAAGAACCGCAAATAGACCAACGTTACTGGCGTCAGTGTGTAGTTCCGTGTCGGCCTCCTCGTCGAAGTGGCCAAATACAGGCGTAGATTGGAGACAGGACTTGAGTTCCGTGAAGGCTTTTTCTTCGTCCTGGCCCCAGAAGAAGGGTTCAGCGTCTTTCGTCAGGCGGGTCAGAGGCTCAGCTAGCTTCGAGAAATTATGAACAAACCGGCGATAGTATGCGCAGAGGCCCAAGAAATGACGTAGGCTCCGTTTGTCTGTGGGCTTGGGGAAGGCAGCTACGGCGGCCGTCTTTTCGGGGTCTGGACTAACGCCTCGAGCGCTGACAATGTGCCCAAGAAACTTCAGCTCAAGAAGCGCAAAGTGACATTTTTTCCGGTTTGAGAGAGAGACCAGCGGAACGTATTGCCTCGAAAACAGCACGCAAACGTTTCAAATGCTCATCGAACGTGTCGGAGAAAATCACGACATCGCCGAGATATACGAGGCAAGACTGCCACTTCAGGCCAGACAGCACGGTGTCCATGATTCGTTGGAATGTGGCAGGAGCCGAGCACAAGCCAAAAGGGAGCACCTTAAACTCGTATAAACCGTCAGGAATAATAAAGGCGGTCTTTTGTCGATCGCGTTCATCCACCTCTATTTGCCAATACCCACTGCAGAGGTCAAGGGACCAAAAGTAGGTGGCGTAGGCGGTCTAGGGAATCATCAATGCGTGGCAGAGCGTACACATCCTTTTCGTGACGTTATTGAGGCGCCTGTAATCTACGCAGAACCTGAGGGTGCCATCCTTCTTCGTGACGAGGACAACAGGCGATGCCCAGGGGCTCAAGGACGGTTGTATTACGTCGTCCTGGAGCATTTGTGCAACTTGGCGGCGGATGGCGTCACGTTCTTTTGAAGATACACGATAAGGGCGCTGACATAGTGGTCGCTGGTCGTCGGCAACAATAATTCGGTGCTTGGTAAGCGGCGTCTGTCGCACCTTAGAAGTTGACGCAAAACAGTCGCGGAAGGAATAGATGAGATTTTCTACGGAGCGTTTCTGACTGGCCAAGAGGTGCGGGCTTACGTCGGTCGGGATGGCTGTAGCCGTCGCGTCGTCGAGGTCTGACGTCGTGGACAAAGAGCACTGCCTGGTACACTCTCCGAGCTCGTCAAAGTAAGCGACGACCTCTGTCTGCGTTAGATGCTGCGGTTCATGGGTAAAGTTGGTGACTAAGACGTCGGTACGACCGTTGGCGAGTTCTACTAGGCCTCGGGCTACACAAACTTTGCCGAGCGAGTAGCAGCGACATGTTCGCTTCAGCGATGCCAAGGGTGGTGCCAGTGCTGCCATCACACTCGACTGTAACGAATTTGCTGGCTCGCGGAGGGATCGTTATGTGGTCGTCACATAGGCGCAACACTACTCTGCTGGGCTCTCTGTTGGTGTCAACGGCTCGCTGGACGGAAAAAGATACCATGAGCTCCCGAAGGTCCATGACCGCACCATGCTCTCGAAGGAAATCCATGCCCAGAACGAAATCTTTCGAACAGTCACATAATACGGCAAAGGAGTCAGTGAAAGTAAGACCTCGGATATGGATGCGGCAGGTGCAGACGCGGATTGGCGTCACTACATGGCCACCGGCGGTGCGGATCACGGGTCCACACCAAGGCGTCAGAACCTTACGGAGACTCGTGGCGAGCTGACTGCTCATCAGAGAAAAATCAGCGCCGGTATCGACGAGTGCGGTCACTTGATAACTGCCGGCGGTAACTAAAATTTCAGCTGAAACCAATCGTTCGCAGCACATCGGTGAGGTCGTCGGATCGGGTGGTCGCCGCCCGGGTCGTCGCGTCGAATCGTCGGGTGGAGGCTGTTGACTCAGTGCAGTGGCGGCAGCCCTACCCCCGGAAGACGCTGTCTTCAGTTTTCCCGGCGAGGGGACGTGCGTCTGAACTGACCAGATGTTGAGGGCCGACTGGGCGAAGCAAAGCGCCTCGGGGATGGCGATCGCGAGTGGCGCTGCTGAGAGTTCGTCGGGGGCAGCACGTGAGCGGCGAGGTACTCATCTATGTCCTGCGGTCTTTCACCATAGCGCGGTCGAGGCGCGTCCGGCGGGAATCCTATCAAACCCAGACGCCTGTACGGGCAATGCCGCAGAATATGGCCAGGCTCCCCGCAGTGGTAGCAGAGCGGGCGATCGTTGGACGTGCGCCACACGTGCGCTTTGCTGATAGGAGGGCGCAGGTCCTGCTGCTGCTCGACGGGGCGCAGGTAACGGTGGGGTGGTCGTGGTCCGGGAACGGGGCGAAACGCTAGCGGCGCGGGGGCAGGTCGGCGCAGGGCATCGCTGTAAGACAGGACTTGCGGCTCCGGTAGTGGTGCTGGTGGTGGCTGCAGCGCTCTCTGGATTTCGTCACGGATGACGTCCCCTGTTGAAGGTATGCTTGGCGACGGAGCATCCAAGCGGAGGTGTCGCAGTTCTTCGCGGACGGTGCTCCGTACAACCTCTCGCAGCGCCTCGTCCCCGGGGCCTGGCAAGGACGCGAAGTAGTGAGTGGCCGCTACATTCGCCTGACGGCCGTATTGGGCACTCCGTTCCTGCAATGAACGTTCCATACTCGTAGCTTCCTTGGCGAAGGCGGCGACGGTTAGCGGAGGGTCGCGCATGAGGCCAGCGAACAGCTGCTCCTTCACCCCACGCATAAGGTGCCGCACCTTTGTAGCTTCAGGCATGGCAGGGTCGGCCCTATTGAAGAAGCGTGTCATGTCCTCTATAAACATGGCCACGCTCTTCTCTTGTTGGACTGCTGACCTGGAGCGAAGGGCAATCTCAGCATTTTCCTTCCGTTGGCTCGAGCTGAAGGTGGCGAGCAACTTGCGGCGAAAAGCTGCCCAGTTGGAGAAGGACGCCTCGTGGTTCTCAAACCAAGTTTTCGCAGAGTCGAGCAGTGCAAAATACACATTCATCAGTTTGCGCTCGTCGTCCCACTGGTTGAATGCGGCCACACGGTCAAAACTGGCCAACCAATCATCTGCATCTTTGGAAGGATGGCGGCGACCGAGGTGCGAGAAGGACGAACGGCGGAACACTGCCGGAGCACTGACCTGTCTGGCTGCCAGTGGTGGACGTCATAGCTCTCACAGGCCTTGTCAGTGGCTCAAACTCGGGTTGCAGGCCTCGCAGGCGACGGTTCGCTTTGTGGACGGGTGTGGCGTCCGCGCGTTGGGGAGAAGCGTCACGGCTGTCGTCGGGGTCAGCGTACATGGGATGGTACCCAGCGGCTCCACCAAATGTCACCGACAAACGCAGCAGGAAGCTAGAAGCACAGCCGTATTCTAGGACGAGGCTCGCCGAACCGCCAAGCTCATTCAAGACAAAGAAGACGCTTGGCCACGCGCTGGGAGACAACGTTCGGCTACCAGGTGGCGCCGCCAGAGTGTCAGCAGTGTGGCATTATATAAACTGCATATAAGACTTGAAGTATTTCCCTTTATCCCTGCATCGCAACTCATCGTAAGACCATCTCTGACGGGGCACCCCTGGTGCGAAGATAACGCTTCAGTCTTCCAGTTGAACAAACCGTCTCAGGCGGGGCACCCCTGGTGCAAGGAAGAGAACCTGAAATTTACTAGCCGTTTTCTTTGGATGAAGTAGGGTGCAGAGGCCACTCAAACGGTGTATCAGTGAGCGGGAGACGACCCAGTGGGGCTCTCGCTGCCTTCCCTTTGGGTAGAGTCCGTCGCAAGACCCTACGAATCTCTTGATATCCGCCTGCATTCCTGGCCAATAAAACTCGCTGAGTACCCTTTCAGTGGTCTTGCGGATGCCCTGATGGCCGGAGAGAACACTTTCATGCGTAAGGACTTGATTGCGCAGGCTTTTCGGTACCGCGACCTGCTGTATCGTTTGTCCTGGACAACACTGGGACGAACGGAATAGAATTCCGTCTTGGAAGTGAAACGTATAGGCGGTGTTGTTCTTGCCAGGATAAGTATCGCCGGCTTTGTTCCGGCACACATCCAATGTGGCGTCCTCCTCTTGTTTTCTTCGGAACGTGGGTCTCGACGCCTCTAACGCGTTGATGGACACGTCCCTGCACGCCATCCCCAGCATGGCAGAACCTTCAGTCTCGCCTATCCCACTCGGGACAGTCAGATGTCTCGGTGGCACCGTCCGGTTGATGGAGAATGGGTCCTGGGCGCCTGGTACATTTCCAATGATGACGTCGTACAGTGGAGTCTGCAAGCACCGAGCGATGGACTTGCCCGAAAAATATGGCGACGAGATCAGCACCTCTGCGTCTGGGACCTCCAAACTGCTGCTATTCGCCAGGAGCAGAGTAGCTTTATCACCAGTAAAAGCCGCTTGGGGAACCAGGTTCCTACGCACTACGATAATGTTGGCACCAGTATTCCACAAAACAGAAACCGGCTGCCCGAACAGCTCCCCTTGCTGCAGAGGCACGCTGACACTGAAGACCGTTGGCCGGTAACCTGCATCCACACTGTACTTCAACTGGAGGACTGGAAGGATGCATACAACAGGCTGACGCCTCGCGGTCTCCTGGGTCTTGTGCCCGCACGACTGTATATCGTGACCTTGCTTGCGACAGAACGTGCAGTACGGTTGTTTCGGCCGGCAGTCCGACGCATTGTGTCCCGCCTTATCGCACAGAAAGCATCGCACCTGTGACTTGGATCTCGTAGTACTGTCCTTCGCGTTGGGGATGTTTGGTTGCAAGTTATCTTTGAAAATTAAGAAGTTAATTTGCCACTGGGCCTCCAAAAAATGATCCGCGGCAACCGCGGTCTCGTCGACTGTCTTAGAGTCATGCTCGCGAATGATATCGCAAGCCTCGCGTGGCAATTGTTCAAAAATTCTTCGGCGACAATTATGTCGCGAACCTCTTCGAACGTTTTGCCTCGTCCCCTCATTTAGACCCAACGATCAAAAAAACTAAAGAGTCTCGTAGCGCACTGCCTACCGGTCTCGCCATCGTGGGGCTTACTGTGGCGAAATTTTTCGCGGTACCCCTCCGCCGTGAAACGGAACCGTTGCAAGAGTGCTAGCTTAGCTTTTGTGCAATCTAGAGTCCTCTGGCGATAACCTCCCGAAAACACGAAGAGCTTCTCCTCCCAAGCATAGGCTCAACGCCGTGGCCCACTTGTCTCTCGGCCATCCCTGACCAGTGGCCACGTGCTCAGATCGCTTGAGGCATGCGTCAAGATCATCACGGCCTTCGGTGAAAACGGGAATGAGCCCATGAGGGTTGAAGGGCCCAGACGATTCGGCCCTGGGAATACTTGGTTTAACATCTGCAAGTCGCTACCCGCCCTGCATAAGACTCACTCGTAACTAAATTCTGTGTCTCTTTCTCCAACCATTGTTTGGAACCTTACAGCTCAGCGGCCCTCCCATCCCGCGAACTCTTAAGCTTCTCTTCTACCCAAGCGCCGAACTGTGCAACTTGGAGCCCCAAACGCTCTCCTGTCGCTACAAGCCCGGACGCGCTCATTGTGCCTAAAAAAAACCCGGTACCAAAGCGCGAACTGCAGGCCTCGTCCTGTCGTAGCGGACGCGAAAATTTTTGAGGGGGAAGACTGCAGGCTAAATTTACCACGCGTTAAAAGGTAAAATAAACCAGACGACATGTAGAGGAAAGGAACTCTAATGTAAGTCTTTAGATAACAGGAACGAACAAGAAACATGAAAGAGAAACGAAAACAAAACACTTGCGATAAGTAAAGGAGAGAGCTAAAAAAGGGAAAGGTGCGCTCAAATCTTACGTGTCACAGTAATGAGACACGAAAAGCGCAAAAGAAAAAGCGCACCAAAGAGACAGATAAGCATGATGACAGGATGGCAACTCAAGTAATTCCGTACCTTCACAGGGTGTCTCATAATCTTAAGAAAATTGCAAGAAGATACGATGTAAACGTGCTCTTCTCCGCCCCAAGCAAGCTATCAAAAGTTTGTCCTATGATGGTTACTAAGAAAAAGCCGATTTGTACTATTAACCACCAACTAGGTTTCACCCGTTGCACCACTAAGGTAGTGTACAGCGTTCCGCTCACTTGCAACAGAGTATACATAGGTCAGACTGGACGTTGAGAGAGCTAGGGAGCATTACAATATGGTGAAAGAAGGGAAGAGCGGTCATCTTGCTATCCACTGCCGGGACTAAGTGTAAACCCATTTTTCTGAAAACTAAGTTTCTTGGGCATGGAAAGGATCGGATGAAAATAGAGATTATTGAGGCATATCACATTAGAAAAGCAGGTGGTCAGTGTGTTAGCACCGCTTCCTTGTCTCTTCTTGATAATGAACTGGCGTTTTTGGACCAATGCGGTTGATTTCCACGAGACGATAGTAGCGCTGTACTTCAGCTTGGGTTTACGCAGTAAAATTCAGTTGGAAGTGCAGCATATGTCCTGTCGTACCTGTGTCTATTTTGTCCCCGTTTTTTCGTGCTGCTACGTTTTCAAGATGGATCAATACCAACTGGCCCAAACTTCGGTTCTTTTACAGTAATGAGCCTGGTGGGTAGCTGATGCGTCGAGCGAGGAGGCGTGGCGGGGCGTCGGCGCAGTCCGGTCGATGCCCTAACGAAGACATGGTGTCTCCCCGACGGCACGCGTCAGCGTCACAGCATTGACGTACGATTGACGGCGCTGTCCACGGCGGCCTCAACGCTGCCGGAGGAAACCGTCACACCTGTGGGATCCGGGCACGGCCCCCAGGTCAGGTAGTCCGGGTAAGCAGCAGTAGCGACGGAGGCGGCCCGTGTTCAGAGGCTGCCGGCGAGGAAGGGAACAGCGGCGCCTGGGTCTAGTCGCTCAGGCTCTCGACGACGGCTGTCCAGGTCTGGTAGCCCGGACGTCTGCGGCTGAGGCCCAAGCCTGGGAACTCGGGGAGCCAGCAGATGTGGCCCACGTCCGTCGCCGATCACCAGATTCTTTTACCCTCACACGCAGGCTGCTGGCGCGCCCCTACTCTCGACACCAGTCGCCATCTATCGGCGCGCGCGGCCCGATGGACTGCGGGTCGCGCCGGCACCGCGCGTAGAATGCATGTTTACGTGTTCGCTTCTGTCGTTGTAGTGCTTCATCATAACGTATGAGGGTGTGTGCTGTGCGTCACTACTCACATTTTCCCTTTACCAGACAGTACTACGGTTATCTTGCGCGCAGTTAGTCGTTAACGTGACATCTCCGAGTTTTTTTCCGTTCAATTGGATGTGAGTAAGTGCGGCGAGGCAGTGCGCGTGTCTCGTTGTTTGTGCCCACCATGATGAAATTGATATTGATGATTGGCGCTAGTGTCCTGTCTTCACCTTTTCTGTGTCTCGTTTTTCGCGCTACGTTTTTCAATGATGATATTCTGCTGGCTCAGGATTCTAAACGCTGGCACCACAGCGGCGACGCTGCTGCACCGAGCCGCTGGTGCGGCGGCGCTGCTCAGGGAAATTCTGGAATAGTATTGCAAACAGCAACGATTTTTCCCGCGGAGTAGTCGGCCAGGTAGCGTACGGACTGGAAACCGGCACTTCTAAGCAGATTTCTGCACTGGCGTGCCGTTTGTTGCCGTCTTTTACGTGCGCTATCATCTATGATAATTTTAGGCACAGGCATGTGGATTTATTGATTTGATTCAGTGGTGTAGTAAATGGACAGGCGAGCTGCAGACTGAAGGTTGTCCCGACGAAACGCGTGTTTTCGATCACCTGCTTGCGCTGAGCTTGCTCTAGTTCCCATTAAACACGTTTCATGCACATGAGTGTAAGCACGACCGCTACCGATTTCAGTTGCTCTTTCCGCACGCATGTCATAGGGATCAGGGGGAGGGGGAGGGGTAAAGGGTTTACCGTAGTGTCTTTCTGCTTTTGCTATCTACCTTAATCATAGGAAAACATGCGCGATTTTAATACATTCATTCACACTAAGCCAAACGCGTATACGCAACGCTGTCACACGCGGTGAGAGCTACCGAATAAAATGAACGCGACTTCGGACCTCAGAATTCGTGAAAGCTGGATTCGCTGCTAATATATCTATTCAAGCTTTGATAATTTGAGCAAAAGTACGTGTTTATGCACCAGGTGGCATAAACCATGACAAATTTTGTTTTTTGTTGGCGCTGCGACTCAGTTATGCTCACAGCGGTAATTTGTTGATACTAGCGCACCACGCATGCGACAAGAAAGCCCTGTTTGTGGGCGGTACTTTATGGCCGAAGGAAGAGTGCATGGGAATTGGAACTGCATGCTAGCCGCACACCTAATACTTGATATTGAACAAAAAGTTGTTTTTTTTTTGCAGTGGAGCACCAAGACGGTAGCGCGTTCTAAGCGTCAGCACAATTCACGTGAATGTCAAACTAAATGTCATTAAAACGCATCAATGTGCTCCCTTTGGTAACGTGAATACTTCCTGCAACACAGCCACGCTGCGGAAGTATGCTCGGCAATGTTTTTTTAGCGCGCGAAGCGTGGCTCTATGCAGGCGCGGACGCGGACCAGCTGCAGCCCCGCAGTCCCCACAGAAACGCCCGCACCGCGGCGCACCAGTCGGCTGAAAATGGTCGCGCCCAGGAGCGGCTCTGGATTCCCCACGTTCCACTTCCCCTTTTTCTTCTTCGTCCGCCCCCGGCGCATCTCCTCTAGCCGCAGTGTGACGCCGGCTCCTTACACACTCACAACCATTCACTCACCCTCATGTCCACTCCCCTCATTCACTCAGTCTTTCCTTGTTGGCTGACAACGGAGGGCCTACTGCCCTCGTATCTCCCCTAGCATAGCCTGAGTCGCAAAGATGTGGTGGTGAGCAGGCTCTTCGGGGCTATTGGGCCAATTTTCGCAGTTTCGATGCTCGAAGAAAGTGGTCACTCACCACGCACCTCTTCCATGTCCCGAACCAATGTTATGTCCCGCGCTTGCTGCTGAGACGATGAGTCCCCGTATAGCGTCAGCAGCTGAGATGCTTGGACACGTTTTTGAACGGTGTCCATAGGCGTGCGCAGGGTTCTCCATGAGAATGTGCCAAGTTTGAGCGCAGCGCTGCCCCCCCTCCCCCACCCTCATCTCACCTATGCGTACGGCCAAAACGGAGCACAAAGATGAGGAATGATCATAGAACATTTATGTCCACTTCATTGAATTGCGAATTATGTAAAATATCATAGAACAGTAGTTTTTACTTTCATGTGTGACATCGACAGAGGAATACATGGTGTAGAGAGGATGAGCGGCTGGCTTTTTGACACTCAAAATGTGAAAGAAGGGAGGGGAAAGCCTCATGGTGCTTGCCAGGGTTTGCACAAGAGGTCTTGTCTGCACCGAGACGAAGGCAAGTCCTCTTCATGGGCAAGCACCCTGAGGCTTTCCCCTGCCTTCGTTCACCACGCGAGTACAGGCAGAGGAAGGCGCTCTCGGCGTCCCTGAAGCATCAGTGTAACGTCGCGCTTCCGGAGGAACTTCCATCAAATATGACAGATCTGTCTTTTGTTATTTGCAAAAAAGAACCTCAAACTACTGCCTCAAAATGACCCGACAAGTAAACGGTTCTTGCAACGCAACATGATTGGTCTTCGACCGTTAAGAAACCTGCTCGGCTATAGCACTGCACTGTAAACAATCAATGACGGAAAAGGTCCGACAGAGTAAGTGTGCGGGGCAGACTTGGCGATTAGGGAGATTAGACGACTGGGGGGGGGGAGGGCGCACCCCCCCCCTTGTGCGCGCGCCTATGGCGGTGTGTAAGTAACAATAATGAGTTTGCCTTGACAATGGTCTTGGATGGTGGCTAATTTTCAGTATTTGGTCTTCCTTGACAATGACGTGTCCGTGACTGCATGAACACGTTGAAGTCAAGTGGCGAGTATGAATACTTTTTGCGGCATGAAAAATTGAGCGTGTTTTTGAAACGATCGAGTGAGTTCCTCACGGAAAAAGAAATGGCTGTAATAGGCCGCAAGTAGAGGATTTCCTCGCGTAAAAACAATGTTAGAGGGAGTGGCCATTATCAGTCCATTTACGAAACCTCTTAAGCTTACTATGTGTGACCGATCTGTGGACATGTCTACAGTGCACTGAGGTTTCTGTATTGCACATAATCCCTGTCTGAAGGAGGTTTTAGAAACCAGCGCGGTGTTTTTGAGGCCAGTGCGCGCGGAGACCACGTGCGCATGCGCGTGGTAATAGGGGGTGCTAACATTGTACGTGATTATTCTCCAACGTCGTTCGCGGAAGAATGCGTAAGCAGCTAACTTGTGAGCCATTTTGTAGCCACGCCGTTCTTAAACAACAGGAATTTACTGGGAAAGAGCGCCATCCTGAAGTTCATAGAGGAACTCGTAGTATCCGGTTCAAAGAATGCCACATGCTGTCCAGATATCAGTGCGGGTAGGACTGCTGAAATCGGTGCGTGCAAACAGAAGTTAACCCACTTACTCTATTGAAAACACAAAAAGTAAACAAAATCGCATTTCACAAGCCCATTTCACTCGGCCAGTGCCAAAGATTGGGCGCCAGAAATTAGAACCACACCTTGCAAACACATGCAGCATAAGCTTATATGCAGTTGTTGACTTGCCAGGGCAGCTGCCAGCAGCTCAAATTGCCGGCGAGGGAGTTCCGCGTACATGACGCAGACGGGAGCCTTTTAATGACGACAAAAAAAAATAAAACTCCGCGGAGAGTGTGGGGGAGCTTAATCTTCAACTCTTTCCTTTTTACAATCATAGTCCAGTGTCGAGCATGCCGGCACCCTTCGACCTGATTATGAAAAGCTCCTGGCCCTCTTTCCGCCCACCCGCCCTCAGTTTTCTGGTCTCTTCTGGTCACATTTCTGGCTGTGACGTCCATCGGACATTTTTCTGTTCGCCGCCTTCTCGGTATTGGCAGTTTGAGCAGCACCACTCGCTTACACGATAATTTTAGGCGAACCGAAAACTGTCGGCCTTCTAGCTTTTATTCGGTTGTACTGCTTTTCTTTTGTAGCTTTTCTCTCGAACGAAACGGTGACAATACTCAGAGACATTCTATTTTATGTCGCTTTCCTGAGTATAGAAAAATTAAGTTCGCACTGTACGTCAAACCACTCAAAAAGGGTGCGGCCAATTTGGTTGGCATCTCATATCCACTGCCGAAAATCGCCGCAACGTTTCATCACCATCAGCACGAAACAATAATTTCTGGGGAAACTTAAAACATAAAATATTACCATTTTGGATATCTCCTTGGGCGTCAAAGGCATCAACATGTCTGATGCTATGCATACAAAAAATAAAAAAAATCACATGCTTGGTTTGCGACGCTGGGCTCCTTCAAGTACATAATAGAAACAAGATCGTCTGGCGTTTCCGAGAAGCACACGTGGTTTTCGCATCGTTTCCAGGCTTGAGCCGAGCTTGTGCAGTTCAAGAGCTGGGCCAAGTAGGTCACGCTTTCGCGTGGGTCCGACCAAATCAACAAATTACGGCCAGAGCAGAGCTCTGCAATGCGCACACCTGGGCACAGAAGAAACCTAAGCGTCCACTGCAGCACTCGGTAGTTATTGCCGAGAAGCGGACAGTCGTTGTTTCAGCAGTAAGCCTCTGGGTATATGAGATCGAACCGTGCGGGGAAGCGTGGCAAGAGACGTCAATCTATATTTTCAGGACTGGCAATGCGAAATTCGTTAAAGGATCTGACAAAACTCGTAGCGGTTAATTGGATCCGCGAAGGGTCTGCACCCATGGCAATGGTGAACTACTAAAGCAAAGAAAGATTGCCGTTTCAGTGCGAGCAGAATCCTCTGCTTCGGTTGTCCAAAGGCACCGGCATGATGCCTTATGCTGCCTCGATCGCCCTCAGTAGTGAATATTTGCTTCCCTCAGCTGTCAACAACATGAAAATAGATAAGCGGGTACCGTCGTCGTGAAACATACGCGACCGACTTCGCTGCCACCTCCACCCACCACTCACATCACTCATTGTCAATCATGTCCACTCACAACCACTCATTGCCACTCACATCCACCCATCAATCATGTCCACTGACCTCTACTCATGCTGACATCCGCTGACTCGGACTCACACTCACGTCCACTCACACTCACGTCCACTCACACTCACATCCACTCACTCGCACTCACACCCATCTCCACTTACACTCGTATCCACTCACTCACACTTATGGCCACTGTTGTGAACGTGAATTTCTGACACCGGAACGCTCCCAAGGACGGCGTCCAAGCCTGCGTCTCTCCGAGCCCGCGCGTCGTCATCGTGGAGCGCGTTGTGCATTCGGGCCGGACAGCTACCGGAACGCTACCCGGGTTGGCGTTCAAGCCTTGAAGGCCAATCAACCACCAGGACGCTCCTGATTGGACGAAAAGGGGCGGGAGAGTCTGTGCCGACTCTATTTAAGGGCTCCCGTCTCCTTTGTCTGTGTCATTTCCTGTTATGTTGCATCGTGCTATGTATCGTGCGCCTCGCTGCTTGTAAATATGTAAATACATATACCTTTTTTTCACGCTACTCCTTATCAACCCCCCGTCTCTTCATTGCTCCGACCGGTCGGCGACAGCGGACCCGCGTCCCGACGGCAACTGAGAACCCGCGTCTCAACAACTGAATGGCAGCGCTGGGATCGAAGTCAGCTCTTCGCATCGCCTAGCAGCGGTGGCAGTTGCAAGAGCTCCCACGTTGGTGGACGCCATGATCGCGGCTCTCTGAGTGTCCGACCTTTCTTTCCTGAGGTATTTTGCCAGGGTTTTGAATTTGGCGTCAATGCTGGCAGGCTTTCTTTGGCAGTGTTGCGAGTACTGATTGTTGTACGCATTGCAAAGAAGAGATAGGGGACCGGTCGAGTGTCCGAGCGCATCATGGAACTGAAATCTTTGCAAAAGCCGGATCTAATTTTGATCAGCAAAGAATTAGGGGTTGAACTGGGGAAGGCCATGCGGAAACCGCAAACCATAGAGGCAATAATGTCTTGCGGAGCGGACGATGAAGAGCTTATCGAGACATGGTAATTGATTAAGGAAAGGAAAGCAGCTGAAGAGGAAAGGAAAGCGGCCGAAAAGGAAAGGGAAGCGGCTGAGAAGGAACAGCGGGAGCTGGAACAGAAGCAACGCGATTGAGAGCTTCAGCTTCGAGAGAAGGAGCTCGAGTTAGCACGCCGACAGCAGGAAATTGATCAAAGGAAACTGGACGCGAGTCGAAGAGAGCGGAATCCGGCGTCGCTCAGCCACCATCCTCCAGCTTAGGAGGGAGGGAAGCAATCAAAATCAAAGATTTCATGCAACCCTTCCAGCTAGGCGAGGACATTGGTATTTTTTTGGTGAACTTCGAAAGGACATGCCAAAAAAAACAATCTTGGGAAAGATGGGTGGCCACAGCAACTATTGAGCCTGTTGCCGTGTAAGATAGCGGACGCGATCGGGAGACTGAGTGCGGAAGAATCGGAGGACTATGAGGCCGTGAAGGCAAGCCTCCTAAAGAAGTACAGCCTGTCTGCCGAGGCTTTTCGCCAGCGTTTCAGAAAAGCCACTAAGTCTAAAGAAAAATCCTACCTCGAGTTTGGTTATAACTTGAAAACAAACTTAGTAGAGTGGTTAAAGAGCGCAGGCGTTCACGCGGACACAAGGAAGATCGTGGAATGCATGTGTCTTGAGCAGTTTTATAACACAATTCCGGATCGAATGCGTTGGTGGATTCTCGACAGGGCCGAGATAAACACTGTTGAGAAGTCTGCTGAACTCGCGGAAGAGTACGCGTCACGCCGCGTGTTGCTTGAAAGTCGTTGTAGAAGCAACAGCTACAAGCAACGGTACCGCGCTAGGCATAGAGCAGGCGAAACAGGCGCGAAGCCGGTTTTTAAGAATGCCGGAGCAGTAAAAGGGGACGACCGTTCAAAAGGAGAGGCGGACGCTAAAGTCCGATGTGAAAGAAGCGGGCAGCGCTCCCCAAGGGCGTCCGCAGAATTTTTTGCAGGGGGGGGGGGGGCCCCATTGGCTGTTGGCGCCGGAGGGGGGGGGGGTTATGTTCGTAGCAAAAAGGCACTATTTGCGGAGTAAATTTATTTATTTATAAATAAATAAAATAAATAAGTAAAATACACACATGAAAGAAAAATTACAAACAGCAAATTAAAGCGTGGCTAGGAGAGATACATTGGAGTTTATCAACGAAGAAACAATTAAAATTAATAAAAATGCAAAAAGATACTATCACTTCGTGGAGAAGAGTGCTCAGTCTTGCTGCATACGGGTTCTCGACACACCCGGATTGATGACCAGCACACAGCACAATATGTTCACAAACACGCAACGACAGTCAGTTAGTAAACAGCAACTGTAGACGCCTCGGATTTTTCTGGGCGAATTGCGTGATGACACGGGTGATAAATTCATTCCTGTGCTTCATTACACGCTCTCGGTGCACACTCATCATACAAAGGCCGTCCAGTCTGTCGTTTGTCATCGTTGAGCGTAGCCACGTTTTCACTCTCCTCATTGTACTGAAGGAGCGTTCGACCGTACAGGTAGTAACTGGCAAAGCCAGAGCCACCTCAATGGCTTTTGCAACACCAGGGAAGAATGTCTTGGCCTGATGTAGAAGCTCGCAGTAAGTTATTTCTGATGGGTCCCCAGTTTTGTTGCACCACATCTCGTACCAAGAGATGGCCTCTTCCTTGAAGTTGTCGATGCCGTAAAAGCACTGGAGTTCTTCGGCGAGAACAGCGAACTCAACACGGCTCAAGTGCTTCATTTTTGATGGATGCAGCTGGAGAAGTTTGAAGCTCCTCTCATTGCTTTCAGAAAAGCGCCGAGCTAAAGAAGCAGTGAGGGAGTCCAAGTACGGCACATATATTGCCACACGGTAGTATTCCTCCGGCGACTGAATCCCGTAGTTGTCTCGGTGGGCCTGACGAGAGACTTGTCTTGGCACAGATATCACCACATTTAAGTGATTGGCTGCCTCCCTTGCTGCATTCATGATGTTAGAGAACTCCTCTACAGCGTTCGTCCGGTGGCCGCGAAAAATACGTTGCAGCTCAGTGATGTGGTCATGCACAGAATGGAAGTCCATGGATACACCTTGCAGAATGTTCGTAACTGGTTCGAGCCGAGCGCTGTACTTCGCTACAATATGCAAGCAGACGATGAAAGATGAGCTTGTTGTTGCGCAGTAGAGGATGTGAGCTCGTTGTCTAGTTGCAGCGTTCGAGCATGATTCCGTGGACGCGAGCTCCTCGAGTGCTTCGACTATGGCCACGTAATGCTGAGAGAAGATCCTAATAGACTTATATTTTGCAGACCATCTTGTCTCACACAGCATCGGAATGTTCGGCACCAATTTTCTCCGGAGTACGCTCTCGCGGAAGAAGTTTATGGTTTGTTTGATTATGCCAATTGTGTTTCGAATTTCAGAGACGTCGTTCAGATCGTTGATGACGAGATTTAGTTTGTGACTTGCACAGTGGAAAAATAGTGCCTTCGGGAACTGTTTTTGTATAATTTTGTTCACTCCAGCTTCTTTTCCAGCCATTGTAGAGCATCCATCGTACCCCTGTCCAACGGGGTTCGAAAGAATCAGCCCGACATTCGTCAAAAACTTCAAGATTGCCGCGGCGATGCAAGCGGAGTTTAATTGCTCCAGCTCTACAAATCCCAAAAACTGCTCTCGAACGCACACTTCGGCTCCCGCCTTGTCAATAAAGCGAACGCCTATAGACATCTGCTCTTTTCCTGAAATATCTGCAGTTTCGTCAGCAAGAACGGAAAAAGCAAACGCTTTGTTAGCTTCGGTAACTATCTGCTCTTTCAGGATGTCGCCACAGATTGTGATGATCTCGTTCTGGACGCGGACAGAAGTGTACTTGGCATTGCCAGCAGAAGAAGCGAAGTGCTCCTGAAGTAGAGTATCTCCAGCTTCTACACGAAAGTCAAGCAGATCATTGAAGACTCCACTATCGGACTGCTTGCCGCGAATTGACAAGTCATGCGTCGCGCAAAAGACAATGGTGGAAACTATTGGAAATAGTTTCTCACGGTTCCTTTCAACTTGCGCGTGGAGTGCTCTGTTCAGCTGCTCTACAACGGGTAGCTGCTTGCCTTTCATCACATTTATAAAGTTCTGTGAGGCCGTCATTGCCTCCTGGTGCCATTGGGATTTTACGTGATCCCTGCACGCCTCGTGCATTTTTCTGTAGTTACTGAAAGCGCGCACGATAAAACTTCCTTGAGTACCCGGTGAACACGTGGAGGAAAAATGACGCAAAAACGACAAATAGCGCCTTTCGCTGTCGCTGAGTACGCAAGCCAGGGGGCGTAATCTCCCAGCCATTGATGTCGAAAAGGCCTCTTTCCAGGTGTTACATCCTTCTTAAAATCGTATGTAACATTTGGTGACCATGGCTTAGTAAGAAGACGTAACTTCAAAAAGTCCGGTATGCCAGTGAGTTTAGCTTTGCCTAGAAACTCTCCTAAGTCATATTCTTGAGGCAAGTTATTTGTTTTCTTGATGTTGTCTCCGGACTTCGATCCCAAGCAAGGAGAAAGGGAATCGTCTCGGCTTACTGCGTGACCGGAGCTCGCTGGTGAAGTTCCTTCCATGGAGACGACGACGTCGGCTACTGTCCGGTGATGAAAGGTTGCATCGCTCTGGTCAAATCCGGACTTAAATCCCAAGAAAGGAGAAATGGAATCATCTCGGCCTGCTGCATTACCTGAACTCACTGTTGACAGAGTCCCTTCCATGGAGTCGACGACATCAGCTACTGTCCGGTGATAAAAGCTTGCATCACTCTGTTCAAATGCTACACCGTTGTCACATATCACACCAGAATCTGCAGGGGCGCATTTGGATAACGCTTCGTCAGACAACCGCTGACGCTTGAAGAAGCGCCGAATGTCCATCATTCGGAACCGCGCGAGACAAAGCTGGCTATGGAGTTCTTCGGGGTTGGTAGTGTTAAAAATATATACACATTGATTGAAAAAACGGTTGAATGCGTACGTTGAAAACAAAAAATGACTACATATACAACGAAAACTTATTTACAAGATAAATGCACGCTCGCAGCTTCATACACCTCGCTCCATCTTGCTCGCGCAACCGCACAGTCGAGTATTTGCACACACACTACTCGCCGCTCGTCGTTTTCTCGTCCGCTGTCTTGATTGTTCTCAGCTTCGTTGACAACCGGCCACTAAAAATACCGAAGCACAAACACAGAGGCGCGCACACATGCAAGGGCCTACTTGCCGCAGTATCCCCGAATACGCACTGTTGGAGTTGAGGGTTCAGGACAGGAGTGCCGCTGAGCGAAGAGGTAGATGGCGAAAGGAGAATAGGTTTATTTACATTTTACATTGGTGGTTAGAAGTGAGACGATTCTGCCGCATCCGTTGTCGAGTTTTATATCCTTCTTGTTCCCTAAAGTCCCTAGGTTGAGGACGCCCTTGCCGGAGTGGGAGGGGCCTAGAGCTTTCACCTGTGCGCACACACACGACACTGCACTCATGGTCACGCCCCCTTCACATGTGGAGTCTGAGGGAAAGAAGGTTGTCGTCGAGGTAGCGTTGACGGCGGTAGGTGATGGCCTCCGGCCAGCCAAAGGTTTCTGCGGGTCACCGACATCTGTTGATCATCAAATGCCACCCGCCGCTCGAGGCCAGACGCGAGGTCACGAAAACGCCGAAAGTGGTTCCTCGTGCTTGGGTCGGAGATGAGGCCCGCCAGCTTGTCGCGGTGCTTGGGCACGCCAAAGAGCAACCGGAGACGAGGCCCTTTGTTCCCTGGCACGGTCACGGCAAATGGGGAAGATAACGTTCGTCTCCCCGAGGCGGCGGCGGCGTTCTACACGTGCAGGCACTTTGTGAAGGGGGTCTGGTTTTGTTCCTGCACTCCAACCGGGCAAACTCCGTAATTGAAGTCAGCTGGCACCTGGGTCCTCTCGGTGCTTGTGGTCCATGGCGGCAGGCCCGAAAGCAATCACCCTCAAGTCGCTAGCAGCCATACACAGTAGAAACAGGCGTGCTGGCGGCCACCCGGCGAGACTTGTTGTCGTCGTTCCTAATAGCACTTTGGGGGTGAAAGGAACGCCTCGCGACTTCCGAGGGGAAGGGACACTCGCCACTCCGGTCGGAAAATTTGTTTTGTGTGTTTTTATGGGGTTCAGAGCCCCAAAACGACTCAGGCTATGAGGGACGGAGTAGTACAGAGTTCCGGATAATGTCGACCACCTGGGTCTCTTTACCATGCACTGACATCGCACAGTACATGGGCGCTGTTGGGATTTGAGGCCCAGCCAGAGGTGACAGGCGAGCCAGGCGAGCCAGGCAGGCGCCATCGGGCTGCCTTGACCAAAGGCGCTGGCTTCCGGAGAAGATGCAAGGAACGCTGGTGTGGGGGCGCCTCTGGAGACTGCGTCGCCGTGAACAAAAGCAACTGCTAATCCCCTTTGCCGAAGATTCTGAAAGCGGCGCTTCTACCGAACTGCGCTCTCCCGTGGATCGGAGGAGACAGCGAGCGGCGGCGGCGCCAACTCATCGCCTGCTTGCCCTTGAGCAGCCCGACAAAGCGGGGGTGGACACGGCTGATTTGTCCCTCCCTCCTGAAGAATTCATCGGTGGCCGGATTGTGCACTGTCTGCCTCCGTGTGGCTATCTCTCTAGAGATCAAAGAAACAGGCACCCATCTCAAGACGCCTCGAAACACATGCTCGCCGGTGCCGCTGTATGTCTGCAACGACGCGTCCCCGGACGCGGCACTTCGCAGATGTGACCCAGAGCTGGAAGCGGGGCCGCTTTTACTCTTTTTGCTGAGCGCACCGCCGCCCCTGGTGTGCGGCCATCACTCACGGTTAGAGTGAGTGATTTTCCAGGGGGGTGCAGCCGCCCCCCCTTGCCCCCCCCTCCGGACGCCCATGGCGCTCCCATCTGTGTGTCAGCGACCAGCCTAGGAACCCCGCTTGGTCAGCTGGGGACACAACCGTTGCTCAGGGAAGTAACGGCAGGGAAGGTTTAAGCCCAGAAGCAGATGCTGCTTTTAAAAGTGAGTCAGTTATCTCTCAGGAAGAGAGTAGTGAGCTCACAGGCCAGCGCAGTGAAGGAATCAAAGGAGACCCTCCTTCGATGCGGCTAGTGAGCAATAGTAGCCAATTATTGGAGGCGCTTTGCTGTAATCAGAGTGACCGTGAGTCACCCGAGTGCGTCGCTGAAACGCCAGGCCAGAACGCAACGTTAGCCAAAGAGTGTGGTTCAGATAGAGTTGCGGGCCAGGTAGTTAGTTTCATGGGGTCGGATCGCAATCCTCAGGAGAGCAGATTGCTAGACTCAGCGGAAAGTAAAGTGCAGTCGGAACAATTTGAGGTTACGACGTGCAGTGGCTATTCGAAAGCGCGAGCCGTTAGTTCAATTTCAAATGTGAAAGGCGGCTCGGTGCTGAGTCACAAAGGAGATCTGAAGGGTGAGGGCACCACGAAAAAGGGACGTGCAAGAAAGAACAGCTAGGGCAGTTTTCGGAAAGCGGCTGCGCCCAAGGAGAGCCAAGCCAAGGGGTAGTCCACAGACAAAGGACGGGACAAAAACGTCATAAGGGTGAAGGCACGTCAACAATGTAATCGTGCAAGACTTTCACCACGGCACTCCAGATGCGATATATAGGCACCGCATGCAGGCCAAACTGACTAGACGGGTTCAAAGAAAGCGAAAGCCACCTGCCCCATTGTAGCGACACGGCAGAAGTTTTTGCACGAGGAGTGAAACGCGCAGTGGGCCACAAAGAAGAGCGCACTGCTACCGCGTGAAAGAATGCAGCCGAACGTGCGCCTGGAAAAAAAAGGAAAGGAAGGGTGTTCAGGTACTGAGAAAGGAAGGCACCCAGGCATTTTTTTTTCATATTCGATCGTCCTCTCCCTCTCGCATTCAACTTTTCATGTGCTGCTCAGGTGTTGGAGACGCGCGGCCGAGGGCGGAACGAATCATTGTCGCGTGGCGTCTGGAGCTCGCAAGGGCCAGCGCCCACTTAAGACCTTCGGGTTTTGTCATGTACCGCCTGCTAAAGCTACTGTCGGTCAGCGACCGCGCAGGGCGCGGCTGAAGAGTGTCCCGCTGCTAAAAAGAAATGGGCTGTTGTTTTGTCGCTATCAGGACAAGCATATGTATCGCGATAGAAAGCCCCGAGCTAAGATAACTCTATTTAGTAGACGCAAACTCAAAAGGCCGGATAGATGCGAACCTCACACCGAGCGAAAAGGAACGGTGTCACTTGCCACCACGAACAAAGAAAAAGAAAGGACGGTTCCACCGGAAGCGTTACGCACGCGAAATGGAAAGTCGTGTCTGGCGCGCAAGGCGTAAGGAAATGGACAAGTCGTCAGCAAGAGAAAGCAAATCGTTCTCGTCTTGTTCCTCCCGTAGAAAATGGAGAGACAAACGCAGGGAGACAGACATGCGTAGCTCTGAGGTAAAGCTGCTCGCCATTTCAACGTACCCCCCACCGAAAACAAAGGAAGTTGTGAGAGCCTTTCTCGATCTTGTAGGGTACTACCCGCAATACATACCGCGGTACTCGGACATCACTAGCGCCCTCACCGACGCTTTGCGCAAAGCTGAACCAGAGCGCGTCGCCTGGAACCCCGCGAAAGAAAAGTCCTTTCTCACTCCAAAGAAAGCCCTGATGAAGGATCCCGTGTTAAAGTCCCCGGATTATACAATACAGTTCATAATACAATGTGACGCGAGCAACAGGGGAATGGGTTCTGTGCTTTGCCAGACAGATGATCAAGGGGACGAACACCCAATCCTTTATGTAAGCAGGAAGCTCAGTGCCAGGGAAGAAGCATACAGCGCTTCTGAAAAGGAATGCGCGTGCCTGGTGTGGGCGATAGAAAAACTTGCCTGCTACGTGTCTGGTACGAAGTTCATCGTACAAACGTACCACTGTCCTCTAACCTTGCTAAAACGTATGTCGGGCAAAAATGGTCGCCTCCTGCGCTGGAGCCTTGCTCTGCAGCAATTCAGCTTCGAGGTTCATTACAAAAAAGGAAAGGCAAATGCCAACGCAGATGGCTTAAAGGTGCACTGAAGAGGAAGCTGAACTCGTCTTTTTGCCGCGGGAACTCGATATACACGTTCCTAGCATTCTTAGAAAGTGCAACTTATTGCCCTGTGTGGCCGATTTCCCTAATTAAATCGAATTAACGTCCGGCTCCCGCCTTTTTTTTTAATTCTCCCTCGTACGGTGGGCGGAGTCGACCAACGCGTGGAGTGCCCTTCAGCCAGCTCCGTGGAGGCTTTGCTTTCGCTTCATTTTGTTTGTTAGGTTTCCGTGAATAAATAGTTTCATTTGCAGTTAATATAACCGCTAAATAAGCCCGCAGAAATAAAAATACGCGCGGACTATTTGCTTCCACGGACTACTACGTATTACTCCGCCGATGGCAGAGCGGCAAGCCGCCACGGGACTGGGTGAAAGGCACTCCCCGCGTTGGTCGACTCCGCCCACCGTACGAGGGAGAATTAAAAAAAAAAAGGCGGGAGCCGGACGTTAATTCGATTTAATTAGGGAAATCAGCCACACAGGGCAATAAATCGACGTTTCTAAGAATGCTCGGAACGTGTAGATTGAGTTCCCGCGGCAAAAAGACGAGTTCAGATTCCTCTTCAGTGCACCTTTAAGCCGATGCTTCTGAAAAGGGAAAGGAATAGATGAGATTTGGACGGGCTGTTACTTTTTTTGCTGTTTTGTAATCTCCTGTTTCTTTCTTTTCTACTCGCGAAGAAAATGGTCTGTGATGCGACGGTGCACTCGCGATTGAACCTGTCGCCTGTCAGCGAAATTATTGGTAAAATAGAAGCCTGGCAGATCTCTGGGGAGATGGAAGGGCATTTGCTGGCTGTTGTTGTGTCCGGTCCAGACCACCTCCCTTCCAGACCTGAAGAGACCGGTTGGCGAGCCGTTCACGGCCGGTGGACAAAGACTAAGCCCCGACCTCGGCACTTCGAGAAGTGGCTGCGGACCTCTTCCCTTCGTGCACGATTTTCCGGGCGGGCGCGAGCTGTTGTGAACGTGAATTTCTAACACCGGAACGCTCCCAAGGATGGCGTCCAGGCCTGCGTCTCAACGAGCCTGCGCGTCCTCTTTGTGGAGAGTGTTGCGCGTTCGGCCGGTGAGCTACAGAGACGCTCCCCAAGGACGGCGTCCAAGCCTGCGTCTCTCCGAGCCCGCGCGTCGTCATCGTGGAGCGCGTTGTGCGTTCGGGCCGGACAGCTACCGGAACGCTACCCGGGTTGGCGTTCAAGCCTTGAAGGCCAATCAACCACCAGGACGCTCCTGATTGGACGAAAAGGGGCGGGAGAGTCTGTGCCGACTCTATTTAAGGGCTCCCGTCTCCTTTGTCTGTGTCATTTCCTGTTGTGTTGCATCGTGCTATGTATCGTGCGACTCGCTGCTTGTAAATATGTAAATACATATACCTTTTTTTCACGCTGCTCCTTATCAACCCCCCGTCTCTTCATTGCTCCGACCGGTCGGCGACAGCGGACCCGCGTCCCGACGGCAATTGAGAGCCCGCGTCTCAACACCACCCATGCTGACATCCGCTTACTCGCACTCACACTCACGTCCACTCATACTCACATCCACTCACTCGCACTCACACTCATCTCCACTTACACTCATATCCACTCACTCACACTCATGGCCACCCATGCTGACATCCGCGGACTCACACTCACATCCACTCACTCGCACTCACACTCATCTTCACTTACACTCATATCCACTTGCACTGTTTTTCTAAGCGCCTACGTATACTTTCACAGGTTAGTGAAATGTTTCCCTACTAGTGGCATTGATTTCACTTTCGCTGTGACTGCTGCTGCTACACACTGTGATCTGTAGATTGCGCTTGTTTTCACTGGGCTGTTCTTGCTGTGGCGCGATTTCAAACTGCATGTTTTTTTTCTTCTTCATAAATGGCAATGTCGAAAAAACTTACTAAACTATTTGATGAGCTGAAACGAGAACTTAAACAAGAGTTCCGTGAACTACGCGAAAGTCTCGAACGGGACTTAAGAAAGGACATACGCGAGATAAAAGCTAGCCTAGCATTTATAAATGACAACTACGAAGAAATGAAAACGTCTGTGAACCGCGTTGAGACAGAGAATGAGGAACTGAAAGCATCCGTAAACGAACTACAGGAGGAACGCGACGCTTTACGAGCGGAGCTGAAAGCGCATGAAGTAAGACTCTTACAAAACGAGCAACACACGCGATGTCACAACGTTGAATTGAAGGGTGTACCAATGAAGCAGAATGAAGACATTGTAGCGTCCGGCGACGTTATAAAGCGCAGGCGCTGCGATCAGCGTTCCCGCGATAGAAAAAAATAAAGAACGACAGCGCGTGCTCGGAGCGCACGCCCGGCACGGCAGTTCGGAACTAGAAGCCTGCCACGCTGGTCATCTTGCTCAGGTGCTCCGCTGCGACCCCGCTAATCTTCAACAGTGGTGACCCGGCGAACCGTGCCTTCTATCGCAGCGGCGTCCTAGCATGGCCTACTGGCAGCACCCAAGTTTCGACCCGCCGCTCCCAGCGTTCCGGCCTGCAGGCGTCGGCGGGTGGTTCGCCCAACTGGAGGCTGCGATGTACAGTCTTTGTCAAAAGTAACCAGGCTGCATGGTTTGCTTCGCAGTCGTAAAGTAAAGCTATTATGCCAGCTCTCAAGCTCTAAATTTCTGTATGGTAAGGAGAACCCCTCTTCTCACCTTTGAAGAGCTTTTTGATCTTTAGGGAAGCCATGAGGGCTCTACTATGCGAATGAGAAGCAAACCGTGCAGCCTGGTTACTTTTGACAAAGACTGTACCTGAACGGCATTACCATCCAGCCGTTCAAACACGCAGTCCTTTGCGACATCCTCCCGCCCGACCTCCTGCGTCGGCTCACCTACTCTGCCTTCGGCTGCCGGCCATACGATGAGCTGCGTGCGGCCGTCTTGGCCGACTTCGGCGCCTACTATGTTCCGCCGCCGCTCTACGACGCAGCGGACCCGTTTTCGCCACCGCCAGCCTCTGGCCCTGCACCGGCCTCGCTCGCGCCCACGCAGCCTTCATCAGAACCCGGCCCGCCTCAGCAGCTTCTCGCCGCCTCGCCGCCACTCCAGTCCAGCGTCTCCGGCCCAGCTTCTTTATCACCGACCGCACCAGACGCTGCCGCATCGCTTCCGGCAGCACATCCTGCTACCCCGGTTACGCTAGCAGCACTGTGCGACGACTCCACGGCCCCAAGTCCGCACTCATTCCCTCAGCAGCTCGGTGAGGTGCCTGGCCCACCGCGGTTTGCCACGTCAGCGCACTCGGCGACAGATGCGCCTCGCGCCACCCTGTTCAGCGCCTCCGGCCATACCGCCTCCCATACGGACGATACAGCATCTACGGCACAGCCCGGTGAGCAACTTCTCTTATCTGCAATAGTGCCGCCGTCAGTCGCGCTCTTCCTCGACGAGTGCCCCACTCCGCCAACTTCTGTACCCTACTGCGTAGCATCGCTGCCAGCCGAACGCTCACCTGCCGCCTCATCGCTCATTCCGCTCAAGTCGTCAGTCACTGACCTGAGCGATCGTGCTAAAGGCGAAGTGAGTTTGCCGCCACCGCAGCATATGCCACATACCAGCCCCACTACCCCGGCGGCCACACCGCCTGCCCAAGAGGCCCCACCCCAAGCCCTCAGCTCGACACTGCCGCAGCAAGCGTCTGCTTTGGTGCCTGACTTGAGCCACCTTCGGCAACGAATGGTCGAGCTACCCACACCGAGTAGTGCGGCAGTTGTTCATCCAAAAGCTGTGTCTTTTGCTGCCAGCCAGCCATCTGATGTAGCAGTCTCAGCTGCACGGCCTGTCACTGCAACAACCTTTTTGCAGCCACCTACAGCCGACCATGCTCACACGCGCATCATCCCTGGCCAACCGCTCCGGACTGTCGATCCCGCTTCACCCAAGCACCTGACATTGAGCCCTGCAACTTCCTCCGCCATCGTCACGGCTCTCATCGTTGTGTCGACGGTCACACCTGTGCTAAATACTGTTACAGCTGCTGCTGTCGCAGCACAGCTGCTGTCAGTCCACGGAGCCGTTTCGCCCACTCCAGTGCTTGTGACGACGTACTCGGCGCGCCAGATTTCCACCGACAAAAGCTCCAACGTCCCAACACCGACGACACTTGTGTCCGCGGGCAGCGCTGCAGTCGGTGACGGCCCGACCATGGCCTCCCCTGCTCCCATGTCCGTTGTCAGCTCGGCACCCTGCATCATTCGCCCGTTGCGCAGCAGCAAGGCTCGTCCACCTGAGCCGGCGCACTCCACCCGACGGCTCTTCCCGGCCCCTGACCTGAACTTACCGGACCTCGTAGCGACCCCGTGGGGACACTGTTACTCTAGCTGCCTGCTTGCCTGCCGTGGCTACTCCATCTCTGCCCCGTCGGTGCGTACATTTCGACGTTCCGTCTAGGCGGGGGGCCCTGTAGCGTCCGGCGACGCTATAAAGCGCAGGCGCTGCGATCGGCGTTCCCGCGATAGAAAAAAATAAAGAACGACAGCGCGTGCTCGGAGCGCACGCCCGGCACGGCAGTTCGGAACTAGAAGCCTGCCACGCTGGTCATCTTGCTCAGGTGCTCCGCTGCGACCCCGCTAATCTTCAACAACATCACAGAGATTGGCGATAGGATAGCTAGAATGGTTGAGTTTCCACTTGAAAGTGGAGACATTGAAGTTTGCCACCGCGTTCGAACTGCGGGAAATGCAGATGCTCCAAACATAGTGGTGCAATTTGCCCGCAGATCCGTTCGTGATGCCTTCCTTGCGAAAGCTCGAAAGCAGAGGATAACGTCAGAGGACATTGAACTTGAACCGAAGACACAAATATTCACCAATGAGCACTTGAGTCCTTCAATGAAAAAGCTGTTTGGTGCAGCAAATGCTAAAAAGAAAGAACTGAAGTGGAAGTAAGCATGGACTCGGAATGGCAAATTATATTTGCGCAAAACTGACACGTCAAATGTCATTGCGATCACCCACCAGGATGATCTGCGCAAAATTGCGTAGTTGTACCTGCTGGCATCCAACCTAAGTACTAGTTCCGTGACATGGGTTATGAGCCACATGAGGTTACGCATTTGGTTAAACCTCAAACAACTGCTTTGTCTTTTTTCCACTTAAACATTAGATCCTTAATAAACAAAGAAGAAGAATTAACTATTCTACTGGGTACTCTCGAAGTTCCGCTCACAGCAGTAATGTTGACTGAAACGTGGTACACTTCGGCATCGAATGTGTATCACCGTCCTGGTTATCAATGCTTTTATCAAAACCGAAACGATAAAAGAGGAGGCGGCGTCGCGCTTCTACTTAAAGATACAATATCTTGTGAAATGGTCGAGGAATACGCGGCAACAACTGCTGATTACGAAGTGCTCACTCTGCGAAGTTCAAACCAACTTTTTTGTGTCATGTACACGCCACTATCTGGCGGCATAAGTCATTTCTTAGCATTTCTCGGAAATATCTTTAGCTATGCATCATACGAATCTATAGATATGGTTTTAGGTGGTGACATCAACATAAATATGCTTTCAACTTCGCATTCACAAAAAGAACTCCATTCTTTAATTGCAGTGAATGGTTTCTTTAGCTCAATAACAAAGCCCACACGAGTGACTATAGATAGTACGTCTTTATTAGATGTCTTCATTACAAATATTGACACTAATTTAATAACCGCAGACGTTGTTTACACAGATATTAGTGACCACCTTGGAATCTTTATGCTAGTTAACAAGCCCGCGCATGTTAACAAAAGGAAAAGGTGAATAATTTCTACACAGTCTATAACTAATAAAAATCTTGATTCCTTTTGTCATGCTATTAGCCAACAGACTTGGAAAAATGTTTTTGAGGCGGATAGTAGCGATACTGCTTACTATAATTTCATGAAATCATTTAAAACTATATATGACGCGCACTTTCCACTAAAAAAAGTGGACGCGCCCTCTAGGGCTAGGAAACCTTGGGTAACGTCTGAGTTGCTCCAAATGATAAAACATAAAAATAGGTCGTACGCACAGTTTGTAAAAACTAAAGATGCAAATTTGTTTAGCCAATTCAAAAAGTACAGAAATAATCTTACATCAAAACTGAAGATCGCTCGAGCTCATTTTGCAAATATATTTTGGAGCTCGACTGAACAAAGATTGGATCTTATCTGGAGGAAATTAAATTTCTTATTACAGCCAACTAACCCTGATCCTCCTGATAACTTTCAGCATGAGGGAAAGCGTATTTGTGACACTGGCTTAGCTGATACTTTTAACAACTTTTTTATCCAGCAAGCTTCTCAGAGTCAAATGGGCAGCAGTCAAGATTACACTGCATTCTCGAAAAGAAGCAACAGTTCATCATCACTTTTCTTTGCTCAGACAAACTGCGCAGAAGTTTTCTCGTGTATGAGCACAATTAAAAATAGCAAGTCAGTGGAGACAAGTGGCCTCCAAATTGCGTCCATTAAACATGTTCTTCACCTTATATTGCCACGTATCATTGCAGTGTGTGTTCGTTCACGCACAAGGCAGCAGGAAAGGGTCGTTATCACTTTTGTTCGTGGCGCGAGAAGCGACCAGACTAATCTCGATTGTTCGCAGCCATGAAAGGCTGCATCTAGGTTTTTCCAGACTACCGTAGATGATCTTGACCTGTTATCTGGAAGTTTCCTTGCCGGCTTTAAATTGAGCGATGCCGCGAGCGGCGGACATTCGTAGTTCGACGACAGACGAGCACGTTTGTTGCTGCCCGAGCTCGTCCAGAACCAGCGAAGTTTTTTCGGCGCTGGCTTGCTGAGAAGTTTTGACAAGTGCAGGCGGGCCTCGGATCCACTGCGACCCCGAGGATCCGCAACCAGCCTCCCAGCCCAGGCGCCGTGCCTTTGCCGGTGCTCGGGCAACTTCCTGGCCTTCAAGCAGCAGCCCAGTCGGCCGCCCGTGACGTCATGGGAGGCCCGGGACCTGCTGCCCCTTCGGTGTTCCGTGCGCCGCCCCCAAAGGCGCACTGTTTTTCGTTCACAGTTACATCCGACGCGACAGCTGACGACATCGTCGACGGCATCGAGTTGGTTGTCGGCCCGAAAGGGCTAGAGAGCCTCCAGCACCATGGAGGCATGAAGTTCTGCGTCGCCATGGCCTCGGCTGCGGCGGCGGAGAAGATGCTCGTGGAAGGCGCCTTCAACGTGAACGGCACTTCCGTCCCAGTAGCCTGCGTGGGTCCTGCCGTGGTCCACGTGACGGCTTTTCGTGTGCCGCTGTTCGTGGGAGACGCGGCGCTGGCAGCGGCACTGAGCTCTTTCGGCAAGGTGCTGGACATCACCCACCCCGTCCTCAAGGGCCGTCGTCACGTCGGCAACGGGACGCGCGTGGTCCGGATCTAGATGAAGCAGGCGGTGCCGAACTTCTTGACCGTCCAGGGCCACCGCGTCATGTTTGACTACCGAGGCGTCCGGAAGGTGTGTTCCCGCTGCGGGCAGGACGGCCACATCGGCGCGGCGTGTCGAACGCCGCGGTGCGCTCGCTGCGAGGTGTTCGGCCACGACACGGCCGGATGCGGAGCGGCTTGCAGGCGCTGCGGTGGAAGCCACGCCACAGCGGACTGCCTGCGGCCACGGTCCTATGCGGCGGCCGCCGCCTCGAGGAAGGAAGCGAGTAAGGACAACGTGGCCGCAGAAACGCGGAGCCCACCAACCGTCCGGACGCCTGTTGCCGACGAGCACCCAACGACCAGCCGCCCGAGGGAGCCCGAACCCGCCCCCGCGACGGAGGTGCCCGTGAAGGAGCAGCTCGAGGGGACGCCTTCAAACGAGGTGGAGCCGTTCGGTGCTGTTTTCGCGGAACCCTTGCCGCCGCTACCCCGCACAGCTTCCTTCAACACCGAGAGCAGCAGCGGCGATGAGTCGAGCGTGGCGTCGGGCGACCTGGTGGACGTACCGGACAAAGTCACGCCGCTTCGCCTGACAGGCGACTTGACGTGCGGCCAGGTGTCAGGAACGACGACTCCTGGAGGTGCGGACGACGCGCGCTTCCCGTCACCAGCCAGCCACACCCTCCCATCGGCGACCCTGGCGTCGGCATCGGCTTCAGCTGCGAGCGTCGCCAAGACCACGCAGCAACCGGTGAGCGAGGCCACAAGCGCCGACGGCCCCGAAAACATGGACTTTTCCCGACCAGACTTCAAACGTGCCCACCCCCAATCATCGGAATCCGAAGGGACTGTTAACGAACGTTCTAGCAAAAAAGTGCCGCGCGCGCCAAGCGCCGCCCATGGCAGCGCTCTTTAGGTTGTATGCTATGCCGTCGGTGCTCTTGGCAGTCATGGCGATTGTGCATCTCCTCTCCCTGAATGTTCGGGGATTTCAATCCGTAGACAGACAGAGAGAGGTGATGCACTTTGCCAGGGCTAGGGGCGTCGACATCCTGTTTTTACAGGAATGCAACTTCCGTACTTCACTTGATGTGCTGAATTTCACCACCCGGTTTTCTGTTTTTGCTTATTTTTCGTTGACTGATTTTCATATGTGCGGTGTTGGTGTCGTTTTTGTAAACCCCTGCCTGCGCGCGGGTGCTCATTGCACTTTCGGGCTGGACGGCCGCACTCTTGCGGTCGACTTCACACTAAACCAGCGGCGGGTACGTGCGTTGGTTGTATATGCGCCAGCACGGCGGACTAATAGTTCTGATTTTTTTGAGCGCCTCGACTCATTCCTCCTTGATCCCTACCCCACTTTCATCGTCGGTGACTTCAATTGTGTACTTAACATCGACCGTGACGTCCGCGGACAGGGTCACGGTCGCCGTTATTGCGGTGCCCCCGCGCTCCGCGATCTCGTGACTCAGTTCCGCTTGTCTGACGCGTGGGTGCAGCTTCACGGGGATGCCTTTGGAGCAACGTTTGAGAGAGCACAGTCAGCGAGTCGGATAGACAAATTCTATTTTCCACCAGAGCTCGCTTCTTTTGTCGTTAGCTGCGAAGTTCTCGCGTTCCCTGCAGGCACGCCGGTGATTTCCGATCACCACCCCTTGTCAGTGAGGCTCGACTTTGGTGAGGACACCCCACGTACTGTTACGTGGCGCATGGACACGAGCCTACTGGCGGACCCGGAAAGCGTGGCGTCGCTGCGTACGGCGTTGGCAGCATCGTGCAGGAGCTTCGTTGCGACTGATTCATGGGACACACTCAAGGCTAGTTGGCAAGCAACCCTGGTGGCGGCCGGTCAAGACCGCAGACGCCGGGTAACTCATGCACTGAATGACACCCTCAAGCGCATCCGTATAGTGCAAAGGGGAGCACCCTTAACCTTTGCCATGAGCGATTACCTGAGTCTACTTAAAGCACGTTACCACGTGTTGCTCTGCCAGTCATCACGGGCAGCTAGTCGTGCACACCAGCTCGGGCGGCCGATATCAGACCCGGCTGTGCTACGACACGTACGCGCAGGCACGGCAGAGGAATTCGCTCCCGCTGCTGTGCCTTTCGTGACACTCCCAGACGGCACCCAAAGCAAAACCGCGTCCGATATCTGCACGATCTTCGCAAGCCACTTTTCGAACCTGTTCTCTACGGACAGTTGGCTACATCTTCAAGATGGTTATGACGGGCTTCTACAAAGTTTTTTTGGAAACTTGCCACGAGTAGCTGAAGAGTTGCATGAAAACCTTTGCGCACCAGCCACAAGCCAAGAGCTGCACGCCATCCTGCAGAGTATGAATGCAGCCTCTGCCCCCGGTCCAGACGGCATTCCAACAAGTTTTTATTCAAACTTTTTTTACGAGATCCAAGGAGCGCTCCTGACGATGGTCAACGGCTTCCTCGCGGATGGGTTACGTCCAAACTCTTTCCGCGAATGTCGCATCATACTCATTCCGAAAGCGGGCGGTGACCCCTCCGACCCGCAAGCATGGCGGCCCATAAGCCTCTTAAACGCAGATTACAAAATAGTCACATCTTTACTGAACACAAGAATGCGGACGATCCTACCTCACCTAATCCACCGGGCTCAAACCAGCAGCGTGCCTGACCGCTCTGTGTTTGATGCATTGGCACTCACTAGAGACCTGTTCACATTTGCCAGCAGGACGGGCTTCAGCGGGTGCTTTGTTTCACTAGACCAGGCGAAAGCATTCGATCGGGTGGAACACTCGTATCTGTTCGGAGTCCTTGAAGCCTTCGGATTCCCTCCGCAAATTGTCAGCAGGCTGCGCTTACTTTACGCAGACCTGAATGCTCGTCTCTCCGTAAACGGCCACCAGAGCGCTCCCTTCTCAGTCACCAGGGGCATAAGGCAAGGATGCCCTCTCTCCCCAACATTCTTCGTGTTGTGCCTGGATCCACTCATCCGGCGCATTAACGACAGCCCATCCATACGCGGCTTCCCTCTGCCTGGCCAGGGCCAAATCAAGGTATCGGCCTACGCTGATGACGTGTCGCTTTTCCTCAAGGACGAGGATAGCTACGCCGCTTTTTCGCGGCTGTTTCTCGAGTACAGCGAGATATCTGGGGCCCTATTGAACAGGGGAAAAAGCAAGGCACTAAGGTTTGGCACCTTCACACCGAACCTTGTGGGCGAGGTGGAGTGGGTGCAGGGAGTGAAAGTCCTGGGAGTAGTATTCCTCGCCAGCGGAGAAGTAGCCCGCGAAACCTGGACTAACCTCCGCACGAACGCTGAGAAACGCCTCTCGGTGGCGTCAACTTTCCGCCTTTCAATGGCAGAGCGCTGCTATATAGTTAAGTCCACAATCCTAGCCGCATGTTTTTTTGTCGCCCGCGTCGCAAACCCACCGCGCACGTTTGCGCGCAGGCTAACCTCGGCCTGTGGCTCTTTCGTTTGGGCGGGCAAAACCGAACTTGTGTCACGAATGTTCATGCGCCTTCCATCGTACATGGGTGGGTTTGGTATACCTTGTATCCACACCATGTGCAATGTGCTCGCCTTGCGAGGAGTACGAGATCTTGTACGCAACCCAGACTATCCCGGGAGAACACTCCTCACATATTTTCTGGGTACAGCGCGTAACGTGTTTTTTTCACAACACGTGGTTGGCCCTACAGCCGAGCAGCCGCCGGCATTTTTCGTTAATGTGCGTCGCACACTGACGTCGTTGACTGCCAGCGTGCCCGATCTGGATGTTGATGAAACCCCACCCTCCAGAATGTGTGAAGCACTAACGGTCGCTGCGCTGACCCGCGAACAACTCCAGAAAACGAGACGGGCACGCTGGCGCCAACTGACCTCAGCTACGCTTCCTGCAGATGTCAGGGACTTCGGCTGGCTGCGAGGCTGGCGGGTCCTGCCCACAAGAGACCGCCTTGCGGCGTGGGGCGTGGCGCCCTCCGCCCGATGCCCGCAGTGCGGTCTGCTTGAAACTTTGCAGCACGCAATGTTTGAGTGTGTAGTTGCGCGCACTTTTTGGACATTAGTGTCACGCATGTTTTTAACCCGCCTGGAAGCGCGCACTAGTTCTCCCGAAGTGTTTCAAAATATGCTCTTGTGTGTCGGCATGTTCGTTTTGTGGCGGCAGCGTGGAGTGGCATCCTTAAATGGGCGTCCGCAAAGAACAATGTTCCCAATGTTGCAGCGCTTGCGCCTCTTTGAACAAGCATGCATGGACGCTCTGTCAATGAGCGAGGCTGAGTTCTTGCGCAAATGGTCGACATACTTTATCGTCCTGCGCGGCGGTCGAGTATCGACATTTTTACTGCATTACTGACATGCTCAGTGCTGCGTCACTGCGCATGTGCTTGAATGATCAGAGAATTAAGTTCATCTGTTTTGTTGTATTTTCTATGCTATGACAGATAAAATAAACTTCTCTTTCTACGCCGCCACTGAGTGATTCAGTTCTTTTACGGGCGCAAGTCAGCCCAAATAAAGAGCTTCGTTTCCAAGACTGGTTGGTGTCTTCCTGACCGCTGGACTGCCGTCACTACAACGTGACATCTGGTGGAGGTGCTGGGTAGCCTTCCAGGTACTGGACAACCCCTGCAAGTCGTGACGCCAGCCCTTTGAGTTATTCGCCGAAAGACCTGACTCCAGTCTACCACGCAGCCTCTGGAGCCTCCAGCCATGACTTACGCCTCAGCAGTGCGCCGTCCTGTACCTCGACGACGGGACCCGAGCCCCTATCGCCGTTAGCCAGCTGCGCTGGAGCGCCGCCCTCTCGCCCCAACTCGCCCGTCCTACGAGCATCGTACACGGCCGAGGAAATGCGTCGAGTGGAGAACACCCGACCAGCGCCGCCCACAATGCTTCCACTGCGGAGAAGCCGGTCACATTCTCCGGTACTGCCCATACAGGAGAATGGGCATCCGAGGGTTCCCTTACGACGCCCCACGACCCCGACCCGGCCAGCGACCAGCCGAAATCGAGGATTCTTTGCGTCGGGAAGGATACTCATCGCCGAGCCGCCTATCGCGTTCTCCGTCGCCATCGTCACCGCGCTAAAGGCCGAGTCACACTGAGGAAACAGTCCGCCAACCCGTCCGACAAAACAGTGTTTTCGTCGGGTTGGCGATCCTGTCACACCGCGTCAACACGAACAGAGGGTAAACATGTCGCTGTCTCCCGCCAGCCTGTGTTGGCCACATGTGCGCCGCTTGTTCACAAACTCTCTGTCACACCGGAAAAACCACCTCAATCGCGTTCCCCGGCGCTTCTCTGCCTTTGCTCGCGCGCTCTCCTCCGTGCGTGTGCACAACCGCGGAAACTGGAGACACCTTGCGCTGTCGTAGCTACTGGCGGTTTTGCAGAATATCGGACGAACTATGATCGTGCGCGGCGGCTGAGGTGCAGCCTTGCTCGATTCTGACTCGGACGACCAGCGGCCACCGCAGAGAAACCGCGCTGGATGATCGACTGGCTGAGAAGGGCGCCTGAGAAAGGCGTTTTCGAAAACTTCATGCGAAAGAATTAAACACGGACAACATGCGTCTACTTTCTGTGCCCTGTGTCTACTTCTACACATTTTGTGTTTTGCGCTGCTGTTCCACAATGCATTATCAACCCGGCCGGTCACTACAAATCACGCCACAATCTCGGCCGATTCATCGAGTTTGTTCCTCGCTCTGAGAGTACTAAAAAAAAAGATATAATTGTACGCATCATTCTTGCAATCAAATGGGAACCCAGTAAAGTTATTCTGATTGCTATCTCAAAGAAAAAAATGCAGCACTGCTTTCTTCTTCATCTCAAGTTCAAAAATAGCAGGACAGGTAACTGGTAACTCGCGCTCACCTGTGAAATACAGTCCCAACTAGCGATCTCTTGAAACACAGATTCCTTCAGATCACACCGTTGATATTTTGGGTCTGTTATATTCCATGGAAAACGCCTCTCTTCAATCATCGCGATCAGGTCACTTTCCTGGCGGCACGAGTACGACGGCAGCATGTTCACGCGAGCAGCTGGCACGCTCGTATGCCGGCTCCTGCTCGGGTGGTTCTAGCGCACAAACCCGTCAAGAAACTTCTGGAATCCGCAGCCGAGGCAGTCCCTGGAACAGGACATTCCTTTTGGCTCCCTACAGAACCGCGTTCGTCAGAAGTGTACGCTTGCTCACAAGAATGCGACGGGGATCGAACGTGCTTCTCCACGGCGGCCGCACCTGCCAGCCGACGGTGGCCAGGGCAGCCTTCCCGTCTGTATGCACCCGCCTGCAAGACGCCGTACCGCAGCAGACAGCATTACCACGAAAGGAAGCGCTCTTTTTTGCACTTTGCAAACGAAGTTTCCAAGCAAGAAAGGCACAAAAGCGGTGAATCACCGCAAAGGGCTTGGTTTGTTCGTGCGGTGTCGCCAGAAAATTCGCCCGGCCGGCGAACAGCGCCAACCGTGTCCACGAACGCTGTTTGTTTGTTGTTCCGGTTCCCGGAAGCTGTCATACCGAGGGAACACCCCAGCAACCTGTCTCGTTTCCCTGCCGTTCGTGCAGTGTGACAAGAAGTTGTGGGACAAGTTAGTTGGGCGACTTGTTGACGGCTCGTTTGCGAACATGTTTGGTTCATGTCGTTGTTGTGTTCCCGCAGTGTGACTCGGGCTTTAGTATCTCCTAGGCGAGGCTACGCAGTGCGTGGATGCTTCCCCAGCCCCCGAAGGTTAAACTGAATAAAGCAGCCTCTGGGGGTGAGGTTGCTTCTGAGCGCAAGAACTAAGATCCTCCATCGACGAAAACAGAAGACCATGCCCCCTACGACGACGACGAACCTTACGACAACGACGAACCTTACGACAACGACGAACCTTACGACAACGACGACCCCTACGAAAACGACGACCCCTACGAAGTCGACGACCCCACGAAGACGACGATCCCTACGACGAAGACGATCCCTACGACGACGACGATCCCTACGACGACGACGATCCCTACGACGACGACGATCCCTACGACGACGACGATCCCTGCGACGATGACGATCCCTGCGACGACGACAATCCCTACGACGACGACGACTACTACGAAGACAAATACGACGACAAAATTTACGACAACACCGACGACGACACGACCAGACTTGAAGCTTTTACCGCTGCCCTTACACCTTATTAGGAACGCTGAAGGACTGGAAGTTTTCGTTGTCCGTGTTTATTTTCATTTTAAAGCATCGAGACGATGCTTCTTTGGAAGGGGGGTAATGCCACGTATCATTGCAGTGTGTGTTCGTTCACGCTCAAGGCAGCAGGAAAGGGTCGTTATCACTTTTGTTCGTGGCGCGAGAAGCGACCAGACTAATCTCGATTGTTCGCAGCCATGAAAGGCTGCATCTAGGTTTTTCCAGATCACCGTAGATGATCTTGACCTGTTATCTGGAAGTTTCCTTGCCGGCTTTAAATTGAGCGATGCCGCGAGCGGCGGACATTCGTAGTTCGACGACAGACGAGCACGTTTGTTGCTTACGCCGCCACTGAGTGATTCAGTTCTTTTACGGGCGCAAGTCAGCCCAAATAAAGAGCTTCGTTTCCAAGACTGGTTGGTGTCTTCCTGACCGCTGGACTGCCGTCACTACAACGTGACAATATGCCCAGCCATTACGCACATTAACAATTTAATATTATCTACCGCTGTATTTCCGAAAGAACTCCAAACTGCTCGAGTGATACCGGTTTTTAAAAGTGGCGACAAATCTTTGATCCAAAATTACCGCCCTATATCTACGAGGTCTGTTAGAAAAGTATCCGACCTTTGGCCGAAGAAAAAAAAACTGGCACAACTGGAGCGTTGGAAACCTAATCACCTTCAAAGTAGTCTCCTTGGGACTCCACATACTTCTCCCAGCGGTGCTGCGATTGTTGGAAGCATTCCGAAAAGGCCCTTTTCGGAATGGAGTTTAGCTCAGCTGTCGTTGCAGCCATAATGTCCTGAATCTGAAATCGCGCTCCTTTCAATGATCTCTTGATTTTGGGCAACAGCCAGAAGCCGCAGGGGGCCATATCAGGAGAGCAAGGAGTCTGTTGAACTACAGGAGTCTGGTTTTTCGCGAAAAAGTCCGAATCAAGTGCGAGGAATGTGCAGGAGCATTGTCGTGATGAATGCGCCAATTTCCTGTTGACCTCAACTCCGGTCTCTTGCGCCACACAGCACCACGTAGGCGACGGAGGACATCCCTGTAGTACTCTTTGGTCATTGTTTGACCCTGTAGGGTGCGTACTCGTGGTGCGCCACACAGAAGGAGTCAAAGAAAGCAGTCAACATCACTTTGACATTGCTGCGCTCTTGGCGGGCCTTCTTTGGTGTTGGCGACGTGGAATGCTTCCACTACGACGACTGGGATTTGGTTTCCGGGTCGTACCCGTACACCCAAGACTCGTCACCAGTGAATATGGTGTTGATGAAGTCGGGGTCACTGTTTGTGGAATTCAGCATGTTCTGTGAGACTTTAACACGAAGCAGCTTAAGCTGCTTTTGGTCCACCGTGAGCAGCTTCGGCACGAATTTCGCCGCAACTCTCTCCATGGCCAAATCTTCGGTGATAATGGAATGCGCAGAAAAATTGCTGATGTCCACCTCTTCCGCAATTTCTCGGAGTGTCACACGACGGTCCCGCATCACCACAGCGTTCACTTCGGCAATGACCTGGTCATTTCGGCATGTTGATGGCCGACCGGAGCGTGGCTCGCTCTCCACCGATGTGCGGCCGTCTTTAAACCAATTGTACCACTTTTTAATTTGTGAGCTGCTCATAGCATCTTCCCCGAAAGCCGTACTGAATATTCCGAACGGTTTCCACTTGGCTGTCGTCGAGTTTCTGGCAAAATTTGATGCAGTAACGCTGCTCCTGTCGCTCCGCCATTTTCTTTGGAATAAAAAACCAACGAGAGCACTGCGCACTGCCTCACTAAAACGCTGCGTCCCAGCAACTGACGCTATCGGCAGGCGGGAAAAAATTCGTGCACGCGCACGAAGGTTCAAGGTCGGCTGATGCAAGCGCGCTTCTTTCATATCCACCAGGTGTTCGCAAAAAAAAAAAAATAAAGTCGGATACTTTTCTAACAGACCTCGCATATTACCGGTATTCTCTAAAGGTATAGAGAAGTTACTACATGGTAGAGTCCTGTCATTTTTTAACAAGCATGATCTCCTCCTTGACTTTCAGCACGGTTTTCAAAAGAATCGATCCACAGAAACAGCGCTACTTACACAAAAAAATAATAATAGATAAATTTCAAAATAAGGAGCTAGTTGCAGGTATTTACATAGATTTCACAAAAGCGTTTGATTTATTAAGTCACAAAATTCTCTTACATAAAATGGAAACCTACGGTATCCGTGGAAAAGCACTAGACTTAATGGAATCATACCTCTCCCATAGAACACAGTATGTAGACTTTAAAAGCTCCTTGTCCTCAGTACAGAATATCTGCACAGGAGTTCCCCAGGGAAGCATATTGAGTCGGCTTTTATTTTTAATTTATCTAAACGATATTGTGCATTGTGAACCTGATAGTACATTTGTATCCTACGCCGATGATACTTCAGTGTTCATTTCCGGGAAATCAGAAGATGATATTGAAGAAAAAGCAAGTAAAACAATTGATGCATTAAATACATGGGCAAAAGCAAAATTTCTGAAGATTAATCCTAAAAAGACTAAAATAGTGTTGTACTTGCCGAAAGGGAAGGTATTGTTTAGGCCACTCAATGTATGTTTAAACCGTGATCCTGTGGAGATAGTGGATTCTGTCAAAATCCTTGGTGTCATGTTTTCAAAACACTTGACTTAGAATGATCATGTTGATTACATCACATCCAAAATATCTTCACCTGTTGGAGTTATGTCGCGCCTGCGCACCATTCTTCCTGTCAAAATTAGGCTGTTGGTGTATAACTCTTTAGTTCATCTCTCTTACAATACTGCATTATCGTTTGGGGTACCACTGGTATCACGAACATGACCAAGTTACATCTTCTCCAAAAAAGAGCTGTGAGATGCATTGCTGGTGTTCCTTATTGTTTCCCTACGAGTGACCTCTTTTTAAAATATGAAATCCTGCCAGTCTTCGCTTTACACGAATACAGACTTTTAATGAGCTTCAAAAGTGCTTCGCGGAGCAACGAAAATTATGTTGGTAATTTGGCGAAACTTGCAAAAAACACCCATATTCCACAAACCAGAAATAAAGAAATGTGGCTAGTTCCTACACCTAGTGCATATTACTCAGAACAATTTATCTCGTATACGCTGCCAGTGCTATTAAATAACTTAAAGAAATGTTTGACCCTTTCCAGCATTCAAATACTGTTATTAAGAATTTTTTTCTGAACAAGTTTGTGTTATGACGCTGCATGTATTTTTGTGTTGGTACTTTTTGCTTTTTTTTCCAAGGTGTATTATCTTCTTTTGTGCTATTTTTATTGAATTTATTGGCGCTTGTCTGTTGCAATGCCAACGTGAAAAAAGGGGGCGGGACCTCTGTCAAGCTTCGAGCTTTTAGTCCTGTCTCCTTCTCTAATAGAGAGAAAATAAAAGGCTGATTGATTGATTGATATCCACTCACTTACACTCATGGCCAACCATGCTAACATCCGCTGACTCGCACTCACACTAAACTCACATCCACTCACTCGCGCTCACACTCATCTCCACTATCACTCATATCCACTCACTCAAACTCATGGCCAACCATGCTGACATCCGTTGACTCGCACTCACACTCACGTCCACTCACTCACACTCCCACTCATCTGCACTTACACTCATATCCACTCACTCACACTCATGGCCACCCATGCTGACATCCGCTGACTCGCACTCACACTCACGTCCACTCACAATCACCACCACTCACTAGCACTCACACTCATCTCCACTTACACTCATATCCACTCACACTCACGTCCACTCACACTCACATCCACTCACTAGCACTCACACTCATCTCCACTTACACTCATATCCACTCACTCACACTCATGGCCACCCATGCTGACATCCGCTGACTCGCACTCACACTCACGTCCACTCACATTCACCACCACTCACTAGCACTAACACTCATCTCCACTTACACTCACACTCACGTCCACTCACACTCACGTCCACTCACACTCACAACCACTCACTCACACTCATGACCACCCACACTCACATCCACTCACTGGCACTCACACTCGCGTCCATTCACACTCACGATCACTGACTCATAGACGTGAGCGTGAGTGAGTGCGGCGATATGAGTGCACTCATGTGTGAGTGCACTCTCATATGGTAATGTGCAACGGTGTGCAAATATACAATACAAGAATGTTAACAGTCCATAATATGTCCACTTTACCCGCTCAGATTATGAGCAGATGCGTGCATCTACTCTTACTAGTTAATGTTGCATCAAACGTGATGAGCGTATATTCTGTTTCATAAATAGCAGGCAATGCTGCCAAAGCTAGCGCGCCTGTTTGCCCAGGCTAAGTTTGCGCCCAAACGGTAGTTTATCATAAAGTGAACACAGGCATATTTGGTTGCGACTAATTACAAGTACCATGACTGGCAACTTCCTGGACTTGGTTTTACCTCTCGCCAAATTTTGGTCCTGCGGCTCATTGAGGCTTCGATAAGTAAGAATGACAAGTGGCAGTATGGTACACAGCTAGTAGGGCGAATCACTGTGATTCCACCCGCACCTGCAAAGTCGGAAATTGGAAATTATAGCTAGAGGGCCCGAACACTGAGCACCTCATAGTTTCGAGCATGAATCCCAGCGCTAGCACTGGGAATATCACTTTCAGAGAAACTTGAGGCTTTTACAGGTTGAATTATATTCTGCAAAATAAGGGAGCTTTTATGACAGACCTTATGCCCAGGGCCTTTGAATATCGCTTGCTGTTGGCCATGTTGGTCTTCCATGGCATTTCATGAACCAGCGCAAAACGATAATGGACAGTAGATCCGCCGCGTTGGCTCAGTGGTAATGTGCCCGTCTACCGAGCCGGAGTACCTGGGTTCGAACCCGACCGCGGTGGCCGCGTTTCGATGGAGGCGAAACGAAAGAGGCGCCCGTGTGCTGTGCGATGTCAGTGCACGTCAAAGATCCCCAGGTGGTCGAAATTATTCCGGAGACCTCCACTACGGCACCTCTTTCACTCTTTTACTCCCTCCTTTGTCCCTTCCCTTACGGCGCGGTTCAGGTGTCTGCCGAGATATGTGAGACAGATACTGCGCCATTTACTTTCCTCAAAAACCAACTGATTGATTGACAAGTATCAGAAGGATGACGTGGATGGTCCTTCCTGTCCATTTTCTACTTGTCCATTATCGTTTCTCATCGATTCTCCAAAGATTCAGGACCTTTGTCACACTGCTTTTGCTCTTGATTTAATTGCAATGCTTATTTTTGTGCATAAAACAGATAGCCTTGTAAAGTTGTTCCTAGATGGCCCCACAGGGCCAATGGCTGAGATTTAGCTTAATCTTTGTAATTAATGTTTTGATTCTGGGCTCTCCAGTCAATACATCGGTTTCCAAATTGCCTTAAAGGAGTACAGACACCTAATTTTGGTGGCATGTTTTGTTTCCTGCTCTACAATAATGCGACAGATACCACTATGCATAAATCACCATGTGGTATTCGCCTACGATCGCTAAATAATTCATAATCGAAATTTTCTGACATGCAGTTTCGGTTGCGGTTTCAACAGCCGAATAATATTGTTAAGCAGAAGACGAAGCTGGTAGTGGCGCGGGACGGAGCGCTCGCGCTAGGCCAGCGGCCATTAAATCATCTCTTGCTCATGGTTCATCACGCCTCATTCTTCGGCTGGCCGCCACGTTACATTTGGTGTGAGGTGCTGGGGTCCCTTCATCGCCATCCTGGTCCCGGAGCTTCGGTGTCCTGCGCCTGCCGCGGACGTCGGCCGTGAGTGCCTGGTCCGCGCCGCCCGGCCGTGCCCCAGCCCGCCCGAGCTGAACCGACCTCGCCGCTCACCCCAGCCCCGTCCCCTGCCTGGACCACAGGACACGATACACTGATGACAGTGACCTTAATGACCCGACCGATCCAAGACCGACCCAAGACCGACTCAAGACCGACCCAAGACCGACCCAAGACCCGCACGTGAAGACACCGCCCCCCTGCCCCTGCCGTCCGGTGCGTCCCAGGACCTCGGCCGTCAGATCCTGGAACCCTCCGGCCCGGATGCTTCGTTGACCGGGACTCATCCTTTGATCATCTCATCCACTGTGGCGGCCAGCACTTCACCACTTTGCCACTTCTTCCTAAGCTGGAAGCCCATCACCGTTTCGCCCATCCCTTCATTGACGTCTTCTGTTTACGATCGGGACGATCGCTCGGTGGCCCCGGGTAATGTTAAGCAGAAGACGAAGCTGGCAGTGGCGCGGGACGGAGCGCTCGCGCTAGGCCAGCGGCCATTAAATCATCTCTTGTTCATGGTTCACCACGCCTCATTCTTCGGCTGGCCGCCACGTTACAATATATTTGACGTCAAAGTGTGGTTATATGTCACGTGAGGCATGGAAAAACTGCGATATTATAGCTGCTTCATCGTTTAAATTCACTACAGTGCTAAAGCGAATCTTCCACAAGAGCCGGAATGACAACGAATGCAGAAGGAACGATTATGTTGTACTTTTTTCATGCATCACGTGACCTATAACCACACTTTGACGTCGCAGTCATCGTTCGGCTGTTGAAACCGAAATAGCCCGAGAAAGAAATAAGATTACAAATTATAAATAAGATTACAAATTATTTAGCGGTCGTAGGAGAATACCACATACCACACAGGAGAATACCACACAGCGAGGGAACGCTGCTCGCGGACATTCCGCACGCGACGTAGACGGCATCCTCCTCTCAATCTTAACACGTGACGGGGGCGTGTTCCCTAATGAGAGTGTGTGATGGGTGCCACAGTGAACTTTTCAGGACACGCCTTCCTCGTCAGGCCTGGCCTCCATCAAGGGATTTCAGGGAAAGAAAACCCTATGAAACTGGGCACCGAGTACGGCCGAGTAGCTCCCTCTCATCGAGACCCTTTTACTGGGACACACTCTCAGTTGCTGTATGTACATACAGCAGCTGTATGTACATAATAGTAATGTAATTTACTTGTATAAAATTCTCCTTGTCTTTTTCTCGCAACCACGTATCCGACCTTCCCCATCCCCTCTCCGGCCCGACCATGCTACCTGAGTCGCAGCAACTGATTGCCAGCGGTGGGATCGCGACAACAAAAGCCAGCGGAGAGATGTGGTCAGCGGTACAACGGCGAGTCGGGAGCAGTGCAACGAGCTCTGTGTGATGACTGGTTGCCAGCAGCGGAGCGACTGCGCTGGATTCTTTGTTTGGTGAGTGCGGGACTGCCAGGCCTTTGTTAGTGTCAGGAACAAAGCTGGTAATTATGGTTGTCGTTGCTGCCCGGTTAGTTTGCGGCAAGACAATAGCGGGCAGTAGAGAAAGAAGCACTCGAAGCAGCCATGGATTTGAAAAAATTGCGCAAACCGAAATTACTGGAGCTTGCAAAAGAGTTGGGTCTGGTGCTTCAGACAAACTCAGAAAACCAGAACTGCTAAAGGATATTCTTGCGTTGGAGGCTGAAGATGACGAGCTTTCGGAATGCATTGAGACCATCGAGGAGAGGAAGATGGAGTTGAGTTTGCGGGCCGCCGGGCAGTGGGCCATCTGCGTATCACCCCGGGCGCCGCCGACTTGGTCCTTATCTTAAGATGTTTTAGGCGGCATTTCGGGTGGTCCCCACCGCGGCGAAACAGAGAGCAAACGCTGCTGTCAAAGGGCTGCCGCCCGAAAAAGTAAAAGTAGCAATGGCAGCGAGGGGTGCCGGAAGGGGGCCCGCTCCGCGGACAGTGCGTGCACCCCGGCGCATTGTAGAGGTTAAGTTTTATGGCTTTTCGACAGCGGCGTCGAACAGTGTCAAAGAAAGCTTCATGGACACTTGAGGGGGGAAGCTTGCGTGGGAGGCAGCTGGGTGCACTTGCGAACGGTCGTGCTGCCGGATGGCGGGTAATGAGTTGTGCTTGCTCTGCCTCTGGCCAGAGGGCTGAGATGCCACCCTGTATTGGTGGTAGTTGTGCTTGTGCGGATTTTGTTATTTTGTCAGGGTGTTTTTACTGTTTGTGGAAAAGCGCAAAAGCGCCATCGGCTTCTTCAAAGGCATGCGGCCCTCGCGAGCAAACAAGCTCGTGGGTACCGGCGTGTCATTGGTCTGTTGAGTTGCACAGAAAATGCTCCGATTGGTTCTAAGAAGCTCATCTCTCATTGGTCACTAAATCGGTCCCCAGAATGCTGGGGAAACGGATTTAAGTAGGCCTTTTGGCGCCAAAAAATGGAGACTTGGGTAGAGAGAACTGGTGGAGAGTCGGAGTCGTGAGAGACGGACAGGGTCTAGCTTCGCGCTGGCCACGTTCTGAAGAACGAGGAGCCGCTACGCGTAGCGCGAGGTAAGTCGGTCAGGCAGGACAGAGTTTCGTAGGGGCGAGCTCTGGCCTGGCGCTCCCGATCGTTCTTGATAGTAGCGACCACCCGGGTCGATGTGTATAATTGTAAATAGTTTCCAAATAAATCCAGCTGTACATTTCATCTATGCCTCATCCTGCAACCTGTCGCGCCCAAACGGACCCCCATCTCCACCACCACAAAAGAGGAAGACCTGAACTAACTGATGGCAACAAGAGAAAGGAGGAACGTAGGGAAAAACAAAAGAACTCGATCAGAAGGCCAAGAACGTGATAAGTGTTTTCAGAACAGGCGAAAATTTCAGGACTTTTCTAGAAAATTTTGAAAGAATTTCTATAGAGGAGCAGCTAGACCTGGGTGATTGACCAATTGTGTTGATGGGAGCCCTCCCATGTGAAGCCGACAACTTATTAGAGCGGTTGTCGAACGAGGATGCCGACAACTATGCGAAAGCTAAAAGTCCGCTTTTCCGCTACTTTGGATTTTCCGCAGAGGTCGAGTTCAAAAGCCAAATTGACAGTGGTCAGCTACCCCACGACAGTGTCAGAGACCAACTTAGGAGCACCGCTCAGTCGTCGGATGACACGACTGCTGCTTATAAGTACCGGGATAGGGCAGGTTTGGTCCAAGAAAGAAAGGCCACTTCGGCAGTGAGGACCGATGATTTCGGTTGAAAAGCTAGCGAAAAGTGCAAACCCGCAAGCCATAGAGGCTCGAGGGATAGTTTGGGCACAAGTGCTAAAGGTGCAAGGCGGTGGTTGTGAGCCCACAAGAGCATGCAGTTTCCGGGAAGGAGGCACCTGTAGAGAGGATAGCAGAAAAACGCCCAAGATTTCAGCGACCAGGGAGGAGCCGTTCTTAAGTCATATGAGGGAGGTCATCACGGGAATTTAGTGAAGACCGAGTTTAATGAGATCCAAGAGCGAAGTGTGAATCGCAGCAACCTCATCGACAACAAAGCCAAGCGACCTGCTTTGTTGGCGAGCACTGTCAATGCTAATAATTGAGAAGCGACCGTCTCTAGCCCAGAGGCGGAGGCTGCTTTGTCAAGTGAGGCTGATGGTTTCGCTCAGGAAGGAAGTAGGGAGCTTGCGGGCCATCGCAGTGAAGGAATCAAAGGAGACCCTCCTTCGATGCGGCTGGTGAAGCTTTGCTGTAAAGAGGGTGACCGCAAGCCACCTCAGTGCGCCACTTCAACCCCAGGCCAGAACGCAACGTTACACACAGAGCGTGCTCAAGTTGCAGGCCATGGAGTTAGGGTCGATTAGCAAGCTTCAGGAGAGCAAATTGCTATGCTCAGAAGAAAGTAAAGGGCAGTCGAGACACTTAGGTGCTACGACGTGCAGTGACTCACCGAAAGCGCAAGCCGGTAGCTCAAATTCAAGTGGGAAATGAGACTCGGTGCTGCGCCAAAGAGCAGATGTGGAGGCTGAGTGCCCCGCGAGAAAAGGCGGCGCGCAGGACAGAACAGCTAGGGCAGTTTCCGGAAGCGCAAGGAAAGCCTAGCCAAGGGGTGGTCTCGAGAGAAAGGACAAAGTACGGGCCAAGAATGAAGGCAGGCCAACAGTGAAATCGTCCGAGACTGTCACAACGGCACTCCAGATGCGATAAGCACCGCACGAAGGCCAGGCTGACTAGGCTTGTTCAGACAAAGCGAAGGCCACGTACCCCATTGTGGAGACACTGCGGAAGTTGTTGCAGGACGAGTGAAGCTCGCACAGAGAAGCCCGCACTGCTACCACACGAAAGAACGCAGCAGAACGCGCTCTAGGAAAAAAATGGCCTGGCTTAGCTTATGGTTAAGCCTAGGATGCGAAGCATAGTAGCCAAAAAAAATTAACATTACCTGGCTATACCTGTTAAGCAAATAAGGGAAGGGGAATGAGGGGCTCGTTATAAATATGAGAGAAGCCAACAGCCACAGAAACCAAGGGGCACAGGGGATTTTTTTTAATTGTTTATTTTATTTGTGGTGTTGATAAATTTAGAATATTACTGAATATGTTATCGCTTAATGCTAATTGATTAGAAAAGCAGAAGAAAAAACAACGACATGCCGCCGGTGGGATCCGAACCCACGACCTCCGAATTACGCGTCCGGTGCTCTACCTCTGAGCTACGGCGACGGCTGTCAAATCTTCTGCTTTCGGGGGTATTTATGTTTACATGTAACCTAACCTTGAGAGTGTTCATTCATAGACAATTCATAGACAAGACATTACCTGGCTATACCTGGTTAGCCATTTCATAGACAAGAACAACTCATGTGTTACTCTGCTTCTTCCTTTACTTTTCTCAAACCAATAAACGTTGCTTCTTCCTGTAAGCACGCTCCTTTACAAGACACTGTTCCCGCTGTTCAGGAGTTTCTTCAGCACGAATTTTCCGTTTGGCAGCATTTCGCCGCTCGAACCGAGTAGAAGTACTCGAAGCTTCATCCTTCACCTCGGCATCGGTTGTCGAACGCTGCCGTCTAGCTGCATTCTATGCACGTCGCTTGGCAAGCCGTAGTTATCGTTCTTCTCCCGTTCCCGTGGCTCTTTGTAACCCGCGCTTTGCGGTCTGGCGAGCCGCCCTCTCCCTAGCCGACATCTCGCTTCTCAACTGACTCAATGAGTGCGTCGCCTTTTATACAATTGCGTGACGTCAGTATCTCCTGGCGGTAGGAGCGGGAGTTAGGCCGCCGGCGAAGGCTGTGCGTCCGCAAGCCAGCGCACGAGTTGAGCCCCAGCTTTCACAGCTGTTGTGACGTCATATCACGTGGTGCGCCGATGAAGGTCAAGTGGTAGCTACGCGGCCGTGCGCGGCGCAGCAAGGAAGAACTCGGTTGTGCGGCTAGTATGCTTCGCATAAAAAAAAAAAAAGAAACGAAGGACGTTCCTGAACCGACAGAGTACATGCAGGCATTTCTTTCATACACGACCGTCACCCCCTCGCATTCAACTGTTCAAGTGCTGCTCGGGTGTTGGAGACGCGCGGCCGGGTTGCGGAACAAATCGTTGTTGCATGGCGTCTGCAGCTCGAAGGTGTCAACGCGCAGTTAAGCCCTTCGGTTTTTGTCGGGCCTAGGCTGCTGAAGCCACTGTCGGTCTGCGAACGCGCAGGGCGCGGCTGAACAGCAGACAGCCTCTTCCAAAAACTAATGCGCTGAAGCCTCGCTTTGCAACAATATTCTTTTGAGGTGCATTACAAAAAGGGGATTCCCAAAAGTAATGCCCATGGCTTAAGTCGAGGTCCCTAAAAGAAAGCGCGACGAAAGTGCTTTCTGGGGTGTTCCTCTCCTTCCTAGCGTGAAAGGGTAGGTCTTGACTATGCCCAATTGTAGGCAGACGGATCTGTTGCCGAGAAAGGCAGCAACGTAATCGTGCGTGCGACGTTTAAGTCGCTCAGTGATTGTAAAATGGAAGAGTGGGCAGCATTATCAAAAGCCTTCGTCAGGTTCAACGCAAGAACACCTGTGGTGATGTGAGGGAAAGCAGGATTGAGCACATCCTCCTTAAGTTGTATCATGACGTCTTGAGCAGACAGTCTCGCTCGGAAGTCAATCATGGTGGGGGGGGGGGGGGAGAGTTGTTTTTTTTTCCATGAAGCAGTTTAGTCTATTTAGGATCACGTGCTCCATGAGTTTACCGGTGCAGGAGGTGAGAGAGATGGATCTCATATTCTTGAGGTCTAAAGCTGGGGATGAAAGTTACCTTAGCTGATTTCCATTCCGGGGCCAGAGTGCCCTGCTCCCATTGTTGATTCCTGTTCCTAGTGAGAGCGGCTAATGATTTGGTGTCGAAATTTCGGAGCGCTTTGTTAATTGTTCCATCGAGACCTGGGGCGGATGTGGTGCAAGCCGCCCCAGGGCAGCCCTCTGCCTCTATGATGGGAGCGTCCGAGTCTGAATTGGCAGTTCCTTTGTAGGTCGGTAATTTTTCCTGCTTTAGGTAGGGGAAGTATGTGGCTTTAAGAGCTGCTTCAAGGTCTTGCCCTTGTTTCTCCACCTCGTGCAGAAGTTTGGTGATTTGTTTATTATTTTCCGACCGAAAGGAACATGGGTTTAACATATGGCGGAGGGGGGACCACGAGTTCTTCAGGTAGAGAGTGCCGTGTAGTCGGTTGCATAACTGATCCCACTGCTGTGACGGAAGCTCAGCCGCGTGTTCGGTGATGAGCTCGAGCGTTTGCACCATTTTCCGTTTTGGTTTGCCATTATGCTTTTGTTTAAGCCATCGTTTCTCCATATTCTGATAGGTCTCCCAGAGGTGGAGTAGTCTGCTGTCTACTGGGTCGCCAATATGTTCTGCCGGGTCCAATTTTTCGCTAAGAGCTACGTTCCGTTGGAGCTTAGAAGCCCAGTCCATGTAGTTCTGAATTTATGGTGCCGGGTTTTAGTCTCTAATTTTGCGGAACTAGTCCCAGACAACATTACGTTCAGGAGGTTTGCGGGGAGGGCACTCACGCCGCCCCTGCTTCCTATCGCGCCCCGCGGCGACGCTGCCGCGGAGACTTTCCCTCTTTCCCCTCTTAGAACAGGGAGACCTTTTCTCCACAGCTCGGGAGGAGGCGCATTTCTCCCGAGACTCGCTCGTCTTCCTGCGGGAGCCGTGCACACGCACGGATCAGAGATTTGCCACGTAGACCGCTGCCCTTCCCATATCGCCCGGCCACCGCGTGCGACTTGACCGCCGCGGGCCGTGAGCGAGGAGCCAAGCGAGGTGAGCGGAACCTCCCCCCCCCCCCCCCCCCCCCCCCCCCTATTTCAAGTGCGTTCTCCCCTTTTGTGTTCTTCACTACCGTACGCGGGCGGAACACTCCCTTGTTACGGCGGTTGTTTATTTGGTTGCTATTTTGTATTGCTCGGGAGCAATAAACGCTCATCCGAATAGAATACTCGTGTTTGTCCCCCCTGTCCCGAACCCGCCGTGGTGGCGACTTACCGCACCGCGGGTTGGGGGTCACAGCTCTGACTGCTATGGCTGGCACGCTGGTGCTAGAAAGCGACAACTGCTTCTAGCACTTTGGGCGATATTACAAGAATAACCACCATAATGATTACCCTCGTTTATGCGTCATTTATACGTCCATTCCTCATGTAATGTCCCGCTTGGGGGCGCTTGAGGTTCAAATAAATAAAAAATATAAGGAAAATGGAACTGGCTTCAACTGGAGTTTTGGCGGGAAAATCACATTAGACATTCACTGCAGACACCACAGCACACAAAATGCTAGCGCATTTTATTATTCAAGATTGTGGTTAAGAAGGTCCCCAAGGTTTTATAACCACATTAGTTTTGCCTTGTTTGTCGAATGTGAAAATGTTCACACGAATACTTCGGGTGCAGTACGTTGGACAGACCAATTGACAGCAATAGGTGAAACCCATTGGGCTCAGCAGCTGGAAACTCAACTGTTTGAACGGGAAGTTCATTTGGACTTCGCAATTGGAACATCATTCCACCTGGTGCCAGTTGAAAACTCACATGGTTCAACTGGAACCAGATGGAAACAAAGATTAGGCTTCTTTTCACTGAATGCAATTGATGTCCAAAGAACAGTAAACAAGGTCGACAAAGCAGTTTATGACCATTTCTGCTAGACGATTTCCCCTCCCTTACTATCTGATCGGTAGGAATGCCGATAATGCTGTGTTTCGCCACTGTCTTTAGTTTGAACGACCTGTACTAAGATTCCATTTGATTTTCAACAAATTTATTACTTCTATTTACTTCATAACCAATAATTTGATGTCTAGACATCTTCAGTGTACAACTTGCACCCTATTTTTAAACACTCTGTTACAAGCAAAGAAAAGGCACTGAAGGCATGACAAAAAAGGGGAAATGCCTACATGGTGGTGCTGGAACCATATGTGGTAGCGCACCCCACTGAGACAACAGCCATATGACAAAATTATTCAGGGCATTCCCCTAACGTCAAGCTACAGAAGTGCACATATATTTACCTGCATACAGACTTCTATCCAGGCAAACTTCTTTCAACTGCAGCTTCAGCTTGTCCAAGAATTTTGTATCGGCTGAAGCGTTTAACGGCTCCTGCTTCTGGATGGTGGTAAGGTATGCCTGAAAAACAAATCATATGCCACTTGCACCTGTTCAATTTCAGACACCTACAATCCTCTACCATTTTATAGTGCAACTATGCAGACAGGAATCAGGTCATTATAAACTGATGTTGCCACAACTGAAAGACAAATGTGCTACATATGCACTACAACAAAAGTTTTGTAGACAGGCAAGTGAACAAGAGAGATGTTCAAATATATTAAACTTTCTATCCTAGTGTACTCGGTAAGTCCATTTGCTCAGGCTGGTGGCCCAGCACTGTAAAAAGAAACAGCCGGAATGTGCAAAAATACAAATAGAAGCAAGTTGATTAGAACTGCTTTCAACTATTTTTAGCCAACCGGTTCCAGTTGTGTTTTCAGCAGTTCAAATTGGTTGAAGTTGGGCTTTCAGTAGGTGAAGACATGGGGGTCCTAGTTTTAAACTGTACCTGAAAATTAAAATTACATATATTCAGCAAGGAGTGACAATGACTGAATCAAGTAGGCCTACATGCATTGGAGGCACCTGGGCTAAAAACGTGAAACTGTATTTTCAACTGTGCAGAAGACACTTTTTAAAATTTACAACACACAAACCAACTAATGGCACCACTGCCCGGCACTCATATGAAGTGTTGCAGCTGTGACTGCCACCATTACAGGAATGGCGCCTGCTGCATTCAAAATGGCCATTGCTTGGCCTTGCGTAGAAAAAGCCGCTTCTAGACCCCTTTTACAAGACCACAGCATCAAACATTATAAGCATGCCCCTCATGAAAAAAAAAACAAACAAAATACATCTTGCACTGGAATTACAAATACAAAAAGTGCGTCCCCATTAGGATATTGTGACTGATGCCTAAAATACCGAGCGTCCACCCATGCTCGAACTAACGCCCATCCCCTTTTTCTTGAGGGTTTGAATTTTCCTAAGAAAGCCCCCATTGTTCGCCATCCGTACCGTGGAGGGAGCTGGGGAACGTGCCAATGACATCATTCAGACAAACGTCGAAGCTCAAGGCCAAGCATTTTCGAAAGAAGCCTTGAAGCGCATTTTCTGTTTTTATACGGCACCAGCACCCCTCCCCAGCGACCGACATCTTGACTTTAATGATCGGTCGTAGAACCAAGCAAGGGCCCACTGCACCATGTGCCTGTTCTGGATTTTCACACAGTATTTCATGATAATCTTCAAATTTTAGGTGGGCGCTTGCTGGGTATTTTACGGTAAGTGGGTACATCTGCTGCTATCTAAACATTTGAAATCTTTTTCACCCTCATGACCTCTGCAAATCAGTGGCTGTCGACAGCTTTGATGCAGGCTGCCTCTCAATAATACGCCTGTGGTGGTAAGCGGAGACCTGCACAAGTGGCAAAGTTATTACAGCCTGTTAGACCATTGATTCTAAGGAAATACTACCATGGACGAAAAAAAAGGGACAACTGCTGCCATTGTTACTTTATTTTTTATGTTCTATCACTGCTTGACTTATTGACAACCCATCTGCACCTAAAACCGTGGGCAGTACATGACTGGTTGCAGCGCAACTGCTGGCCAATAATCACAGCCAACCTGAACAGTCAAAATGAGAAAGCCACGTTTGACCAACCATGCACACCATTAAGAAAACAAAAAGTTCTGTGAATCTCGCATCTTGTTATATCAAGGTCACCTTCAACCACAGCTCATTCCATTTTTTTGGAACAGTAAAAGAAATAATTTTCAAATTCTACTAATTCTTTTTGTCGATGATACAACTCGCCACACTAGTAGAGACGCCTATTGGCGAAGCAGGGAGTGGCATCTTTGCGGGGAGCCACCCACCAGTGCTTGGTAAACACACTTGATGCGGAACTACAGTTCAGTTTAGCGTTTGTATTAGTCTTGGTACCATGGGTGGCGCTGGCAGGATACAACTACAGCAGCTGCACGGTTTTTCGCTTGAAGAACTGAGCAGTGCAAACAAACCAGTTCAATCGCTGCACACTGCTATGGATGGTTCCACGAAGCAGTCTCAATAATCGAAATGTCCGAACTTTTTTGGCATTCAGTCAATCAGTCATTTTTATTTGCATTAACCAAGATGATGCAGGGAGCACTACCAAAGAGCCTGTTCACGTGACAGGGACCATGCTGCCAGTTACATTTTTGCTGGCAGCAGCATAAGCAAGACTATCAGCAGCGGAAGCAAATAACATAGATTTGCACAAGCGTTAATACAACTTTCTCTATGAAAAAAAGTAAAAAAAAGAAAGCATGGCACTTATTGCTAACGAGACCCCTGACATATTTAAAGGGAGACTGAAGCACTTTTTTTGAAAATCGGGCTGGCAGCGGCATCCTATAGTTTTTCATGCTGTTTACTGGAATATCGCATCCAAATAAGGCAAAACCAAGCGCGAATTGCCTTTTTTTAGCCGAAATATGCGGCCTGTGCCGCGGGGCACGCCGCGCGGCGCGCCGCCGCCCGTGATTGGTCAAGAGAGGTCGTGACGTCATTTTGAGGACTGGAGAAGCTGCCGATGCGTATCCGGCGCTGCGTTGAGTGCAGATCGCAGCTTTCCGTGTCGTTGTAAAAGCGAATACGGCGACTATTTTTTTTTTACTGACCTCCGAAGAAAAGGATACTACAGTTTGCTCATTCCACGTATCGCCTGAAACCAAAAAAGACACAAGCAAAAAATTCTACGCCTAGCACAAGCATACGCCAGCGTCAAAGACGCGATGCCGACCATGCGTAAAAGGTGCCAGCACAACCTCGGCTCGTATTCTTGGAAAGGAAGGGGTGCGAACAATACTCAAGTCAATTACCACCACCGGACGCCTCCTGGCTCGCCCGGAAGAGCGTCATCCTAAAGAAAAGGCCCAAAGCACTGTGTACAAAAAATTCTGTTCTCAGTACCCGGCGTTGCAGGTTGGGGCAAGAAAGTATTTCAAGGAAACGATGAAGGAGCACAAAGTGTCAAAATTAGCGAAGCGCAGTGGCCAAGCACTGCGAGGCATGTGACCACAAGATAGTGACGCAATCATTGTGCGCTGGAAACCAAGCCAAATACGCGCACAAGGCTGCTGCTTCACTCGTGGCGCGTTCAGCAGATGCCAGAAAATATTAATCGCTGCCTCGGGAACGTTCGCCCTTCCTAGATTTGCAGTTTAGGTTCAGTGAAGTAGTTGCCATTGCCAAGAATATGTGTGTTTAAAAGCCAAGCTAGCTGCAACTCGCCCGCTGCCACAACTTGATGAAGAAACCGAGTAAAGCCTGTTTCACATGCCAGCGAAAATGCTAGCGAATCCTGTCGCCGCGGCGGAAAAACCTGTTTTGAGTCGTCGCTGCGACGAGCGGCGAGGTTTCAACAAGTTGGAAATTTTCGCTGCGACGCGCCGCTCAATCGCTCAGTCGCTTGCATGTGAACCGGCCTTAAGGTTGCGGTGTTCTTTTGCAAAAACTCGGTTGGCATTCATTTCTCTCAAATTCGCATCCGAAATCAACGTCGAACGCTTTCATTTTAATTGCTTAGGTACGATTAAACGAGATGCCGCATATGAAGAGCTTCGATGCTTGCTTGCTTTGCTTTATTGTGCTTTGCTCTGCTTGCTTGCTTGCTTGCTTGCTTGGACACGTCGAACCGAGTATAAAATCACTAACCGAGCCTTGCTCAGCACGTCTCAGGTGGTCTGGCCGCACCTAAGCTGAGGAGAGCGACACATGCTTGAGCCTCTATAAGGTTTCTTCAGGGGCTAAGTGAGCATGTTTCTACTTTTAGAAGAGGCGCTTCCTCGGAATGGTGACACGCCTCTCATGCGCGAGAAAATCGAAAGAACTGTGTCATGGTTCAGCCGCGCCTTTTCGACAGAAATCTCCAGAGGTCACATTAGGGACAAGCTCTGCATGTCGCCGCTCTTACGAAAGTGCTTCGAGCAGAGTAGGCTTGCTTGGGTCAGCTTGAATTCTTCGTCACAGCAGCGAGCGCTTGCGCTGCGAGCTTTTGATCTTGCTAAAAACAGTGGAAGACGACACAGTCTCGGCCGTATTTGTTCATGGACACGAACGCAGAGTACTACCTCGTGTTGATTCTGATTCTCAAGGTCGGTTGACACCCTTTGTACGTCACAACGCACGCAGCACGAGAAACAACGCGCGCTGAAAGCTCGCTCGGGTGCGCCGAAGTATCCCCGGCTCCTCAACGTGACGTCACGTTGGCCGCCATGGACGAGGTTTCCCTCTCCGCTGTTCTCCGCTCCTACGCTCGCGCGGGGCGCGGGAGATTTGAACATCGCGTTTTTAATTGGTGATTGCTCCACTGTTTTAGCCAAAATAGAAAAAATAATTTCACAGACGTGATCAGCAATGACACTACTTTAAAATCCTAAAAAATTAGCTGATTCGAAAACCGCTTCAGTATCCCTTTAAAGACACAAATTACATGGGATCATAAAGATGGCATCGTATGTTCGAAAACATGATCGGCCAATGTATTATATTGCCGCGAATCTTCGTAGTGTTTGTTTCATCATAATTCAAAGCTGCCAGCACGCCGCTTTATCGCTTTCTTTGTGATGCAAGAAGCGACCAGATTTATCTCGATTCATCGCATCCAGGCGAAGCCGATTCTACGTTGTTCCAGAATGTTCTAGTAGCTTTCCAAGCTTTATCCCGAAAGTTCGCTATCAGCTTTAAAAAGAGTACAGCCCAGAGCGGCGGGGATTCTGTTCGACGACCGCCGAGCACGCTTATTTGTTGCTACGCCGCCGCCGACTCGTTCAGTACTTTGTGGGCGCAAGTCAGCCCAAATAAAGAGTTTCATTCGGAAGCCCTTTTCGCAGCTTCTCTGCTCGTCGTACTGCAGTCACCGCTACATGACATCTGGTGGGGGTGCTAACGGATGTCCCTGTCGCCCTCACGCCCTGGGAGCCGCCAAAGCAGCCCGCGCCGTCTCGAAGAAGCTCACGAGAAAGCCGCAGAAGCCGTCCCAACCGAAGACTAAAGGCCGGGATACATGCGACGTTTTTTTCGACGACATTCGCGCGGCAGAAAACGTCGCGGCGGCGCGACGCCCGGCTGGAGATACATGAAGCGTTGAAGCGGCGGCGCGCCGCCGCGCATCCCTCGACGCGAATGCAAATGTGATCAACAAGTGGCAAACACCAACTGTGCAAGGAGGTCTGTGAGAACAGCGACGCTGACCATTCTGTTCAAATCAGGAAAGTTTCACTTCGACACCGCTGTACAAAATTTAGCACGCGCGCTTAAGTATCTGTAAAGATTTGCGTGCTCGAATGCATGCCGTCGCGTACCTTTCGACGCCTGCTCAGCCGCGGACACCAGCGGCTGCGGTTTTCTTCGACACATTCGCTTCAGCGAGGGAGCGCAGGCATTCCGATCCAAGATTCGTCTGTGTTCTCTAAAAAAAGCGACATTTCAAGTCTAACGAAGCGTTTATTTTCACGACAATAACATTTCCGTGCCAAAAACACGGCGTAGCTCGACGGCCATGGCGGCCATGTTGGCGGAGGCAGGCAGAGGACCGGAAGAGCGGGCTTTCTGCGCTGCTATTGGCTCGCTTCAGCCGCCGCTTCCGGTCTCACCGGACGCCGCGCGTAAAAATCTAGCAGGTCCTGATCGGCGGCGGCGGGCGTTTTTCTCGACGATGGGCGTCAAATCTGCGCCGTCGGGCGAAAATCGACGAATCGCCGCGGTAAAAACGCTCCATGTATTCCGGCCTTAAGTGCGATGCTGCCGTCCTCTCCAGAGGCGTACACCTGAATACGGACTTCTACCGGATCGCACGCGAGGAAAGAAGGATTCCTCAATTCCGACGACAACCATGGCTACGACACCAGCCCCCATTATTTTGCACCAGCCCCGACTGCCGCCCGCGTTCAACGGTTCACCGGCCGAGGATCCTCAAGAATGGCTGGAACAGTTTGACCGTGCCGCCAACTGCTGTGTCAACCGCTGGGATGACCAGACTAAAGTGAGCCATGTTTTCTTCGCCTTGGAAGGACCAGCGAGAATTTGGTTCGAAAACCACGAAGCTTCTCTAGCGACGTGGGAATCATTCAAGCGGGAGTTCCTGAAGGCATTCACAAGCATTGTCAGGAAAGCTAGCTGCTTCTACAGTCACGCATCCAGCACCCGAGCGAGACAATGACCGCATACGTAGAAGACATGAAGCGCCTTTTTCGACGCATCGATCCTGACATGACGGAAGAGAAGAAGATGGAGCTTCTGATGCGTGGTGCTAAAGAGGCACTTTTCGTTGGTCTTACCCGCAATCCACCGAAGACCGTAGCAAAGCAGACATTTCGGCTAGTTAGTGTGAATTCATGGTGGAAAAACAGCGCAACTAAGACACAGAACCCAGAACAAGAAGGGAGACACTACAAGCGCTTACTCGCAACTAAGGTTTATTCGAAAAACAGAACAGAATATATACAGTAACCACCCACGACTGCTTACGTCATAACCTCGGGGAAACAGATTACGTGCATGGCGTGAAAGAGAATCAAAACAGGAGGGGCGCGCGTGAGCACCCCGTTATCCAAGTAACTGAATTCCAGATATGGAATTCTAAACAGGAGCGGCGCGCGTGTGCACCCGCTTATTCAAGAAACTGAATTCCAGATATGGAATTCTAAACAGGAGCGGAGCACGTGTGCACCCGGTTATTCAAGTAACTGAATTCCAGATACGGAATTCAGTTACTTGAATAACTGGGTGCACACGCGCGCCGCTGCTGTTTAGATTCTCTTTCACGCCATGCGCGTAATCTGTTTCCCGAGATTATGACGTAAGCAGTCGTGGGTGGTTACTGTATATATTCTGTTCTGTTTTTCTAATAAACCTTCGTTGCGAGTCAGCGCTTGTAGTGTCTCCCCTCTTGTTCTGTGTTCTCTGTCTTAGTTTGTGCTGGTTTTCCACCACCGAAGGCCGTCGCTGAATTCAGTAGCAAACCATCCACCATTGAGAAAACTTTGGAAGCACGAGCCCGTCATTTCCCTCCACAGTTCCAAATGACGTCAACAACCCTCTCGGATGGCGGAGCATTTGGAGAATTGTACGGGAAGAGCTGCGCCACCTGTTACCATCTCCCAACCAGCCTCAAGTTGCAACCCTTGAAGAAATTGTCCGCGAAGAGGTGCGGCACACGCTTGGCTCCCCGTCATCGACGCCTCCCGCTGAAGCTCTAGTCTTGACCTACGCCGCTGCAGTACGCAGTCCTCAGCCCCAACGACACAGCCGAAGTCCGCCTCTTCGACGTGAACCAGCTGTTCCCGGACGCCGCCCCCCTGCGCCTGTCCGCCTCGTCTACGAACGACGCTCGAGCCCCAGGAAATGCGACGCCTGGAGGATTGCGGACAAATGCCCGTTGCGCTTCCATTGCGGTGAAGCGGGTCATATTCTTCGTCACTGCCCGTACCGCCGCATCGGTCTTCGTGGCTTTGCCTTTGACACGCTGCGGTCACACTTCGGCCAACGTCTGCAAGAAATCGGCGAGTACCTGCGTCGAGAGGAGTATGCGGCGAACCGCCTTTCGCGCTCACCATCGCCGTCAGCGTCGCGTTTTGAGTCGCCACGCCGCAGCTATTCAGGCGCGGTACGAGGAAGGCCTCCCAGCTCTCTTAGGGGAGAAACTAAAGACAGCAACGTGTGGAGGTCAGGTTGCTTGCCGAGGAAACGACGAAGATCCTCCAGCGACCATGCCGTATGAAGACGCCGCACGCACTACGCCGACGCCGCATACAACGAAAACCTCGACCACGACGCGAACCACCTTCAGAACGACGCCGCCATCAAGAAAAGCTTCGAATACACGCCCCACCCACGATTCACATACCCGACGAAGCCGTGACCCGATGCCGAGGACGACGTGCAACTTGTGGGTTTCTAAGTGGACACAGGCCACCACCCACCGCGGGTTCGAGCTTCGCGCGAGCCAAGGGCCCCGATCAGCCGTCACCACACACACACTGGGACACCGCTGCAGCGCACTCAACCTCCGCTGGGAGGAGAGCGATTCGCCGCAAAGAAATAGGCCTCCAAGTTCACAAAGGAGACGTTTATTCACGTCGTCCTCCAGCTGATACACACACACTCAATAGTAACCCCGTCCCGGGGGCGCGCGAGGAGCAAGGCTCCGCTGCGCGCACGAAGCGACTCGAGTAATGCGCGCCGCTAGCACGCCGCTGCAGGAGAATGTCCCCGCGGCAGTGCTGTGATCTCTCTCTCGTGTCGACCGTTGGGCCGGTTGCGAGAGAGAGTGGGCAATCAACGCAAGGTACGCCTGTCGGAGGTCGCTGGACCCCGCTGGACAAGCTCGAGCCGCTGCAGGTCAGAGGACACGTGCGGGCGAGCTCGAGTAAGCACTGGTCCGAACGGCAAAGGCCGGCACGGACAAACAGTAGCGTACGCACCTTACGCTGTCTCGGAGGGATCTCTCTCTCTGGGCCCCGCTCGGACGGTCGCGCGGCGCGCGGCCGCCCAAAAGCGGGTCCCGAATTCCCGCCAAAAGGCGCCAATGGCAAAGGCCCTTGGGGAGCCGGGGCGGAGCTGTGGCTAAATGACAGTGATTAGTCATCCAGCCGCCTCTCCACCGCCTGAGGCGGGAGCAAGGGAAAGAGGAGAAACAACGCGGGAAGCCGGCAGAGCCGCGCAAAGGCGACGGCGGAAAGCCAGGATTCCCACAAACTCCACAGCCAGGACATCCGACTTATCGACGGCCGCAAAGTCACCGCTCTTGTCGACACAGGAGCCGATTATTCGGTCATCGACCATTCGCTGCGCAGCTGAGGAAAGTATTGACCGCTTGGGACGGCCCACAAATTCGCACCGCAGGGGGCCACCTCATTACGCCATCAGGACGATGCACAGCGCGACTGATTCTCAAGGGACATACCCATCTCGCGACCTTCGTAGTGCTACGGCAATGTTCCCGCGAAGTAATCTCGGGCATGGATTTCCTTAATGAGCATCAGGCGATCATCGACCTGCGATCCAAGCTGATCACACTTTCCACAGACGAGGCCATCCCGTCGATGAGAACTACGGAACATCACGTTGCACTTATTGTCCTGGAGGAACAAATATCTGACGTACGAGACTTCGCACTCTCCGACCCATCCGTAGAAGATCCGCCATACCAAGAGAACTCGCCCACTTTTGACATCAACCCAGCACTGCCCCGGAATAGACAAGACCAGAACCGCAATCTCCTTCGAAGCTACAGCGAGTGCTTTCAGTCATCGCCGAAGGTCCGCCAAACGCCGATTGCCAAGCATCGCATTATAACCGACCAGCACGCCCGACCTCTCCGCCAAAGCCGCTAACGAGAACGACAAGCCATCCAGGACCAAGTGGAAGAAATGCTTCGCGACGACGTCATCCAGCCTTCAAAGAGCCCCTGGGCAGCGCCGTTTCTTCGAGTCAGAAAGACAAACGCGGACTTCGATTCTGCGTTGATTACCGCTGCTTGAACAACATCACAAAGAAACACGTCTACTCCCTTCCCCGCATCGATGACGCACTGGATCGGCTCTGCAACGCCAAGTATCTCTCATAGATGGACCTCAAAAGCGGCAACTGGCAAATTGAGGTCGATGCAAGAGATCGCGAGAAGACCGCATTCATCACTCCGGATGGCCTCTTTCGAGAGGAAGGTGATGCCATTTGGCCTCTGTTCCGCACCAGCGACGTTTCAGTGAGTAATGGATACAATGCTGCCAGGCCTGAAGTGGCGGATTTGTCTGGTATATTTCGATGATGTCATTGTCTTCGCCTCGCACTTTGAAGAGCATCTAAAAAGGCTTCGAACAGTGCTAGACGCAATCAAGTCGTCCGGCCTAACTCCGTAAGCAGAGAAGTGCTACATTGCCTATGAAGAGCTGCTGTTTCTAGGCCACATCGCTAGCAAGGAGGGAGCACGCCTGGATCCATAGAAAACAGCTGCTACCGCACTATTTCCATCGCTGGCCGATAAGAAAGCTGTGCGCAGATTCCTCGGACTGTGCGCGTATCATCGACGATTTGTCAAGAGTTTTTCGCGCATCGCCGAGCATCTGACGAACCTGGCAAAGGCAGACGTGCCTTTAAATGGGAAGAGCCGCAAGTAGAAACCTTTAAAGAACTTCGGTGTCGTTTAGAGTCCCAACCGATCCTCGCGCACTAAACGCCGAGACTGAAATTCATACCGACGCAAGTAGCGTGGGATTAGGCGCTGTCCTAGTCCAGAAAACTGACGGACTAGAGAAGGCAATCGCATACGCTAGATGTAGATGTACACGCCCTGTCCAAGGCCGAGGATAATTATTGGACAACTGAGAAGGAGTGCCTTGCCATCATCTGGGATACGTCGAAATTCAGCCCCTACGTGTACGGACGACGCTTCAAGGTGGTCAGCGATCACCAGGCACTGTGCTGGCTTGCCAGTTTTGAAGGACCCCTCCAGCCGCCTCGCTCGATGGAGCTTGAACCCCCAGGAGTTTGACGTCACCGTCGTTCAATAGTCCGGACGCAAGCACTCTGACGCCGACTGCCTGCCACGAGCCTGCCACGAGCAGCGCCGCCGGACGACGATGAGGACGCCTTCTTGGAACCCATCAGCTCCAGCTCTTTTGCACAAAAGCAACGCTCGGACCCCGACCTAGAGCGCGTCATCGAGCATTTGGAAGACAAAGTTTCTTCAATCCCCGCCTCACTCAAGCGAGGGTTGTCTTCGTTCTTTTTACAGAATGATGTCCTCTTGAAGAACTTCGCATCGAACAAAACAGCCTACCTCCTTGTTGTGCCTGCAGGTCTGCGCGAAGAAGTTCTTCAGGCTTCACACGATGAGCCGACAGCTGGATATTTCTTTATCGCACCCTCCGCCGCATTCAAGACAAGTATTACTGGCCAAGATTGTCTGCCGATGTCGCACATTATGTGAAAACCTGCCGAGATTGTCAGCGATTAAAGACCCCTCGAACCCGACCAGCAGGATTGCTGAATCCCACTGGACCCTCCTCAACGCCCTTTCAGCAGGTCGGCATGGACTTCCCTGGTCCTTTCCAGAAGTTGTGGGTTTCTACGCGGACACAGGCCACCACCCACCGCGGGTTCGAGCTTCGCGCGAGCCAAGGGCCCCGATCAGCCGTCACCACACACCACAGGGACACCGATGCGGTGCACTCAACCTCCGCTGGGAGGAGAGCGATTCGCCGCAAAGAAATAGGCCTCCAAGTTCACAAAGGAGACGTTTATTCACGTCGTCCTTCAGCAGTACACACACACTCAATCGTCACCCCGTCCCGGGGGCGCGCGAGGAGCAAGGCTCCGCTGCGCGCACGAAGCGACCCGAGCAATGCGCGCCGCTAGCACGCCGCTGCAGGAGAATGTCCCCGCGGCAGTGCTGTGATCTCCCTCTCGTGTCGACCGTTGGGCCGGTTGCGAGAGAGAGTGGGCAATCAACGCAAGGTACGCCTGTCGGAGGTTGCTGGACCCCGCTGGACAGGCTCGAGCCGCTGCAGGTCAGAGGACACGTGCGGGCAAGCTCGAGTAAGCACTGGTCCGAACGGCAAAGGCCGGCACGGACAAAACAGTAGCGTACGCACCTTACGCTGTCTCGGAGGGCTCTCTCTCTCTGGGCCCCGCTCGGACGGTCGCGCGGCGCGCGGCCGCCCAAAAGCGGGTCCCGAATTCCCGCCAAAAGGCGCCAATGGCAAAGGCCCTTGGGGAGCCGGGGCGGAGCTGTGGCTAAATGACAGTGATTAGTCACCCAGCCGCCTCTCCACCGCCTGAGGCGGGAGCAAGGGAAAGAGGAGAAACAACGTGGGAAGCCGGCAGAGCCGCGCAAAGGCGACGGCGGAAAGCCAGGATTCCCACAAAGTGAACGTCTGGAGATAAGGTTATCATCATACCGACCGACTAGCTGACCCGGTACGCCGAGGCAAAAGCCCTACCGAACGGAACAGCAGCAGAAGTCGCCGGCTTTTTTTTCGTGGAGTGCATTCTTCTGCGACACGGCGCCCTCGCTGTGCTCATCATGGACAGAACACAAGAACTGGGACGTCATGCTGCCTTACATTGTCTTCGCCTACAACACGGCAGTGCAGGAGACCACCCAGATGACTCCTTTTGGGCTCGTCCATGGCAGGGAGGCCACGACAACGCTGGATGCCATGCTGTCCAACGTTACCTAAGAAGATAACGTCGACGTCGCCGCCTTCCTTCAATGCGCAGAAGAAGCTCGAAGACTTGCCCGATTATGGATCAAAGACCAGCAGCGGACTGATGCTACACGCCACAACCTACGAAGACGCCACGCGGAATATAAGCCAGGAAACCGAGCGTGGGTTTGGACGCCCATTCGCCGTCGCGGATTGAGTGGAAAGCTTTTGCGTCGCTATTTCGGCCCGTACAAGGTTCTTTGTCTATGCAAAGCAGGATTTACATGGGACTGCCCCCTTCAAGAGTGATCCGTAATGCACTCTTGCCTGATTACTCATTAGTCATGCTTCCATGGTTACTCATTAGCCATGTTCTTCATTACTCATTAGCCATGGTTCCTAGCTAGCTACCATGAACTGCTGCTCCCTTGGTTTCCTTTGTGCTCATTCGGCTTCCAGCGATGGACGCAGCGATGGCATAGAGGTAGAGTATCCGCCTCGTGTACAAGAAGACCGGGATTAAAATCCCGATGGCACGCAATTCTCCACCGGTTAAAGAAAAAAAATCCATGCGCGGTTGGAATTCGATAACTAGGCCTGGGATGCCGCCTGATCTCGGTGACCAGAACCGACAATGCTCTCCTACACCAGAACAGGATTTGGCCATGCTGGTGTAGCACGTGGCCCCGACTTCCTATTAGAAAGCACCAATTAACCCTTGGCCTTCAGTCCCCAGCAGCTGCGGAGCAAGTGACCAGGCCGGAAGTCAGACATATGATGCAGTGTAGGGTGCTAAGAATCTCTGGCTCTGGACAGGTCGCCATTCGAAACTTAACCTGGCACCATTTAACATGGTCTAGCCAAGCAGTACTGTTCGAGGAAATAGCGGGCATTAAATGAGATGTCAAAAAACTTACCGAGGTTACGAGGACAGATGAGGTGACCACATTGCTAAAGCGCGGGGATGTATAATATGCTACCGTGGATTAGCGGACAGATGAGAACTACACTGTTAGCAAAAAAACACCCAAAAGGGAGTAAATAGCTTGTCCTCTAACGCAGACCCAAACGGAGGTTTTTTTTTACTCCTTATGTATGGTGTTTTTTATTTACTCCCTGATATAAGGGAGTTATCAAGGAGTGAAAAGGGAGTAAATTTTTTACTCCCTTATAGAAATATAGCCCGAAAATGGCGTGATGTTTATACTTTATTTATCCTCATTCAGGCTCATTCTTACAGTGACAGCGGTGGAAACGGGCAGTAGCTCTGCGGGCCGCCAGCAACCCAACTTGGGAAAATGCGCTGCCCTAATGTAACTCCGCGTCCCGCATTCTATTCGCCGTCTGCAAGCCCAGCGGCTGCGTAGGCCGCAGGAGTCGTCTGCTTGTCGTCTCCCTTTGCTGTACGAGATGGTTTGGTTGGCCGTGTTTGTAGATAAAGGGATGTAACATTACAATCAATAGTTCAAAACTGAGAAGGAGTCGCTGGGTAGTTTTCACGGTCATGCACCATGCTATATTTGACTAAAAACCAAAGCAGAAAAGTTGAAAACACCCCTGATGGTAGTTTGGAATGGCAGTGTTTGCCTTCATATTCACTTCAGTAAGGCTTGGCTTTTCAATATAACCGTGGAAAAATGTAGCCTCATGAGCTCAATCAGGAGCTCAGGGTTGACACTATGTTCTATCATAGTTCCATGTTCATGAAACACATAATCTGCTGCAATACATTGCGAGGACCACAATGAAAAAAGCCTGTGAGAATTAGGCCTAAGCGGGGGCTGTAACGGGGTGGCGACACAAACAATGGAAAGGTAGGTATGGTTAGAGCACTGGAGGCTTCACAGGAGCAATTCAATTATGTACCGTACTGTGGCGGAAAACTGCGACAAGTCAATATCTTCTACCGCGGCAGGCTACCGTGAAGGAGCAGAAGTGAGCAAAGATCCAGCGACGATGGTAACCAAGCGGTCTTCACTCGCCGCCATTATCAGACGACTGACCAGAAGGAGACGAGACGCTAGGTGGCGGGGCGGATTGCACAAAATGGTGCTTTTGTCCTCCATTTCGGCACTGGCGGAGTATTAGGCACTATTAACTCCCTTTCTAGACTGGAGTTTGGTTTTGTGGTTTGGTTTTGTGGGGTTTAACGTCCCAAAGCGACTAAGGCTATGAGAGACGCCGTAGTGAAGGGCTCCGGAAATTTCGACCACCTGGGGTTCTTTAACTTGCACTGACATCGCACAGTACACGGGCCTCTAGAATTTCTCCTTCAAAGAAATTCTAGCCGCCGCGGCCGGGATCGAACCCGCGTCTTTTGGGTCAGCAGCCGAGCACCATAGCCACTGAGCCACCGCGGCGGCTAGACTGGAGTAAATGCTGGCAAATCCTCATTTTAACTCCATTATTACCTCATGGGAGTAAAATGGAGGACAGTCCACCTTTTTACTCCCCACTCATGGAGTAAATGTTTTCACTAATGGAGTAAAAAGGGTGGCCGCGACCCTTGTTACTCCCTTTTGGGTATATTTTTGTTTACAGTGTAGGTGTGGAATTCCTCTGGTCTCCTCGATTTGGCTGCACTTTCTGCACTAATTCATTGAGTGCAACACCTTCGCACTCGATTTGACAGTGCAGCTAGCGCCACCTGTAAGTAGTTCTCTTCTCGTGCAAGTAGTTCAAGGTACTTGGTGTGGTCCGTAGCAGACGGCTCCACGGCCATGCTTGTTTTAGTGAGCGGCGTTGAGACCATGGCTGAGACGGCGGCATACCCGTGCTATACGCGGCAGGCAAACCGCTGAAATGACAGTGCGCGTACGTGTGTGTATGCGCCCGTTTGTGTGCGTGTCTGTGTACGTGCGTAAGCGACTGGCTGGCATGACGCATTGTTTACGGGTTCTCATCTTTCTGTTCAGCCTCACGCGTTGCTTTACATCATTTGTCTTTTGTGTGCAAATATTATTATTGCACACAGCACGTAGGCCCACGGTGAGATGTTTTTTAATATGTGGGTGATCACAACGTTTGTGATGATCTGCTACGACATCAGTATACCTCCGCTGACAGCAGCGATGGACTGGCCTTGAGGTCACCGTCAGCCCACACCTTCGCCTGCCAGTTAATCTCTGATAGTCACTCCGGCGACAGTAAACGCGAGGTGTTGAGTTCAAATATAGTCCGAGTTATTAGGCAACACTTTCCTTCTGTAATTGCGGCAGTCACTTTATCACAGAACGGCAACAGCCTGAATCATGTGTATGGACTGTCAAAGGTCGTCTCGAGCGGAAGTGTGAGTAAGCTCTCGAATTCAAAGTTTGTTGCCTGTTGAAAGGAACCATCGAATCGGTGACGGTCGACCGGCCTGCACCACTCTGCACAGCGCAACGGAAAGGACGGTGTCAAATTCTTCTCCACTTTTGGAGAGGGAGAATAAAGTTTATTAATATGAGGTGTTTACGCGGGTGGTTCACCCAGGTTCACCTTCAGTGGCAGCCGATCGGTCAGGCCTAGAGGGCCGTATTCGCCAATGATTTCCACTTTTGGTATTAAGAAATTTCCGCTCCACGAGATGCGCCACTGCGAATAAATGCGCAGCGTTCAATACACTAGCACAATACCCCGCATATGTCAAACCACGCGAAAAACACCAACACACGGCCGCAGCAGAGGGACGTTTTTGCACTCGATTCAGCCGCTGCACCGAGAGCACAGGCTATATTCGCGCCGCAATAACTGGCGCTGCACTGGCACGGCACTTTTGTGAACTCGTGCAGAAAGTGCAGCCAAATCGAGGAGACCTGTCATCAACCAGATTACAGCTGGCAACATAGAGGAATTCTACAGTGTTAATGAGAGGGTGGTAGGTACTGTAATTAACCTTGATAAGAGGTATAAACTAAAAGTGGTGCAGGCCTATGCGCCTACATCTGTCCATGATGACCAGGTCGTCGACAGCGTCTACGAAGACGTGGAATCGGCAATGAGCAAAGTAAAAACAGTACAGTGTACTGATGGGCAGCTTCAATGAGCAGCTCATAGATGGATCCGTTTTGTCGACGGGTGTTCGACGGGCTCTGGGAGCCGGGCGGCCGGGCTACCTCGCACACGGAGACAGCTGGTTTTGCTGCCGGTGCAGAGCGCTTTGCAACAGCTGGTAGTGCTGTGAGCGCGCTGGATTCTTAACTGCTGGATTCCGAGGGCGTCCTGCTGAGGTATACCCCCTCCGAGAACGACACAAGCGAGAAGTTCAAGGTGGTGATACCACGAGTGTTGAGAGCGGCACTGTTGCGATACTTTCATGACTTGTGCATCGCTGGGCATGCAAGCGGCCCCAAGACTTACACTAAGTTGTGTAGTTTTGCTACTTGGCCTGGCACGAAAAGGAACGTAATACGCCCGCTCGTGTCATGTGTGCCAAAGCGTGAAGCCCTGGGGCGGACGACCACCCGGCCTCATGCAGCCGACTGACAGCCACACTCCCTGGCAAATCGCGGCGTGTCACATCATGGGACCGTATCCCCAGACATCGAGTAGGAACAAGTCCTTGCTGGTCGCACTGATCAATTCAGCAAGTGGGTTGAACTTTTCCATCTGATGGACGTATTCACCAGGTTCGGTTTCCCAGAGCAGCTCATAACGAACAACGCGTCCTACTTCACTGCGAAGGTTTTCGTAGATTCATGCGCTGCACTCGGCATTAAGCACAAGAAAACGACCACCTATCATGCTCAGTCGAAGTCCGCGGAACGAGTCAACCGCAACATCGAGCACATGCTTGTCGCGTACTCTGAGAGGCACAAAGATTGAAACACCTATCTGCCGGAGATCGCGATCGCTTTGCGTTCGACCGTTAACCGCTCGACTGGGTATGCGCCGTCTTCTCTCCATCTGGGTAGAAAGCTGCTAAATCCGATGGACCGGGTTCTAACGGACAGCAGGAAGACGCCAGTCGCTTCGTCAGGAGGAGCTGAATACGCGACGCAGCTGCGCGCTAAGATGACGCAGGCTGTTAAGAGTGGACAACGTGGTCCTGAGAGCCGGGTGTGTCTCTTCGCAAAGCAAGGGATATGACAAGGCCTGGCGCCGGCGGCGGAAGCATAGACGACGACGGCCGGGGCTGTTGCTCTCCAAATCACCGAACCGATCGAAGGACGCTGTCTACCACGGGCCTGGGAGAAATTACTGTCAGACGAGTGTCGTCGTTAGGCAAAGATGCGGCGAGAACTTGGGACAGCAGCAACAACGCTGGAAGCAGAGATGCACATGAGGCACGTTGGCCGAATCGGCCTTCGGGTCACCGGACTGGATGATGCTACGCAAGGTCACGCTGAGCGAGGCTGCTAATTGAAAGACGCTGTGTCGAAGGGGTCTCGTGCTTCGGCCATCCGGCGGGGGAGTTCGAGAAGGTTCAACCACCTGCGAGAAGACTGCGGGATTCTGCTTTCCCACGAAGGCAACGCACAGAACACTTGCGGCAGTGGTCAAGGTGACGCATCTGTGTTTGATGACTGTCTTCCCCTTCTCATCCCCCAAGCTGTGAGAGAGCGAGAGAGCTTCAGCACCGCCCCGTGCCGGGGGTGGTACCGCCAGCGTCATCAATGGCCCATCCGATTGGACAACGTTATTCGACCTAAGTTCCCTAGTCAGGGATTTGGGGAACGCGAACCGTATTTAACGGGATGTTGTTGTGTGATCGGAGCATTGCATTGCATTCGATTCCATTCTCTTCTGTAAATATGTAGAATAAACCCTCCTGTACAGTTTCCTCGATAACGCAGTCCGACATCGTCATTCGGAGCCGGTACCTGTGGGGCTAAACGAGTTAGTCATCTCCAGGACCCCTCCGTCTTCAACTCTGGTTCCAGCGGTGGGATAGAAGCCCCATCTTTAACACTGGTTCCAGCGGTGGGGCTGTGGGCCCCGTTCCCAACCCTGGTTGGCAGCAGCTGGGATGGACCGTGCGACATCGTACTTTCTCCACGGGTGAGCGTTTTGGCTTTTGCTATGGGATTCGCCAGGCTTTAAGATTCAGAGAATAATCTTCACTGGGAATCAGGGCTTTGTCGTTTGAGAGGGGTTATTCTCAAGGCATTGTTGTGTTAGCATAGCCAAAGCGGAGAAAGCGTTGTCATGGACCTAATGAGGTTGTATAAGTCGGACTTGCTGTTGATATGCGAGGAACTGTCGGTTGAAGTGCCTAGCAAACTAACCAAAATTGAATTGGGCGAATTCATTCTTAAACAAGTAAAGCATAACGATCAGTTGCTGGTAGATACGTGGAATTTGGTACAAGGGGAAAAAGCCCGCAAAGTAAAATCCGACCAGGAGGCTAGAGAGAAAGCCGACCAGGAGGCTAATGAGAAAGCCGATCGGGAGAAACAAAAAGCACGTAAGGAGGAAGCTGATCGGGAGTGCGAAAAAGAGAAGGAACGGGAACGGCAACGGCAACAGTGGAAGGTTGAAGATGAAATAAGGAAACTAAAAATATTAGAACTTCAAAATGAAATACGAAGAAAGGGCGGTAGTGTGAGAGCCGGAACTCCTGAAAGAGCAAGCGATGCTTATGAAATAGGTCCGCAGATAAGACCCGAAAAGTCGGTGACCGTAGCCGCGTTGGTAAATCGCGACACCACGAGGGAAGTGGCAGAGAACGCGTTCAACCGGTACGGTAGTCCAAGGAAAGCCGCAGAATCCGAGACCGTGTCCAGTGTAGTTGGACGTAATGCTAAGAGAGAGCATTCCGAGATAGCGTCTCAACGACACGAGTGCGAGGATTCTCCTCCGAGTGAGGCAGGAGTGGCAACGGACAACTTTGTCGGGACTGTTACGAGTGCGACCCTTTCAGTAGAGTTGATACAGGCGTCAAACCGGCAGGACCGCGAAAAGGGAGATTTTAATATCGGAAAAGGTTTCGAGGTAGAAACAGCGGAAACCCCCTTTGAGAGTAACAACCGCGGTAAGAGCGAGTTGGGATGTCACAGTGGCTTCAGTGACAAAGGCTCCGGAGAGGCTACCTTGGTAATACTGGCACAAGAAGAGTGCGAGGCTGCCGAGGAAAAAGATAGCCATAAGAGCCAGGCGGGCTCAGTTGTAGCTGAGCACTGCAGTGCAGAGAATGGCGCGCAGAGCGACAGCCAGGCGGGCTCAGTTGTAGCTGAGCACTGCAGAGTAGAGAATGGCGCGCAGAGCGACAGCCAGGCGGGCTCAGTTGTAGCTGAGCACTGCAATGTAGACAAAGACGCACAGAGCGACAGGCAAGCGGGCTCAGTAGTGGCTCAGCACTGCGATGTAGAGCATGACGCACAGAGCGACAGCCAGGCGGGCTCAGTTGTAGCTGAGCGCAGCAATGCAGAGAATGGCGCGCAGAGCGACAGGCAAGCTGGAGAGGACAACCCCCAAAGGAATGAGCTAGGGATCTCAGGGGCAGTTTCATGTCCGTCTGTCAGCTGCGTGGAGCTGGCACTCTGCTGCAAAGCCGGAGAGGCCAGTTTGGAATTTGAGGAAAATTTCCAAAGTGCGACGGAAAAACTAGAGATAGCTAGTTGTGATCAAGAAACGCACACGGTACAGGCTAGGCGCAGCAAAAGAAAAAGGGCAAGAACCAAGAGGAAACGGATCAAATTCAAAGCCCTAAATTCGGTTGCGCGGACAGGTGCGAAAGAAAGAAATGCGGTAGAAGGAAAGGCGAGGCCTTCCCGCGTTGCACCTCGCAGACTTGCAGCTGCAGTTAATGATCTCGCGACACGTGCAGCTCGTTCGAAGGCTGACTGCAGCAACGAAAAAGGAAGAGCGCGTCTTCCAAGCAAAACAGGCGCGAAGTGCATAAAGGGGCATCGGCCTGCAAGAAAGACTAGACCGCGCCGTCCGGACAAAAAGCCAGTTAGGAAAAAGGCAAAGCGGCCCAAGAGATCAGAAACCGCAAGGTTGCGCGGCACTCAGCGCATGCGAACGCAGGCGTCGAACAACCGAGACGACACATGCAGGCGTGTTCGGCGGGCGCACTTGAAAAGGAATCGTCCTTCACATTTGGCACCGCATTCTAGGAAGCGTGCATGGCGAATGGGTAGCCGAGCTTCCTGCTTGGAGCGAGAGAAAGAGGCACCTTCTCGCGCTGGTCACTGCTCGTTGTCCAGAGCCAGAGTCGGTTATCGACATTGTAGGAGCGACCAAGGTTTTCGGAGAGCCTCGAGGGGGCGCGGAAACGACAGGGAGAGTCGGGGATCGTTTTTTTCTGCAGCCTTTTGTCACGAGTTGACCGCAGTACAATCAGTCAAAGCGCGACCCCGGCGGGCGCGTCTGAAAGACTAATCCTTTCAACTCGGCGGCGGGGAGTCAGCTTTCCCCCCCGCGTGGCGATTCGAAGTAGCTGTTTCTTTTTTTTTATGCCTCTTCTTTTTGTGTGTGTGTTTATGAAATCAGGCAGGGAAAGGCTACTTTTGAATTAAATCAAGTTGATCGGAGGTTACTGTTTTTTTTCCTTACCTTAGACGAGGGCTATGGCGTCACTGAGTTAGAAAGGCTAGGGCGTCACTGAGTTAGAAATCACAGGTGTCGATTTCCCATGCTACCAAGAGATAAGGGCACTCACAGGAGTGCAGCTCGAGTAGAACTACGCTTAGCGTCGCGTAGGCGGAGCGTTGATCCCTTGATTGACTGACACCTTACGAAAAGGGAGCCTCACTGACGTACACTGAAATGACCGAAAAGAAAACTCGTCTGGGGGAAGCGCTCGTGTCCAGACCTTTGATTCGGGCCACTTATTTTGTTAAAGAAGTTCAGTGTGACGCCAGTGATAGAGGACTGGGTGCTATTTTAAGTCAAGTTGGCGACGGCCACGAAGAGCACCAGTTCAGTACGTCAGCCGCAGGCTGACCTGTAGAGAAGAAGCGTTCAGTGCTTCAGACAAAGAGCGCGCGTTTGGTTTAGACGGCACAGATGTTGTCGGGTTACCAGAGCTACTTGAACGGCGCAAAGTTCGTGTTTGAGACTGATCATCGTCTCAAACATGCTTATGACAGTTTTGTCCCCCCAAAAATGGTCGCTTGCTTAGACGGAGTCCTGCTCTCCAAAAACAGAATTTCTCGATGCGTTTCAGGAACGGAAAACCGCACGGAAATGCTGATGGATTCAGCCGATTGTTGTAGACAGGAGTACTTGGTAGGACCACCTACTGTGTGTGGGTTATTGTTTTTAACCTTGGTCCAAGCAGTCCGTCTTTGGCGATTTCAAAGGGGATATTTTGCGCTTTCTCGGCACCAAAATTACGCCAAAATTCAGTCATGTTTTAGTAAACATTTGTTGTCAATGTGGGAAGCCTGGTGGGTCTTTGGCAAATTCCGAGCGCTTGCTTGTGGGTCAGTGCCCTGTCTCGTGGAACAGTCCACTGATGCCATTCTTTGTTGAATGTTCGAGCTTGGATGCCATTTCTGGAAACCAGCCCTTCCACCCGACTCCGGCCTCATCTCTTCCTGCCCAGCGGTCGTGAACGCTGGCCATTCGAGATTTTTCGGGCCGCGGACGAGCTGTTAAGAGTGGTCCTGAGAGCCGGGTGTGTCTCTTCGCAAAGCAAGGGATATGACAAGGCCTGGCGCCGGCGGCGGAAGCATAGACGACGACGGCCGGGGCTGTTGCTCTCCAAATCACCGAACCGATCGAAGGACGCTGTCTACCACGGGCCTGGGAGAAATTACTGTCAGACGAGTGTCGTCGTTAGGCAAAGATGCGGCGAGAACTTGGGACAGCAGCAACAACGCTGGAAGCAGAGATGCACATGAGGCACGTTGGCCGAATCGGCCTTCGGGTCACCGGACTGGATGATGCTACGCAAGGTCACGCTGAGCGAGGCTGCTAATTGAAAGACGCTGTGTCGAAGGGGTCTCGTGCTTCGGCCATCCGGCGGGGGAGTTCGAGAAGGTTCAACCACCTGCGAGAAGACTGCGGGATTCTGCTTTCCCACGAAGGCAACGCACAGAACACTTGCGGCAGTGGTCAAGGTGACGCATCTGTGTTTGATGACTGTCTTCCCCTTCTCATCCCCCAAGCTGTGAGAGAGCGAGAGAGCTTCAGCACCGCCCCGTGCCGGGGGTGGTACCGCCAGCGTCATCAATGGCCCATCCGATTGGACAACGTTATTCGACCTAAGTTCCCTAGTCAGGGATTTGGGGAACGCGAACCGTATTTAACGGGATGTTGTTGTGTGATCGGAGCATTGCATTGCATTCGATTCCATTCTCTTCTGTAAATATGTAGAATAAACCCTCCTGTACAGTTTCCTCGATAACGCAGTCCGACATCGTCATTCGGAGCCGGTACCTGTGGGGCTAAACGAGTTAGTCATCTCCAGGACCCCTCCGTCTTCAACTCTGGTTCCAGCGGTGGGATAGAAGCCCCATCTTTAACACTGGTTCCAGCGGTGGGGCTGTGGGCCCCGTTCCCAACAAGGCCTTGCAAGGCTCGACGCAACCTGAACACTGCTAGGGCGCATCAGAAAGCGCTGTACGATCGCTCGCACCGGGATGTTCACTACGAAGTGGGCAATCTGGTGCTTCGGCGCCAACAGGTCCTCAGTGACGCTAGCAGACAGTTTGCGGCATCGTTGGCGCCTAAATGGATCGGGCCGTTCCGCGTGCGAGAAAAGCTTTCCTCGCTCGTTTACAGGCTCAAGGATTGGGGTCGAGACCGACAGGCGGACACGTCCACGCATGCGACCTAAAACGTTACTTGCAGCGAGATGAGTAGGTTGAGGACACAGCCCGACCCGCGCCGCAGTTGGAAAACGAGCGCTGATATCATCCGGCGAACCGCGCGTCCCGCTATAACTTGCATAGTGTCACAAAATTCAGCGCATTTTTGAAAAAAGAAACAAAAACAGCGCCGCGTGGACGGCTCTCGCCGGCGTGCGTCGTAAAATAGGGGAGAAGGAAACCCCGGTGAGCGACTAGCTTCGCGTGTGTGGCTGCCCCCCTCCACCACCGCTCGCCGACGCAACACGTCGATGGATTGCGTCAGCCATGACGTCGATTGTTCTGGAATGTCGGCAACGTTTCTACTCGAAACTGACGGAGAGGGCCGCAAGGGCGTCCGCAGAATTTTTTGCAGGGGGGGGGGGCGTTGGTGCCCCGGGGGGGGGGGGGGGTATGTTCGTAGCAGAAAGGCGCTATTTGCGGAGTAAATTTATTTATTTATATATAAATAAAAATTAAACAAAATGCACACATGAAAGAAAAATTACAAACAGCAAATTAAAGCGCGGCTAGGAGAGGTACATTGGAGTTTATCAACGAAGAAACAACTAAAATTAATAAAAATGCAAAAAGATGCTATATCACTTCGTGGAGAAGAGTGCTCAATCTTGCTGCATACGGGTTCTCGACTCACCCGGATTGATGACCAGCACACAGCACAATATGTTCACAAACACGCAACTACAGTCACTCAGTCAGTCTTCCTTGAACAGCAACTGTAGGCGCCTCGGATTTTTCTGGGCGAATTGCGTAATTACACGTGTGATAAATTCACTTCTGTGCTTCATTACACGCTCTCGGTGCACACTCATCATACACATTGATTGGAAAAACTGTTGAACGCGTACGTTGAAAACAAAAGATGACTATATATACAACGAAAACTTATTTACAAGATAAATGCACGCTCGCAGCTTCATACACCTCGCTCCATCTTGCTTGCGCATCCGCACAGTCGAGCAACCGCACACACACTGCTCTCCGCTCGTCGTTTTCTCGTCCGCTGTCTTGGTTGTTCTCAGCTTCGCTGACAACCGGCCACTAAAAACACCCAAGCACAAACACAGAGGCGCGCACACGTGCAAGGGCTTACTTGCCGCAGTATCCCCGAATGCGCACTTTGGGGGTGAAAGGAACGCCGCGCAACTTCCGAGGGGAAGGGACACTCGCCACTCCAGTCGGAAAATTTGTTTTTGTGTTTTTATGGGGTTCAGAGCCCCAAAACGACTCAGGCTATGAGGGATGGAGTAGTACAGAGTTCCGGGTAATGTCGACCACCTGGGTCTCTTTACCATGCACTGACACGCACAGTACATGGGCGCTGTTGTGATTTGAGGCCCAGCCAGAGGTGACAGGCGAGCCAGGCAGGCGCCATCGGGCTGCGTTGACCAAAGGCGCTGGTTTTCGCAGAAGACGCAAAGAACGCTGGTGTGGGGGCGCCTCGGGAGACTGCGTCGCCGTGAACAAAAGCAGCTAATCCCCTTTGCCGGAGATTCTGAAAGCGGCGCTTCTACCGAACTGCGCTACCCGTGGATCGGAGGAGACAGCGAGCGGCGGCGGCGCCAACTCATCGCCCGCTTGCCCCTGAGCAGCCCGACAAAGCGGGGGTGGACACGGCTGATTTTACCTTCCCTCCTTAAGAATTCATCGTTGACCGGCGTAACGATAGGCGAAAACAAGATGCCCCGTGCACTGTCTGCCTCCGTGTCGCTATCTCTCTAGAGATCAAAGAAACAGACACCCATCTCAAGGCGGCTCGAAACACATGCTCGCCGGTGCCGCTGTATGTCTGGAACAGGTCGCCCTTCAGTAGAGCTAACGATGGCGTGGTTTGAAAACGGCGGAACGACGCACGCCCGGACGCGGCATTTCGCAGATGTGACCATGCGGGGCTGCTTTTACCCTTTTGACTGAGCGCACCACCGCCCCTGGCGTGCGGCCATCACTCACGGTTCGAGTGAGTGATTTTCCAGGGGGGTGCAGCCGCCTCCCCTTGCCCCCCCCTCCGGACGCCCATGAGAGGGCGTAGCCTTGCGTGTGCTGAGAGAGGCCCTTCCCCTCTTCACTGGCGCGTCAGCGGCGGCGCCGCACCAGAAATTTCTAGATGCTCCTCGAAGCCACTCCCGGCGTTTTGACCAATGGGGACGCGCGCCCGGCGCGAGGAGACTGCACGGCCGATACTGTGTGCATGTGCGCGCCTGCCTTGGAGCGAAGGACAGACAGACGCGGACCAAGCCTATATAAGAAGGGCGTTGACCGCTGTCGACTAGTGCGAGCCGCCGTTTAAGCTTCTGTGAAGCGCGCCCGCTCGACTCCCGGTACCACACCACTCGCGGCAGCGCGCGCCAGTCTGCGGGACGGCGTGGACCTCTGGTCGTCGGACTGTCACACGTGCCCGGTGAACAAATTGTATTTTGTTTGTGTGCCTCTCTCTTGTGCTGGTGCACATTAAGTGCAATGATTCTGTTGTATTGTAGTCTCTCTCGAGTGTAACTTTGCACGAGTTGCATTGTTTTGTTAATCACTTTGTATGGGCTTGTACTATTGATTGTGAAATCCTCTGTATCGTCTTATTGCTGTATAGACAAGCGTCAGGCCGTGACGTCACGGAGATGCGGCGGCGCGGGAGTCAGCAGTGACTTTCGTTGTGTAGGCAAAAACCGGTACCGTGTGCCTTGAGTATGCCACGCTTGAGCGTTTTTGGACGCATTTTGCAATATTCCGGCGAGTTGTGGTGCGGGTGGTTGAACCGCAATGCTGAAGAAAGGCAGCGGCGCAAGTTTCCCCGAGTTTATCGCATTTAGATATGGGCCAAAGCGATGCGCAGCTGCCGTGGAGCGGGAAAAGTTCGGCGACGGATCGGCTGCGCGGCTAGTATTGCATTTCTGCATCGAAATATGATAGTCTCTTAATCCGCATGTTTGCTCCTCAGTCGCGCGGCGAACAGTGCATGCATCAACGTCTGCAGCTTGTTCGCGTTCTGTCGGGCTCTCATTATGAAAAGTCTGGACTCGACATTCCATGTGGGTGTGACCGTAAATTGAACGCAGGGGACCGTTTTCAGGTGGCAATCACCCGGACTACGTGCCCGGCATCTCTTCGCGCTAAAAAAAAAAAAAACAGCTGCTGCCAGTCGCCTTCACTATTCATAGGGCCACTAAGCGCGACGTTTGAAGCAGCACTGTAGTCCGGTAGTAGGAATATACGACGCATAATTGTTCCTCTATTTCCGCTTCCACGAGCTTCAACATGTACGTTTTTTCACCACCTCTCCTAGAAAATGATTAAACGTCGCTAAGATATCGGCAAAATCATGCAGTGTTATTTCCCATATTACCTAAATTTTACAATCAGAACCTGGCGAAAACAGCAAATACTGGACCAAAAGCCAGTTATCAAGCAGAATAAGGCCTGCAAGCAGAATGACTTAAAATATTGAGCTCTGCAGAGCAAACTTAACTTCGTTGTAGCTCGAGGTAAACTTCTACCTATTCGCCTGTGCACCTCTCTTAGAGCCAAGCGAATAAAAAAGCTTTTTTTCAGACATTACCAGTGAAGATCGCATTTGCATGACTCATTCAAAGTAACTGCATGGCTTCAGTGTCCAGTAGTGTTCGGCGTTCTCCGCACTGAAGTGGCAGGCACATCACGAAGGTCCGTCATGGGAAAAAGCGGCCTCGCGTCGTGTTTCAGCATGTACCCTGCACATCAGTCTAAACCTTGTTTTTTTTTGTATTTTTTTTCTGAAATGCTTCTATGTACTGATCTATTTCCTGCATATGCTATTTATTTTTCGGACCAATGAATTGTGGTTTTTCTTTTCTTTGATTGGCTTCTGATGTAAGCCAATTTTGTTATTACATAATACCTATTTATTTATTTATTTGAGCATACTGCAGGCTGAGCGCCCAAGCAGGAGTGGCATATGTTTACATAAAATTAAACATAAAAAAGCATGACAGCACAAGTTACAAAACACATCAACACATTGCGTAGTCCAGTTGAAACGCTGCACATAAATTGCACATGTCTTCTGCCTCTTCAAAATCTATCCTGTTCAAGAAAAACTAATGCTTTGAAGACATGTGATCTGAATAATTGAATTTTTTTTTTGCTTTCTGTTGTGTGCTAAAATATGTTTAGCAAATATGTGTGTAAATTACACGTCATGCTGCCTTGAACTGTGGGGGCGCAGAGGCTCTGTCAGACATTTTGCCTTTACCTCTGCCCCCTACACGGAGAGAATCCGTGAAACAATAAAAAAAAGTCAGCCTAGTTGACCGCCGTAGCCGCACCGTTGCTGCCAAATATAGCAGCGCAGAAGGAAGCCTATGCAGCGCTTCGCCATATAATTCCGTCTGGCGAACGGGCTGAAAGAGTGCTGAACTGCTCTCCGGTCACCAATAGAAACGTTTCTAAGCGCAAGCGACACGCACGCTTTGAAATATACGCGTACGCGAGTTGGTTTCGAAGGCAGCATCGCTTGGTGCACGGTAGGCACGCTACGTTTTTGCCTACACCCCGCGTCGCTGCCGACAGCAGCGCCACCTTTGTTTACAAACATGACGCTTGTATATAGATTTTGTTTTGTCTGTGAACCTTTCGCTTCGACCCATTCTTTGGCTTGCGACCGGCGAAAGCTGGGCACCAAACGACCAAAAACATCTTCTCACTTGGTAGCTGGTCTCCGCTGAGCTTGCCACGCTGAGTAGAGGGCATCTCCTTGGAGTTCGAGACCGCTAACCCCACGCGCTCTAAGGGTGTCTGGGAACGCACGCAAAAGTGCGTGAAGTTGGGTGACACACAGTAAGCAGAAATAGAATCTGCCTGCGTAGCCGAGAGCGAGGGCGCGAACTGGGAGGCAGCCTCTTCAGATACATGGACGTACAAGCCGCTCATGCCGATCATTGATACGCAAGAATGACGCGATAGCCCTCATGATTCTCGTCAGGGCTAAACAGGTACGTAGCACGCGCTGCGCGAGTTGGTACACCCGGCCAAATCTTTAACTGGCTCGCATGTTGCATTGCTAAATGCACCTTGTAAAAGGCTCTTTTCGGCTACACCCCTGGCATATTCATGCTGTAATTTGACGCGCCAGATGACATTTCGTGGTTCCTTTTTGTTAATATAATGTTTGATTGAAGTACTTGCGTGTTTAGATCAGTTATCAGAAATATTCATCGTCCGCCACTACGAAGAGCTGAAACAAGCATAATACGCAGCAATGGTTCAGGTGGCGCATTTGCGCTTACTCTGGGTAAACGCCTTGTCCGCCATGAAAGGAATGGTAGTTTACCCAGAGGAGGAGGCCATATGGAACAGAACCATTGCTGTATTTTCCGGTTGTTTCGGCTCTTCGCAGCGGCAGACGATGAATATTTCTGATCACTTTGAACTAAACACGCAAGTACCCCAATCAAACATTGTATGAAATAAAAGGAACCACGAATTGTCATCTCATTACACCACCGTTTTTATCAACTTTGTTTTCACGTTCTGCTCAAGCCAATCTTTCCATACCTTGTTCTTGGCGCATGATAGCCTTAGCTGCTTATGCGCCAATATACCCAACACAACAACACAACAACATCATCTCAGGCGTCAAACTACAGCATGAATATGCCAGCGGTGTAGCCGAAAAGAATTTTTTACAAGGTGCATTTAGAGATGCAACACCCGAGCCAGTTAAAGATTTGGTCGGGTGTACATCTGTCTTGACCTTTTCCAGCGCAGATGGAAAAGAAGCCGGGCACATCAGAACGACATCGTTCAGCACTACCAACCACCAGCCACTATCCAGCTTCGGCAATGCGCCCATGGCTCGACGCTGCGCCCCGCCCGCGGCCTGCAGCCGCCACCCTGCTGTATCAGGGCCGCCCATGCTAGCTGCCACACCGCATCGGAGCTCCTAACACCTGCCGACTACGCCGCCGCATCCGCCGACCCGGGAGCAAGCTGGCCAAACACAGAGCAGCCGTGGCCCCATTACCACCGCAACCCTGGGCCCTCGCCAGCTGACCACGGCGTCGACCATAGAAGCGCCGAAGCCCTCGCCCGAGTATGCGAATTTTCGCCCGGGTATGTGACGAGGGGGAGCGGTCACTCTGGCATCGGGATGATGGAGGGATACATGCTTCCTGTTAATAAGTCCGGCGCTGTCATATGACTGCGTTCGTGAAAGGGATCGTGGGCCTGTTTGGCTAGTTAGTCGGCAGTTTCATTGGCCGAGATGGGCGGGGAGCCACTGAAGGGTGATATCGCAGCCGCGTTCAGAGAGGGCATCCAGCTTGCTCTCCAGGAGGCGTAGTGTGTCCACCCTCGTCTGCGTGTTGGACCGCCAGGAGTGCTGGTCTAGTCACTGAAGATGACGGCCTCCTTGATATTTGGCAGCTCAGAAAGGAGGTCTGCGGCAAGATGAATAGCTGCTAACATATATACACGAATAGCTGCTAATAGCTGCCGGACATGGTAGTCTGCACTGCTTCTGGCGCGACAGAGCCGGCGCAATGCAGGCGGGAGCAGCGTGTCGACCATTGTCAACGACAGATCCGTCCGTATATATTGGCACGTTGTAGTGACGGCAGTCCAGCGGTCAGGAAGACACCAACAAGACTTGCAAACGAAGCTCTTTATTTGGGCTGACTTGCGCCCGCAAAAGAACTGAATCACTCGGTGGCGGCGTAAGCAACAGACGTGCTCGTCAGTCGTCAAACTACTTATTCCCGCCGCTTGCTGCATCGCTCAATTTAAAGCCAGCAAGGAAACTTCGAGATAACAGGTCAAGATCATCTACAGAAATCTAGAAAAACGTAGATGCAGCTCTTCATGGCTGTGATCAATCGAGATTAGTCCGGTCGCTTCTCGCGTCACAAACAAAAATGATAATATAGCGCCTAGCGACGCTATAAAGCGCAGGCGCTGAGATCGGCGGTATCAGCGCGCGCTAGAGGAAAATAAAGATGGACAGCGCGTGCTCGGAGCGCACGCCCGGCACGGGCTGTTCGGAACTAGAAGCCTGCCACGCTAGTCACCTTGCTCTGGTGCTCCGCTGCGACCCCGCAAATCTTCAACAGTGGTGACCCGGCGAACCGTGCTTCTAGCCCAGCGGTGTCCTAGCATGGCGTACTGGCAGGACCCAAATTTTGACCCGCCGCTCCCAGCGTTCTGGCCTGTAGGCGCCGGCGGGTGGTTCGCCCAACTGGAGGCTGCGATGTACCTGAACGGGATTACATCCAGCCGTTTAAACACGCAGTCCTTTGCGACATACTCCCGCCCGACCTCCTGCGTCGGCTCACCTACTCTGCCTTGGGCTGCCGGCCATACGGTGAGCTGCGTGCGGCCGTCTTGGCTGACTTCGGCGCATATGTTCCGCCGCCGCTCTACGACGCAGCGGACCCGTTTTCGCCGCCGCCAGCCTCTGGCCCTGCACCGGCTTCGCTCGCGCCCACGCAGCCTTCATCAGAACCCGGTCCGCCTAAGCAGCCCCTCGCCGCCTCGCCGCCACTCCAGTCCGGCGTCTCCGGCCCGGATTCTTTAGCACCGACCGCACTCGACGCTACCGCATCGCTTCCGGCAGCACATCCTGCTACCCCGGTTACGCTAGCAGCACTGTGCGGTGACTCCACGGCCCGAAGTCCGCAGTCATTCCCTCAGCAGCTCGTTGAGGTGCCTGGCCCACCGCGGTTTGCCACGTCAGCGAACTCAGCGACAGATGCGCCTCGCGCCACGCTGTTCACCGCCTCCGGCCATACCGCCTCCCATAAGGGCGATACAGCGTCTACGGCACAGCCTGGTGAGTAACTTCTCTCATCTGCAATAGTGCCACCTCGACGAGTGCCCCGTTCCGCCAACTTCTGTACCCTACTGCGTAGCATCGCTGCCAGCCGAACGCTCCCCTGCCGCCTCGTCGCTCATTCCGCTAAAGCCGTCAGTCACTGACCTGAGCGATCGTGCTAAGGGCGAAGTGAGATTGCTGGCACCGCAGCATCTGTCAGATACCAGCGCCATTACCCAGGCGGCCACACCACCTGCCCAAGATGTCCCAACCCCTGCAATACCTTCACCGCCTACAGGACTGTCTCCAGCATCTGCGCCCAGTGCCGCCTCGCTCAACTGCCCATCAAGTCTTTGTGCACCCAGACCTTACTTCCTCAACGCATGTTTTTCTCAGGCGAGACGCTGTAAAGGCGCCTCTTACCCCCTCATACGACGGCCCGTATCGCGTCCTCAACAGGACGACAAAGTCAGCGACAATCCTGCTCGACGGTCGTGAAGAGGTCGTCTCCCTCGATCGACTCCAACCCGCGTACCTCGAGACACCTCCCCAGGAGCTCCCCTCAGATGTTGCCGGCCCACCTGCAGACCTGCTTGCCGCCGTGGCTACTCCATCTCTGCCCCGTCGGCGCGTACATTTCGCCGTTGCGTCTAGGCGGGGGGCCCTATAGCGCTCGACGACGCTATAAAGCGCAGGCGCTGAGATCGGCGGTATCAGCGCGCGCTAGAGGAAAATAAAGATGGACAGCGCGTGCTCGGAGCGCACGTCCGGCACAGGCTGTTCGGAACTAGAAGCCTGCAACGCTGGTCACCTTGCTCTGGTGCTCCGCTGCGACCCCGCAAATCTTCAACAATAACACCGCTTTCCTGCGGCCTTGAGCGCGAACGAACGGACACTACAATGATACGAGGCAATATGAGGAGGCGGCCCTGCAGATCGTCGTCGATCTTTTCAGCGACGAGCTGTTGAAGTTCGCAGTGGGGCGTGTGGCGTAGAGTGGTGCCGACTCGTGGGGGCCTGCGGCATTGTGGTGCTTGAGGATGTGGACCAGATGATTTCATGGAACAGGTTGCTATTGCGGCCAAACCAGGTCTGTGGTCTAACGCGGAGGTAGGTTAGAAGTTCTTCGCACTCAGGGGCACTGTGCATGCGTGATACATGTTGTAGTGCTGTCTGTTGAACACGGAGAGACAAAGGCGAAGTGTTTGTCTCTGCATAGGTGTACCACGTGGGAGGCCATGGGCACTTCTAACAAAAGTACGATGGTCGGTGTTCAGCCGTCTCCATTTGTCTCTCGAGAGCTTCACGATGGGCAGGGCGTATAGCAATTTAGATGACGCAAGTGCATCGTAGATGCGGGTGCCTAGTGTTGGGGAGCAGTCTGCACCTTTAGCCAAGAGGCGGCGACAGATGTTCGAAATGTGCCTTGTCTCTCTGCGTAGCTTGAGCACGGCTGGACTCCAGGTGAGTGGGGCGTCGATGTGAAGCCCCAGATACTTCACGGAGATGCGCCAGGGCAGACGGGTGCCACAGTTGCGGAGCTGAGGAGCGCGGCAGCGAGCAGTGCACGGGGAAGCGCTTCCGATTTGGCTGGGGATAGCTCCAGGCCGATGCCTATGAGGTGTTCAGTTACTGCATCCAGGGCTGATTGGAGGGCTCTGCGGGCGCTGGCTGCTCTTGCAGTGGGCGCGGTCACAAAGATCGCAATGTCATCTGCGTACACTGCGACACGAACACTGTGGTCCACAGGTTGCGGAAGGCAGGCGGGAAGTTGTGCCATGGTCAAGCTAAACAGAAAGGGGCTTAGAACACTCCCCTGCGGGACACCACACATCACATCACGGGGAGGACATAGAAAACCGCGCACCTTGACACAAAAGGAGCGGCCACCGAGACGACGCGGGCGCGCCGCCAGGAATGAGGAGAGAAGGCATTCCGGCTACTCCCCCCAATCCCAACAATGACGTGAGGTCACGACAGCGTGCTGGCCACTTAGGGAAGGTATGCACGCCTAAGCACGTGAGCAACTTATTGCTCCTAGTTAGGCGCAATGCCCAAGGCGTTAAAAGGGGAGCTCGCGACGGGAAACCGCTCTCTTGCCGCTCGCCTCGTGCTGACCTGCCCCGCGGGACCCCTTTTCTACCCGCCGACCCCCGCACCCAACGCCGGTAGACAACGACGACTTTGTGAGCAACTAAACCTCTATTTTATCGGACAGGACATTCTTCCGCAGTGTGCTTTGCCTCGCGGTAGGACAATAAAGTATTTCCTAGCGTGCTCTGCCGTTGCCTATTTCGTCTGAGTCTGCCGTGGCTGCGACTATGCGCCACGGGTAGGGGAAACATGTCGCGTACGAGTAATGTCTGCGTTGGTAAAATATTTAGGGGAATCCCCCCAAGGTGGAGTAGATTTGTAATAAGGGAGTAATTACTCATTGGCATCCACCCGAGCGCAGCCATACGGCTACAAAGGAAAGCTTTCCTTTGTAGCCGTATGGCTGCGCTCGGGTGGATGCCAATGAGTAATTACTCCCTTATTAGTAATGTCTGCGTGTAGCCGGCACGAAAGCTCGCCTTCCCGGCAGCTCGACACATAATGACCCCAAAAGTTAGAGCGTAAAATCTGTTCTGCGCCGAAATCTTGAATTCCTCTACTTTCCCTCTTACTGCTAACTCGTTAATGGGCTTCCGCTTCACTATCTTCCTCCGTTCCCTCTTCAAATCTAAGCTAATACGAGACCTTACCATTCTGTGGTCGCTACAACGCACCACATCCGCTACGATGCCAGGGTGACCTCATAGTATTAAGTCTATTTGATTTTTAGTCTCATCATTGGGGCTCTTCCACATCCACTTCCTGTTTTCTCGTTTGGGTTTAAATTAGTATTAGCCTAAAGCAGTGGTTCTCAGCCACGAATGTGTCTGAGCCACCTTTTGGACCGGTGGAAGTGAGGGGGGACCCCTTGCAGTGAAGGCGGAAGGGGGGGCAACATGTGGCGTCAAACAGGTGCCTTTTATTGCTACCTGGGAAAGAATGATCCAACAACAGTGTGACGTCACTTCATTCTGGGCTCCTTGTCAACACGCAGTGCGTTCACGCTTAAATAGAGTAGCACATCTGCAGTGACATTCAACCTCTTTGTGTATTCGCTTTTCAAGTATGCAAGCCTGGAAAAAGCATGCTTGCATGAATATATTGTAGAAAACTGCAAAAAAAAAAAGCTTTACAGCCATCTCGTGGAGTAGGGGAACATCTCATCAGTTCCCAACCAGAACGCCTCAAGGCTGAAAGTGGTAAACGTTGCCTTAATTGCTGTTTTCTTGAAGCTCCGTCAACTAATTTTCAGCTTCAACATGTTCACGAGCAAAACAGCTATGCCAGCTTCAAAAGGAGCCACAAGCCATGTGTCCGGGACAGATTCTGGGAAGTACCTAGTTCTTGATATGGCACCTTAAGGTGCTTAGGTGGGCCGTGATTGTGGCTCTGTCACTTCCAGATACTGCCGCCGAGCTTGCAAGATCACTGAGCAGCTTAAAAGGAGCATAGTCGCCTCGGCTTACCTTGCTCAACCAACTCTGAAGTTTTTTGCAAAATCCTCTAATATTGCATTCCGAAGAAACATTTGTGTCCATCCCCTGCATGCCACCGTTAAGGTGGTTCAGGTGCTCGAATAAGTCACACAAGTAAGCATGCTTTGTTAACCCCTCAAGGGCGAATTAAGTAAAAAATTACGTTCCAAAACTGCCAAACTTTTTATGGCATGAAAAGCTTCAGTAACTTGTTTAAAGGATAGAAATATATACAGAAACAATTTACGGCAGATAATAATCTTTTATTGGTCATTAATGGCCCCTTACCTAAGGCCTTTGAGGTGCATTCTGAAATAAAAAATAAATTTTTGAAATTCCAGAAAGCAAGAGTTGGCTTAGAATTGCCATGCAGAAAATGCACTGTTGCTTCATAGTTGCCTTCAGACGAGATGAGACCACCATCCGTGTGGTATTGTTGAAAGCATGGCACGGTGCAGAGCGCCTACTGGCACCACCCGCACCAAATCCTCGTTTCCTTGCGTATGTTTTTGCCATTTCCACTGTGGGGACACGCCATACTCGTCCCCCTGTGGTTGGCTTCCCCGTGATGCACCCTCCCTAGCCGTGTTACCTTCGATAACAAGAAAGGGCACCGGCGTCGCAGCGACAAACGGCGTGATTGCTGCGCGCGGGGGCAGACGGCCCTCTTCGTCTCGGGCTGTTCGGCGCGAGGCTCCGCTCTCCGCGGGCGGGGTGAAGCCCCGTGGGGAGGGACGTTCTCCCGCACCCTGCCCTAGCGTGGGCGAACATTCGCTCGTAACTTTGTTGGTGCGTCGGGCGTCCTCTATTCCTTAGCTTAATTTGTTGCGAGCCGGCGTTATTGTTGTTGTAGCAATGAAGACCTTGTTTGTGTCAGCTAGAGTGTCGTTCCTTTTTTCCCTCAGAGCACGGCCCGCCGTGGCCGGCGTGCGCTCAGTAGCGTACAGGCGATCACGGGGTGGGGTTTTGAACTGTGTCAGCGGTGATTAAACTGGGAGAACGTATTTATTCCCCCGTATTAAAGCTCCACAGTATCTTGCTTCATGTAGCACACTACACAGCGGCGTGTCGGTTCTTCTCCGTTGGCGGGGCATGCTGGCAGCTCACCAAACCGCTTGATATTCAGGGGACGTTCTGGCTTCCCTTTCTTCTTGGTTTATTTGAGTACTTGCTGATGGTCTGCTCAACAACTCCAGATATAAAGACGCTCTGCCTCATGCTTTCTGATAAAGGACGAATGAATTGTAGGTCGCCTCATTGAATAAGTGTTGGAAGATCTTTCACTTCCATGGGACTGAACAGCTGGCCAGCATCTGATCTGCCCTGTGGACTAATCCCAGTATATGATTGTAATCCATGATGACTTGTTTTCATGGTTTGGTTGCCCTTTTTGTCAGTGAATGACACCATTTCAGCACCGCCTACAGTGGATAAATCCATCATCATCACCATCAGCCTGACTACGCCCACTGCAGGGCAAAGGCCTCTCCCAAAAAGCGGTGAAGGCGTTCCGCAACGTAGCACTAGAGCGCGGGTTCTATTTCTGGCTGCAGAGGCAATATTTCCAATGCTGGCGAAATGCGGAAATGCCTTTCAAGTTTCTGTGCACATTAAAGAACCCCAGTTGGCCGAAGTTAACCAAGTTGTCTACACGGCGGGCATCGACCCACAGCGTCGGCGAATTACACTGCTCAAGCAATGTCTGAAAGTACGTGTGACGATTCCCGCGGCAACCAGCTGCACGGGGAAGAAGGGAAAGGGAAATAAACGCTCCCTCGCTTTTCAAGGAGAGGAGCCAGTTTGACTTCCGCCAGCAACGTGTACTGTCGCTTTACGGGCGCTCCTTCCCGCGCCCTCCTCAGGGCACGTCGGTGACCCGTTTCGGCATGCGCTTCCAAGCTCGCCCACTTACAATACTATAACAATTCTGGCGACGAGGTAAAAGTTTTCCGGCATCGCATCATCTGCAACCATGCCGACCTACGGAGCATTGGAGCCATTCCACGGGGAAGGAGGAGCCTGGACAGAGTACTTGGAGCGAGTCAAGCTCTCCTTCGACGCCAACAGTGTTCCAGAGGAGAAGAAAAGGTCCGTGTTCCTGACATGCTGCGGGTCTAGCACCTACTCCTTACTACGGAGCCTGCTGACCCCTAAGACTCCAGATCAAGTCTCCATCGACGAGATATTCACCGTGCTGTCGGGCCACTACATTCCTAAGCCTTCCGTGATGGTCTCCCGCTTCAGATTCAACAGTCGCTCTCGCCAACCGGATGAATCTGTCAGCGACTACATCGCATCACTGAAAAAGCTTTCAGCAAACTGTGAGTACGGCACCTTCCTTTCTGACATGCTGCGGGACAGACTCGTTTGCGGCATTAATGACGCGCCAATGCAAAGGCGCATGCTTGAAGAGCCAAACCTGACGTTCGAGTCTGCAGTCAAGGTCCTAGTTGCAATCGAGACAGCGAAAAAAAGACTCAAGCACGTTGATGCAAGCCCAGGGTATGGCCGAAGCGCAGCCAGTTCACAGTGCGATGCGAGCACAAATGAAACAGACGATAAGTTGTTATCGCTGTGGAGAGCCGCACTACGCAACAGTATGCCAGCACGCCAAATCCCGGTGCAACGCATGCAATAAGATCGGGCATCTGGCCAGAGTATGCCGCTCAAGGGCTAGCGACACGAAGCAAAAGAACTTGTCAAGGAAGCACAATACGCAGAGGCAACAAAAGCAGCCGGTTCACAGCCTTGCAGAGAGTGGAAATCTTCCTGAAATCCAGTCACAGGTCTACGAGACGTGGCAGATGAAAAGCGACCAAACAATTCCTCCGTTTGTCGCAGTTTTACAAGTCGCAGGCAGACCTCTTAGAATGGAGCTGGACACGGGGGCCAGTGTCTCCGTAATGGGGGAGACGGCATTCCAACAGCGGTTTCCCGAGCTCTCTGCAGATCCATCAGACGTGATTCTGAAGAGTTATTGTGGAAGACTGACACCCGTTAAGGGCAAGGTTACCGTTCCAGTCCAATTCGGGCGAAGAGAGGCAACACTGCCTTTGTTTGTAGCTCCGGACCAGTGTCCAACTCTTCTCGGACGAAACTGGATCAGTGCGCTGCAGCTCAACCTAATGACGTCAGATCCGTTGACTCACTTACAAGCATTGACGAGCTGCTGACTTGCTACAAAGAAGTATTTTCAGAGGGACTAGGCACATTCAAAGGTGTGAAAGCCAAAATTGTTGTCAAGGAAGATTCTGCTCCCAAATTCTTCAAACCAAGAACAATTCCTTTCGCATTGCAAGATAAAGTTGCAGAAGAATTGCAAAGAATGCAACGAGAAGGGGTACTTACACCCGTCAGAACGTCTGAGTGGGCAGCCCCAATTGTTCCTGTGCTTAAGCAAGACGGCCGCGTGCGCATATGTGGCGACTTCAAGTTCACAATTAACGGTGCCACAGTGCTGGAGAAATATCCTGTGCCGCGAGTCGAGGACCTCTGGGCGAAACTTTCAGGTGGCAAAAAGTTTACGAGGCTGGACCTGAAAGACGCTTACCAGCAGGTAGAACTTGACACGAGCTCACAGAGGCTAGTGACCATCAACACGCCTCAAGGCCTCTTCCAGTACACAAGGCTACCGTTCGGAGTAGCTTCAGCGCCGGCCATATTCCAGAGAGAAATGGAAAACTTGCTACAAGACATGCGCCATGTCACCGTGTACTTTGATGACATCTTGGTAACGGGACTGGATGACGCTGATCACTTGAGTAACGTAGCTAGTGTGCTGCAGCGTCTACAGGAAGCAGGCCTGAAGCTTAAGCTAGAGAAGTGTTCATTTCTGGCGACAGAAGTTGAGTGCCTGGGCCATGTCATAAACGCAGACGGACTGAGGCCAACGCCAAAGAAAACCGAAGCTGTCGTGAATGCTCCAAGTCCCAAGGACGTCAAGCAACCTCAGAGCTACCTTGGACTCATTAATTTCTACAGGCGTTTTCTGCCTAACCTTTCGACAGTTCTCCGGCCCTTGAATCTGCTGCTTACAAAAGAAACGCCATGGAAGTGGGCAAGAGTAGAGGAACAAGCGTTCCGAGAAAGTAAGGATCTACTAACTTCCGCACCGGTACTGCATCATTTTGATTCTTCTAAGCAAATCGTTCTCAGTTGCGATGCTTCACCGTACGGAATCGGAGCTGTTCTCACACACCGAGATGAAACAGGGGAACACCCCATTGCCTTCGCATCGAGAAGCCTTCTTCCAGCAGAAAAGAATTACAGTCAGCTGGACAAAGAAGCTCTTGCCTTAATTTTCGGTGTCTCGAAGTTTCATCAGTATCTCTGGGGCCAAAATTTTGAAGTAATAACTGATCACAAACCACTTCTGGGACTACTCGGGCAGGACAAGCCTATTCCTGACAGATCACCGAGAATGATACGTTGGGCAATTAACCTGTCAGCGTACAAGTATACGCTTGTGTACCGCCCTGGCACCAGCATCAGCAACGCCGACGCGCTGAGCCGGCTACCGCTTCCTACAGAGCCCTGCACAGTACCCAAGCCTGCTGACATCTTTATGCTTGAACATTCATATCCTCGACTTCTTTCTCCATCCGCCATTGCCAAAGCTACAGATCGTGATCCTGTTATGTCACGCCTACGCCAGGCGCTCCTTACTGGTGACGAGCTGCCAAGAGGAAATGATTGGACACTATTTCACAAAAATCGTACAGAGCTGAGTGTTCATGAGAACTGCATCATGCGAGGAACACGAGTCGTCGTTCCTAAAGAACTACAAGCAGAAGTTCTTGATCTGCTCCATGAAACTCACCCAGGTGTTGAAAAGATGAAAGCAGTCGCACGGAGCCACATTTGGTGGGAAGGACTCGACAGTAGCATCGCTCAGAAAGTGCAGCTTTGCAAAATCTGCCAAGAACACCAGAGAATGGGACGGAAAGCACAGTCTAATCCTTGGCCGTTTCCGAAGAAACCATGGTCTAGACTGCATGTCCAGTTTAGTGGTCCATTTAAAGGACACTACTTTTTCGTCCTAGTCGATGCCTACTCTAAATGGGTAGAGGTGGTTCTCGTGCACCATCAGCGGTCGCCACAATTCGATGCCTGCGAAGCATATTCTTCACACATGGCATTCCAGACATCATTGTCTCCGACAACGGCACCGCATTCACCAGCGAGAAGTACGCTGACTTCTTGAGCAAGAACGGCATACGGCGTATTCTCATCCCGCCATACCACCCGGCATCGAACGGAGCAGCGGAACGCGTCGTGCAGACAATTAAGGGGAAGCTCAAGAAGGCAGCGCCTGGAGATTTCCAAACAAACATCGACAGGATCCTGCTTTCCTACCGAACAACGCCGCACGCGTTCACTGGGTCCCCTCCCGCTGAGCTCCTTATGGGCAGGCAACTGCAAACGCCCATTCAAAGAATGCACCCCGGCCTAAGGGCGCATGTGGACTTCAAGCAATTGAAGCAAAAGATGCGCTGCGACAGCAACGCACGCAAAAGCTCTTTGCCTTCGTCCGGCGAGCCGGTCTTTGTTCGAAACTTCCGACCAGGCCCAGCTTGAATTGCCGGAGCGGTTCGCCATCCCACAAGTTCTTCGTCGCTTCAAATAGAACTCGGAGACGGAACGCTGTGGAACAGACACGCGGACCATGTGCGACCGCGAAGGACGCCCGGCGTTCTCTCAGACGACGAGGAGCCTCTTCCTGCACTGGCAGCGACAACGGACACGGAACAGCTGTGCCCACCTCGCTGCTCATTAAGCACCGAGCCGTCTACAACAGTCTCGGCGCGGCAACAGCAGTCAAGTGCGGCTCCTTTGCACCCCCAGCTTCGTCGGGCTTCCCGGGTCCGGAAGCCTGTTCGCTCGACACCAGTGCCGTGCAGCAGGCTTCATAACAAAGGGAGGAGTGTGACGATTCCCCAAGTCAGTGGACGCGAAGTACACCGCAGGCGCCGTCTCCGCGGCACCCAGCTGCACGGGGAAGAAGGGAAAGGGAAATAAACGCTCCCTCGCTTTTCAAGGAGAGGAGCCAGTTTGACTCCCGCCAGCAACGTGTACTGTCGCTTCACGGGCGCCCCTTCCCGCGCCCTCCTCAGGGCACGTCGGTGACCCGTTTCGGCATGCGCTTCCAAGCTCGCCCACTTACAATACTATAACAGTACGCGTAGGCCTTTGGCCCATATGTGTGGGAGCATGCGCGTTGCGGCCGACCTTTTATATTTAAGAGTCGTTATAGTCAACTATTCTCTCAGCATCCGTGCAGATGAACGGAAACACTTTGCAGTGAACACATTTCGATAACGAGCTCGGAAGGATCGCAGTGAAGCGTTCTCGCTGCTGTTACACCCATTAATGCAGTCCTAAAACACGAAGTCGCTCAAAAGTATTCGGCGTCGACAGCAGTTAAATCCTTCTGTGCATTAAGTACACGCCCCGACACCGAACGATCGTGCTACACCGGCATTACGGCCGTCGCAGCTCAGCGACAAGCCCCCCCATCATGTAGTGCCATCTGTCCGCGTTCGAGAGAAGCACTAGGAGCAGCGAACACGATCTGGTCGCGTCTCCGGGCGCAGTGTCAGTACCTAAATGTAATCTTACACCGTGCTTTCGACACTCATGCGATGCCGTCGATAGGCATGCTCAGTATTCGATACGTCACTTTAAGCCTTTTAGAAACGTAGACACATCTTTTAATTTTGTTTGCCCTAAAATAATTTATACCAAAATGGGAAATTAAAAATAACTTTTTCAATTATTTGCACACACAACTGTACTCCGTTAAGCTACAACACGTGGTCATAGGCTACTGACTTGGGACCGGCTTCGGTTTCGATTCTGCTTCTCCATCCTCCGTAGCTCCAGTATCCGCGGGTGTAGTTTCGCTTACGTGAACCTATTGCCATGTATCATTGTAATGTCCGTTCGTTCGCGCAAGGCCGCATGAAAGGGATGTTATCATTTTTGTTTGTGACGCGAGAAGCGACCCGTCTAATCTTGATTGATCACAGCCACGAAGAGCGACATCTACGTGTTTCCAGATTACTATAGATGATCTCGACCTGTTACCTCGAAGTTTCCTTGCCGGCTTTAAATTGAACGATGCCGCGAGCAGCGAGCATTCGTAGTTCGACGACCGACGAGCACGTTTGTTGCTTACGCCGCCGCCTAGTGATTCAGTTCTTTTGCGGGCGCAAGTCAGCCCAAATAAAGAGCTTCGTTTCCAAGACTGGTTGGTGTCTTCCTGACCGCTGGACTGCCGTCACTACAACGTGACATCTGGTGGAGGTGCTGGGTTACCTTCCATGTTCCGGACACCCCCTACAAGTCGTGACGCCAGCCCTCTGAGTCATCTATCGCAGGACCTGAGTCCAGTCCACCGAGCAAGTCGACGCCTGAGAGGGGACGCACCAGAGTTCGGGATTCTGCCGGACCCTACCCGGAAGCGGAAGCCAGCAGCAACGTCTACCATAAGCTTGCCCCAGACAATGACTCCAATCATTCTTCAGCAGCCCCGGGTGCCACCAACCTTCGACGCTTCGCCAGGCGCCGACCCCGCAGAATGGCTGGAACAGTTCGACCGTGTGGCTGTCTTTAACAACTGGGACGATGCCATGAAAATTAGGTACGTCTTCTTCGCCTTGGAGGGACCAGCAAGAATCTGGTTTGACAATGAGGAAGCTAGCCTTTCGGATTGGGAAACCTTCAAGGAGCAGCTTCTCAAGACCTTCACAAACGTCGTGAGAATGGAGAGAGCCCAGCAGCTGCTACAGTCTCGCATACAACACCCAAACGAGACCGTTGCAGTATAGACTGAGGAGATGAAACGTCTCTTCCGGCGTGCCGACTCGAGCAAGAAGGAAGAAGAAAAGGTCAAGCTGCTTATGCGAGGAGTTAAAGAGCAACTCTTTGCGGGCCTCGTACGGAACCCACCGAAAACCTTCGCAGAATTCGTAGAAGAGGCATCCACTATGGAAAAAACTCTTGATGCCCGAGCCCGCCAGTATGACCGCCAGCAGCGCATTTTCTCAGCAAACTGCCTGGACACCGCTAACAACGATAACCTGCGGGAGGTTACCCGTCAAGTTGTGCGAGAGGAGCTCCGCCGATTGCTCCCAACGGGAACGCAGCCGCACATTTCATCGCTCACAGACGCCATCCGGGATGAAGTTCAACAGGCCTTGGGTGTGACGCCGACCACCACGCAGCCTATAGAGCCCCCAGCCATGACTTACGCCGCAGCTGTGCGCCGTCCTGCACCTCGACGACGGGACTCAAGCCCCTATCGCCCTCAGCCAGCTGCGTTGGACTGCCGCCCTCTCGCCTCAACCCGCCCGTTCTACGAGCGTCGCGCGCAGCCGAGGAAATGCGACGGGTGGAGAACTCCCGACCAGCGCCGCCCACTATGCTTCCACTGCGGCGAAGCCGGTCACGTCCTTCGGCTCTGCCCATACAGAAAACTGCGCATCGGAGGGTTCTCTTACGACGCTCCACAACCCCGACCCGGCCAGCGACCAGCCGAAATCGACGAGTTTTTGCGTCGGGAAGAATACTCATCGCCGAGCCGCCTATCACGTTCCCCGTCGCCATCGGCCCCACGCTTTGTATCTCCTAGCCGAGGTTACGCCGTGCGTGGACGCTGCCCCAGCCCCCGAAGGTTAAACTAAATAAAGCAGCCTCTGGAGGTGAGGTTGCTTCTGAGCGCAATGACAAAGATCCTCCAACGACGAGTACTCAAGACCATGCCTCATCTACGACGACAACACCGACGACGACGACGACGCGGCCAGACTTGAAACTTTTACCGCTGCCCAGTGAAGTAACGTCAGAGTACGCCCACCGCAGCCTCACTACTCGACGAAGCAGAGATCGGACACCGAAGACAACGTACAATACGAGAACGCGAACAAGTGATCTTGAAGTTACGGTCGACGGTCACGCGGTTACTGCCTTGGTCGACACGGGAGTTGACTACTCAGTCATGAGCGGTCCACTCGCTGTCCGACTCAGGAAAGTGACAACAACCTGGGATGGCCCGCTGATCCGCACCGCAGGTGGTAACCTTATTACGCCGTCAGGACGCTGCACCGCGAGAGTTACAGTAAATGGGCGAACCTATGCTACAACCTTCCTGGTCCTACAGAAATGCTCGCGAGACGTGATTTTGGGAATGGACTTCCTGAATGAACATCGGGCGATCATCGACCTTAGATCAAAGTCGATCAAGCTTTCCACGGACAAAGCAAATATCTGCCGCGACGACAGCGACTCATCACATTGCCTTAAACGTCCTCGACGAAGCATTGAGCGTGCCGCCCCGATCAAGTGTCGTCGTCTGCATAGGTACTGGAGACATCGAAACTGCCGAAGGCGTCGTCGAGGGGAACACCCAGTTACTCTGATCGAGGAGTGGGCGTCGCAAGGGGAGTCGCCCAAATCCGGAATGGCCAAGCCCAGGTGCTGCTAACCAACTTCAGCGAAGAATACCGGCATCTAAATAAAGGTACGGCGATTGCCTTTCTCGACGAGCTGCCCGACATCAGACATATTTGCCCTCCCCGACCAACCCGCAGAACCATCTGACCAAGGCCATCAACCCACGTTCGACATCAACCCGGCATTACCCCGGAGCATACAAGACCAAATACGCAGTCTTCTTCAAAGGTACAGCGATTGCTTCTCATCAGCATCGAATGTGCGACGAACCCGGCTTGCCAAGCACCGCATTGTCACAGACGAACGCGCTCGACCACTGCGGCAGAGCCCCTAATGCGAATCGCCGATAGAACGCCAAGCTATCCGCAAGCAAGTAGAGGAAATGCTACGTGACGACGTCATCCAGCCATCAAGGAGCCCCTGGGCAGCACCAGTCGTCCTAGTGAAAAAGAAAGACGGCACCCTTCGCTTTTGCGCCGATACCGCCGCCTGAACAGCATTACGAAGAAGGATGTCTAACCCCTCCCCCGCATCGACGACACATTGGATCGGCTATGCAACGCTAAGTACTTCTCATCGATGGACCTGAAGAGCGGCTACTGCCAAATTGAAGTCGACGAAAGATCGCGAGAAGACTGCGTTCATCACCCCAGACGGACTCTTCGAGTTCAAGGTGATGCCATTCGGCCTCTGCTCTGCCCCACCGACGTTCCAGCGAGTAATGGATACGGTGCTCGCAGGCTTGAAGTGGCAGATTTGCCTAGTCTACTTAGATGACGTTGTTGTCTTCTCCTTAAGCTTTGAAGACCACCTCAGAAGGCTTCGGATGGTGCTGGAAACGATCAAGTCTTCAGGCCTGACACTGAAACCAGAGAAGTGCCACTTCGCCTACGAGGAGCTGCTGTTCCTTGGTCACGTCGTAAGCAAGGATGGAGTTCGCCCAGACCCCCTAGATGACGGCTGCGACCGCAGAGTTTCCACAGCCTAATGACAAGAAAGTTAAACGCAGATTCCTTGGACTGTGCGCTTATTACCGGCGATTCGTTACGAACTTTTCGCGCATCGCTGAACCTTTGACCCAACTTACCAAGGCTGACGTGCCTTTTAAATGGCAAAGGCCGCAAGAGGAAGCTTTCAACGAGCTGAAGCGCCGCTTACAGTCCCCTCCTGTGCTCGGGCACTTTGATGAAAACGCCGAAACCGAAGTTCATACCGATGCAAGCGGGGTGGGCTTAGGAGCGGTCCTCGTTCAGAAAAATGGCAGACAAGAGAAAGTTATCGCGTACGCTAGCCGTTCACTGTCGAGAGCCGAAGCCAACTATTCGACGACAGAGAAAGAATGTCTCGCCATTATTTGGGCCACGTCCAAATTTCGCCAATACCTATACGGACGACCATTCAAGGTTGTGAGCGATCACCATGCTCTGTGCTGGCTGGCCAATTTGAAAGATCCCTCCGGCCGCCTTGCTCGTTGGAGCCTGCGTCTTCAAGAATTCGTCATAACTGTAGTCTACAAATCTGGCCGCAAGCATTCCGATGCAGACTGCTTATCGCGAGCCCCCGTAGACGCAGCACCGGAAGAGGAAGACGACAACGCTTTCTTAGGACCGGTAAGCGCCAGCAGTTTCGCGCAGCAGCAGCGCTCGGATCCTGAGTTGCAAAGCCTAGTTGATTATTTGAAAGTCAAGACCGCATCGCCTCCCCGAGGGTTCTAGCGCCAACTGTCGTCCTTCGTCCTTCACAATAATGTGCCTCCTGAAGAAGAACTTCGCGCCCAACAGGACAGTGCATCTTCTTGTCGTGCCCAAAAATCTCAGGCAAGAAATTATGCAGGCATGTCATGATGAGCCGACTGCAGGGCATCTCGGGATTGTTCGCACGTTGCACCGCATCCAGGAGAAGTACTATTGGCCGCGGCTAGCTACCGACGTTTCCCATTACGTGAAAACGTGCCGTGAGTGTCAGCGACGCAAAACGCCTCCAACTAGACCAGCCGGACTCCTGAACCCCATTCCACCGCCAACTAAGCCCTTTCAGCAAATGGGAATGGACCTCCTCGGCCCCTTTCCGACTTCATCATCAGGTAACAAGTGGATCATCGTGGCCACCGACTACATGACGCGCTACGCCGAAGCAAATGCGTTGCCTAGTGGTACCGCAACAGAAGTTGCAAAATTTTTTGTCGAACAAATTCTCCTGCGACACGGCGCCCCCGAAGTGCTCATCCCAGACAGAGGAACGGCATTTACAGCGGAGCTGATGCAAGCCATTTTAAACTACAGCCAGACAAGCCATCGGAGGACAACTGCCTATCATCCACAAACCAACGGACTGACAGAGCGTCTGAACAAGACCATCGCAGACATGCTCTCCATGAAGATCGACGCCGAACACAAGACGTGGGACTCCATTCTGCCCTACGTTATCTTCGCCTATAACACTGCCGTCCAGGACACAACCAGGTCTACCCCATTCGAGCTTGTATACGGCAGGAAGCCCACGACAACACTCGACGCAATGCTCCCGCACGTTTCAGACGAAGACAACCTCGACGTCGCCGCCTACCTTCATCGCGCAGAGGAAGCCCGAAGACTTGCGCGGCTTCGCATAAAAGACCAGCAGCACACCGACGCCCGACGCTACAATCTGCGCCGACGAGACACGCATTACAAGCCAAGTGACCGTGTTTGGATATGGACTCCAATTCGCCGCCGTGGATTGAGTGAAAAGTTGCTGCGACGCTACTTTGGCCCATATAGGGTTCTCCGCCGCATCGGCGACCTGGACTATGAAGTCATCCCCGACGGAACGACAGCATCTCAGCGACGACGCACACGCCCGGAAGTCGTACATGTCGTACGTCTTAAACCTTATTATGAACGTTAAAGGACTCGAAGTTTTCATTATCCGTGTTTATTTTCATTTTAAAGCATCGAGACGATGCTTCTTTGGGAGGGGGGTAATGCCACGTACCATTGTAATGTCCGTTCGTTCGCGCAAGGCCGCACGAAAGGGGTGTTATCATTTTTGTTTGTGACGCGAGATGGGACCGGACTAATCTCGATTGATCACAGCCACGAAGAGCGGCATCTACGTGTTTCCAGATTACTCTAGATGATCTCGACCTGTTATCATAGAGTAACATAAAAGTAAAGAGCGGACACTCGGGCCCTTTCGCGGCCGAGTTCGGCGCTTCCCCGTTTCCGCCAGATGGCACTGAACGTGCAAATAAAAAAAGGAAAAAGAGTATGGTCTTGGCATATCTTGGCTTGCAGTGACGTGCGCTGCGCGCCTACGGCCGCAGTTACGTCAGCAACAGCGGCGTCTTTTAAGTGCGTCAAGCCAACGGGCAAGCACGCCCAGACGGCAGTGTGCGACGGACCGACGGTGTGAGCGGCTGTATTTTTTTGCGGCGTCTGCAAGCTTCGTGGGCACGTCCGTTTTGTGTACTGCTGTGGTGCTGCGACGGTTGTTTCTTCCACACCGTGAACTGTCCAACAAGAAGCTGCAGCTGTCGGCCTTAAAGGCGGCGGCGGCGGCTCTTCCTAAGCACTTCCAAAGAGGCAACAAAGCTGCGTCAAGGGCAGATGCCCACCACCAGGTTTTGACAGTAGAGCCTCCAAGATTCCTGCTTAGGCCTATCATCTCTGAGGCCAGTGCGTTTCCCCGGGTCCGCTAGGTGCGCTGTGCACAAAAGTCGGCCGCTGGGGCCTACGGGAGTGTCCGCTCTTTACTTCTATATTACTCTATGCTGTTATCTCGAAGTTTCCTTGCCGGCTTTAAATTGAACGATGCCGCGAGCAACGGGCATTCGTAGTTCGACGACCGACGAGCACGTTTGTTGCGTACGCCGCCGCCGAGTGATTCAGTTGTATTGCGGGCGCAAGTCAGCCCAAATAAAGAGCTTCGTTTCCAAGACTGGTTGGTGTCTTCCTGACCGCTGGACTGCCGTCATTACAACGTGACACTATGTAAACTGTGTTTCCTTAACCATACAACAGAGGTTTGAGTCAGGGAATCGCAAGGGCAGCCCATCTCGACGACTCTCTATTTACATGAACTCGATACGAACGAGTCAGCTGTCGTGGCGCGCACTGCGAGGTGCGGCTGTACGAGTAGCAAACCGGCTCCGCGTTTTCTGTTCTTCCCTGCAGAAAACGCTTTTCCCAAGCGCGAAAGAGGATAACGTATATTGTGCGGAGGGGGCTGCGAGTAAACTCACGCCTTGCGATGGAGATGAGGAGCCGAGTCTACGACCGGGTTCGGGAGGCTCGATCTCGGTCGGGGCTTCTTCAGGGAGAGGTTGTGCCGCGGGTTCTCGGCACGACTGCTACTTGCCGTGCGCACGACGCGCCGTTGGGAACGGCAAAGCAGCGACCGATAGCAGCCTGCGTCCGACTGATGTCAACGACGGGTCGAACGTGACGCATCGCACCGACAAGGGGCAGACTGCGAGCGCGCAGGGCTCCAGGGTCATGGTGACAAAGGGGCGCGTTGAATTTCTCGGGGCCGGCCTGCCAGCCTGGATGTCGGCCGCCAGCGTCAGAAAAATGCGCTAGTATTGTTTGCTGACATTCATAACAAGCCCTTGCATAGATTAATGTCAAAAAGGTATCAATTTTAGGATCGTTGGATAATAGCAAATTTCTGGTAGTAGTGATAACTGCGACTCAAAAGGAAATTTCATCCCATAGCCACTTTAATTGCTGCTGCTCGCTGGTCGCCTGGCGTCTGCTAGCTCCGCTCGAGCAAAGCTTTATTTTATTACAAGACAGGTTCACAGTCAAAGGGGTGACGAGAGTAGTATTTTTGACAGCGCTGACAAATTTCGAAGCTCCCTCAGCCGCGGCATCGATGCAAAAATACCTAGGCTTAGCGACGACCAGGAGAGCCAGCTAGGGAGCCTAGCAGCTCATCGCCGGGCCTGCCGCAGCCGGCGTCATTACAAAAAGCTCGGCTGCTGTCATTGTTCGAATATGGGAGGCAGCCTTTCTGATATCATGGCTGTTTTGCATTTTCTGATGCGAACGTGAAATACACCTGCCCGGCAGGATGGCCGGCCAGCCTGGATCCCGTCCGCCGCGTCACAAAAATTAGCTAAAGATTATTCTTGACGTAAATAATAAACTCCGGGATAGGGAAGTGTAAAAATATATCGTTTTTGAGGGTCACTGCAAAATACTGAGCTGCTGGTAGACGTAACAACTGCGATACGAGCAAATTTCGTGCCACAACCACTCCGCCTTTGCGGTCCGGCTCGCCTGGCGCCTGCAGCGTCCGCTAGCTGCGCTACCGAGCGCGTCGCAGAAATTGACCATATTCTTAGTTTATTATGTGAAGATGCTGTTGGCAGTAAAGCGATGCCAAGAGTTGGCATTTTATTACAGCGCAGGCGACTTCCGAAGCGCTGTCCGCTGCGGCTTCGATGCGAAACAGGCTGTAGGCCTACCGACGACTAGGGCATCCAGACAGCAGCACAGTTCACCCGGCGCGCCCGCGTCCAGCGCCGTCGCTGAAGGCTGGCTACTTGGGCAGGCACGCTTTGTCGTCGCTCGAATAAAGCAGCCAGTTTTTCTGATAACAAGCTATTTCGTTTTTTTCTGACGCAAACTTCAAGTAGCCAAGCAGCACAGAGGCACTGGTGTGCGGTGGCAAAGTGTTAAACCGGCTGCGGGCGGGGCTTGAGTCTAGCGGCACATGGATGCTTGCCGCTCCGTGTGTTCGTGCTTGCAGTGGGCAGCAGTTAATTCGCAAGCGGCGACCGGTGCGGCGCGCCGGTCAAGTTTTCGTACACGTGTTAGCCCAATAGCAGACTCCGTACTAGCAGGCGACGGCGCAGCTCGGGAACATCGGCCATTTTTAAATTACCCGGCGTGACGCCTGCACTAAGTGCACCGCTTCCCGTGATGCTGCACTTCGCATTCGTTTCAGCGGTGCAAGATGGCGCCGTTTGTACGACGCCATTCGTTTAAAAAAAGTATAGACGTGCTGCAGGCTGCTGGAGATTGCGCTTCAATCCCACCGCTGCCATGAGTGTTGAAGATGGCGCTTCAATCCCACCGCTGCCATCAGTGTTGGAGATTGCGCTTCAATCCCACCGCTGCCACCAGTGTTGGAGATTGCGCTTCAATCCCACCGCTGGAACCAGTGTTGGAAATGAAGGGGGTTTGAAGATGACTCGTTCAGCCCCGCAGCTCCCGGCTCCGAAGGACGGTGTCGAACTCCCCTATGGAGGAAACTGTACAGAAGGTTTATTTTACATATTTACAGTCGAGAAGGGAGTGCTCCGGTCACAAAACAACATCCCGCTAAATACGCTTCGGATTCCCCAGATCCCTGACTGGGGAATGAAGTTCGGAGAACGATGACCAATCAGGTGGGCAGATATATACATTGGTGGTACCACCCACGGCAGGGAGCGGTGCTGGGCTCACGCTTCCTCGCAGCTCGGTTTATGGTTTATGGGGTTTAACGTCCCAAAGCGACTCAGGCTATGAGAGACGCCGCAGTGGAGGGCTCGGGAAATTTCGACCACCTGGGGTTCTTTAACGTGCACTGACATCGCACAGCACACGGGCCTCTAGAATTTCTCCTCCCAAGACATTCTAGCCGCCGCGGCCGGGATCGAACCCGCGTCTTTTGGGTAAGAAGCCGAGCACCATAACCACTGAGCCACCGCGGCGGCCTCTCGCAGCTCGATCGATCGGAAGGGGTAGAGGCTGAGTCATCAAACACTGCTGCGTCAATTTGACCACTATGGCGAGTCTTCTGTTCGCTGCCTTCGTGGAACAGAGCCTTCCCGCAGTCTCCCAGCAGGTGAACGAACGTCTTCGAACTCCCCCGCCGGACGTCCGAAACACGAGACCTCTGTTGAGGACACAGCCGTCTTTCAATCAGCAGCATCAGCTTGACCCCGCATAGCACCACTCCGTCCGGCGACCCGAGGACAGACTCGGCGACTTTACGGCGCCGCTGTCGCCGTCGCCTCTGCTTCCGCCGCTGCTGCTGCTGTCGCAAGACCTCGCCGCATTGTTTCCTCGCGATGAGTCGCGTCTGGTACTAATTCTTCCTAGGCCCGGGTTCTCCGATCTTAACAAGGCCTAGTTCAGGAAAACTGTGCACCTCCTCAGTGGTAGGTGCCGAACTGGTGCAGCTGCAGCCGCCACGGAAGCAGACGACGGCTTGCGCGACGATGGCTTGCGCTTTGCGATAAACGGCGGAGACGCTCAATTTATTCAACTCGTCGATGAGAACGGTGCCGCACACGTATGCGCCCGACTCTTATAGAACGTTGTTAGGGCAGTGTGGCGGCAGAGGGACTAGTTCCGGGGGATGCAACGAGAGGGCGCTAGCGGATCGCCTAGTGATCATCATCATGAAGGGGAGCGGCGGCGGCGGGAGATGGGAGAAGAGCAATAAAGGTTGTTGGCGTGGCGCCCGTGTGTTCGGAGTGGTGCGGTTCTGTCACTGCTGAGGCGTGACAAGTGGGGGCTCGTCCGGGATTCAATAGCAACATGAACTCCATCGCCGTTCCCGAGGACGTAGTGCAGCTCTTGGTAAGCCAGACGGACGGATCTGCGCTGCAGCGGGAGAGCGTTGCCGCGCTTGTTCGGGGGCGCCTAATGGCGGCACCTGTGTCTTCCGGCGCCTCCAGTTCACAGGAGGCTGTGGCGGCTGTGACGGCGATGGCTGCGGTACATCCGCCTAGTGATGCTGTGCCGCGGATTGCCTCGCAACTGCCGAGATTCACGGGATTTAACGATTTCCAGACGCCCGAAGAATTCCTTGAACGCCTCGAGAACTTTTGCCTGATAACCGGCGCCGCCGCAGACAAAAGACTCACTCATGTTGTGCCGGCCGCACTACATGGCAGTGCAAAGCTGTGGTGGCGTTTCGCGGGACCGTTCGCCACTTGGGACGAATTTGTGCTCGCATTCAGCGCGGAATTCGCCTCCATCGACGCCAAACGCCGCCTGAAGTAGGAGCTCGACAGCAGGACGCAGCACCCGGAGGAGAATTTGAAAGAATTGAAAACTTCACTGCAACCCGCTTTTTCCTTGTCAGCGATCTTCACGAATGTACGCAGTTTTATTTCAAAGCGGGACATCATTTCTAATCTCGTCTCATCGTCTTCCAGTAACTTACTAGTCTTGACTGAAACGTGGCTCAACACCGACATATCTGACAGTGAAGTCCTCGCTGACTTGCCAAATTCCTGTGTTTATCGCAATGACCGCAAAGATAGGAGGGGAGGAGGCGTGCTTATTGCAACCAGGCAAGAACTGTCATGCACGGCCATCAACCTTTCATCTGACATCGAAATATTATGGGTCCTATTCCACTCTTCACCAAAGTCAGTTGTCGTTGGCGTTTGCTATAAACCCCCTAATAACAGTCAAAATTTTCCGCACAAATTTAATAATGCATTAATGAAATCAAAATTATGCATCCTAACGCCGGCATTTTCGTCTTTGGTGACTTCAATTTTCCTAGTATTTATTGGCAGAACCTAACCGCTACAGGTAGCAATGAAGCTAATGAATTTCTTGATGTCTGCCTTAATTTTAATCTGGTACAAGTAATATCCGAACCAACGCGTGTAACAGAAGACGGCGCTAATACCCTTGCTCTAGTATTAACCGATCATCCAGAATGTGTTCATTCCATCACGTATCATCCAGGTGTTACCGATCACAAAATAATACATGCATGTCTCACCATTAAACCGCTGCCCCGTGCAACAAATAGACAAACCATTCGATTCTATGATCAAGGAAACTATGCTGCTATTAATAACGAACTTCGCGCCTCCCTAGCACTTGTGGAACCCAACTTTCATCAAAGAACGATTCATGAAAACTGGTTATTTTTCAAAAAGAAAATTGAAGAATTGGTAGAGAAATTTATTCCAAAAATAATCATACGAAACAGCCCACGAAATCCATGGTTCAACAACTGTCTAAAACGTCTGGAAAAGAAAAAGAAACGTCTCTTCCGCTCAGAGAAATTACATCCCAGTGAGAACGCTTGGAATAAGTACTATGTGGCAGAAAAAGCGTAGCTAAAAAAAACTCGCGAAACCAAGCGTGCTTTTTTTCAGTCTGATTTGCCTAAAATGCTGACAACTAACCCCCGTAAATTCTGGCAAGTCATCAACCCACAGCACACGCGCAACATTTCTCTTGCCGACGCATCAGGTGAACCCATCTCAGATACAGACTGTGCCGATCTATTTAATGAGGCTTTTTCATCTGTCTTTACGAAAGAATCAAGTATGTCACTGCCTTCAGAACCAGCATCTCTTATGGAACCTATGCCTCCGCTAATATTCTCTCCAACAGGAATCTCATCCTTGATAGAAAAAATGAAGCTGTCATCCTCCGCCGGCATCGACAACATCAACACTAAAATACTAAAAAACACAAAAGATACATGTGCATCCTTCTTGTCGTTGTTATTCACGCAGTCACTCCTGACTGGCCAACTGCCCAAGGATTGGAAGCATGGGAAGGTCGTTCCAGTCTACAAATCAGGTGACAAATATTCGCCCTTAAATTAACGCCCCATTTCCCTAACCAGCGTACCCTGCAAAATCATGGAGCACGTCATCTATACCCATATCATGGCCTTCCTTGATTCTAACAACTTTTTTCACCCGGCGCAGTATGGATTTCGCAGGGGCTACTCCTGCGAGACCCAACTGGCAACTTTCTTACATGATCTGCACATCAACCTTGATTCTAATCAACAAACCGACGTCATATTTTAGATTTCGCTAAAGCCTGCGATGAAGTACCCCATAAACGCTTACTGACGAAACTTTCCAGATTAAATTTGCACCCCTACATACTGATATGGATTAAAGCCTTCCTATCTAATCGCTCCCAAGTTGTTTCTATTAACAATACGAACTCTAACTCTCTCTCCCGGTAACGTCAGGTGTTCCTCAGGGATCTGACTCAGCCCGCTACTTTTCCTAATATACGTTAATGATTTGCCATCACAACTCACCTCTTACATACGCATGTTTGCTGACGACTGTGTTATTTATCGTGCAGTTACTAAACCCGCTAACCAAGCATCTCTTCAGAGTGATCTTAATGCTGTCAAGAACTGGTGTGACCAATAGCTAATGGAACTTAACCCTCATAAATGCAAGCTTTTATCTGTCCACCGCCGTCGTAATCCTCTTATTCGTTCCTACGTAATCTCTGATGTCTCCATAGAATCAGTTCAGTCCTACAAGTATTTAGGCGTAACTCTTTCCACTGATCTTTCCTGGAGTATGCATGTCAATAACACAATATCATCAGCCAACAAAACGCTAGGATTCCTAAAACGTCATCTTCATCACGCTCCTCAACATGTTAAGTTCTAACCTATAAATCGTTCGCCCGGTCAAAGTTGGAATTCGCATTACCAGTTTGGGATCCTCATCAAGCTTATCTCATTAATTCTCTCGAGTCCATCCAAAATCGCGCGGCCAGGTTTATTCACGCATCCTATGCTTTTGACATTAGCGTTTCTGGCTTGAAAACGGCATCCGGTTTACCGTCCTCATCACTCCGTCGTCGCACTTCCAGCTTATCTTTATTTCATAAAATCTTCAATAGCCCCATGCGCACCGCTCGTTATATTCTTCCTCCCCCAGCTTGCATATCACTCCGCTCCAGTCATCATTTTCATGTGGCCGGTCCACTCTCGCGCACTGTCACCTTTGCCAATTCCTTTTTTCCCCGAACAGCTGCAGACTGGAACGGCCTTCCAAGCGACGTTGCGACCATCACCTGCTCATCCAAGTTCAATGAAAATGTAACAAATTATGTAGAGTTGTAAGAACGCTTTTTTTATATGTTACCACCCCTTATGTAATACCCCAGGCATGGGGCCTTTAAGGAAATAAAATGAAATGAAATAAATTGCTCGAGGCATCTCTGCGGGCATATATGTGGCCACATAGTTGTCACGTACTACACTGTTAGCATGAAAACCCCAAAAAAGGAGTAAATGGCTTTTCCTCTAACGCACACCCAAAAGGAGTTTTTTTAATTCATATGTATGGTGTTTTTTATTTACTCCCTTATATAAGGAAGTTATTAAGGAGTGAAAAGGGAGTAAATTTTTTACTACCCACAGAAATGGAGCCCAAAAATGGCGTCATGTTTATTTATTTTCATTCAGGCTCATTCTGACAGCAGTGACAGCGGCGGAAACGGGCAGTAGCTCTGCGGGCCGCCGGCAACCCAATTTGGGAAACTGCGCTGCCCTAATGTGACCCCGCGTCACGCATCTTTTCGCCGTCTGCAAGCCCAGCGGCGGCGCAGGCGGCGGGAGTCGTCTGCTTGTCGTCTGCTTTTGCTGTACGAGCTTGTTTGGTTGGCCGTGTTTGTAGATAAAGGGATGTAACATTATAATCAGTAGTTGAAAACTGAAAAGGAGTCGCTGGGTAGTTTTCACGGTCATGCACCAATTTGACTAAAAACCAGAGCAGAAAAGTTGAAAACACCCCTGATGGTAGTTTGGAATGACCGTGTTTGCCTTCATATTCACATCATTAGGGCTTGGCTTTTCAATAAGACTGAGCAAAAATGTAGCCTCATCAGCTCAGTCAAGAGCTCAGCGCTGACACTATGTTCTATCAAAGTTCCATGTTAATGCAACACAATCTGCTGCAATGCACTGCGAGAACCACACTGAAAAAAGCCTGCGAGAATTAGGCCTAAGCGGGGGCTGTAACGAGGTGGCGACACTAACAAAGGAAAGTCAGGCATGTTTAGAGCACTGAAGGGTTCATAGGAGCAATTCAATTATGTAGCGTAATGTAGCGGAAAACGGCGACAAGTCAATATCTTGTACCGCGGCAGGCTCCCTTGAAGGAGCAGAAGTTTATTTTCCTTTCTTACAAAGGAGGAGCCGGGACTAAAAGCTGTGCTTAACTGAAGGTCCCGACTCCTTGAGACAGTGGCAGCACAGAAGGAAAGCAAGGGTCACATCAATTCGTAATGCCATGGGTATGCGATGCAGATCCACATTTACGCTAAGCGCGAACACACATGCAAAAAAAAAATCGCAATACACACATGTACTCAAAGCAAATGTTAAAAATAACTAGAATATACAGGATAGATGTCCCAAACTTTGGACAAGGAAATTCAAGTCTGCTTCTTTCACAGATTTAAATTGTCACGGCAGTAGTCACGGATATTGTGTTCTGAATTTCTGGTAATATCAAAATTGTCATGGATTAGTTTGTTTAGCAAGACGGGAAGGTTGTAACTTAAGGACTGGTTCATAGAGTAAGTTCTTGGTGTTGGAGTGATCCAAGTTTCTTTGTAACTAGTGTTACGGCAGCCGTTATTTTCTCTCAGTTGTCCAAGTACAGTGAAGGGACTATCACGTTGTTGTGAAGACACTCCTCACAACACTCCTCCCCCTTGCACCCCGTTGTTTCTGATGTGCCACAAGGCACAGTACTCGGCCCTTTGCTTTTCTTAATCTACATTAATGACTTGCCTACTGGTATCACTTCTAACATGCGATTGTTTGCCGATGACTGCGTAATCTACCGGCCTATAACTAACAGCAGCGATCCCGAAATATTGCAAGCAGACCTGGACTACATCGAATCTTGGTGCAGCAAATGGCTCATGTCTTTAACCACTAATAAAAAATCGTTAATTACATTTCATCGCAGGCAGTCCTTTGTTTCACCAAATTACTATATCTCTGGCTCCGTAATTTCCGCTGTTGAATCTTGTAAATACCTTGGTGTCACCATTTCTAATTCCCTGAACTGGGCGTCCCACATTTCTAACATTACTAAAGACGCCAACCGCGTGCTCGGTTTTTTACGCCGTAACCTGCGTCTAGCACCTCCTTCTATACAACAGCTTACCTACATAACACTCGTCCGTCCCAAATTGGAGTACGCATGTGCAGTTTGGGACCCTCATCAGTCAAATCTTTCTCTCGCCCTCGAATCCTTTCAAAATCGTGCAGCAAGATTCATTCATTCGAACTACTCCTATCATTCAAGTGTCACTAATATGAAGTTGCAATCTAATCTTCCATCCCTCGATTCGCGACGTAAAATAGCCAGACTATGCCTTTTTCACAAGATTTACCACTCATCACTTGGAAGCTGTGTCATCGTCCCTGCACATCGAGCCTCTCATCGCCTTAACCACGGCAAAGCAGTCTACCCGCCATCAGCACATACCACTGCGCATCTGAACGCTTTTTTCGTTCAGACAGCAAAGGACTGGAATCACCTTCCTGCCGAAGCAGTTCGCCACATTCATCCAGACCGCTTCAAGTCATTCATGGAAAGAATAACGTAACGCCTATAACAAGCCCACCCCTCATGTAATTGGTTTTTGTTTGGTTTTTGTGCGGTTTAACGTCCCAAAGCGACTAAAGGCTATGAGAGACGCCGTAGTGAAGGGCTCCGGAAATTTCGACCACCTGGGGTTCTTTATCGTGCACTGACATCGCACAGCACACCCCTCATGTAATACCCTAACTGGGGCATTCGAGGTATAATAAATAAATAAATAAATAAATAAATAAATAAATAAATAAATAAAGAGCATTTATAGCATAATAGAAGCCTGTAAAAGTATAATTCGAAGATTGGAAGGATATTATACTTTATAAAGACATTTCTTGTGGGGAAAAGGAATGGCACATTTGCTATGGACCGGACGGCTTTTTTCTGCAGCAAATGCAATATATGAAGATCTGTTACCCCTGTTGTTCCCCAAACCAAGCTGCAGTATTGGATATGAGTTAGTACTAACGCGTTGTAGAGCAACATCTTTACCCTTACTGGAAAAATATGTCTAAAACGACCAAGTATACCTAGAGTTGAGGAAACTTTCGAACAAATGTGTTCTATGTGCGCATTCCAAGTTAGGTTGTGAGAAAAGATAACTCCCAGTGTTTTTGGTTTGGTTTGGTTTATGGGGTTTAACGTCCCAAAGCGACTAAGGCTAAGAGAGACGCCGTAGTGGAGGGCTCCGGAAATTTCAACCACCTGGGGTTCTTTAACGTGCACTGACATCGCACAGCACACGGGCCTCAAGAATTTCTCCTCCAAAGAAATTCTAGCCGCCGCGGCCGGGATCGAACCCGCGTCTTTCGGGTCAGCAGTCGAGCACCATAACCGCTGAGCCACAGCGGCGGCCCAGTGTTTTTACAGAAGTCACAAGTTCTATTGGTTGGCTGTTTAAGGCTATTGTGAGAGGCCTAGATATTTTCTTTCCCTTAGGGAGGTATAACAGAATTGGTGTTTTTGAAGGATTTATGCGCAAGGAGTTTGCATCTGCCCATGAGTGCAGTTTATTGAGGGCTTCGCTTGTTTTGCGTTCAACGTCGGCCTCGGAAACACCTGTGACAAAAAAAAGTTGTGTCATCCGCAAATGACACAAGCTGAACATTACTAGCGCTGTAGACGATGTCATTTATATAAACTAAAAATAGCAAAGGCCCAAGAATGCTTCCTTGGGGCACTCCACATGTTATATGGGGGGTAGGAGAGGATGCTGTGTTTATTCTACATATTGGGTTCTGCGAGATAAGTAAGATTGTAATAGAGTTAGCGCTAGGCCCCGCACACCCTACCTTTGTAACTTAAAAAGAATATCATGATTTATGAGATGAAAGGCCTTAGTAAAATCGATGGAAATACCCATAGTGAGCTTGTTTTCACTGAATGCCTTATGATTTCTTTTTGAGTTAGAAGTGCTGTCTCCGTAGATCTTTTCTTCCTGAATCCATGTTGAAAATCTAGAAATAAGAGATTTTCGTCAAAATAGGAAGTCACTCTGTGATGTATTATTTTCTCGACGCCTTTGGAAAACACAGGCAGTATGGAAATCGGTCCGTAGTTTGTGAATAGGTTCTTATCACCTCTTTTAAAAATGGGTATCCCTCGAGCAATTTGCATTTCTGTAGGGAAAACCCCAGTAGAGAGAATCAAATGATAAATATAGGTAATAATCGGGCACAGTATGTCAAGTACATATTTTACGGGTAATATCTGAAAGCCATTTACGTCCAGCGTTTTACTATTCTTCAAGTTATTGATGGAAAAGAAAACCTGAGCTGTTTCAGTCGGGGCCAAGAACAGCGAATTTATCCTATCGTTTCCTCGCACGTAATGAGCGTAGTTTCTAATGGTACTCCCATCGAGTTCATTATCTTTCGTTTGCTGAATAAAAAAGTGATTGAAAGCAGATGCCAATGGAACACCGGAGAGCCCTTTTTCCTCATGCCTAAAGGTGCCAAGTGTAAGCGTAGGAGTACCGGGACGCACCAAGGAGTTCAACTTGCGCCAGGCTGCATCTGGCCGCAGTGAAGATTCAGCATGGAACATATCTATTAGGTATGAATCATTAGCTTTCCTCAGCGCAGACGGAAGTTTATTCCGGTAGCTCTTAAATTCTGCAAGTATATTTACATCTTTAGTCCTTACAAATTTGGCATACTACGCATTTTTATGCTTGACCATTTTCAGGTGTTCTCTCGTTTACCAAGGTTTTCGCGCTCTCTTTGGCTTTTTTACTTGTATTACTGGAAAATGCTGGTGGTATATTTTCTTAAGTATACTTATAAAGATAAGATACGCTGTGTTGCTCTCACGGCATTCATATGCTGCATCCCATGTTTGTTTTTCAACATCGTGGCGGAATGATTCCAGACGCGAAGATGTAATAACGTGACTGTATGTGAGTTCACTTAGTAAAACACGTTGCAGGGCTAGTTGGTTATGCATGGATGCATGTATGTGAGCTTTGGTTCATTCCACTTGATGGGAAATTGCTTGTCTACGAATAAAAAAGTTCCCAGATGATCACTTATACCTGTACAAAGAGTACCAGCAAATGTAGTGTGTGTCAACGTTGGTAATAAATACGTCTAATAATGTAGAACTTTGTTCTGTGATGCGCGTTGGATAGGTGATTACATTAGATAGGCCAAATGTAGCAAGCGTAAGGCTCAAGTCTTTCTGGTAAGGAATAGGTGCAATCATGTTCACATTCATGTCTCCACCTAAGAAGATCTGTGCTTTTTGCTTCATCACATATTCTAAAAGTTCTTCAAGGAAGGCCAGAAAACGGCTAAATATACCAGATGGCGGTGTGTAGACCACGCAAAACATATTGTCAAGGTGCCGTAAGGTAAGCACTTCAAAATCAGGAGTGACAGCACAGAATTTCTTTTCGGTATCACACAGCAGGTTATCTTTTACCAGCATAGAAACACCACCGCCTCTTTTGTCGTGACGATTTCGATAGAAGTATCGATAACCAGATGGGCGGAATATTGCCGTTTCGCGTTCATACCATGTTTCAGTAAGCACGAGCACAGTGAAAGACATTTCGAATACTTCTAGCAAAGCATGCATTTCATTTTCTTTGTTTCTTAGAGATCGGACGTTCTGATGAAAAAAAGATAGGGCAGGTTTTTTCTTTCTGAGCAATTCATGAATTTGCTGTGGTAGAAAATCCATGTTTACAGCATACAAGCTGTACAGATAAGCTGGAACACTTTAAGCAATCTTAGACAGCTGATCCTTGCTAGTGATAGGAATAACTGTTGATGTTTCAGTTTCGCGAACGTAGATTTTTCCATTCTTGACACAGGTGTATTCTCATCCTCGTTCCTTTTTCGCGGCATTTACAGCACCGAAGAGGCGTTTCACTGCCAGACGCAGGTGCTCATTGACAAAAATTTTATCACCTTGTTCTATCGCGAGGTCACGAGCCGTTAGCCTGTGCTTTCTTGCTTTTTCTAAGAAAGAGCTGCGCGGAGCTCTGTGAGTAAACTGCACAATTATGTTAGGGTAGGTAGAATTTCCGACGGTCTGAACCCGACGGCAGACTTCAATATCAGTGTCCTTCAGAGGCATCCGTATTACTTCACCCAACTGTTTTGTTAGTTCGTGCAGGTTTTCACCGTCTACCTGTGGCACTCCTTTAATTTCGACGTTCAGGCACCGCGAAAGTTGCTCGTTTTGCATAAGTCGGGATTCCTGCTCTTTTACTTGCGTATAGAGCGCTTCGCGTTCTTCTTGTAACGTGCTTATGCTTTCTTTCGGAGGCTCGTTCTCTGCTTCAACTTTTCTCACGGAAGCTTTCATTTCCTCATAGCACTAGTTTATGAAAGTCATGCTGGCATTAATATCTCTGACATCCTTCCCGAGTTCTCGCTGGAAACTTTCTTTTAGTTCGCGACACTCTTGTTTCATCTCACGCTTAAGGTCCTCAAACAATTTCTGAAGTTCTTCGGCCATTTTTCAAATTTATACAGATAAAAAAAAGAAAAAATAACGACACACTAGAACAAGACGCGGGACACAACTGACGGCAATAATATGGTAACTAGTTAAGCTGAATAAGTACAGCTGAATGAGTACAGAACTCGCGTATCAACAGTTCTGGCAGCAGCAGTGGCGGTAAGACAGTTGCACTGACGTTAAAATGAGGGGAAAAGTGCACCAACCTGGAAAAAGTGCGCGAAACTTGTAAGACCTGTCTGTAGCTCACCACTGCCACTGCCAAACTGTGTCGAGAGCGGGGGGGGGGGGGGGGGGGGGGGGGCGTGGCCGGTTACTGCTGGCGGAGGGAATAGCACACGGTTGCTGGAAGACGTTGACGGTGGCCGATATGTCCTGGATGTCGAAGAAAAGACGACGATTTAAACCAACTTGTTCAGCTCCGGTAGGGCCAGGGCCGAAGCGAGGCGACAGCCTCATCAAAACAGGAGCGGACCTGGAAAAAGTGCGCAAAACTTGCAAGATGTGTCTGTCGCTCACCACTGCCACTGCCAAATTGTCGAGAGCGGGGGGCGTGGCCGGTTACTGCTGACAGAGGGAATAGCACACGGTTGCTGGAAGACGTTGACGGTGGCCGATATGTCCTGGAAAAAGTGCGCAAAACTTGTAAGCTGTGTCTGTCGCTCACCACTGCCACTGCCAAACTGTCGAGAGCGAGGGGCGTGGCCGGTTACTGCTGACGGAGGGAATAGCACACGGTTGCTGGAAGACGTTGACGGTGGCCGATATGTCCTGGAAAAAGTGCGCAAAACTTGCAAGATGTGTCTGTCGCTCACCACTGCCACTGCCAAACTGTCGAGAGCGGGGGGCGTGGCCGGTTACTGCTGACGGAGGGAATAGCACACGGTTGCTGGAAGACGTTGACGGTGGCCGATATGTCCTGGAAAAAGTGCGCAAAACTTGTAAGACGTGTCTGTCGCTCACCACTGCCACTGCCAAAGTGAGCAGAGATCCAGCGACGATGGTAACCAAGCGGTCGTCACTCACCGCCATTATCAGACGACTGACCAGAAGCAGACGGGACGCTAGGTGGCAGGGCGGGGTGCACAAAATGTTTTTTTACTCCATTTCGGCACTGGTGGAGTATTTGGCACAATTAACTCCCTTTCTGGACTGGAGTAAATGGTGGTAAATCCTCATTTTTACTCCATTATTCCCTCATGGGAGTAAAATGGTGGGCAGTCCACCTTCTTACTCCACACTCATGGAGTAAATGTTTTCACAAATGGAGTAAAAAGGGTGGACGCCACCATTTGTACTCCCTTTTGGGTTTATTTTGTTACATTTTTGTTTACAGTGTATTACGGCAGCCGACCGAGTGCTGATTCTGTCGTCGCCAACTGTTGTACAGCTTGATGCTCGGGCCTTGTGCCACATATGCTCAAAATATCTGAGAAGTACCGTAGGTATGCAGCAGCTCCTCGTGTTTGACTCATTAAAAAAAGATAAAAAAAGCTCTTAGCGCTGATCATCATGCATGCACGCGCGGAACGTGAGGGGCCGACAGCTTATCGTAGCGCCTTTCATTCCAGTGCCAGTTCTCTGCGATAAAGCTGTATTATTACACATACGATAAGCAGCTAAATTTATACACTACACCCGCTTGTTCTAGGTGAACGTTCAAGAAGCTAGGCGCTTTTGTCGAGATTATGCGTTGATTCCTTGCCCGCAGCAAAAGTCGGCGGCCGACAGACTACAGTTGAACGAAATGTATCCCGATTATTTTCTGCTTACAGCTTACAGGAAGCAGGCTACGGGCGTAGAAATCGTAACGACCACAGCAGAGTCAATCAGCAAGCAGGGTCGATCGTCGGCGGTGATATTCCATTTATTTCCATCAGAGATGGGGGAGGCGAGGCAAAAAGCTGCGATAGCAGCTTGACAAGTCCTCGTCCCCTACAAAGCAGCAGCAGTACACGCCGACAACCCGACACATATTACTTCGAAAAATGAAAAGAGAAAAAAAAATAAGAGAAAAAAAACAGATATATATGATAAAAGTATAGAATGTACCGCTCGTACAATAAAAAAACGGTAAAAAAAATATACGACTTGCACACACCAAAAGCATACACTTGTCAACAAATTGATGAGAAAGGTATGTACACTGAACGCAGTTCTTATATGCGAAAAAAAAAGGTGAATACAAGTGTCTAAGTCGGAGGAAGATTAGAAACTAATATCAGACAAGGAGGCATTGAACACTGTAAGTACACTGTAAAGAAAAATGCAATGGTAAAAAGGAGCGCACAAATGCAGGAATATATACCAGAAATATATACCAGTAATATATACTTACTGCGTAGTAAACAAACACGCAATAATCCGAGAGTACGCGGTGTTGTTTGATAAACAACGCAGGGGCAGTTTTTCCGTCCTATGTGGTGTCGACTGAAACACGTTAGATTGCGATTGCCATGCTTTTGAGGATTTCTCGAAGCTTACACAGTGCACCGAAGGCACACGTTGTCGTCGCCGGCGTATACGAGTGCGAGCTTGATCAGCTGTTTGTTCTGCAGTCTGCGGCACGCAGACCTCAATAACTTCAGGTCGTTGTTTTCGATACCAAGCAGCCTACTTCTGCCTAGAGATGTGAAGGCCTGAAAAAAACACTGCAATTTTGGAAAAAACCGGTTTTTTTCGTTTTTTTCAGACGAGGGAAAATGGAAAGAAACATCGAAAATTTCAATTTTCAATTTCAAAATGCAATTTGAAGGTTTTATGGTTGCTTGCTTTCAGTTTAGGTTTCTGTTTTTGCTTTGAAAACCATTACAGCATGCATCGTTAAAAGATTGGAGAGCAGTCGTCATCGCCGGTGCCAGGTAGTGTTTTTAAAACGTTCGTGCTGCGAGTACGCGGGTTGAAGGCCAGGTCACATATAAGCTCCAGGCTTGACTTAAAAACACACTAATAGTTTGAACAAAATGGCTGCAAATTCTACAGCGCTACACACATGGCTTAAATAACATTGGCTGCTGTGCACGTAAACGGTTTCAGCCAAATATAAGCCTAGCTTCTTGATTTCCAACGTAGCAGAGTACAGTACATCCGCAGGAATTTGGTTCAGGACAGAGGTCTTCAGCGAAGCACGTGACCCCATCTACCTGGTGGCAAGACCTTTGCACCAACCAGCCGCTAACTCGTCTGGCTTGCCGGCTGCGGCAGATACCTCCATCATCCGCCAGCTGCGAACTAAACTAGTCCCGTTTCGGAAACGTCCATACAAAGATTCGCAACAGGCTGTCAGGGGAACGCGTTCGAAAGCTTGCGTATGTGCAGTCGAACCTAGCTGTGGACACAGCTTCAACCCATGCTGCTGCGCGTAGTGCCGCATCCAGCGACAGTGACTCTGAGTCCGATGTGGAGTGAGTTATAGATCAGTTTTCATGTTCCCTTTCTCTTGCAATAGAACAAGAAGTTCGTTCCACAAATATAATATTTATATTTCCATATTCGCCTAAAGTGGAAATCATTATTTATCTTCTCGGTGCAATAGAAAGAGAAGTTTGTTTCACAATATGACATCTATAACTACATATTCGACTGAACTTCGGAGCATTATTATTGATCGTCGTGTTGTTGCAAATAAATCTGTTTTTGTAATGTTTTGCAAAATTTCCAATTTTTCATGAAAAAAACCCTGAAAAAAACGGTTTTTTTCATGCCATTCAAAATTTCATGAAATTTTACATCTCTACTTCTGCCGTACGCGTGCGTAGCAATGAGACGCAGCAGAACGCGAAGCTAGAGAGAGCACTGCCCTCCGTGATCCGCGACTTGCTTGGCGCCGTGATTGCCGGCGGGCTGGTTCCGGTGGTGGCCGCCAGCCCACGTGACCATGATGCCTTTTCCTGTCAGAGGCGAACTTTCTGGCAGCCGGTAAATCGAAGAGGCCTTGTTGCGACTCCTGTATTGCTTCCGACAGTTGCGCTGTTGTGGCCAAGTCCCAGGAGAGGCTGGCTTTCCCCCAAACACGTTTAGGCTGGCACCTTTTGGGCACCATGTGAGGCACATACGCGTCCAAAAAGCTTGCCACAAACTTGGCTGTGTGCACGGGCCTTGGTGGAACAGGTAGCAACCACCCGGGTGCGCTCTTTTCATTGCTAGTGTTGGGAAGTAGGCGGCGGTGGTGAATTCATCAATTTCAACCAAGGGCCCAAGGCCACTGCATAAAAGCGCGCCCCAATCATTCACTGCTGTGTGTCCGCTTTCTTCGTTACTGATCCCAGCGGCTCGAAAATGTTGATTCATGAGAAAATAGTGTTCTTCCACTAGTTCACCATCCAACCACGGTGCTCCATGGCGAACTTGTGCCGAGCTGTTTTGTTGGCTGCCGTGGACAGTGGTTTCTGGGTGGCAATGCGACTTCGCAGTCCAGCTTCTCTGAGTCTTCGTCACATCATGGTATCACTCACATGGCTGAGATCAAGGTTACTGCGGATGTCATTCGCTGTTTGAAATGGATTGTCGCTAGCAGCGCCAACAATGGTGACATCTTCATACTGGGTGGTGCAGAAGGGTTGTCTGTCGTGCAGTGCATCTTCCAGCCGTCCTTCAGTTCGATATGCTTGGAAGATTCTGTTTGCGGCGTTCAGCAGCCGCCCTGTCACAGAAGAAATATTTTGCTGAGTGGCCTTTTAAAGACATTTCTACAACTGTCTTCCGGTCACTGAGAGGCTCTCTAGCCATAGGTGGCCTTGGAATCGAAAGGAGAGCTTTGCACCTGTCGCTGGAGTGAAGTAGCAGCTTTTTTTTGCCCAGAATTTGATTGGTAAAACGTTTTTATTGAGAGAAAAAAATTGTAGTCCGAGAACACAGCTGGCCAAAAGTATTACATTGAGTAACTGGAGTAACTGCAAGCAAAAGCAGAAATGACGCGACGAAAAGGCAGCGCCCTTCATAACTGCGCAAGTTCGCATTGCCAAACCCTGAAAATTAGGCATTATCACGTTGAAGCGCAGATGTAATGTTCCAAGTTTTGCAAAAGGCGCGCGGTGGAGGTGCAGGCACAACGGCCGAACCCTCTCCACTCACCTGCTGAAAGTGGCCGCCATGTACATCGGCACAAGGAGGGTTTGGGGCTACTTGACACGTGCTCTTGCTCGTGTTTCGCATGATAGTACTAGCATTCTTTCGAATGTAGTGCCGTGGTGATGGCCCTGCTACTTTGAAGGGTCAGGAAATGTAACTGCATACCAAATTTTTCTCTTTGATGCACTTGTCAGCCTATTAGTTGTCAACAAGCAAATAGGCATTAGTTTTGCTATCAGAATTTTCACTAGGGAGTATCAGTGTATCGCAGCAGTCTCAGCGTTAGGGACACCGGTGAAGCTTCATTGCGACGTATGCTGTCTGTTTTACAAAATACCCCTTCAACCTCGTGACGATAGGTGCGTGCTACCCTGGACATCCGTGATAAACCACAGGCAACAAATGCATGAAGTTTGATGGAAGCGCTGTCGCGGATTCCATGCGGCTACGTTGTAAGTGCAACTGTCGTATAAGTGAGTACACCGTAACAAGGCTTCACTGTAATATCAGAAAAAAGTTGAGAAAAACAGTGTGCGATAATGTGGTCTCTGTTACCAAGGAAGAGATTGGACATAACATGCCACAATGACTGAAGGTGCTGCACATACTGAAAGGAAGAAGTGTTTTTATGGAAGAAATTTTCACGAAAAACACCCTCAAATATATATATATATATATATATATATATATATATATATATATATATATATATATATGGATAGACTAAAAAATGACGAGTATGCAAAAAATTGAAAAAAAGCTTAATTTATACATACCGCACCAACATACAAACGCTCACACAGGCTGCCAAGCATTTCACAGAGTTCTCACTCACCTGTAAATCTGGGATAAAAATGAGGTCTGCAGCATCCTGAATTTCCGACATGGCACAGCTGCTAATGTCAATTTCTCCTGTATACAAATACCTGTGCAAAAAAAAATCACTTTTAGCCACAGACTTGCGTTCTCCAACTTGCGAGACACAGCTCATCAATATTCCTCTGATTACAGCAGACTTCCGTTAAGACGCACACAGTCAAAGGAGTTTTGAAAGGGGCTCTCGATATAGGCGGAGTATAAAGGTGCAGATTATCAGCGCTTTTACATCGAACGGGCAGTCAACTCGCTACAAAAAGGCAGGAGGTTCACTGAATTATAACATGTGACGATAATACTCGATGCAAAGCGCAAAGCATACGCTGGCACCAGTGAAGACAAATGCTTGCCTGTCTTCACCCGCCCTTTTGTTTTCTGCACTTTGAGTAAAGCATAGATTACCAAGCAGCCTAAACCCACATGTTGTTAGAATACCACTATTTGGAAATGCCAAGGCGTTTTGCTGCAAGTAGGAAGAAAAATTATTTTTGAAGATTTGAAAATTGCAAATACTTTGAATCTAGCTAGCACCGTGCAAATCGAATTTGAAATTCTATTCAAAATATACTCAGAATTTTAAATATTCACTGCTGCTATCAGCTTCCAATGAGCACACCGGTGACATCTTTCTGAAAAACACAGCCTTATTTAGTGCCGATAATTGACAATATTGAATATTCGGTTTAATAGAGTAAAGGTTCTTAATTCGAACCCTGTTATGGGGAACCGCTCTTTGAAAACATTTTTGTTTTCAATATTACGTCAGGGTGAATGAAAATTGAGCCACCTAGAGAGCTTGATCTCCTCTTTCCAAATCTTCTTTTATTTCTAAGATAGCTCAGTGCCTTCGTGTTCGAAGTGTGGCTCATAAGTGAAAAACAGCGCAACTTGTGCAGCTGCTGGACATGGTAGTAAGCATGACAGAGCAGTGCAAAATGCTTCCCCCTAACACTCCACTGAGTGCGGATCAGCAATACAGTGTCGTTCGCTTGGCATGCACCATTTTGAGAATTTTACATCTGAGGCCTGAATATTTTGTAAATGTTCATTCCTAAAAATATTACCGACAACATTTAAAGCTAAGATAAAAGCATTCTACACACTTAACTATTATGCACGTCAAATCTGCTTTATTGCACCCCAATAAGTACACAAAATATGCACGAAAGTCATGTTTGGCTCAAAATAAGAAGTGGACAACAACACAACTGAAAGCTGCACAAGTTGTTTACTTTTGTTGTAACAGACTAGCTGCATGAAAACTGCATAAAATGCAGGCTAGGGTACCCTGATACAACAGTTAGCTTTAGAATTCGCCAGCATCATGTTTTCCTGTGACTGTTCTTATTTACGAGTGGCATTTTCAAGACGAGCTTTCTAGACTAGACGGCGGCCAGGAGACAGCCTCAGCTGCCTGCTTTGCTGACAAGCTGGAAATTCATTTCTTATCACCGTTTTTGCATAACTCCACAATTTTAAAGAATTGAGCAAAATTGGACGAGTTGGTAGTCTCTAGCTCCAATAGCGTGCGCAACCACTGCTTTAACGTTCGCAGCAAAATGGTCTTCCGACGTCACGAGGACGTGCTGCACCACTGGCATTGCCCGATGAGGTTACACGCCGCGACACAAGCGACGGGACAGCGGATATGAGACACGTCACTGTTGCAATGGAACCTCTTTTACGTTTTGCAGCCACTCGTGTACACAAAGTTCGCACTGTCCGCACTCCGCGACTCGAAAGAATGTTCACTCACTCGACTTTAAAGATTTAAGTGTTCCAAGATCCCCATCTACACAGTCTCCCAATGCACTGCTCGGATGCATGCAGCTGCACCGCCATACCCTCTCAACACGCTTGTATGGCAGCAAACAGGGAGTAAGCTGTCCTCGTATAACAGGCAGTGCGCCAGAGGACAACCCCATTCAGGAAGAACGAAAGGAAGGAGGAGCACGTCGGCTCCGCGTGTGGCTCTGCACTGATTGTGGGGAAAAAATACACTCCAAGAAATTATTCACAGGAAAGTGACCCCGCCCTGTCAGAAGTACACCAACTAGAGACATATCTGGAGCCTAAAGCAATCTAAGTTTGGTTTTATGGAGTTTAACATGCCAAAGTGAGGGACACAGTAAGAGAGGGCTCGGGATGATTTCGACCACCTGGGGTTTTTTAACATTAGTGCACTGAAACCACCCAGTACACAATGCCGTGTGCTGCCCTTGCAGCTTGCAATATATGATATTTTTCAGCAGCAAACGAGTGTTCCAAAGCGCATGAAGTACTCTAGCCGCCCCCGAGCTGAATCGAGCTTCTATTAATAAGAGTACTCACTCGGAAGCTCTCTATAAACATTACCGCCTCACCCAGCAACCAGACACGAAATATACCGGTTTATTGCAACCTGGCGAACTGATTTTCCCGTTCTGCCCGCATTTAAAAATCCGCCCGAAAGAGGCCCCTCGTAACCCCAATGGACATCCAGATTTGGATGTCCGTTTTCGGATATGATTTGTTTTAACTTGGGATGTCCACATCCGGCTTCGCATGTACGGACATTAATCAGACGTCCGTCGGACAAAGACTTATAGACAGCTGCGGATCCATCGCAGCTAATCAGAAAAGTACGACACTACTAGACTCTGCTACAGACTAGCACTCGTAGACGGCTGCGGTTCCATCACGCCTGTTCCGAAACGAACGACACTACTCCCACATAGTATACCCGCAGTTGCAACACAAACTCTGCTGCACTCTAGCAGTCATGGACGGCTGCGGTTCCATCACGCCTGTTCAGAAACGAAGGATACCACTCCGACGCAGTAAACCCGCAGTTGCAACACAGACGCTGCTACAAAGTAGCACTCATGGACGGCTGCGGTTCCATCACGCCTGTTCCGCAAGGAACGACACTACTCCGACGCAGTATACCCGCAGCTGCAACACAGACGTTGCTGCACTCTAGCAGTCATGGACGGCTGCGGTTCCATCACGCCTTTTAAGAAACGAGCGATACTACTGCGACGCAGCATACCCGTCGTTGCAACACAGACGCTGCTACAGAGTAGCACTCATAGACGGCTGCGGTTCCATCACGCCTGTTCAGAAACGAAGGATACTACTCCGACGCTGCAAACCCGTCGTTGCAACACAGATGCTGCTGCAGAGTAGCACTCATAGACGGCTGCGGTTCCATCACGCATGTTCAGAAACGAAGGATACTACTCCGACGCTGTAAACCCGTCGTTGCAACACAGATGCTGCTGCAGAGTAGCACTCATAGACGGCTGCGGTTCCATCACGCCTGTTCAGAAACGAAGGATACTACTCCGACGCTGTAAACCCGTCGTTGCAACACAGATGCTGCTGCAGAGTAGCACTCATAGACGGCTGCGGTTCCATCACGCATGTTCAGAAACGAAGGATACTACTCCGACGCTGTAAACCCGTCGTTGCAACACAGATGCTGCTGCAGAGTAGCACTCATAGACGGCTGCGGTTCCATCACGCCTGTTCAGAAACGAAGGATACTACTCCGACGCTGTAAACCCGTCGTTGCAACACAGATGCTGCTGCAGAGTAGCACTCATAGACGGCTGCGGTTCCATCACGCATGTTCAGAAACGAAGGATACTACTCCGACGCTGTAAACCCGTCGTTGCAACACAGATGCTGCTGCAGAGTAGCACTCATAGACGGCTGCGGTTCCATCACGCCTGTTCAGAAACGAAGGATACTACTCCGACGCTGTAAACCCGTCGTTGCAACACAGATGCTGCTGCAGAGTAGCACTCATAGACGGCTGCGGTTCCATCACGCATGTTCAGAAACGAAGGATACTACTCCGACGCTGTAAACCCGTCGTTGCAACACAGATGCTGCTGCAGAGTAGCACTCATAGACGGCTGCGGTTCCATCACGCATGTTCAGAAACGAAGGATACTACTCCGACGCTGTAAACCCGTCGTTGCAACACAGATGCTGCTGCAGAGTAGCACTCATAGACGGCTGCGGTTCCATCACGCCTGTTCAGAAACGAAGGATACTACTCCGACGCTGTAAACCCGTCGTTGCAACACAGATGCTGCTGCAGAGTAGCACTCATAGACGGCTGCGGTTCCATCACGCATGTTCAGAAACGAAGGATACTACTCCGACGCTGTAAACCCGTCGTTGCAACACAGATGCTGCTGCAGAGTAGCACTCATAGACGGCTGCGGTTCCATCACGCCTGTTCAGAAACGAAGGATACTACTCCGACGCTGTAAACCCGTCGTTGCAACACAGATGCTGCTGCAGAGTAGCACTCATAGACGGCTGCGGTTCCATCACGCATGTTCAGAAACGAAGGATACTACTCCGACGCTGTAAACCCGTCGTTGCAACACAGATGCTGCTGCAGAGTAGCACTCATAGACGGCTGCGGTTCCATCACGCCTGTTCAGAAACGAAGGATACTACTCCGACGCTGTAAACCCGTCGTTGCAACACAGATGCTGCTGCAGAGTAGCACTCATAGACGGCTGCGGTTCCATCACGCATGTTCAGAAACGAAGGATACTACTCCGACGCTGTAAACCCGTCGTTGCAACACAGATGCTGCTGCAGAGTAGCACTCATAGACGGCTGCGGTTCCATCACGCATGTTCAGAAACGAAGGATACTACTCCGACGCTGTAAACCCGTCGTTGCAACACAGATGCTGCTGCAGAGTAGCACTCATAGACGGCTGCGGTTCCATCACGCATGTTCAGAAACGAAGGATACTACTCCGACGCTGTAAACCCGTCGTTGCAACACAGATGCTGCTGCAGAGTAGCACTCATAGACGGCTGCGGTTCCATCACGCATGTTCAGAAACGAAGGATACTACTCCGACGCTGTAAACCCGTCGTTGCAACACAGATGCTGCTGCAGAGTAGCACTCATAGACGGCTGCGGTTCCATCACGCATGTTCAGAAACGAAGGATACTACTCCGACGCTGTAAACCCGTCGTTGCAACACAGATGCTGCTGCAGAGTAGCACTCATAGACGGCTGCGGTTCCATCACGCATGTTCAGAAACGAAGGATACTACTCCGACGCTGTAAACCCGTCGTTGCAACACAGATGCTGCTGCAGAGTAGCACTCATAGACGGCTGCGGTTCCATCACGCATGTTCAGAAACGAAGGATACTACTCCGACGCTGTAAACCCGTCGTTGCAACACAGATGCTGCTGCAGAGTAGCACTCATAGACGGCTGCGGTTCCATCACGCATGTTCAGAAACGAAGGATACTACTCCGACGCTGTAAACCCGTCGTTGCAACACAGATGCTGCTGCAGAGTAGCACTCATAGACGGCTGCGGTTCCATCACGCCTGTTCAGAAACGAAGGATACTACTCCGACGCTGTAAACCCGTCGTTGCAACACAGATGCTGCTGCAGAGTAGCACTCATAGACGGCTGCGGTTCCATCACGCCTGTTCAGAAACGAAGGATACTACTCCGACGCTGTAAACCCGTCGTTGCAACACAGATGCTGCTGCAGAGTAGCACTCATAGACGGCTGCGGTTCCATCACGCCTGTTCAGAAACGAAGGATACTACTCCGACGCTGTAAACCCGTCGTTGCAACACAGACGCTGCTACAGAGTAGCACTCATAGACGGCTGCGGTTCCATCACGCATGTTCAGAAACGAAGGATACTACTCCGACGCTGTAAACCCGTCGTTGCAACACAGATGCTGCTGCAGAGTAGCACTCATAGACGGCTGCGGTTCCATCACGCATGTTCAGAAACGAAGGATACTACTCCGACGCTGTAAACCCGTCGTTGCAACACAGATGCTGCTGCAGAGTAGCACTCATAGACGGCTGCGGTTCCATCACGCATGTTCAGAAACGAAGGATACTACTCCGACGCTGTAAACCCGTCGTTGCAACACAGATGCTGCTGCAGAGTAGCACTCATAGACGGCTGCGGTTCCATCACGCATGTTCAGAAACGAAGGATACTACTCCGACGCTGTAAACCCGTCGTTGCAACACAGATGCTGCTGCAGAGTAGCACTCATAGACGGCTGCGGTTCCATCACGCCTGTTCAGAAACGAAGGATACCACTCCGACGCAGTAAACCCGCAGTTGCAACACAGACGCTGCTACAAAGTAGCACTCATGGACGGCTGCGGTTCCATCACGCCTGTTCCGCAAGGAACGACACTACTCCGACGCAGTATACCCGCAGCTGCAACACAGACGTTGCTGCACTCTAGCAGTCATGGACGGCTGCGGTTCCATCACGACTTTTAAGAAACGAGCGATACTACTGCGACGCAGCATACCCGTCGTTGCAACACAGACGCTGCTACAGAGTAGCACTCATAGACGGCTGCGGTTCCATCACGCCTGTTCAGAAACGAAGGATACTACTCCGACGCTGTAAACCCGTCGTTGCAACACAGATGCTGCTGCAGAGTAGCACTCATAGACGGCTGCGGTTCCATCACGCCTGTTCAGAAACGAAGGATACTACTCCGACGCTGTAAACCCGTCGTTGCAACACAGATGCTGCTACAGAGTAGCACTCATAGACGGCTGCGGTTCCATCACGCCTGTTCAGAAACGAAGGATACTACTCCGACGCTGTAAACCCGTCGTTGCAACACAGATGCTGCTGCAGAGTAGCACTCATAGACGGCTGCGGTTCCATCACGCCTGTTCAGAAACGAAGGATACTACTCCGACGCTGTAAACCCGTCGTTGCAACACAGATGCTGCTACAGAGTAGCACTCATAGACGGCTGCGGTTCCATCACGCCTGTTCAGAAACGAAGGATACTACTCCGACGCTGTAAACCCGTCGTTGCAACACAGATGCTGCTGCAGAGTAGCACTCATAGACGGCTGCGGTTCCATCACGCCTGTTCAGAAACGAAGGATACCACTCCGACGCAGTAAACCCGCAGTTGCAACACAGACGCTGCTACAAAGTAGCACTCATGGACGGCTGCGGTTCCATCACGCCTGTTCCGCAAGGAACGACACTACTCCGACGCAGTATACCCGCAGCTGCAACACAGACGTTGCTGCACTCTAGCAGTCATGGACGGCTGCGGTTCCATCACGACTTTTAAGAAACGAGCGATACTACTGCGACGCAGCATACCCGTCGTTGCAACACAGACGCTGCTACAGAGTAGCACTCATAGACGGCTGCGGTTCCATCACGCCTGTTCAGAAACGAAGGATACTACTCCGACGCTGTAAACCCGTCGTTGCAACACAGATGCTGCTGCAGAGTAGCACTCATAGACGGCTGCGGTTCCATCACGCCTGTTCAGAAACGAAGGATACTACTCCGACGCTGTAAACCCGTCGTTGCAACACAGATGCTGCTACAGAGTAGCACTCATAGACGGCTGCGGTTCCATCACGCCTGTTCAGAAACGAAGGATACTACTCCGACGCTGTAAACCCGTCGTTGCAACACAGATGCTGCTGCAGAGTAGCACTCATAGACGGCTGCGGTTCCATCACGCCTGTTCAGAAACGAAGGATACCACTCCGACGCAGTAAACCCGCAGTTGCAACACAGACGCTGCTACAAAGTAGCACTCATGGACGGCTGCGGTTCCATCACGCCTGTTCCGCAAGGAACGACACTACTCCGACGCAGTATACCCGCAGCTGCAACACAGACGTTGCTGCACTCTAGCAGTCATGGACGGCTGCGGTTCCATCACGACTTTTAAGAAACGAGCGATACTACTGCGACGCAGCATACCCGTCGTTGCAACACAGACGCTGCTACAGAGTAGCACTCATAGACGGCTGCGGTTCCATCACGCCTGTTCAGAAACGAAGGATACTACTCCGACGCTGTAAACCCGTCGTTGCAACACAGATGCTGCTGCAGAGTAGCACTCATAGACGGCTGCGGTTCCATCACGCCTGTTCAGAAACGAAGGATACTACTCCGACGCTGTAAACCCGTCGTTGCAACACAGACGCTGCTACAGAGTAGCACTCATAGACGGCTGCGGTTCCATTACGCCTGTTCCGCAAGGAACGACACTACTCCGACGCAGTATACCCGCAGCTGCAACACAGACGTTGCTGCACTCTAGCAGTCATGGACGGCTGCGGTTCCATCACGACTTTTAAGAAACGAGCGATACTACTGCGACGCAGCATACCCGTCGTTGCAACACAGACGCTGCTACAGAGTAGCACTCATAGACGGCTGCGGTTCCATCACGCCTGTTCAGAAACGAAGGATACTACTCCGACGCTGTAAACCCGTCGTTGCAACACAGATGCTGCTGCAGAGTAGCACTCATAGACGGCTGCGGTTCCATCACGCCTGTTCAGAAACGAAGGATACTACTCCGACGCTGTAAACCCGTCGTTGCAACACAGACGCTGCTACAGAGTAGCACTCATAGACGGCTGCGGTTCCATTACGCCTGTTCCGCAAGGAACGACACTACTCCGACGCAGTATACCCGCAGCTGCAACACAGACGTTGCTGCACTCTAGCAGTCATGGACGGCTGCGGTTCCATCACGACTTTTAAGAAACGAGCGATACTACTGCGACGCAGCATACCCGTCGTTGCAACACAGACGCTGCTACAGAGTAGCACTCATAGACGGCTGCGGTTCCATCACGCCTGTTCAGAAACGAAGGATACTACTCCGACGCTGTAAACCCGTCGTTGCAACACAGATGCTGCTGCAGAGTAGCACTCATAGACGGCTGCGGTTCCATCACGCCTGTTCAGAAACGAAGGATACCACTCCGACGCAGTAAACCCGCAGTTGCAACACAGACGCTGCTACAAAGTAGCACTCATGGACGGCTGCGGTTCCATCACGCCTGTTCCGCAAGGAACGACACTACTCCGACGCAGTATACCCGCAGCTGCAACACAGACGTTGCTGCACTCTAGCAGTCATGGACGGCTGCGGTTCCATCACGACTTTTAAGAAACGAGCGATACTACTGCGACGCAGCATACCCGTCGTTGGAACACAGACGCTGCTACAGAGTAGCACTCATAGACGGCTGCGGTTCCATCACGCCTGTTCAGAAACGAAGGATACTACTCCGACGCTGTAAACCCGTCGTTGCAACACAGATGCTGCTGCAGAGTAGCACTCATAGACGGCTGCGGTTCCATCACGCATGTTCAGAAACGAAGGATACTACTCCGACGCTGTAAACCCGTCGTTGCAACACAGATGCTGCTGCAGAGTAGCACTCATAGACGGCTGCGGTTCCATCACGCCTGTTCAGAAACGAAGGATACTACTCCGACGCTGTAAACCCGTCGTTGCAACACAGATGCTGCTGCAGAGTAGCACTCATAGACGGCTGCGGTTCCATCACGCATGTTCAGAAACGAAGGATACTACTCCGACGCTGTAAACCCGTCGTTGCAACACAGATGCTGCTGCAGAGTAGCACTCATAGACGGCTGCGGTTCCATCACGCCTGTTCAGAAACGAAGGATACTACTCCGACGCTGTAAACCCGTCGTTGCAACACAGATGCTGCTGCAGAGTAGCACTCATAGACGGCTGCGGTTCCATCACGCATGTTCAGAAACGAAGGATACTACTCCGACGCTGTAAACCCGTCGTTGCAACACAGATGCTGCTGCAGAGTAGCACTCATAGACGGCTGCGGTTCCATCACGCCTGTTCAGAAACGAAGGATACTACTCCGACGCTGTAAACCCGTCGTTGCAACACAGATGCTGCTGCAGAGTGGCACTCATAGACGGCTGCGGTTCCATCACGCATGTTCAGAAACGAAGGATACTACTCCGACGCTGTAAACCCGTCGTTGCAACACAGATGCTGCTGCAGAGTAGCACTCATAGACGGCTGCGGTTCCATCACGCATGTTCAGAAACGAAGGATACTACTCCGACGCTGTAAACCCGTCGTTGCAACACAGATGCTGCTGCAGAGTAGCACTCATAGACGGCTGCGGTTCCATCACGCCTGTTCAGAAACGAAGGATACTACTCCGACGCTGTAAACCCGTCGTTGCAACACAGATGCTGCTGCAGAGTAGCACTCATAGACGGCTGCGGTTCCATCACGCATGTTCAGAAACGAAGGATACTACTCCGACGCTGTAAACCCGTCGTTGCAACACAGATGCTGCTGCAGAGTAGCACTCATAGACGGCTGCGGTTCCATCACGCCTGTTCAGAAACGAAGGATACTACTCCGACGCTGTAAACCCGTCGTTGCAACACAGATGCTGCTGCAGAGTAGCACTCATAGACGGCTGCGGTTCCATCACGCATGTTCAGAAACGAAGGATACTACTCCGACGCTGTAAACCCGTCGTTGCAACACAGATGCTGCTGCAGAGTAGCACTCATAGACGGCTGCGGTTCCATCACGCCTGTTCAGAAACGAAGGATACTACTCCGACGCTGTAAACCCGTCGTTGCAACACAGATGCTGCTGCAGAGTAGCACTCATAGACGGCTGCGGTTCCATCACGCATGTTCAGAAACGAAGGATACTACTCCGACGCTGTAAACCCGTCGTTGCAACACAGATGCTGCTGCAGAGTAGCACTCATAGACGGCTGCGGTTCCATCACGCATGTTCAGAAACGAAGGATACTACTCCGACGCTGTAAACCCGTCGTTGCAACACAGATGCTGCTGCAGAGTAGCACTCATAGACGGCTGCGGTTCCATCACGCATGTTCAGAAACGAAGGATACTACTCCGACGCTGTAAACCCGTCGTTGCAACACAGATGCTGCTGCAGAGTAGCACTCATAGACGGCTGCGGTTCCATCACGCATGTTCAGAAACGAAGGATACTACTCCGACGCTGTAAACCCGTCGTTGCAACACAGATGCTGCTGCAGAGTAGCACTCATAGACGGCTGCGGTTCCATCACGCATGTTCAGAAACGAAGGATACTACTCCGACGCTGTAAACCCGTCGTTGCAACACAGATGCTGCTGCAGAGTAGCACTCATAGACGGCTGCGGTTCCATCACGCATGTTCAGAAACGAAGGATACTACTCCGACGCTGTAAACCCGTCGTTGCAACACAGATGCTGCTGCAGAGTAGCACTCATAGACGGCTGCGGTTCCATCACGCATGTTCAGAAACGAAGGATACTACTCCGACGCTGTAAACCCGTCGTTGCAACACAGATGCTGCTGCAGAGTAGCACTCATAGACGGCTGCGGTTCCATCACGCATGTTCAGAAACGAAGGATACTACTCCGACGCTGTAAACCCGTCGTTGCAACACAGATGCTGCTGCAGAGTAGCACTCATAGACGGCTGCGGTTCCATCACGCCTGTTCAGAAACGAAGGATACTACTCCGACGCTGTAAACCCGTCGTTGCAACACAGATGCTGCTGCAGAGTAGCACTCATAGACGGCTGCGGTTCCATCACGCCTGTTCAGAAACGAAGGATACTACTCCGACGCTGTAAACCCGTCGTTGCAACACAGATGCTGCTGCAGAGTAGCACTCATAGACGGCTGCGGTTCCATCACGCCTGTTCAGAAACGAAGGATACTACTCCGACGCTGTAAACCCGTCGTTGCAACACAGATGCTGCTGCAGAGTAGCACTCATAGACGGCTGCGGTTCCATCACGCATGTTCAGAAACGAAGGATACTACTCCGACGCTGTAAACCCGTCGTTGCAACACAGATGCTGCTGCAGAGTAGCACTCATAGACGGCTGCGGTTCCATCACGCATGTTCAGAAACGAAGGATACTACTCCGACGCTGTAAACCCGTCGTTGCAACACAGATGCTGCTGCAGAGTAGCACTCATAGACGGCTGCGGTTCCATCACGCATGTTCAGAAACGAAGGATACTACTCCGACGCTGTAAACCCGTCGTTGCAACACAGATGCTGCTGCAGAGTAGCACTCATAGACGGCTGCGGTTCCATCACGCATGTTCAGAAACGAAGCATACTACTCCGACGCTGTAAACCCGTCGTTGCAACACAGATGCTGCTGCAGAGTAGCACTCATAGACGGCTGCGGTTCCATCACGCCTGTTCAGAAACGAAGGATACCACTCCGACGCAGTAAACCCGCAGTTGCAACACAGACGCTGCTACAAAGTAGCACTCATGGACGGCTGCGGTTCCATCACGCCTGTTCCGCAAGGAACGACACTACTCCGACGCAGTATACCCGCAGCTGCAACACAGACGTTGCTGCACTCTAGCAGTCATGGACGGCTGCGGTTCCATCACGACTTTTAAGAAACGAGCGATACTACTGCGACGCAGCATACCCGTCGTTGCAACACAGACGCTGCTACAGAGTAGCACTCATAGACGGCTGCGGTTCCATCACGCCTGTTCAGAAACGAAGGATACTACTCCGACGCTGTAAACCCGTCGTTGCAACACAGATGCTGCTGCAGAGTAGCATTCATAGACGGCTGCGGTTCCATCACGCCTGTTCAGAAACGAAGGATACTACTCCGACGCTGTAAACCCGTCGTTGCAACACAGATGCTGCTACAGAGTAGCACTCATAGACGGCTGCGGTTCCATCACGCCTGTTCAGAAACGAAGGATACTACTCCGACGCTGTAAACCCGTCGTTGCAACACAGATGCTGCTGCAGAGTAGCACTCATAGACGGCTGCGGTTCCATCACGCCTGTTCAGAAACGAAGGATACCACTCCGACGCAGTAAACCCGCAGTTGCAACACAGACGCTGCTACAAAGTAGCACTCATGGACGGCTGCGGTTCCATCACGCCTGTTCCGCAAGGAACGACACTACTCCGACGCAGTATACCCGCAGCTGCAACACAGACGTTGCTGCACTCTAGCAGTCATGGACGGCTGCGGTTCCATCACGACTTTTAAGAAACGAGCGATACTACTGCGACGCAGCATACCCGTCGTTGCAACACAGACGCTGCTACAGAGTAGCACTCATAGACGGCTGCGGTTCCATCACGCCTGTTCAGAAACGAAGGATACTACTCCGACGCTGTAAACCCGTCGTTGCAACACAGATGCTGCTGCAGAGTAGCACTCATAGACGGCTGCGGTTCCATCACGCCTGTTCAGAAACGAAGGATACTACTCCGACGCTGTAAACCCGTCGTTGCAACACAGATGCTGCTACAGAGTAGCACTCATAGACGGCTGCGGTTCCATCACGCCTGTTCAGAAACGAAGGATACTACTCCGACGCTGTAAACCCGTCGTTGCAACACAGATGCTGCTGCAGAGTAGCACTCATAGACGGCTGCGGTTCCATCACGCCTGTTCAGAAACGAAGGATACCACTCCGACGCAGTAAACCCGCAGTTGCAACACAGACGCTGCTACAAAGTAGCACTCATGGACGGCTGCGGTTCCATCACGCCTGTTCCGCAAGGAACGACACTACTCCGACGCAGTATACCCGCAGCTGCAACACAGACGTTGCTGCACTCTAGCAGTCATGGACGGCTGCGGTTCCATCACGACTTTTAAGAAACGAGCGATACTACTGCGACGCAGCATACCCGTCGTTGCAACACAGACGCTGCTACAGAGTAGCACTCATAGACGGCTGCGGTTCCATCACGCCTGTTCAGAAACGAAGGATACTACTCCGACGCTGTAAACCCGTCGTTGCAACACAGATGCTGCTGCAGAGTAGCACTCATAGACGGCTGCGGTTCCATCACGCCTGTTCAGAAACGAAGGATACTACTCCGACGCTGTAAACCCGTCGTTGCAACACAGACGCTGCTACAGAGTAGCACTCATAGACGGCTGCGGTTCCATTACGCCTGTTCCGCAAGGAACGACACTACTCCGACGCAGTATACCCGCAGCTGCAACACAGACGTTGCTGCACTCTAGCAGTCATGGACGGCTGCGGTTCCATCACTACTTTTAAGAAACGAGCGATACTACTGCGACGCAGCATACCCGTCGTTGCAACACAGACGCTGCTACAGAGTAGCACTCATAGACGGCTGCGGTTCCATCACGCCTGTTCAGAAACGAAGGATACTACTCCGACGCTGTAAACCGGTCGTTGCAACACAGATGCTGCTGCAGAGTAGCACTCATAGACGGCTGCGGTTCCATCACGCCTGTTCAGAAACGAAGGATACCACTCCGACGCAGTAAACCCGCAGTTGCAACACAGACGCTGCTACAAAGTAGCACTCATGGACGGCTGCGGTTCCATCACGCCTGTTCCGCAAGGAACGACACTACTCCGACGCAGTATACCCGCAGCTGCAACACAGACGTTGCTGCACTCTAGCAGTCATGGACGGCTGCGGTTCCATCACGACTTTTAAGAAACGAGCGATACTACTGCGACGCAGCATACCCGTCGTTGCAACACAGACGCTGCTACAGAGTAGCACTCATAGACGGCTGCGGTTCCATCACGCCTGTTCAGAAACGAAGGATACTACTCCGACGCTGTAAACCCGTCGTTGCAACACAGATGCTGCTGCAGAGTAGCACTCATAGACGGCTGCGGTTCCATTACGCATGTTCAGAAACGCAGGATACTACTCCGACGCTGTAAACCCGTCGTTGCAACACAGACGCTGCTACAGAGTAGCACTCATAGACGGCTGCGGTTCCATCACGCCTGTTCAGAAACGAAGGATACTACTCCGACGCTGTAAACCCGTCGTTGCAACACAGACGCTGCTGCAGAGTAGCACTCATAGACGGCTGCGGTTCCATCACGCCTGTTCAGAAACGAAGGATACTACTCCGACGCTGTAAACCCGTCGTTGCAACACAGACGCTGCTACAGAGTAGCACTCATAGACGGCTGCGGTTCCATCACGCCTGTTCAGAAACGAAGGATACTACTCCGACGCTGTAAACCCGTCGTTGCAACACAGACGCTGCTACAGAGTAGCACTCATAGACGGCTGCGGTTCCATCACGCCTGTTCAGAAACGAAGGATACTACTCCGACGCTGTAAACCCGTCGTTGCAACACAGACGCTGCTGCAGAGTAGCACTCATAGACGGCTGCGGTTCCATTACGCATGTTCAGAAACGAAGGATACTACTCCGACGCTGTAAACCCGTCGTTGCAACACAGACGCTGCTACAGAGTAGCACTCATAGACGGCTGCGGTTCCATCACGCCTGTTCAGAAACGAAGGATACTACTCCGACGCTGTAAACCCGTCGTTGCAACACAGACGCTGCTACAGAGTAGCACTCATAGACGGCTGCGGTTCCATCACGCCTGTTCAGAAACGAAGGATACTACTCCGACGCTGTAAACCCGTCGTTGCAACACAGATGCTGCTGCAGAGTAGCACTCATAGACGGCTGCGGTTCCATCACGCATGTTCAGAAACGAAGGATACTACTCCGACGCTGTAAACCCGTCGTTGCAACACAGACGCTGCTGCAGAGTAGCACTCATAGACGGCTGCGGTTCCATCACGCCTGTTCAGAAACGAAGGATACTACTCCGACGCTGTAAACCCGTCGTTGCAACACAGACGCTGCTACAGAGTAGCACTCATAGACGGCTGCGGTTCCATCACGCATGTTCAGAAACGAAGGATACTACTCCGACGCTGTAAACCCGTCGTTGCAACACAGATGCTGCTGCAGAGTAGCACTCATAGACGGCTGCGGTTCCATCACGCATGTTTAGAAACGAAGGATACTACTCCGACGCTGTAAACCCGTCGTTGCAACACAGACGCTGCTGCAGAGTAGCACTCATAGACGGCTGCGGTTCCATCACGCCTGTTCAGAAACGAAGGATACTACTCCGACGCTGTAAACCCGTCGTTGCAACACAGACGCTGCTACAGAGTAGCACTCATAGACGGCTGCGGTTCCATCACGCCTGTTCAGAAACGAAGGATACTACTCCGACGCTGTAAACCCGTCGTTGCAACACAGACGCTGCTACAGAGTAGCACTCATAGACGGCTGCGGTTCCATCACGCATGTTCAGAAACGAAGGATACTACTCCGACGCTGTAAACCCGTCGTTGCAACACAGACGCTGCTACAGAGTAGCACTCATAGACGGCTGCGGTTCCATCACGCCTGTTCAGAAACGAAGGATACTACTCCGACGCTGTAAACCCGTCGTTGCAACACAGACGCTGCTGCAGAGTAGCACTCATAGACGGCTGCGGTTCCATTACGCATGTTCAGAAACGAAGGATACTACTCCGACGCTGTAAACCCGTCGTTGCAACACAGACGCTGCTACAGAGTAGCACTCATAGACGGCTGCGGTTCCATCACGACTGTTCAGAAACGAAGGATACTACTCCGACGCTGTAAACCCGTCGTTGCAACACAGACGCTGCTACAGAGTAGCACTCATAGACGGCTGCGGTTCCATCACGCCTGTTCAGAAACGAAGGATACTACTCCGACGCTGTAAACCCGTCGTTGCAACACAGATGCTGCTGCAGAGTAGCACTCATAGACGGCTGCGGTTCCATCACGCATGTTCAGAAACGAAGGATACTACTCCGACGCTGTAAACCCGTCGTTGCAACACAGACGCTTCTGCAGAGTAGCACTCATAGACGGCTGCGGTTCCATCACGCCTGTTCAGAAACGAAGGATACTACTCCGACGCTGTAAACCCGTCGTTGCAACACAGATGCTGCTGCAGAGTAGCACTCATAGACGGCTGCGGTTCCATCACGCATGTTCAGAAACGAAGGATACTACTCCGACGCTGTAAACCCGTCGTTGCAACACAGACGCTGCTGCAGAGTAGCACTCATAGACGGCTGCGGTTCCATCACGCCTGTTCAGAAACGAAGGATACTACTCCGACGCTGTAAACCCGTCGTTGCAACACAGACGCTGCTGCAGAGTAGCACTCATAGACGGCTGCGGTTCCATCACGCCTGTTCAGAAACGAAGGATACTACTCCGACGCTGTAAACCCGTCGTTGCAACACAGACGCTGCTACAGAGTAGCACTCATAGACGGCTGCGGTTCCATCACGCCTGTTCAGAAACGAAGAATACTACTCCGACGCTGTAAACCCGTCGTTGCAACACAGATGCTGCTGCAGAGTAGCACTCATAGACGGCTGCGGTTCCATCACGCATGTTCAGAAACGAAGGATACTACTCCGACGCTGTAAACCCGTCGTTGCAACACAGATGCTGCTGCAGAGTAGCACTCATAGACGGCTGCGGTTCCATCACGCCTGTTCAGAAACGAAGGATACTACTCCGACGCTGTAAACCCGTCGTTGCAACACAGACGCTGCTGCAGAGTAGCACTCATAGACGGCTGCGGTTCCATCACGCCTGTTCAGAAACGAAGGATACTACTCCGACGCTGTAAACCCGTCGTTGCAACACAGACGCTGCTACAGAGTAGCACTCATAGACGGCAGCGGTTCCATCACGCCTGTTCAGAAACGAAGGATACTACTCCGACGCTGTAAACCCGTCGTTGCAACACAGATGCTGCTGCAGAGTAGCACTCATAGACGGCTGCGGTTCCATCACGCATGTTCAGAAACGAAGGATACTACTCCGACGCTGTAAACCCGTCGTTGCAACACAGATGCTGCTGCAGAGTAGCACTCATAGACGGCTGCGGTTCCATCACGCCTGTTCAGAAACGAAGGATACTACTCCGACGCTGTAAACCCGTCGTTGCAACACAGACGCTGCTGCAGAGTAGCACTCATAGACGGCTGCGGTTCCATCACGCCTGTTCAGAAACGAAGGATACTACTCCGACGCTGTAAACCCGTCGTTGCAACACAGACGCTGCTACAGAGTAGCACTCATAGACGGCTGCGGTTCCATCACGCCTGTTCAGAAACGAAGGATACTACTCCGACGCTGTAAACCCGTCGTTGCAACACAGATGCTGCTGCAGAGTAGCACTCATAGACGGCTGCGGTTCCATCACGCCTGTTCAGAAACGAAGGATACCACTCCGACGCAGTAAACCCGCAGTTGCAACACAGACGCTGCTACAAAGTAGCACTCATGGACGGCTGCGGTTCCATCACGCCTGTTCCGCAAGGAACGACACTACTCCGACGCAGTATACCCGCAGCTGCAACACAGACGTTGCTGCACTCTAGCAGTCATGGACGGCTGCGGTTCCATCACGACTTTTAAGAAACGAGCGATACTACTGCGACGCAGCATACCCGTCGTTGCAACACAGACGCTGCTACAGAGTAGCACTCATAGACGGCTGCGGTTCCATCACGCCTGTTCAGAAACGAAGGATACTACTCCGACGCTGTAAACCCGTCGTTGCAACACAGATGCTGCTGCAGAGTAGCACTCATAGACGGCTGCGGTTCCATCACGCCTGTTCAGAAACGAAGGATACTACTCCGACGCTGTAAACCCGTCGTTGCAACACAGATGCTGCTACAGAGTAGCACTCATAGACGGCTGCGGTTCCATCACGCCTGTTCAGAAACGAAGGATACTACTCCGACGCTGTAAACCCGTCGTTGCAACACAGATGCTGCTGCAGAGTAGCACTCATAGACGGCTGCGGTTCCATCACGCCTGTTCAGAAACGAAGGATACCACTCCGACGCAGTAAACCCGCAGTTGCAACACAGACGCTGCTACAAAGTAGCACTCATGGACGGCTGCGGTTCCATCACGCCTGTTCCGCAAGGAACGACACTACTCCGACGCAGTATACCCGCAGCTGCAACACAGACGTTGCTGCACTCTAGCAGTCATGGACGGCTGCGGTTCCATCACGACTTTTAAGAAACGAGCGATACTACTGCGACGCAGCATACCCGTCGTTGCAACACAGACGCTGCTACAGAGTAGCACTCATAGACGGCTGCGGTTCCATCACGCCTGTTCAGAAACGAAGGATACTACTCCGACGCTGTAAACCCGTCGTTGTAACACAGATGCTGCTGCAGAGTAGCACTCATAGACGGCTGCGGTTCCATCACGCCTGTTCAGAAACGAAGGATACTACTCCGACGCTGTAAACCCGTCGTTGCAACACAGACGCTGCTACAGAGTAGCACTCATAGACGGCTGCGGTTCCATTACGCCTGTTCCGCAAGGAACGACACTACTCCGACGCAGTATACCCGCAGCTGCAACACAGACGTTGCTGCACTCTAGCAGTCATGGACGGCTGCGGTTCCATCACTACTTTTAAGAAACGAGCGATACTACTGCGACGCAGCATACCCGTCGTTGCAACACAGACGCTGCTACAGAGTAGCACTCATAGACGGCTGCGGTTCCATCACGCCTGTTCAGAAACGAAGGATACTACTCCGACGCTGTAAACCGGTCGTTGCAACACAGATGCTGCTGCAGAGTAGCACTCATAGACGGCTGCGGTTCCATCACGCCTGTTCAGAAACGAAGGATACCACTCCGACGCAGTAAACCCGCAGTTGCAACACAGACGCTGCTACAAAGTAGCACTCATGGACGGCTGCGGTTCCATCACGCCTGTTCCGCAAGGAACGACACTACTCCGACGCAGTATACCCGCAGCTGCAACACAGACGTTGCTGCACTCTAGCAGTCATGGACGGCTGCGGTTCCATCACGACTTTTAAGAAACGAGCGATACTACTGCGACGCAGCATACCCGTCGTTGCAACACAGACGCTGCTACAGAGTAGCACTCATAGACGGCTGCGGTTCCATCACGCCTGTTCAGAAACGAAGGATACTACTCCGACGCTGTAAACCCGTCGTTGCAACACAGATGCTGCTGCAGAGTAGCACTCATAGACGGCTGCGGTTCCATTACGCATGTTCAGAAACGCAGGATACTACTCCGACGCTGTAAACCCGTCGTTGCAACACAGACGCTGCTACAGAGTAGCACTCATAGACGGCTGCGGTTCCATCACGCCTGTTCAGAAACGAAGGATACTACTCCGACGCTGTAAACCCGTCGTTGCAACACAGACGCTGCTGCAGAGTAGCACTCATAGACGGCTGCGGTTCCATCACGCCTGTTCAGAAACGAAGGATACTACTCCGACGCTGTAAACCCGTCGTTGCAACACAGACGCTGCTACAGAGTAGCACTCATAGACGGCTGCGGTTCCATCACGCCTGTTCAGAAACGAAGGATACTACTCCGACGCTGTAAACCCGTCGTTGCAACACAGACGCTGCTACAGAGTAGCACTCATAGACGGCTGCGGTTCCATCACGCCTGTTCAGAAACGAAGGATACTACTCCGACGCTGTAAACCCGTCGTTGCAACACAGACGCTGCTGCAGAGTAGCACTCATAGACGGCTGCGGTTCCATTACGCATGTTCAGAAACGAAGGATACTACTCCGACGCTGTAAACCCGTCGTTGCAACACAGACGCTGCTACAGAGTAGCACTCATAGACGGCTGCGGTTCCATCACGCCTGTTCAGAAACGAAGGATACTACTCCGACGCTGTAAACCCGTCGTTGCAACACAGACGCTGCTACAGAGTAGCACTCATAGACGGCTGCGGTTCCATCACGCCTGTTCAGAAACGAAGGATACTACTCCGACGCTGTAAACCCGTCGTTGCAACACAGATGCTGCTGCAGAGTAGCACTCATAGACGGCTGCGGTTCCATCACGCATGTTCAGAAACGAAGGATACTACTCCGACGCTGTAAACCCGTCGTTGCAACACAGACGCTGCTGCAGAGTAGCACTCATAGACGGCTGCGGTTCCATCACGCCTGTTCAGAAACGAAGGATACTACTCCGACGCTGTAAACCCGTCGTTGCAACACAGACGCTGCTACAGAGTAGCACTCATAGACGGCTGCGGTTCCATCACGCATGTTCAGAAACGAAGGATACTACTCCGACGCTGTAAACCCGTCGTTGCAACACAGATGCTGCTGCAGAGTAGCACTCATAGACGGCTGCGGTTCCATCACGCATGTTTAGAAACGAAGGATACTACTCCGACGCTGTAAACCCGTCGTTGCAACACAGACGCTGCTGCAGAGTAGCACTCATAGACGGCTGCGGTTCCATCACGCCTGTTCAGAAACGAAGGATACTACTCCGACGCTGTAAACCCGTCGTTGCAACACAGACGCTGCTACAGAGTAGCACTCATAGACGGCTGCGGTTCCATCACGCCTGTTCAGAAACGAAGGATACTACTCCGACGCTGTAAACCCGTCGTTGCAACACAGACGCTGCTACAGAGTAGCACTCATAGACGGCTGCGGTTCCATCACGCATGTTCAGAAACGAAGGATACTACTCCGACGCTGTAAACCCGTCGTTGCAACACAGACGCTGCTACAGAGTAGCACTCATAGACGGCTGCGGTTCCATCACGCCTGTTCAGAAACGAAGGATACTACTCCGACGCTGTAAACCCGTCGTTGCAACACAGACGCTGCTGCAGAGTAGCACTCATAGACGGCTGCGGTTCCATTACGCATGTTCAGAAACGAAGGATACTACTCCGACGCTGTAAACCCGTCGTTGCAACACAGACGCTGCTACAGAGTAGCACTCATAGACGGCTGCGGTTCCATCACGACTGTTCAGAAACGAAGGATACTACTCCGACGCTGTAAACCCGTCGTTGCAACACAGACGCTGCTACAGAGTAGCACTCATAGACGGCTGCGGTTCCATCACGCCTGTTCAGAAACGAAGGATACTACTCCGACGCTGTAAACCCGTCGTTGCAACACAGATGCTGCTGCAGAGTAGCACTCATAGACGGCTGCGGTTCCATCACGCATGTTCAGAAACGAAGGATACTACTCCGACGCTGTAAACCCGTCGTTGCAACACAGACGCTTCTGCAGAGTAGCACTCATAGACGGCTGCGGTTCCATCACGCCTGTTCAGAAACGAAGGATACTACTCCGACGCTGTAAACCCGTCGTTGCAACACAGATGCTGCTGCAGAGTAGCACTCATAGACGGCTGCGGTTCCATCACGCATGTTCAGAAACGAAGGATACTACTCCGACGCTGTAAACCCGTCGTTGCAACACAGACGCTGCTGCAGAGTAGCACTCATAGACGGCTGCGGTTCCATCACGCCTGTTCAGAAACGAAGGATACTACTCCGACGCTGTAAACCCGTCGTTGCAACACAGACGCTGCTGCAGAGTAGCACTCATAGACGGCTGCGGTTCCATCACGCCTGTTCAGAAACGAAGGATACTACTCCGACGCTGTAAACCCGTCGTTGCAACACAGACGCTGCTACAGAGTAGCACTCATAGACGGCTGCGGTTCCATCACGCCTGTTCAGAAACGAAGAATACTACTCCGACGCTGTAAACCCGTCGTTGCAACACAGATGCTGCTGCAGAGTAGCACTCATAGACGGCTGCGGTTCCATCACGCATGTTCAGAAACGAAGGATACTACTCCGACGCTGTAAACCCGTCGTTGCAACACAGATGCTGCTGCAGAGTAGCACTCATAGACGGCTGCGGTTCCATCACGCCTGTTCAGAAACGAAGGATACTACTCCGACGCTGTAAACCCGTCGTTGCAACACAGACGCTGCTGCAGAGTAGCACTCATAGACGGCTGCGGTTCCATCACGCCTGTTCAGAAACGAAGGATACTACTCCGACGCTGTAAACCCGTCGTTGCAACACAGACGCTGCTACAGAGTAGCACTCATAGACGGCAGCGGTTCCATCACGCCTGTTCAGAAACGAAGGATACTACTCCGACGCTGTAAACCCGTCGTTGCAACACAGATGCTGCTGCAGAGTAGCACTCATAGACGGCTGCGGTTCCATCACGCATGTTCAGAAACGAAGGATACTACTCCGACGCTGTAAACCCGTCGTTGCAACACAGATGCTGCTGCAGAGTAGCACTCATAGACGGCTGCGGTTCCATCACGCCTGTTCAGAAACGAAGGATACTACTCCGACGCTGTAAACCCGTCGTTGCAACACAGACGCTGCTGCAGAGTAGCACTCATAGACGGCTGCGGTTCCATCACGCCTGTTCAGAAACGAAGGATACTACTCCGACGCTGTAAACCCGTCGTTGCAACACAGACGCTGCTACAGAGTAGCACTCATAGACGGCTGCGGTTCCATCACGCATGTTCAGAAACGAAGGATACTACTCCGACGCTGTAAACCCGTCGTTGCAACACAGACGCTGCTGCAGAGTAGCACTCATAGACGGCTGCGGTTCCATCACGCCTGTTCAGAAACGAAGGATACTACTCCGACGCTGTAAACCCGTCGTTGCAACACAGACGCTGCTACAGAGTAGCACTCATAGACGGCTGCGGTTCCATCACGCCTGTTCAGAAACGAAGGATACTACTCCGACGCTGTAAACCCGTCGTTGCAACACAGACGCTGCTACAGAGTAGCACTCATAGACGGCTGCGGTTCCATCACGCATGTTCAGAAACGAAGGATACTACTCCGACGCTGTAAACCCGTCGTTGCAACACAGACGCTGCTGCAGAGTAGCACTCATAGACGGCTGCGGTTCCATCACGCCTGTTCAGAAACGAAGGATACTACTCCGACGCTGTAAACCCGTCGTTGCAACACAGACGCTGCTGCAGAGTAGCACTCATAGACGGCTGCGGTTCCATCACGCCTGTTCAGAAACGAAGGATACTACTCCGACGCTGTAAACCCGTCGTTGCAACACAGACGCTGCTACAGAGTAGCACTCATAGACGGCTGCGGTTCCATCACGCCTGTTCAGAAACGAAGGATACTACTCCGACGCTGTAAACCCGTCGTTGCAACACAGATGCTGCTGCAGAGTAGCACTCATAGACGGCTGCGGTTCCATCACGCATGTTCAGAAACGAAGGATACTACTCCGACGCTGTAAACCCGTCGTTGCAACACAGATGCTGCTGCAGAGTAGCACTCATAGACGGCTGCGGTTCCATCACGCCTGTTCAGAAACGAAGGATACTACTCCGACGCTGTAAACCCGTCGTTGCAACACAGACGCTGCTGCAGAGTAGCACTCATAGACGGCTGCGGTTCCATCACGCCTGTTCAGAAACGAAGGATACTACTCCGACGCTGTAAACCCGTCGTTGCAACACAGACGCTGCTACAGAGTAGCACTCATAGACGGCTGCGGTTCCATCACGCCTGTTCAGAAACGAAGGATACTACTCCGACGCTGTAAACCCGTCGTTGCAACACAGATGCTGCTGCAGAGTAGCACTCATAGACGGCTGCGGTTCCATCACGCATGTTCAGAAACGAAGGATACTACTCCGACGCTGTAAACCCGTCGTTGCAACACAGATGCTGCTGCAGAGTAGCACTCATAGACGGCTGCGGTTCCATCACGCCTGTTCAGAAACGAAGGATACTACTCCGACGCTGTAAACCCGTCGTTGCAACACAGAGGCTGCTGCAGAGTAGCACTCATAGACGGCTGCGGTTCCATCACGCCTGTTCAGAAACGAAGGATACTACTCCGACGCTGTAAACCCGTCGTTGCAACACAGACGCTGCTACAGAGTAGCACTCATAGACGGCTGCGGTTCCATCACGCATGTTCAGAAACGAAGGATACTACTCCGACGCTGTAAACCCGTCGTTGCAACAGAGACGCTGCTGCAGAGTAGCACTCATAGACGGCTGCGGTTCCATCACGCCTGTTCAGAAACGAAGGATACTACTCCGACGCTGTAAACCCGTCGTTGCAACACAGACGCTGCTACAGAGTAGCACTCATAGACGGCTGCGGTTCCATCACGCCTGTTCAGAAACGAAGGATACTACTCCGACGCTGTAAACCCGTCGTTGCAACACAGACGCTGCTACAGAGTAGCACTCATAGACGGCTGCGGTTCCATCACGCCTGTTCAGAAACGAAGGATACTACTCCGACGCTGTAAACCCGTCGTTGCAATACAGACGCTGCTGCAGAGTAGCACTCATAGACGGCTGCGGTTCCATTACGCATGTTCAGAAACGAAGGATACTACTCCGACGCTGTAAACCCGTCGTTGCAACACAGACGCTGCTACAGAGTAGCACTCATAGACGGCTGCGGTTCCATCACGCCTGTTCAGAAACGAAGGATACTACTCCGACGCTGTAAACCCGTCGTTGCAACACAGATGCTGCTGCAGAGTAGCACTCATAGACGGCTGCGGTTCCATTACGCATGTTCAGAAACGAAGGATACTACTCCGACGCTGTAAACCCGTCGTTGCAACACAGACGCTGCTACAGAGTAGCACTCATAGACGGCTGCGGTTCCATCACGCCTGTTCAGAAACGAAGGATACTACTCCGACGCTGTAAACCCGTCGTTGCAACACAGATGCTGCTGCAGAGTAGCACTCATAGACGGCTGCGGTTCCATCACGCCTGTTCAGAAACGAAGGATACTACTCCGACGCTGTAAACCCGTCGTTGCAACACAGATGCTGCTGCAGAGTAGCACTCATAGACGGCTGCGGTTCCATTACGCATGTTCAGAAAAGAACGACACTACTCCGACGCAGTACACCCGCAGTTGCAACACAGAGGCTGCTATAGACTAGCACTCGTAGACGGCTGCGGTTCCATTACGCATGTTCAGAAAAGAACGACACTACTCCCACATAGTATACGCGCAGTTGCAACACAGACTCTGCTACAGACTAGCACTCGTAGATGGCGTCGGTTCCATCACGCCTGTTCCGAAACGAACGACACTACTCCGACGCAGTATACCCGCAGTTGCAACACAGACGTTGCTGCACTCTAGCAGTCATGGACGGCTGCGGTTCCATCACGCCTGGAGAGCGATCGCCGGCCGCGTCTCGAGCGGACGCGCCTCATTTCGGCTCCGACAATTTTCGTCCGGATTACCGAAAAATTCCCTACGACCGCGAAGATTTTGCTTGTACTCGACGGTTAGCATCACCCGGCACCCGAAGACATCGCTCTCGACCGGGTGGGCCAATTTTTGGGCCTTTTAGGCCCATTTATGTCTTCATCCCGTGGGACCCCTAGCCAGGCCTAAAGCCAAGCAGCCTGTCTCCAGCGTTCTCCGCGGACGCCATGGCGGCCTCCGCTCGCCGCGGGTACGATCCAGAGACGATAGCATGGACTGAAGGCGTCGCAGAAGCCCCGTCTTCTCCTGAAACCTCCACTCCGACGCAGGAGATCGTGGATGAAGGCCTCTTCTCGTTGGTGGCACTTCGCAAACGCCAGCAGCGCCTGAACACCTCGGCAGTGAACGGACCCTCCGTGAGTGCCCCTGCTTCTGTGCATCAAAATACTTCAAGTTCAAACCATCAGCTCTCGCAAACAGCGGGATCGACGAAATGGCGGCCTACCGCTATGCCTCGACTCCGCAAAGAAGACTTCACCATCGTCATCAAGCCCAGAATGACGGTCTCCCTGAAGACGGTTCTGCAGAACGGTGAGCTTGGTGCTTTGCTCTCCGCCTATGTTAATGCCTCCTCGGTGGACACTCTTAGTATCTGGCCCATCTGGGACCAGAATATCGTTATCGCCACCACTCAAGACATGAATGCGGCGAACGCGCTCGCTCGTGAATTTACTCTGAAAGCTTCCAAAGGCTCCATCCCGATGGTCGGTCACGCCAAAGTCAACGGTGAAGTCTGCAGGGGGATCATTACCGTCCATGAGCAGGAAACTTCTACCACCCTGAAATCGAAAGTCCAGTGGCGCGGAGGAGAGATAGCCTTCATCCGCAAGCTGGGGAAGTCGACGATTGCCCTGCTCACCTTCGTGGGGCATAAAGTGCCACGTTACGTGCACTATAACAGTGTGGTGACCTTGGTACGCGAATACAAGCGGACTATTCCCGCGTGTTTCCGATGCGGCACCATCGGCCACCGTGTGGACTTATGCCCGGATCCTCAACGCAATCGCTGCGGACACTGCGGCCAAACGGTCGCAGTCCTCGAAGACGGCAACTTGGAGACCCACGAGTGCACCCCTTCCTGCATCGTCTGCGGTGGCGGCCACCTTACGGGCTCGCAAGACTGCAAAGCGAAATTCCGGCGGCTGCAACGACCGGGAAACCCAACCGGTCAACGAAAGCAGCGTCAGTGTGCAGTGCCCCCAGGAGCTGACACCACTCCAAAAGTTCCCCCGCCTGGCAACAAGCTGGTGCAAGGCACATCCGGACCAGCGCCACCGGCGGGCGCGTTGCCCGGGCGTGTCTCCAAGTCCCCTCCATCAACAAGCCAAAAGTCGTCACGTGATCCAGGCGCACCCGTATTCCAGAACGGAGATTTTCCGCCTCTCGAGGGCCGTCCGCTTGACAGCCAAAGGTAGGCAGCCGAGACGGGCCTCCTCCGTCCCCCCGCACTCCCCTACATTCTTCCCCACCAACCCTTCCTCCTCCTCCCCCCCCCCTTAACTCAGAGGTTGCGGACCTCCGCCGTGAGCTCGAGACTCTCCGGGCTCAAAATGCTCAACTCCAGGCCAAAATTCATGCGCTAGAAACGGCTCGGTCCTCCCCGCCTATTGCCCAGGTAGCTCCGGAACCGATGCAACAAGTGCCGGTGGACCCGACATCATCTAGCTCTGACGCGCGTTTCACCGCCCTCGAAAACGCCCTTGCCGCATTAGCGACTCAGATGTCAAATTTCGGCCAAATTCAAGAAAACCTGTTCAAGTCAGTCACGGCCACGGTTACGGCCACCGTGACGGCCAATATTAAGACGTGGCTGGAGTCAAACCCCAGGCTACTACGCCGAATGGGGCCCCTCAAAGACGCAAACCGCCCATCAATATTCAACCGCCCCATCGATCTAACCGAACTCAAGGAAGAGCCGGAACCGATCCAGCCGCAGGTGACGGAACCTGTGCCGGTTCTCCAAGGCAGTCTCCCTTCAAATCAACATGGCTGCGTCCCCTCCCAACCAACACCCTAAAGGGCGCCGCCCCCCGCAAAGACAGCAAGTTTTTTCCCTTGTGCAATGGAATTGTCGGGGTTTCAAAAACAGGACCAAACGCGCCCACTTAAGGGCGTACATTGACAACCTTGAACACCCCGCCGCAGTCCTTGCGTTGCAAGAAACCGGAGATGCGGTTAAGCTCCCGGGCTATAACGCTTTTCAACGAGACCCGTTCACCTGTATCCTAGTCCATAAGGGTTACACAGCGCAGGAGGATGATCTCGATCTAAATTTGGAATATTCGTACGTGATGGTCTCTGTCCTCCCCGTGCGGCGAACAGATAGCCCCGCACACATACTTAATATCTACTGCCCCCCGAAACTCAAAAACATCACTTTTCTAACATCTTTAGCGCAGCGCTAAGGATCGCGGGTCGCGACCCCCTAATGATAGTGGGCGATTTTAACGCGCCCTTTCTCATGTGGGGCTATTGCAAGGAAGAGACGCGTGGTCGTAAGTTGGCGGAACTTATATCTACGCTGGGCATCACTCTTCTAACCGACCCGGTCCACCCAACACGTGTAGGGAACTCCGTCACTCGGGACACTTGCCCCGACCTTACCCTCGTGAAACACATCCAACACGCAGAGTGGATCAACACCGAGGACACCCTCGGTAGCGACCACTGCATACTGAACACTGTCATTTACACTCGGCCCTTACGTCGCCCCCTTGCTCAAGCCAAACTTCCCGACTGGAACGCTTTCCGCCAGGCCCTCCCAGTAACTTCTCTCATGGAACAGGACTACTCCACTTGGGCACAAGGACTCATGCAAACACTCCGTTCGCACGAAAACCATATCCAGCTTACGGAGCGTGCACCTGACGTGCATAACCACCTGATGCACCTCTGGGAAGCTCGCCGCTGCCTCACTAAGCGATGGCGGCGGCAGAAACACAACCGTAAACTCCGCGCTCGCATCTCTGACCTCACCCAGCAAGCTGCCGAGTATGCTGCCCAGCTCGCAGACACTAACTGGGTAGATCGATGCTACAGCGCAGCAAGACATATGTCCAGCCGCAACACTTGGCGGCTCTTCAGGACTCTCATAGACCCCACACAAACACGCTCGGAAACACAGAAACACATCAATCGCGCGATACACAACTTTCAAGGAAACACGAAGCAGCTAGCGAACGGGCGCTATACCATCAATAATTGTAGCTAGACTGACATTATATTATTGGACTTTTCTAAAGAATTCGATCGCGTCTGCCACAACAAATTAATAGCAAAGTTACGGGGTTCCATCGGGGATGGGGAAGTTTTAGATTGGATTTCAAATTACTTATCAAACCGGACACAATTCGTACTGTTTCAGAACATGGAATCTGCGACAGTACCCGTCATATCAGGTGTACCTCAAGGATCCGTGTTGGGGCCACTGTTATTTTTAATTTTCATCAACGACATAACCAACAATATCGATTCTAACATCAAACTTTTCGCCGATGACTGCATTATATATAAAACAATTAACAGCTTCGAAGACCACATTTCACTCAGCGATTCATTGAACGAAATTACCGAATGGTGCAAAACATGGCAAATGACGATAAACACGACTAAATCTCTTTGCATGACGGTAACAAGAAAAAGGCAACCTTATGATTTTCCGTACTTTGTTAATGGCAGAATACTGACGAAAGTTCACGAGCATAAGTACTTAGGCATCACGCTAACTTCTGACCTCAGATGGGACGTGCACATTGCTAGCATAACCTCGAAAGCATTACGCAAACTATTTTTTCTTCGAAGATGTCTGCGCCTTGCACCCACATCAACAAAGCTTCTCGCATATACTACTTTCGTTCGGCCAGTTTTAGAGTACGCTAACACAGTTTGGTGCCCCCATTCAGTGATTAATGTAACAAAACTGGAAAGAGTACAGTGTAAAGCATTTGCGTGAAACTTGTGCTGTAATGACAAAAATTCTTCTTGAAGATGAAAACGGCTTTAATGTCAATAATAAAATTATCGTGAATCTGATACATTTCGGTTTGTGGCAGTTAGCTGCTTCATAGAGGCATGCATCTGACGGTGGGGCGTATGTCTGATTTATGGCATTCTGTGGGCTCTTGCCAGATATATTAATTGGCTAATGAAATCAAGAGCTGGACGAAAACTCGTCTCGTCGGGGTGAATTATAAAACGTGACACTGCAGACGCCGGCCACAACATAGAAAAGAATACACAAAAGACGCTTCGGCTCCTATATGGGAGCCTTGTTCACGGTAAAAACGAGTAGCGGGTGCGCGAGCGTATGATGTATGCTTGAAAAGAGGGCGCAAGGAGCGTGCGTAAGCAGTTGTCAGATTCCCGCAGTTTCGGTTCAAGGGGTGACAGGTCGTTTGTATCGTCAAAGGTGCCAGGTGAAGGCGAGGGGGAATTTTTCATTTTCTGTCGCCTTGCCCCAGTCGATAACGTGCCGTTTGGATATGGAGTGTGGAATCCACTTTTCTGTTTTTGACGTCGTTTTTATGATCGTTTAGGCAAGTTACCAGTTTCGCCAGTGTAGACGCAGTCGGAGCAGGGAATGCTGTAAACCACGCGGGGATAGCTTGATCAAAGCATGTCGCAGTTTCCTGGTCGGGACCTTGAAGGTGCGCAGAGTGCGTGCCAACGCCTCGCTGATTCCGGGGAGTGTAGGAAACGGCGGCACGTTTTCGGGGCGGAAGACACAGCAGTTTGACGTTCTCGCCGACACAGCTGTTTTTCGACCGATGCACGAAAGATGTCGGGTAGTGATTGCGTGAAAGTTCTTGCCGCACCATGTCAAAGTCATTTGCCCTGTCTTCGGGAGAACTGCAAATGCGTTGGCTTCTTTTTAATAAGGTGGCAGCAACCGATCTCTTATATGAGGCTGGGTGGAAGGATCTAAAGTTGAGATAACGCCCCGTGTGGGTGGCTTTCCTAAAAACGCTGAATGATATTTTGCCAGTATCGCATTAAACGAAGACGTCTAGACAGGGCAACGCACCGTTCGCCTCGACCTGGGTGGTGAAATCAATGGCGTCCTCTATGCGACGAAAAGGCGGCAAAGCGTCTTTTTAATCATGCAGAAGTAGTCGTTTACGTATCTGAGGAAAACTTTCGGCCGGTGAGCAAAGGTTTCAAGGGCCCGACGTTCGACAGACTCCATGGTGAGGTTCGCGACGGTAACGGAGATAGAGGCACCCATAGGAGTGCCTTGAAGTTGACGGTAAAACAAGCCTTGAAATACAAAATACGTGTTGCTGAGGGAGAACTGTAGGAGTCTGCAGAGGTCAGGAACGTCAATAGGGGTCCTTTCAAGTAATGATTCGTCACATTCGAGGACAGAAGAGCAGGCTTCCACGGCCAGGTCAAAAGGGACGCACGCGAAAAGCGACTGGCTCGCTTACCTTCTCGATAAAGTGAGTCGAACAAGGCTCCGTATGGGAGCCGAAACGTCTTTTGAGTATTAAGGCGAAAGCCTTTAATGCCTCATACTGTCGTTAGCAGACGCGTCGGCAGCCGTGTCGACAGACGCGTCGGCAGATTCGTCCGCCTTTCGGCGTCACTGCTAAAAGGCTCAAGGTCCCAGCATGAATAAAGGAGCATCTAGTGAATGCATGGGCTTCATAAATAAAATAAAAGGAGTAAACTCAAGGAAAGGAAAATAAAAAATAAGAAAATAAACAAAAATAAAAACAAAATACAAAGAAGATGTGAAAATAAAATAAAAACAATAAAATTAAGAAAAGGAGCAAAAAATAAATAAAAAGAACAAAATATGAAAAGCAAAAAGTAAATAAAAACAAATAGTGGCCAGGAAAGGCTTTCGCCTTGCAGATCTTTAGAGAGCCAAAGTGCCCCCTGAATTTTTTTTTCTATGTTGTGGTCGGCGTCTGCAATGTCACGCTTTACATTATTGGCTTGCTTCATATAAATATAGAAGGCATGAATTTCCAACCTCCTCAATAGATCTGCTGGAGGATACGTGGCCTGGAGCTCCGTCGGAGATAATATTTGTGCATCTGTCGTAGATCCTGTGGGATACACTCGCATCCCTCCTCGTCCCCCGGGAATGTGGAGAGAAGCGGGGGAAGCGCGCGCCCATTCGTTGACGGCGGCGAAATCCCGCTTCCTCTGGCCTTTGCCATGCATGTATGAAGCCGATTCACTTCAATAATTTTCAAGTGCGCATGACTTTATTGCAAGCAAACTGGCCAAGGAAAGAAAGAGACGTACATGAGCGTATTATATTGTCGGGGATGACTAGTTCAGCTGGGCCGCGGCAGGTGCCGTATCAATTGCCCCCGAGTACTCTGTTCTATGAGGCTCTGCCCGTAGTACAAGCTCAAACGCCATATTATGGCAATTCTTTTCTAGTTACCTTCTGAAAATGTCTGCACAATCATGTAGCTGCATTCCGTGTATTTTCACGCAATGGATGCTTAGTGAATTTATCTAGCAATAATGATAAAATATGAGCGTATATTTAAATATGACACTCTAAGTGAAGCGAACGAGTAAACGAACAACAGGATAGTTAAGCGGGCGAGTTGGTGATACATTATGCAAAAAAACAGCGCAACAAACGGGGACGAGACGAAGAATACACAGGAACAAGCGCTGACTCTCAACTAAAGTTTAATCACAGGAAACACGCTTATAAAAGGAAACAGAAAACAAAAAAAACACCAAAAACAGAACGCATGTGTTACTGTGTGATGTCCAGATATGCAACCTCACAGTCACGCAGGAGCAGGGATGGTTTGCTAACACACAATCTTGGTTTCTTTGCCATGTTGTAGGCCTCGATAATTTCCCTGGTCAACTGGTCGGGGTGTTTGTACAAAATGTCAGTAAAATGTAAGGACGGAAAACATGATTGACACTCTCGGCAATGATCAACTAGATTAGTGGAGCGATTAGATTCTAATGAATTGAGATGTTCTCCGAGTCGTGTGTTGATACAACGTCCCGTTTGCCCAATGTATATCTGACCACAGGATAGGGGGATTTTATAAACTACCCCTTTGGAGCACGGCACAAAACTTTTAGCGTGCTTAACACCACAGGACACTACAGATTTCTTGGGGTTGCGGGACTTATTTTCTACTGCTGAACAAATTTTACTGAGCTTATTCGGGGCCGAAAAAACCACATCAACTTTATACCTATGGGCCACATTTTTAAGACCATGAGAAAGGCGATGCACATAGGGAAGGACTGCGAACTTTTTCCGTTTCTGTTTTTGCTGTGAAGACGGCAGCAATGTCGGCGCTTTAAGCTTTTTAATTATTTTATTGCAACCCAAAGTGATAAGCTCAGCTGGATATCCTGCTTCCTTAAGTCTCTTAGCCTGATTATCAAAGCTTTCTTGCATAGCATGGTGACACGATTTTGACAACGCAGATGACAAGGATGAAACAACAATCCCACATTTCACTACCTTAGAATGATGTGACTTATAGTTCAGCAGCGGTTTGCTGGCCCGTGGCGCGTAATTCCAACACATGTGTCCCTTCCCTTCAGTCAAATATAAATCTAAAAATTGTATCTGGTTATCGACCGGTACCTCAGTGGTGAACTGTAAACCCCCTGCATTAGCTTTGAATACTTCTAACACTGTAGACATATGTGCTTAGCATAGTCCGTTTTTTCAATGAGAATCAAAAAATCATCGACGTATCTGAAAATTCGGTACGGCATCCCACACAAATCTTTCTGGATAGCTCTATCCACGAATGACAGAAAAATGTCACTAAGCGCAGGCGCTACTCTAGACCCAATACAAACACCCGCTTTCTGGGTATAGAGTGTGCCTTCCCATTCAACAAAGGTAGATTTAACATAAAAAGACAACAGCTCAAGGAACCCAGACACAGAAATACCACAAACACTTATGAATTGTTCTTCATCATTGTCCGAAGTGATGCAATCAAAAACAGCAGTCATCATTTCCTTGTGCGGCAGAGAGTAGTATAAATCTACCACATCAATGCTGAAAGCCGAGCAAGTACCTGGGTTTTGCGCCTGTAAAAACTTGACGACACACTCAGAGTTTGGTACCTTAAAAGGATCATTAATAGATAAAGCTGACAAATGTTTCTGTAAATATCCAGAAATTTCGTGTTGCCAGGTGCTCTTTTCCGTCACAATGGCCCTAAATGGTAATCCCGTTTTATGTGTCTTAGCAGAAAAGAAAATCTTTAAACAGCTGCTTTTTGCCTTAACTACACTGCCTTTAAGTCGCTCCAGATTCAATTGTTCAAGCAGTTGCACCGCTCTGCTTTTTACCTTCTGTAACTTCGCCGAGACCGGCTGAAAGTTCTTCTCGATGGCTACTAATGCTTTATCCGAAAACAATGATTCAGGTAGGACTACAAAACACCCTTCTTTATCCGCAGTTACCAGTCGCAAGTTATTCGCGACAAGGAAGTTGATCAGTGAGCCAAATCCCTTTCCATGTTTGACCGCCGTAGAGGTCCTGGCTAAAACCGCTGTACATTCCTCTACGCACCTGGGTCGAGACTCATCCGGTGCCAGGCGAGAAATCGATCGCGCCATGGTCACCTTTTCTTCCCCTCGCAGGTGTGGCTCAACACAGAATTTCGGGCCCATCCGAAGAAGGGCTTCATGCGGTTTTGGTAGTGGCGTATCACCAAGTACAATCACTTTTCCTGGTTGCTGCGACGTCCCTTTCCTTGACGGTAGATTGGGTCGAACCCTGCTCCACAAGAACTCCGTGCACACGTCGACGGTTTTGCACCATTCACGGTACATACGAGGATGGTGATACAGATTTCCACTGTGCTCACAGGCTACTCTGAGGCGGTCCTTGAAAAACCGGCCTTGGTGCCACCATTCCCAAGACAGGATTTTACACACGCAGCGTGCATGTCCTTTGGACGGTTGCAGGAACCCGCAAATCGCTTGAAGTTCTGGTGGGCACCGACCTTTCCTTGCATGCCAGGAGGACACACGAGCTTTGCACACACACACAGCAACCAACGAGGCCAAGACAGCCGGGTCAGCCGGGTTTAAAGATTTTCTTTTCTGCTAAGACACATAAAACGGGATTACCATTTAGGGCCATTGTGACGGAAAAGAGCACCTGGCAACACGAAATTTCTGGATATTTACAGAAACATTTGTCAGCTTTATCTATTAATGATCCTTTTAAGGTACCAAACTCTGAGTGTGTCGTCAAGTTTTTACAGGCGCAAAACCCAGGTACTTGCTCGGCTTTCAGCATTGATGTGGTAGATTTATACTACTCTCTGCCGCACAAGGAAATGATGACTGCTGTTTTTGATTGCATCACTTCGGACAATGATGAAGAACAATTCATAAGTGTTTGTGGTATTTCTGTGTCTGGGTTCCTTGAGCTGTTGTCTTTTTATGTTAAATCTACCTTTGTTGAATGGGAAGGCACACTCTATACCCAGAAAGCGGGTGTTTGTATTGGGTCTAGAGTAGCGCCTGCGCTTAGTGACATTTTTCTGTCATTCGTGGATAGAGCTATCCAGAAAGATTTGTGTGGGATGCCGTACCGAATTTTCAGATACGTCGATGATTTTTTGATTCTCATTGAAAAAACGGACTATGCTAAGCACATGTCTACAGTGTTAGAAGTATTCAAAGCTAATGCAGGGGGTTTACAGTTCACCACTGAGGTACCGGTCGATAACCAGATACAATTTTTAGATTTATGTTTGACTGAAGGGAAGGGACACATGTGTTGGAATTACGCGCCACGGGCCAACAAACCGCTGCTGAACTATAAGTCACATCATTCTAAGGTAGTGAAATGTGGGATTGTTGTTTCATCCTTGTCATCTGCGTTGTCAAAATCGTGTCACCATGCTATGCAAGAAAGCTTTGATAATCAGGCTAAGAGACTTAAGGAAGCAGGATATCCAGCTGAGCTTATCACTTTGGGTTGCAATAAAATAATTAAAAAGCTTAAAGCGCCGACATTGCTGCCGTCTTCACAGCAAGAACAGAAACGGAAAAAGTTCGCAGTCCTTCCCTATGTGCATCGCCTTTCTCATGGTCTTAAAAATGTGGCCCATAGGTATAAAGTTGATGTGGTTTTTTCGGCCCCGAATAAGCTCAGTAAAATTTGTTCAGCAGTAGAAAATAAGTCCCGCAACCCCAAGAAATCTGTAGTGTCCTGTGGTGTTAAGCACGCTAAAAGATTTGTGCCGTGCTCCAAAGGGGTAGTTTATAAAATCCCCCTATCCTGTGGTCAGATATACATTGGGCAAACGGGACGTTGTATCAACACACGACTCGGAGAACATCTCAATTCATTAGAATCTAATCGCTCCACTAATCTAGTTGATCATTGCCGAGAGTGTCAATCATGTTTTCCGTCCTTACATTTTACTGACATTTTGTACAAACACCCCGACCAGTTGACCAGGGAAATTATCGAGGCCTACAACATGGCAAAGAAACCAAGATTGTGTGTTAGCAAACCATCCCTGCTCCTGCGTGACTGTGAGGTTGCATATCTGGACATCACATAGTAACACATGCGTTCTGTTTTTGGTGTTTTTTTGTTTTCTGTTTCCTTTTATAAGCGTGTTTCCTGTGATTAAACTTTAGTTGAGAGTCAGCGCTTGTTCCTGTGTATTCTTCGTCTCGTCCCCGTTTGTTGCGCTGTTTTTTTTGCATAAAACGAACAAAGTAGAGTAAATCATGGATATAAGAGTATTTATCAGCACTTGCAGTGAAATTACGGCGTACAGGGGCGATGGAAAGAAACGCGAACATAGCGGGGCCGCTACAACGCTCCGCTGTTGACATTTTTTTTCATCACGCTTTTACTTCGGTGGTAGCAAAAAGACGCTACAGTCGTCTGTGATGCATTCTAGGACGGCACTAACTTCTTTTTGTGCCACTCAGGTAAAAGCGCGAACAAAATAAATTAATACAGTTCGCGTTCCTTTCCATCGTGTACACGCATTCAAGTGCACATCCCAGCTCTACGCTTCTTCACGCTTTAATCACGGGAAATTTTACTTTTTTTTTAGGAAGGGGCCTTCGCCATGAATGAAATGCTTGCTATAGATTGAAGCTTGCTGACAGGATTTGTTAGGTGGTCTTACATGCTGCTCACATCCGATCTCATATGGCACCCTGAGCCACGGCCCACGGGAAATGATTTCCACGGGCAGTGTCTTCATGAAGGCACCCCCTTAATTCGTATCTGTTTTTTTGCACACGACAGGGAAATTTTGTCATATTTTTCATGAGTGGAAGAGTCATAAGTGTTGCTAGTCCTACGTGACACATCAACGACACAAATAAAAATAAAAATGACCACCGCATTCACCACTTCTCCTCTACATTCAACCCTCCCCCCCCCTCCCCCACCCCTCAAAACTCGCCATTGCTCTGCCACACTAACCGAGCGAGTGCATGTGCAAACAATCGCGAAGCTGTACAAAGCAGCAGGTGGGAGGGACGCGCTTCCCATTTTCTCGCAGGCTGGGCACAGCTAGAACGCCGGCCCCCAAATACCGCTAACACTTCCCATACCGTTTGTTCTGCATAGCATGCTACGTAGAAAACGATTATGATAGCTTAAACGCATATTATCTTCAGCGACAAATGTGTAGTCACGTTGGATATGGGCTGCTCCTCGAAGTTGCATTGATACAATGCGGAGTGCAGTACCTACTTCTTAGCCAGATGGTGGACAAGTGGCATTTTCTAAACAACTTGAGACACCGCGGCACAAGGGCAATGAAAATTTAGGCCTCTTGCTCGCCTGTTTTAAGTTGTCTATAAGCTTCTTTTCTTCATTTGTACCATAAAGCACTGGCTCTGCTGCGAACTGCACTGCGCTAAAGCTGACGGAAACAGAAGAAAGTAAAGTAGCTGTTGTCTCTTACCTTTGGCGTTTCATTGCACGATAGTGAATATCGGCTTAGTGTCTAGAGATAGTCAACACAAGAAGGTATACGGTGTGAGCCAAAAGTAGGGTGAGCGAAAAGCCAAAGCGACGAGTAGCAGACGATCCGCACCCAAGCGCCGGGTGGGGAACAGCAGCGCCAGTTTGGTGGTCATGAGGCGGAGGCGTGGGGAACTACGCTTTGTCCCTTGCCGCTCGGCACACCTACTCATCTAGCAAAGTAAATAGAAGGGGGTACTGCGCACAAAAAGACATGGACAAGAAGATAACACAACAAGCGCAGACTCGCGACTGAGTTGTTGAGTTATCTTGTGTTATCTTCTTGTCCGTGTCTTTTTGTGCGCAGTACCCCCTTTTATTTACCATGATTGACCGACTAGCCAAACAACGTACGCTCTTAAACTCACCTAGCCACCGTACTGTCCCAGTTCCCAACAATAACGTGACGTCATGGCAGCGTGCTGGCAACTTAGGGAAGAGTTGCACGCCTGAGCTTGCGAGCAACCTATTGCTCCTAGTTAGGCAATGCCCGAGGGGACAAAAAGAGGTGCTCGCGGAGGGAGACGTCTCTCTTGCCGCCCGCCTCCTGCTGACCTAGGGACCCCTTTTCTGCCCGCCGATCCCCGCACCCAACCCCGGTCTACAACGAGGACTTGGTGAACTGCTGAACCTCTATTTTCTCGGACCCCAGTGTGCTTTGCCTCGCGTTAGGATTTCCTAGCGTGATCTGCCGTTGCCTATTTCGTCAGAACCTGCCGTGGCTGCGACTGTGCGCCAGGCGTTGGGGAAACGTGCCCCGTGCGGCTGGCACGGAAGTTCGCCTTCACAGCCGGCTGGACGCAGAGTGACCCCATAATTTACGGCAGATCCGCAGGACATTGGCAGATGTCCCACGGATATCTGTATATCCGAAAACGAACACATATTGAACGTCCGATGTATATCCGGTAGTTGATTGGGATACCTCACCAATGAGACTCATACAGGGCGCTTGCCCACTGAGCAGAGTTACTTCACAACATTTCGACCGCAGTGATTATGCAAATGATGAATACAGTTTAGGTTAAGCAGCTGACAGCTGTTATTATAAGAATCGTATCAGTTCTGCCTTGTTTGTCTAACATGCAAATGTTCACATATGGATCGTGGTTCCAATTGATGCCCAGCTGTGGCAACTTGCAGAATAGCGGTTATGCTTTGCAAACCACTTGCTTTCAAATGTTGCCATTTGAAAGCTAGTGGCAACATTTGTAAAACCACCTGCTCTGAGTGGGACCACTTGAAAACAAATGGAACCATTTGAAATCCCACCTCAAATTTTCATCTGGGAATATTTTTTGTAATTTCTAATCAGTCATTTTTTACTAGAATGGCACATGTGTACACGTGTTTCAGTGCACACTCAGTACAATGCACACTGAACCGGCTCCCGCCAAAGAGGTACTGAGCAAATTTAGAATGAATCAACAACAAACGCAGCAATCAATTACACTAAACATATACAACCAAGAAATCAATCCAGCTTCCTTATGCTTGATCATTAAAAGAAAGCAGCTCGGTTTACAACGAATTATTGCCAGAAATACCTGATGCACTCTTGCATAGCGGCTGGAGTGATAGCTTTGGAGACATTGACAACGGCCTGAACAGATGCTGAAAGGTGGTGGTCCAGCTCGTGCTCCACACCGACAGCCAAGAAAGTGGTTTGCAATGTATCTGCATCTGAGTGGGCGCCACAGGATGATGGCGAGTCCGCGCACGGTGCCAGTTCTGCGTCTGTGCTTTTAGAGACCTGCATCGCAATGCCAAAGTGAAAGTCAATGGATTAGCCGAAAGGAGTGCACGCTTCCTTCCGGTGCAGCATCATGACACCCACAAAGCTAGCACTGTAATAACGGTGTTGTAAAGTACAAATGTTTTTGTTTATGGGGGCTTAACGTCCAAAACCGACTCAGGGTACGAGGGACGCCGCAGTGGGGGTCTCTGGAAATTTCGACCACCTGGGGTTCTCTAACGGGCACTGACATCGCGCAGCATACGGGTCTCTAGCATTTGGTTTTGGTTTGGTTTATGGGGTTTAACGTCCCAAAGCGACTAAGGCTATGAGAGACGCCGTAGTGGAGGGCTCCGGAAATTTCGACCACCTGGGGTCCTTTAACGTGCACTGACATCGCACAGTACACGGGCCTCGAATTTCTCCTCCAAAGAAATTCAGCCGCCGCGGCCGGGATCGAACCCTCGTCTTTCGGGTTAGCAGCCGAGAACCGTAACCACTAAGCCGCCGCGGTGGCTCAGTGGTTATAGTGCTCGGCTGCTGACCCAAAAGACGCGGGTTCGATCCCGGCCGCGGCGGCTAGAATTTCTTCGGAAGAGAAATTCTAGGGGCCCGTGTACTGTGCGATGTCAGTGCACGTTAAAGAACCCCAGGTGGTCGAAATTGCCGGACCCCTTCACTACGGCGTCTCTCATAGCCTGAGTCGCGTTGGGACGTTATACCCCATAAACCAAACCAAATCAACCGTAACCACTAAGCCACCACGGCAGCATAAAATACCAAGGACTTGCACTGTTGGTTGCGAATTAAATTGTATATTTTAAAACAGTAGCGTGAATACAGTGATGCTTTTCCACAAAACCCGCGAAAAGTGCACAAGTATTTTACTCATCACTATCCTCATTCATGACGCCATGGATCCTATTGGGCACTATGGGGCAATCAGGACAGACAGGTATGAATTGCTAAATAACATAGATGATTCATAGATGCCTAATGTCATAGATGGCAATAGACAAGACAATCTCACATAATGCCTACACATAAGGAAGCTGTGAAGCTGTACTTTAAACTGCTGAACATGTTCTCTTTTTTTCTTTTTTTAACAGCGATTTTTATTGCCTGAGGGCATGAAGGGGAGATGAAATCATGGTTAAAAGAAAAAGATCGTTAATGAACGAAAAAAGGTTTGCTGATCTGATGAGGAGACAGCGATGATGAGGTCCCTGCGTCCAAGCGGTGTAAGACGAAGGATTGTTCAGCGAGAGACCTTGTGGGGTTTTGAATACATGGAGATAAGTTCTCCCTGGTTAACCGCGGCTGACAAAGTTCAAAATCGCCGGACCACACCCCGTGATCGCGTATGCTGCCGAGCGCACGCCGACCACGGCAGGCCTCGCTCGGAGGGAACAAAGGAATGACACTCTACTGACACAAACAAGACATTTATTGCTGCAACAACAATAACGCCAGCTAGCAACAAAATACGCTGAGGAATCGAGGACGACCGACTCACCAGCACGGTTACGAGCGAATGTTCGCCTATGCTAGGGCAGGGAAGATACTCCACGGCCGGACGGGACGAGGTGGCGGGAGAACGTTCCTTCCCCCAAGGCCTCGCCCCGCCGGCGGAGCTTCGTGCCTGAACGGCAGCGCGCGTCCAAGTACCCGAACCGGAGTGAGCCGCCTCACCCACACGCGCGCGCACCTATCACGCCATCGGTGACGATCGTGTCACTGCGAATCCGGCGCCCTTCCTTGTTAACTAACTATGCTAGGGAGGGTCATCGCGGGGAAGCCATCCACTTGGGACCGGGGGGGCAAGGTCCCCACATCCCCCCAACCTTAATAAACGCACGCGCCTGAAAGTAGATGCTACGAAGGAGTCTCCTGGTCTTCATGCGCTTTAGGCAGGTCTTGCTGCGCTGGTCATCCACGCAGACTTCCGCGGTGTACCGGAAGCGGCCTGAAGGTCTCTGCTGGGACAACTTGCATGGCCCGCGCAGAGAAGGCCACTTGAAAACTGCAAGCCAGGATAACAGCAGCCGGAGGAGCCCGCTCTCACCACGGCTGCCCCGCATGGATGCGCCAAACAAGAAGCTCCCTCGCAGCAGGCGGCACAGAGACTATGTGCACAGGACAGCAAGCATGTGTGGCTCCATGAGCTCGAACGACCCCGGGAAAAGGCGCGTAATACTCTAGGCTCCGCGCAGCCTATCCCAGACCTTTAAAAAAGGTCGGCTACGCTACTGCATCGACTCCCCCAATTTCGGGCATCAATTTTCGGACATCAAAGCCCCGCCGCGGGGCTTTGCAAGCGTTTCTAATTCCAGTGAGGATCACCACGGACAGCGGCGAGTAGAAAGGAGGCTGCCCATGGTGAATTTCCTGTGCGTGCATACAGTGTCCGAGAAGTGAAAGTGATTGCGGTCGGAGCAAGTGCTTCTCCGTCGAGGCAGAGAAATGAGCACGTGCGAAAGCTCACTACGCACGCAGTGTTTTCAGAATGCTGAAATGAACTTGGCGTTGTGCAGCTAGTCGCACTGGTTGCAGTTATCGCGACCGAAGCGAGCGTTGTTATACGACGTTGTTTCTGTTACGTATCCATCGCCGATTTTGATCGCGCTTCGTGTAGGCACTGTGCTTTGAAACTGCTGTGTGTGCGACGTGACGCGATCTTGGCTGCACGCCCGTCGAACTGTTTTCTTCCGCGACAACAGCAGCGTCGCCATCCTTCTGCGTCTTGCTGCTTCATACATTTTGTGATTATGGATGCTCGGGTTACGACGTGCGAAAACATCGGTGTGTAGTGCAGTGGTCTCTTGTGGAGCGTCGTTTTTTTTTATTTCTTGCCGGCTAAGCGGACCTATGTCTGCAAAAATATTTGCGCGCAGAATTGGTGACAACGCAAACTTCTCTACATGATGGTGGGCTGTGCCAGAGGAGTAGTTCTCGGTTTAGGTTGTGACATGGTGCACTCCGTTTAAAAAGTGCTATAGCATTGTGGGCTGCGGAAAGCCATCTGTGAGGTTATAATGCAAGCTTTCGGCTCAGTTCTTTGTTGTTAAGCAGCTTAATTCATTTTGTGCAATCAGTAATCTGCGCCAGGATGCGAGTCGCCAAGCACTGACAATGATTTTGACACCAGAAAAAGAAGTGCTTTGGCAACTAGAAAGTGTGTGATCCGCTGGAGTCGCTGGGCCTGGCAGTTCATGGGTTAACACAAATCTCTCTGCACACAGCGCGACACGCAGTATGATGGCAATTCCAGTGTGTAACAAAGGTATATGATTCAGGCTGTGCTTGACTTATCTACTGAAATTCAAGAAGTTTTAACATTCTTTGCACTCTGCCCAATTATGCGACAACGGGCTGTATTCATTTTCACTCTGTCCACTGTGTCATGAGCGAGTTCAGACGCTTTAGTGTGCACTGCAAAGCTAAAAATGCATTATTATGCCTATCTGTGTCTTTCCTTTGTACTTGTATCTTTAGCTAAGCTAAAGATGTTGATAATGATGATAAAGATGTTGAATCCTTACTAAGAAACAGTTCAAAGCTCAAGGGCACAGATTTCAGCATCTCTCGCGATTATTCTCAGGCCGTCCGACAAAAGCGCCGTCATCTCTGGCAGTACGCCAAGTCCGTGAAAAAGGAAGGCGACCGCATTCGTCTGGCATTTAATAAGCTTCACATTAATAACGATGCCTATGTATGGGACACTGAGGCTGATCGCGTGGTATGTGTTTCTCAGCACCCCACGCAAGAAGACTGACGTTCTTCTGTCACTTACTCAAATCAGATCCCAGCTTTCCTTTCTTCTCAAAGTTCGTCATGTAATACTCCCAAAACCATTTCTTTCCTTACACTAACATCAGAAGTGTTTTATCGAAAGATGTTGCATTATCTTCGCTAATCGACTCGTGCTCCGCATCATTAGTAGCGCTAACCGAAACATGGCTCAGTGATGTTATTCCTGATGATTCAATTTTTGTCAGCCAGACACATTTTAACATCTTTCGTTGCGACAGACCGTACCGGAGAGGAGGTGGTGTACTCTTGGCGATAAGGGATGCTTTGGCAACTGTGCCTCTCATGATTAGTTCTTTTCTTGAGTGTACATGGGTTTCTTTTAAGTGTTGTTCTATTGATATAATTATTCGTGTTTTTTACCGTCCTCCTAACATGAATAATGGCTTTTCTTCTGAATTTAATCGAATTCTGTGTGAAATATGTACGCGTTTTCCTAACTGTACTTTACTCATATTTGGAGACTAACTTTCCTAGTATAAACTGGTTCACACAATCCGTCAAAGCGAGTGAAACTGAAGCTAACATGTTTCTTCAATCATGTCTTGATTTTTCACTATCGCAACTGATTACCAATCCCACGCGTCGCACATCGAGTACTGCCAACATTATAGACTTAATATTAACAAATAATCCCGATATTTGTTCAGACATTATTCATTTAGATGGCATTTCGGATCATGACGTAATAACAGGACGCATAACTGGTTCTTTTAACGAAAAGAAAACGACTGTTAAACAAATCAAATGTTACAACAGAGCTAACTATAAAAAAATAAATTCCGAATTTGAAATTTTTTCCGCCCAGTTCATTAATCAATATTTATTGCGCACTGTTCAGCAAAACTGGGATTTATTCAAGAGTACTTTTAATAAACTTATCGATGATTTCGTTCCTCTAATGACCATTAGATGTAGCAGCAGTGCACCATGGTTTACCCAGAAGTTGCGACGTGCGAATAACAAGAAAAAGCGATTTTACCGGCAGGCAGTGAAGAATGGAGTTCTAAGCGCGTGGGAAAAGTACAAGAAATGCGACAAGGACTACCAGTCACTACTGAAATCCATTCGACGTCACTTTTTCAATCATGACCTGTCATCTCTGCTAACCAACAACCCTCGTAAATTCTGGCGCATCATAAATCCTGGCTTTCAACCCGACATTTTGCTTTCCGACAGCGACGGCGTCATAATTAAAGAGTATGAATGTGCTCAGGTTTTCAACGACGCCTTCTCATTAGTATTCACCAAAGAAGACATTAGCTCATTCCCTGACTTAGATATAATCCAAGATATTTGCATGCCTGAAATAGTTATTAATGAAACTGGTATTTTAGCTTTATTAAACAATCTTAAAATCACTAATAGTTCGGATCACCTCGGCTTCAACAATAAGTTGCTGAAGAACACATCCCAAAGCATTAGCGCTGTGTTGTCCCGTTTGTTTTCGCAATCATTATCACACGGATTAATTCCTAATGACTGGAGGATAGCCAAAGTAATACCTATATTTAAATCAGGTGAGCGTTCCTCTCCATTAAACTATCGACCCATCTCGTTAACCAGTACTGTTTGCAAACTATTTGAACATATCATTAACAGCCAAGTCATCAGCTATCTCGAAGATCATAACAATATTTTCGATTATCGGCACGGTTTTCGCAAGGAATTTTCTTGTGATACTCAATTAGCTGGCTTTATTAATGACTTACAATTATCATATGACGCGGGCTTTCAGGTCGACGCAGTGTTCCTGGATTACTCAAAAGCTTTCGATCGGGTTCCTCATCAAAGACTTCTACTGAAACTAGCACAGCTTAATATACACCCTAACGTGCTCGCTTGGATTAAGGACTTTCTATCATCTAGAACTCAGTTTACCTACGTTAATAATTCTAACTCTTCCTGTGCTAATGTGACATCTGGGGTACCACTAGGAAGCGTGCTAGGGCCTTTGCTTTTTCTAATCTATATTAATGATTTACCTGCCTGTGTAACATCTAGACTTCGCCTTTTCGCTGATGACTGCGTAATTTACCGTAACATTACTACAGACAGTGACCACCAATCCCTACAATCTGACCTGAACGCAGTAAGCTCTTGGTGCTCATCATGGTTAATGACATTAAACGTTTTTAAAACTAAACTAATATCTTTCACTCGCCGTAAAGCTCGCATTCCAACCACTTATATTCTAAATGGCAATACTGTGGAACTAACATCAACATACAAGTACCTTGGGGTGCACCTTCAGTTTGACCTAACATGGCATCACCATATCGACCTCACCCTAGCATCTGCTAACCGCTCACTTGGTTTTCTTAAACGTAACCTCAGATACGCCCCTATATACACGTTAAAAAGCTTGCTTATATAACTCTAATACGCCCTAAAATCGAATATGCTGCGGCCATTTTGGACCCTATTCAAGCCTACGTTATCACTAACATTGAATCCTTGCAAAACCGTGCTGTTCGTTTCATATTTTCAGACTACTCACCCTTCACAAGTGTTTCAGCATTAAAAAAACGTGCCGAACTGGAAGATTTGTCATATCGCCGTAAACTTGCTTGCTTAACCTTTTTCCATAAGCTTTATCACCACCCATCCCTTCCCCGTGATTTGTTTCAGTCACCTGATGCTCTCTTTCCACGCCGTGATCATTCTTTCAGAGTTAAAGGCGTAAACTGTCATTCATCGTCTTATGCCAATTCATTTATTCCCCGTACTATCACTGAATGGAATAGTTTACCATCAGTCATCGCCACAGAAACTGACAATAAAAAATTCCAAGAGCTTCTTCGCTGTGACGGAAATGTGTAAATGTTTGCTGTTTTTGTTAGTGTTCAATTTTTCTTCGTGTGATGCCTTATGGTTTAATTAACGTTTTTTTTTGTGACACTTACTTGTTAAAATGTGTCGCGATTGCTTATGATTGTACACCCCCCCCCCCTATGTAATACCCTCTTCTGGAGGGCCTTTAGGGGTAACTTGAATAAATAAATAATAAATAAATAAGCTACACATAAGACTTCATAGCGTGGCTCGGGGAGAAATCGACGTGTGTGCTCATGCATGTTACTTTTAAATATTCAGGATATTGTTAACTGAGTTGTTGCTTCGTCTTAAACCGAGAAGCCATCAACTTCAATTTGCATCAAAGCGATGCCAGTAAAAGACGCAAGCCATCACTGCATTCCTTCTTCTTCAGCGTTCTTCGGCCTAACTTCAACTTAGTCTTTTCCATGTTTCTGATGCCTAGCGATGTCTCACTTAATTTCTTCCCTTTAAAATCAGACCGGCTGTGAAATAGGTATATTTTGCTAAAGATATTGATTAATAGCAACTCCAAGATTCTATGTATATTAAGTGGTACAAACACCTGTTAACGGATAGCAACACTCACTTTTTATTGCTACTTTGGGGGTACATCCACGAGACGGTTCGCCACGTAACATCAGCCGGTTTGACATCATGTAGCGAAGCAGGCAATCGCGCGAGACGAAACGTCGAGAAACGAGCTGGGTCCAAAGCGAACCATTTCGTGGATATACTCCCTGGTCCCCGCAACAATCAGCCATAAAACATTTCAATGATCAGTGAAAACAACTCTTAAACGTTGCTTTAAAGTTGTATCAGAGAACACATGAGTGCATGCCTATCGCCTATTTAAATGACTAATTTTTAATTTCATTTTATTCTGCGACATCATAGCTCTCGTAATGAAAATTCAGTTTTACGAATTCTGCTTGAAATTATAGGGTTTGCTTGAGATAACCAGAAAATATGGCCATAGTAACCTGTTTCCTTGATGACACGAAGTATACTTTCCCAGCCTAAGCCGGGAGCCATCACTAGGTAAGCCCTCCAAATTATTTCTTGCATTTCCTCTACCTGTAATCAAGTTTACAGGCTCCCAAATCTCATTATGTTTCCAATAATGAGGATGGCATGTGTACCTTTTTGTGCAATACTAGGCACCCACTTCGTTTTGCATGCACAGAGACATTTGAGAGTGCTTTGGAGTTGCACAGATTATAGCCAGCTTGTTCTGTACATGTCAACAATGAACGGCCTTTAGCAGAATGTCCCACATTTGTTTTTACTGCTGCACTCTGGCTTGTGCAACTGCAATGCGAGCTTAGGAAAGACTGCTAGAAGAGAACTAAAGTCCCGCTGTCACTGTGCAGAACAAAGCCGTTCACTTTAGCCGAATGATCATCTCGGCCCCTTTCCAGCCACAGAGTTCTATTTCTATTTTCGCTTTTATAATGACCTGAAAAACACAACAAAATAAATCAGCATTATTGCATTGTCACAGTTCTGTGAAATGCAAAACTGCTTTAGTTACCACTGATTGTACATGTTCCAAATGGTTAGAAGCGTCATAATTTTCTCGTGCATTTGGAATTGTGATCGACAGGAGTGTGCAAAAATGTGAATTCTTAATGCATGCACACTTCAGATGCACACACACCTTATACATTGAATAGATACGCGTATGTCTTTTGCAATAACTGCCAGCAGGGAGGAAGCCTGTTTACATATTGCAGTGACAACTACTGTGCACTGCTAGGGAAACGCTCGTCCCGTCCTGTCTCTTCTCTCGCGATCGTCCTTTTTGCGCTCTTACCTTCCCTTGTTCAATATTTTTTCTGTAAAAAATGTAGAAGTACTGCTGTGTGCTATTTTGAATAACTGACTATTAATTTAAAGTATATAACCTTAGCTATTTGAAAAAGGTGGTTTTGTAATTATGACGTTTGTTAGCAGCCTGTACTGCAGCCTGGCTTGTTCCCAGTCAGTGTGTTCGGCCCGATAGAGAATTTGCAATAAGATTCGCGTAGTCATTCTGAAATCGTTATTGCACGCTTAGGGGCAGCGTAGCTTTCAGTGTAGGAAGCGTAACTTCCAGTGAGTTTTCAAGCACAGTATCAAAATCGGCGATGGATACGTAGAAGAAACAACGTCATGTCCGCGCGTTTTTGTCGCGATCAGTGCAACCATTGCAAGTGCGACTAGCTGCACAACACGAAGTTCATTTCGGCATTCGGAAAACACGGCGTGCGTAGTGATCCTTGGCAGGTGCACATCTCTGCCTTGACGGAAAAGCACTGGCTCCGACCACAATCACTTTCACTACGCGGAACACTTGTCACTGTGCTGTGCAGCTTATACACGTACAGGAAATTCACCGTGAACAACATCCTTTCTCAATGGCTAGTAGGTATTGCTCGCCGCTGTCCACGGCGATCCGCGCAGACACGATCGCAACAAACCACAAACCACTCCAAAAAAAGCTTCGCGTCATCGCCACGGCATAAGTTATGCGTCGGTTTTGAAGACCGTTGGTCCACGCATATCGAGCATCCAATGCTGCAGCTTGCATAGGTCGTTAGAATCGAAGCAGTTTAAGCATTCAGAGGCAATTATTCAGGATCCAGCGAGGCGGCTGGCATAGGCCCTTGGAGCCACTTGTTTACAACGGCGTGAATGTACCGCGACCGCCACGGAGGAAGTGACGTCATGTCACGTGATCGCACTCCAGGACATCGTCTGCTCGAGTGCGCATACGGGATATGGTTTGACAATACGCCGACCGGCCGCTGCGTGTGACTTGACCGCCGCCGTGAGTGAGGAGCCACGTGAGGTGAGCGGAACCTTCTTCCCCCCCCATTTTTGCGTGCGTTCTTTCTTTTTGTGTTTTTCATCTCCGGTCGCGAGCGGAACAATCCCTCGTTACGGCGGTTGTATTTTTGTTGCTGCTTTGCATTGCTTGGCAGCAATAAACGCTCATCCGAGTATAATACTCGTGTTTGTCCCCTCTGGCCCGAACCCGCTGTGGTAGCGACTTACGGCACCCCGGGTTGGGGGTCACAGCTCTGACTGCTAAGGCTGGCATGGTGGTGCTAGAAAGCGAAAACTGCTTCTGGCCCTTTGAGCATTGTTACAAGAATAACCCCCATATTCGTGGCGCCCAACGTCGGGCCAGAGGAGTGACAAACCGAGTGTCTGTGTGACCGACTGCCGACACACAGGCTAACCATGGCGGCGAGCGGGACTGACTTCCAGTCTCTGCTGTGGTTGTCCGATACGGCATCTCAGCAGAAACATCTTGACACGGCAATAACAACTACTGAAGGTGTATTCCCAGAGGCTGACGCTAGCCCCTGCGCTCTCATATCGTTTGAGCGGAGAGGTAATTCACGCGATACACTGGCTCAGACGAGCGGCGTCGCTAGGGGTGCGTAATAGTCCCGGCTCAGCCCAACCTACCCCACATCCTTAAAGAAGGTCGGCTACGCTAGTGCATCAACTCCCCCAAAATCGGAACTCCATTTTTCTCGAAAAGGTGAACATTTTTTGACGCATGGATCTCAAATTACTTCAGCAAGAGCTGCGTAATAGCCCCGGCTCAGCCCAACCTACCCCACATCCTTAAAGAAGGTTGGCTACGCTAGTGCATCAACTTCCCCAAAATCGGAACTCCATTTTTCTCCAAAAGGTGAACATTTTTTGACGCATGGAGCTCAAATGACTTCAGCAAGAGGTGCGTAATAGTCCCGGCTCAGCCCAACCTACCCCACATCCTTAAAGAAGGTTGGCTAGGCTAGTGCATCAACTTCCCCAAAATCGGAACTCCATTTTTCTCCAAAAGGTGAACATTTTTTGACGCATGGAGCTCAAATGACTTCAGCAAGAGGTGCGTAATAGTCCCGGCTCAGCCCAACCTACCCCACATCCTTAAAGAAGGTTGGCTACGCTAGTGCATCAACTCCCCCAATTTCGGAAATCCATTTTTCTGCAAATGGTGAACATTTCTCGAGACATGGAGCTCAAGCGACTTTAGCAAGAGGCTTGTAATACGTTAAGCTCAGCCCAGCCTATCTCAGATCCTTAAAAATGTTCGGCTATGTGAGTGCATAGACTTCCCCAATTTGGGAAATCGATTTTTCTGCAAAAGGTGAACATTTTTCGGTACATGGAGCTCAACCGACTAGCTGATGTGCTTTGCCAGCACAGCATGTAGCAGAACAGCTTCGGTGTGCTGACAATGCACAGCAGAGACAAATTCAGCAGCTTTTGCACGAACACAAAACATGGCCCACCATTTTGGTGTCGCTGATGCTGCCCTGTGGTTCGACGGCTGAGAAGAGGCCGGAGAACGTGTGGTTGCAGGCCGCTGCTAGCAGCCAGCGGTGGCTGGGCAGGGCAAGTTTTCCCACATAGAAAAGCGTGTCTGGGTATGCCTGTGCCTGGAACAATGCCTGCATATGCTCCACAAACTGGCTGGCTGGCACTGCCACCGCAGGTGCCACGGGCTTGGGCGGGCAGAAGGGCACCTGCACACATTAAAGGAGTGCTTATTATGCAAGGAATTCATATAATCTCACACACTATCGTATTCCCGTTTCCGAATGCACTGAAAATGTGCGCCCGTCTCGTGCTATTAGCAGTATGTGAGGTGGAGCCTGCTCCCATGAAACAATGTTGCCTGTGAGAGCCTACTGCGTGCCACATTACGAAGAAGGCTGCACAGAGGCAGTTACCGTTTTCGTGCAACTCTGTTTCAAGATTCATTATAGTATGTTTCAACTGAACCATTTCATGACACTGCGAAAAACTGCCAGGAGGTTTTCAGTTCACAGTGAAAGCCACCACCTAGGTTATAAACAAATAAACTACAACAGACAGTTTTTTGCAGTTTTTGAGCATCATTGCACAATTAGACTTGTTTAATTTGGATGCCATTACCAGCCAGCTAATGAGGTTTCACTGTACAAATAATTATACTTTTCTTCCATTAGGTTAAGGGGGTGTACCAGGCATGCAAGTGGTGCAAAAAGACTGTACTGTCAAAGTGAGAGGGGTTTGCATTGTGGAGAAAGTTTTAAGGCAGATGCTGAGCTGCCCTAAAGAAATGGACCACGTCAGCCTATGGCGTTGCATAAAATGGCTGCAGGCGAACAGTAATCCAGGGTCATTAAAGAGTTTGTTACCATGGTGAAGTTAAAGCCACAGGGAGTGCGCTAACTGACCTTTGATTAAAAAAATGTGGATGGCAAAACAAATGCATCAGAACAGCAAAGCAACAAAACAGCGCACAGACAAAAACAGCACATTGACAGATGAGCACAAAGCATGCTGTGCCGTGTTGCGGGAGAAATGCACCAGCCACTGTTCATGGCATAACAGGGCAATTGCCCATTTCTGCCCACTGTGTGCTGTGCTCTATTACACACTGACCATTTGGGGCTTGAAGAGCACACGAAAGCAGCCAGGTAGATCCCTTGCAACGCATCGCCGAGAGCAAACAGCTAACGTGCGACCAAGTTGAACGGTCAAAAGACCAGACCAATAATTGCCGGGTGCGCATACACCCTGACTGGATTACGCATTTCATGGCTACACCTGCTGTCGACGATGAGATCAACTGTAAGCTTTTTAGTATTATTTTTGTTTTTTTGGCATAGTTAGCAAGCACACACTGTAACCTCTAACGAACTGAGGTAGCCTAAGCGGTGAAGAGAAAACTAGGCATAGTCGAAAATCACATGTAATCGCTTTGGGGACGCGCTTTACTCGTCCCCTGTGGTTCGCTTCCCCGCAGTGCACCTTCCTTGACCGTGTTAGTTACTTTAACTAACAAGAGAGGGCACCGGCGTCGCAGCGACACGAGCGCCAGAGATAGCGTGTTTGCTGCGCACGAGCGGGGAGGAGACGGCCCTCTTCTCCTCGGAACCGGGGAAGCGCGCTGACATTCCCGCGCGACGCTCCGCTCTCCGCCGGCGGGGCGAATGGCGAAGCCTCGTGGGGGGAGGGGGGGCGGGAACGTTCTCCCAAAGCTCGTCCCGTCCAGCGTCGGAGTTTCCCCCTGCCGTAGCGTGGGCGAACATTCGCTCGTAGCCGTGCTGGTGAGGCACTGGTGAGGTGCTGGTGAGCCTTGTTTGTGTCAGCTATTGTGTCGTTTCTTTGTTCCCGCAGAGCAAGGCCCGCAGTGGTCAGCGTGCGCTCGGTAGCGTACGAGCTCACGGGGTGGCGTCCCGGTGGCTTTGAACTGTGTCAGTCGCGATTAATCGGAGGAGCACGCATTTATCTCGCCAATTAAAGCCCCCATAGCGCTAAGAGACAAACAAAGAGGGGAGGGTAATGTCATTAGCAATATGGATAAGGCAGCTGAAGGAACTTCCGAGTTCTACACAAGTCAATACACTGGCCATTGTAATCAGGACGCAATTGTAGATCCCCAAGTAACGAAAAAGGAAGTAAGGAAAGCCTTAGGAGCAATCCAAAGGGGAAAAGCAGTTGGTTAGGATCAGGCAGCAGCAGATCTGTTGAGGGAGGAAGGGGAGGTTGTGCTAGAAAAACTAGCCAACCTGTATACACATTGCCATATGACCTCGAGCATACCGGAATCTTAGAAGAAAGCTAACATCAAGAAAGGGGAAGTCAGGTACTTGAAAAATTAGACTTAAATAATTACATATTGATCAGCTTACTATCCTTTAAGTACAAGGTATTCACAAATGTAAACGCAAATAGAATGAAGTCAACCCTAGACTTCAACCAACCAAATGACCAGTCAGGCTTTCGTAAAGGCTACTTACCAACAGACCATATTCCCACTATAAATAAGGTGAGAGAGAAATGTGCAGAATATGACCAACCCTTATATATAGCCTTCATATTCATATATTACAAGAAAGTGACTAATACGAAACATGAGCAGTCATGTAGTCATTACAGAGTAAGAGTGTAGATAAGCCTAATGTAAAAATATTGCAAGGTATATATAAAGGCTGCGAAGCCACTGCAGTCCTCCATAAAGACAGCAATAAAATTCCTATAAGGCAAGGTGTAAGGTGGGGAGCCACAATCTCTTCAATACTATTCAAAGCTTGTTTCAGGAGGCATTCAAGAGACCTGGACTGGGAAAAATTGCGGATAAGAGTTGATAGAGAACACCTTTGTTATCTGCAGTTGGGTGATGACACTGCCTTGCTAAGTGTCATTAATACGCAGAAAACTAACCTTTTGTTCAACAGCCCTGGAAGGGAACAGCAGTTTACTATACGCAGTCAGATACTGGAAGCGGTAATAGAATACGTTTACTAAGGGCAGTTAGTGCCCACAGAGCCGGACCATGAGAGTGAATGAACTAGAAGAATAAATATCGGATGGAGAGCATTTGGCAGGTATTTCAGGACATGATTGGCAGTTTACCAACATTCCCCAAGAAAAAAAGTGTATAAGAGCTGTATTGCACGGAAACTCACCTATGGAGCAGAAATGTGGAGGTTAATGAAAAGGGTTCAGATTAACTTGGAGGACTATGCGGCTAGCTACGGACAGGAAAATGATAGCTGTAACGTTAATACACAAGAAGAGGGCGGAGTGGGGGAGGGAACAAATGCTTGTTAATAATATCCTAGTCGAAATCAAGAGGAAGAAATGGGTTTGGGCGGGACATGTAATGCGAAGGTAAGATAACCGGTGGTCCTTAAGAATAACGGAGTGGATTCCAATAGAAGGCAAGTGTAGCAGGGGGCGCCAGAAATTTCGGAGAGCAGAAGAGATTAAGAAGTTTGCAGGTTAAGGTGGCTGCAGCTGGCACAGGACAAAGTTGACTGGAGAGATAAAGTAGAGGCCTTTGTCCTAAAGTGGGCGTAGTCAGGCTTATGATGAAGATGCATGCACACAATGACGTCGACGCACTGGCTATAAATACTCCGTAGCCATGGAAGAAGCAGGAACTCAGGAGGGAGTGTTTTGTCATGCGGCCGACCTCCGCAAGCCGAACTCCTCAGAAGCCATCCCCTTTCCTCTTTTCACGCCAAAATAGGCCTCGTGTGAAGGCGGAGATTATGCCCTGACCAAGAAAACGTCCCGTGCCATACACTGTTTTCGTTGTCCCTTCTCACCAAGTGCCCATCAATATTACACGTTTGCAAAATTGCAAGCAACGCTGCACCATACTGCGCTCCGCAGTTTTGTCACGCTGTATTATTGTGTGCACTGTTTTTAGTAAGCTCTTCAGGTGTGTGCTGTTTCGTCATGTGCTTCTCTTTCATGGCGCTGCAGCTGAAAGGGATACATAATCAGAGGGACTCTGAATGGCTGTAGGAAAACGAAGCCATCTTGCAAACTAAACATGAAACAACTTGCCGACAACGCATCCTGCTGAAATGCATTCATTACACCTCGGGCTCTTAGTGCTGTGCTCTCACATCATACTGTGAAGCACCATCGCTCATTTCGGATTTTATAAGCACCGCCTGCCGTGCACGACTTTAGGCGTTTTCAACAGAAAGGCTTCATCCCTGACAAAATGAATGCCCTACTTGGCCATATCAGACATTCAGTTGGGCACGCCAAGGGCATACGTAAGAACCTGTGATCAAAGCTGCCGTGGCAGGTTTTTCCATGACCGCCTTCTTCGATTCCTGTACTTCTCGAATGGTTCGCTGTAGTGGAACAGCGAGAACAGACAGCGGAATCCTGTTGAAGGGCATACGTTCAACCAAGTGCGACCACGTTTCGAAAGGAGCAGCGAGGAACCCTCGCATGCCTCGGCGGAGATTCTCGGACAAGGTTTCTTCTCTACTGAGGCCCCGTAAGGGGATGCCTGCGGCGTTGTTGGGTCCTTTCGCGATCTCCTCGCAACCCCCGTGTCGGCAAGAAGCGCACATGGCGAGGGATCCAGACGTTGAGCCGCGAGAGAGTCAGAGGGAAGGACGGGGGCACGTCATCCCGGAATCACCCGAGGTGCCGGGAATGATGCGCTGCGCGCGGAGACGTGGGATGGGTCCCACATTTTGCTAACTGTCCTCCTTGGAGTTGCTTCAGGCCAGAGGCGCCAAGACTGGTGGTGGCCGTCGCCCCGTGGAAGCTGCCATACGCCGACCGCCCGCTTGTCCTGACATAGCAAAGATCTTCTGGGAGCCATTAAGTGTTACCTACGGTCAGGAACGACGCGGCTAGCAGGCTGAGTGGCATTGTGACGTTGTATGTCAACAGCTCTCGGGAAACGGGCTGGCATAACAAAACGCAGCCGGACAAAAGGGACGCACGTTCAAGGGCAGCAACGGCACGGTATGTGCCACTTTCCGGATTTCGGGGGGCGTCTGTCAACAGTCGTCGTGAAGACGAGTGGCACATAAACGCGATTCAGCGCTTCCGTTTTTGTTTTTACTCGCGGCAGTAGCGGCACGTTGGTCGTCGATGACTGCCCCGATGGGGAGGGGTCCCATAGGGTCACGCGTCGTCAGGAAGCCGGAGACACGTGGGAATGTTTTTTTTTATGTCTTGTCATGTGTTTTCCTTGTTCATTTCATTAAGATGGTTTTGAACCTTGCAGAAAGTGGAAGGCGTGCCATGCAGTTTGTAAACAAATCATTTGTTCAGTTTGTTGGGATCGGGTGATGCAAAACTTTGGCCAGGCTCCTAGGTCTTTAAAACCGGGCCCCGGTGCCTGGAAAATTGTTCTGAGCTAGATTTCGATTCCTTCGGCGATGGTAAGGAGGGAAGAATTACTCTTACCCAGCTGCATGTTGTTGTGCTCGCTGCTCAACCTATTGTAAATATCCAAATTCCTGTATGAAGCTTCACTTTACCTTCCATCAAGTTTTGCCTGATCTCGGCTGTTATACCGTCTCGGACAGTGGGGCACCTTTGGTGGAGCGCGAAGACGATCCTCGAATCGTAACTGCCCCGAAATACAGCTTAGAGACAACCACGAGATTTTAAGAATGGCTAGCAACGAATCGCCGGATGTATAGGAAAGCAGGACCAGGAAAGATACCTTTTAGACGGTGTCAACAGCCTGCCAAGGTCAGTGAACAGGACAGCTAGCAAAAAAAGATCCAACAGTTTTCACACCTTCTTTAAAGGAACGCCATCTGACTCATCGAATCTAACAGCGGGTGCTTTTGTCACTCTTTCTTCACGACTTATTTTCAGCGAAAAAGCGACAGCAGCTGTGCTCAAGAACTTTAAATAAGTGTCGGTGAAATGTTCACATGTAAAAAATTATATGATTTCATTATGCCATAGCCTTGATATATTGAAACTGGCCCGTGCAATTGGCAATAGCAAGAAAGAGAGCCTGTACGTGTTCTTTGCTGCTAAAATGTACAAGAATGCTGCATCCTTGAAAGCAGTTAGCAGAAAAGGCACCTGGCAGCCTGAAATCAGTCTCATTTTACAAAAGCACATGCAAATTGATGAACACTTTTGACACAATATTTTTGAGGGAGCCTTAACACTTCTGCAGACAAATGACTCAATTGGATTTGGTGTCGCTGTTGATGTGGACGATTTATTTCAAGGTATTCCGCATCGGCAACCTCTGAATTTGTGTGTAGCTGCATAGAAGGCAGTGGTGCTCTAGGTTTTCAAAACAAAACACGCGTCTCGGCAGAGTTTTCTACCGGTGTTTGGAATTTTACTTGTGGGAATCCTGGCTTTCCGCCGTCGCCTTTGCGCGGCGGTACCGGCCTCCCGCGTTGTTTCTCCTCTCTCCCTTGCTCCCGCCTCAGGCGGTGGAGAGGCGGCTGGGTGACTAATCACTGTCACTTAGCCACAGCTCCGCCCCGGCTCCCCAAGGGCCTTTGCCATTGGCGCCTTTTGGCGGGAATTTGGGACCCGCTTTGGGCGGCCGCGCACCCCGCGACCGTCCGAGCGGGGCCGAGAGAGGGAGATCCCTCCGAGACAGCGTAAGGTGCGTACGCTACTGTTTTGTCCGTGCCGGCTTTGCCGCTCGGACCAGTGCTTACTCGAGCTCGCCCGCACGTGTCCTCTGACCTGCAGCGGCTCGAGCCTGTCCAGCGGGGTCCAGCGACCTCTGACAGGCGTACCTTGCGTTGAATGCCCACTCTCTCTCGCAACCGGCCCAACGGTCGACACGAGAGAGAGATCACAGCACTGCCGCGGGGACATTCTCCTGCAGCGGCGTGCTAGCGGCGCACATTGCTCGAGTCGCTTCGTGCGCGCAGCGGAGCCTTGCTCCTCGCGCGCCCCCGGGACGGGGTGACTATTGAGTGCGTGTGTACCTGCTGAAGGACGACGTGAATAAACGTCTCCTTTGTGAACTTGGAGGCTTATTTCTTTGCGGCGAATCGCTCTCCTCCCAGCGGAGGTTGAGTGCGCTGCAGCGGTGTCCCAGTGTGTGTGGTGACGGCTGATCGGGGCCCTTGGATCGCGCGAAGCTCGAACCCGCGGTGGGTGGTGGCCTGTGTCCACTTAGAAACCCACAACTGGCGCCCAACGTGCTAAGTCATTGGCGCTTACGCCTTTGATGGCACACAGCCGAGCAGGTCGCCTTGCCGATCACGCTTGCGCACCATGTCTACCCCCAGCGGAGCACTCGGCAGCTACATGTCGGCTCCCTACGGAGTTGTAGCGTCGTTTTATCCGCTGGCTGCTGTTCCTTCGAATAGCTAGACACCGTGGTTGGCCGCGGCCCCCATTGGGGTTTACGGCGACACAACCCAAAATGTCGACCACGCAGCTCCCATTGGAGCTGTATCGGAAGCACCCTGCGGTGCATCCGCTGGTCACATGCCTCAGCTGTGCACGCTTTCCGCCCAGTGCGAAAGCAGTTCGTGCCACGCTGCCGCAACCGGCAGTTTCGAACAGCAGCAGCCGTGCCCCGCGAGCAGTCAATTCTGCTCTGGAAACGGCGAGGCGTTGGCCCGGTTCCCTGCGGAAACCGCGCCGCTCATCGAACTAGGAGTCTTGCCTCCCTCGTTCGTGCAGCCCGCCCAAGCCTCCACTGAGGCAGGGCTGCAGTCGCTGAGGCCGGGGCTCCATTGAGCCAGATGCGGAGAAACTTCGAGCCATACTCGAATTTCCCGCGCCCAAGGACGTACGCGGCCTGCGCCGTGGTGTGGGAATGGCCAACAATTATCGTCCTGTGCCCGCGAGCAGGCACCCTTGACCGAGCTCTTGGGAAAGACTGCCGCGTGGCGATGGGAGCCCGAGCAAGAGCGATCCTTTCGCCTCCTGTCTAGTGCCATTGCCGAGACAGCGCAGCTCAGGCTACCCGACCTGACCAGACAGTTCGTAGTCCAGATTGACGCGAGCGATCTGGGTTTAGGAGCAGTTCTCCTACAGGAATTCGATGGCGTGCTGCAACCGCTGGCCTTTGCCAGCCGCTCCTTGCTGCCCTCGGAGAGGAATTATTCCGTGACCGAGAAGGAGTGCCTCGCCATTGTGTTTGCACTGCGCAAATTCGACGTCTACCTTGATGAAACGCAATTCGTGGTGCAGACAGACCACAGTGCGCTCAGTTGGCTGATGCGGCTCCGCGAGCCTGCGGGTCGGCTGGCGCGCTGAGCTCTCCTGATACAGCATTACGACTTTTCGGTGCAGTATCGAAAGGGGAGCACAAACGTGGTAGCTGACGCGCTATCCCGTGCCCCACTCGCCAGCGGCGCCTTGACGCCTGTAGGCGGAGGGGGCGAAACAGCGGACGAGCCGCCGGGCGGCAAGGAGGGGGAACCCGCAAACGGGTTAACCCATTCCGCTAACCAGGCGAGCAGCGCTTCGCAAAGCGGACGAGAGGCAAAGCTCTTCGTGAGCGCCTCGGAGGTGCCGACGCGAACGGAAATTTTGGCTGCAAACCTGAGTGGGGACGAGACCATGCTCCCCTCTGGGATGACTGGAATCGTTTTCAGCCGTAAGAGCTACTGAAAGCCCAGCAAAATGACCCCTTTTGTCGCGAGGTGAGCGACGGTCTCAGGGAGACGGAGCGCCGTGACGCTACTTGTATTGTAGCGGGCGCAGGGGGGCAGAAGCCAGCGTGTGTCGCGGCGAACCCCGGGGATTCATATTTGCTGGACCATGACGGGCTCGTGCTGAAATACATAGCCACCGATGACGAGTCCATCGACCCGTTCAAGGTGGTTATCCCCAAAGTCTGAGAGGCGCACTGTTGAGATTCTCTCATGACGAACCACTGGCCGGTCATCTGAGTGGCTTCAAAGTTTTTGCAAAACTGAGTCATTCGGTGACGTGGCCCGGCATGAAGCGTGACATTTTCCGCTATTGCCGTTCCTGCCATGTCTGTCAAGCGGTGAAGTCACGGGGCGGCAAGCCGCCTGGAATGATGAAACCGATTGACAGTGTGCGTCCGTGGCAGATGGCCACCTGCGATTTGATGGGGCCTTTCCCCAGGAGCAAGCAGGGGTTCATAGACCTGAAGGCCTACGCGTCACGGTCTGCCGAGCTTGCGCCGGTACCCATTGGTATCAAAGGCAAGCGCAAAGGCACAACTGGTGCTGCGGAACGCAAGCGTACGGAGCACCGGTACAATCTGAGGCGACGGTCACCGGTGTGATTGATGCCGGATGGCGGACTTTTCCGCAACCGAAGGCACGCAGCCTCAGCTAGCTGGCGAGCTTTCTCGTCAGGCCCTACCCAGGCGAAGCACGGTGTGTTATTTTTTTTTTTGCGGCATGCTCAGTTCCAGCCTTGTGTGTTTATCAGTTTATTTATTTGTTTGCTTGAGTTAGTTTCTAGCCACTTTCGTTTCCAGCTTGTTCGTCTGCTTTCGTTCTAACGTACCGAGATGTACATAGGCAAACTTCAGCCCGCTCGTGCTTGCTCTTATCTTCTAGAAGGAATAGATTGGATTAGGTGTCGTTTGTACAGCGCGCCTTTTTCTCATTTCCGGCCCGACTGTGGGTGGTTGGCTCGTTAAGGAGCCGTGTGTCGCGGTGCGCGAGTTTTGTGCGGCCCGTACGGAGGGGAGGTTGACGGGGCGTTTGGGGCGATGGGGGGCGGAAAGTGCACCCTTTGACCCTCGCCGCGGCGCCTCTGGACGCTTCTGATCAGGGGATCGTTGCCGCCGACCGGCGTCCGCGCACTTGCCGGTGTATGCGTGGTTGTGGCTGTGACTGTGTGCGCGCGTAGCCATGAGCCAGGGCGACGCCTGTGAGTTGTGCCGTTGTGTGCTTCTGCGTGAGCGCGAGGATGAGAGGGACCCCTCGCTATGGCCAAGGTTACACATCAGGACGCCGCCGAACGTCCTCGCCCGTTTCAGCCGGCGTGAAGGGGGTGCACTGTCTTGTGCCCGAACGTGATGTCGTGTCCAAGGGCGCGAGGTCAGTGCTCTGCCGCGGCCCCGTCGTCATCAACGCACCCTACATCAACGGAAAGAAGACCGCCATCAGTCGTCGGCCCTCCCAACCCGTTCAACTTGAAGTCTGCGAGCGGTGAGTCGCCGACCGGCCCATTGGGCCGCGCCATCGAACTTTGAGGCTGACATCCACCTGTCACATAGCTGTACAGTTTTATTCACATCTTCTTGTGTACCGTGTATATAATCTGCAAGCTGTTTTGATTTACTGAAGCGTATGCCAGTGTTTGTTTGTTTGCCTTGTTTTTCCTTTGTGTGTGTTTTTTTCTTACGTTGTTCTGGCTGGAACTGAAGTGTAGCTAGTTTTTTTTGTGTGTATTCATTTCTTTATTTTTGGAACTGAAGTGTAGCTAGTTTTTTTTTTGTGTGTATTCATTTCTTTATTTTGGAACTGAAGTGTAGTTTTTTTTGTGTATTGATTTCTTTATTTTGGCCGCGTGCTTTGCCGATGGGTAGGAGGGCATTTAAGGAGAGGGGGATGTGGGAATCCTGGCTTTCCGCCGTCGCCTTTGCGCGGCGGTGCCGGCCTCCCGCGTTGTTTCTCCTCTCTCCCTTGCTCCCGCCTCAGGCGGTGGAGAGGCGGCTGGGTGACTAATCACTGTCATTTAGCCACAGCTCCGCCCCGGCTCCCCAAGGGCCTTTGCCATTGGCGCCTTTTGGCGGGAATTTGGGACCCGCTTTGGGCGGCCGCGCACCCCGCGACCGTCCGAGCGGGGCCGAGAGAGGGAGATCCCTCCGAGACAGCGTAAGGTGCGTACGCTACTGTTTTGTCCGTGCCGGCTTTGCCGCTCGGACCAGTGCTTACTCGAGCTCGCCCGCACGTGTCCTCTGACCTGCAGCGGCTCGAGCCTGTCCAGCGGGGTCCAGCGACCTCTGACAGGCGTACCTTGCGTTGAATGCCCACTCTCTCTCGCAACCGGCCCAACGGTCGACACGAGAGAGAGATCACAGCACTGCCGCGGGGACATTCTCCTGCAGCGGCGTGCTAGCGGCGCACATTGCTCGAGTCGCTTCGTGCGCGCAGCGGAGCCTTGCTCCTCGCGCGCCCCCGGGACGGGGTGACTATTGAGTGCGTGTGTACTATCGCGCTCAATATGAGTTGCAACGCGCGGTCATCGACCGGGGCTCGTTCCGTGGTGTGCCTCCTCCAAACAGTCGCTCGGAATTCTGGGAGAAACTGCTGTTCCGGGAAACAACAGCACCCCCTTTCAGGAAAAAGTTTCTCCCAGAATTCCGAGCGACTGTTTGGAGGAGGCACACCACGGAACGAGCCCCGGTCGATGACCGCGCGTTGCAACTCATATTGAGCGCGATAGTACCTGCTGAAGGACGACGTGAATAAACGTCTCCTTTGTGAACTTGGAGGCTTATTTCTTTGCGGCGAATCGCTCTCCTCCCAGCGGAGGTTGAGTGCGCTGCAGCGGTGTCCCAGTGTGTGTGGTGACGGCTGATCGGGGCCCTTGGCTCGCGCGAAGCTCGAACCCGCGGTGGGTGGTGGCCTGTGTCCACTTAGAAACCCACATACTTCAAAGCCACTTTTCTTGGATTTTCTGCACTGACATGGAGTGTACACTGAGTGTTGTGGATATGCAGTTTTATGCACATCTTTTTATGCACTATCGACCATACTTGATTTCGCATACTAGATAGCGACGATGTATACAGGAGAGCTTTAGATACATTTACAATTTTCTTTCAATGTTGAATAAATCAAATGATTTTATGTGTGATGATGTCATTGCTAAAACTTTAAATTGCTTCGAATGTAATGCTTAGGTTCAACTTTTACGTAAGAACTCCCTATTAATGACAACCTGCAGTTTTTAGACCTTAAGCTTGTGGGGACCTGCCACCTCCGGTCTCCTAAGGTTGGCTTCCTCGCGATGCATCCTCCCTAGAATAGTTAGTTACCTAGACTAACAAAGGAGGACGCCGGTGTCGCAGCGACACGAGCGCCACGGATGGCGTGATTGCTGCGCGCGCGGGGGAGACGACCCTCTTCGGCTCGGGAGTTTGGCGCGCATGGACTATTCGGCGCGAGGCTCCGCTCTTCGCCGGCGGGGCAAACCATCGTGGGGACGAAGGTTCTCGCGCATCGTTCTCCCACAGTTCTCCCGCTCGTCCGCCCGGCCGCGGAGTATCCCCTACCCTAGCGTGGGCGAACATTGGCTTATAACCTTGCTGGTTAGTCGGACGACCTCGATCCCTAGTGTATTTTGTTTCTAGCTGGCGTTATTGCTGTTTTAGCAATAAATGCCTTGTTTGTGTCACCCAGTGTTGTTCCCCCAGAGCAAGGCCCGCCGTGGTCGCTCGGTAGCGTACATGATCGTGAGGTTGGGTCCGGCGGCTTTGAACTGTGTCAGCCGCGGTTAAGCGGGGAGAACGTATTTATCTCCCCATTACAAACCGCACAAGTTAAACCTTCTGTCGTGTGTTTCTTCCCCCGTACAGAAAGCAACTGTTGCCCTGTAATTCCACTCACTCTAAAAAAATTGCAAGGGCAATTGCTAAACAAACTATCGAGAATGCTCTAAAAAAATTCTGTCCATATGCCATGCAAGGCTGAGTTATGCTCAGAGTTACTGAAATGCTGGAAAACATGTTAAAGGGGCCCTGAAACACCTTCCGAAGAGAGCACATACACTCGACCAATCATTACATTGTGTTGTCATGAACACTTGAGGCAAATAATACAGTTCCACATGTAGCAGAGGACCCACAATCACGCGCGAAAGTTGGCAAGCCCTTCCTGGGGATATTTTGATCCTCGCACCCTCCCCTGCCGCTCGCACCTGCTTATACAAGTTGAGAGGTGGCTACTAGATTCTTTGAGATGTCAGGCAGCCAGCATGGTCGCGTCGCTCCGGCTGCTCAGGAAGTTCCGCTCCCGGAGATGGGGCCGACCTTCCGGTGCGCATGCAGCGGCGAGAGGAGAGGGAAAGGTTGACTCCAGTTAACTCAGCTTTTAATGAAGTGCAGCAAAAATTCCTGCTGGACAATATTCGTGAAGCTGGATGCTTAACATCCCAGGCATACCGCAGCTTTATTAGAGCCCGGCCCTTTCAGTGCAGGACAAGTAGAAGGTGGCCTGTATCACAAGGGTACCACACTATAATCACAAAAAGACTAACTTCATCAAACCTTATAAGCTGTAAAAAAAACTAAACCGTAATACAAGTGCTGCCATCACCGGCTGATTTCGCAAGTAAAATGCATGGATCGACACTGATTACGGTTGCATATCCAAGAGGTTGTGCTACAGCGCCATTCATTTGAAAACGGCGGCAAGTCTTTATGAATTTCAATCAACAGGCGGGAAGATTGTCAAATTAAGTTTCCTTTGCGTGTTTTCCTGCCTGAAAACGTAGCGAGAAAACCAATTTTCACTGACAATAATAATTGGATGGAGTTGCCCTCAGTGTCCATAAACTAAACACTGAAATCGCTAAACTAGCAGGACAACTAACAGGTCAATTGTACTCCACATATTCGCAATAAAGTAGGAAATAAGCCCGATGCCCCGCTGGTAGTAAGCTGGGTCTCTCATGTGCACATATTGGAAAGGATGCCATCAAAAGCAACATGGCTGCAGAGTAAAACTCCAGTAACCATAAGTGGACCTCCAAGCTGGCATAGCAAATCAGATTCCCCTGACATGTTACAAAGTATACTTAAGGCAAACAGGCCCCCGTGTCAGTGTTCGTATTGGTGACAATGAAAGCTCAATTTGATACCTACAGGTGCATTGTTTTCGAAACAAATGCAAGCCTCTCCTACAACAAGTAGGATTCTACGCAGGTGAAACGGCGAAAAGGCATGAGTACTTCTGGAATCATATTTTATCGCGAAGAATGAAACAATGTGCCAGCGACATGTCAAATTCATAACAGTGAAGTGTATCGCCTCGAAGCCACGGTGCCGTCATTTCTTGTCCACTGTGTGTTTATTTGTTGATTGTTTATTGTAATACCCACAGCGCCACAAGTGGCATTACAGTGGGGGGGGGGGGGGGAATAACACATCATACAAACGAAAAAAAGGTAACAAAGTGCAGCACATACAATGCAACCATGATGCAACATTAATACAGCCTAAAGACAGCATTCACAGAGATGAAGAGAATAAATCACCTGACGTAATTAATACCACCTCTTCAGAGAGCCGGTTCCAATCTCTATTAGACCTAGGGAAAAAAGCATATTTGTACATCTCTGATTTACAGTTAATTTCCTTAACTTTTAACCGATGGTCACGGCGTAGCGAAATATAGTTTGGTGAATGGATGTACAGGTCACGGTTTATGCCAGTATTGGAATAGTAAATACTATGAAAAAATTTTAACCTCAAACAATATCTGCGTTTTTCAAGCGTCTTCCATCGAAGCGAGTTTTTTGCACGTGAAACGCTAAAGCTCCTGGTATAGTTGTTAAAGACATATCGGATACCCAAGTTTTGTACCCTCTCAAGTTTATCTATATCCGTGTTATGCCAAGGGTCCCATACTGCGCAGGCACATTCGAGAACCGAGCGAACGTTTGTCGTGAAAAGTAACTCGTTTGTTTCTAAAGGGAATTGCTTGGTGTTACGCCTTAAAAAACCGAGAACGCGACACGCCTTTCCTGTTACATAGTCGACATGTCGTCTCCAGCTTAGGTTGGAGGTTATGAATACGCCCAGATATTTGTATTCTGATACTGAGGAAAGTTGTGTCCCATTAATTGTATAAGAGAATTCATGGGGCTTTTTCTTTTTTGTGACTCGCATATACACAGATTTTTGCAAGTTAATAAACATACCCCATTTCTTACACCAATCAGACACCCTGTTCAAATCATTCTATAACTGCACACAGTCATTGGGACTATCAACGACCCTATACAATGCGCAGTCATTTGCAAACAGACGAATATGAGAAGAGATATTAGAGCAAATGTCATTCATAAAGATCAAAAATAACAAAGGTCCGAGCACTGATCCTTGAGGTACACCAGTAGATACAATGCATTCGCTTGATAATTTTCCATTAATAACTATTCTTTGTTTCCTTAAGTGCAGGTAATCTTGTATCCAGTCAATCATTCTCTCATCAATGTTATACCAAGACAATTTTTCAAGCAAAAAAGAATGAGGAACAACATCAAATGCCTTCTTGAAATCCAAGAAGACGCAATCTACAGACAACCCTTCATCAATTGCACTTGTCAGATCATGAATTAGTTCAGTCAATTGTGTTACACAAGAAAGGCTTTTACGAAAACCATGCTGCTGATTGCTTAATAAGGAATGCGTATTCATATTATTAATAATGCTAGCGCAAAACACATGTTCCAAAACATTACAAGCAATACTCGTCAAAGGGATGGGACGATAGTTAGAAACAACATTTCGAGGGCCAGATCTGTGCACAGGAACTACATTGGTTAATTTCCAGTCAGAAGGCAGTGCACCTTCCTTTAAGGATTTTGTGTAAATGACTCTCAGATATGCAGACAACTCACACGCACATGCACGGAAAAGAGCAGTTGGTAGATCGTCAGGACCAGGAGCACTGGCAGTATTCAGCCCTTTGAGTATCGACTCAATTCCTCTTTGATTAAACTCGACACAAGGCATGTGATCAGAATTAACTCGACCAAAATTGAGCTCAACGTGAGAGGTGTTGGAAGGAGCAGAGAATACAGAAGAAAAAAAACTCATTGAAGCACTCAGCTTTATCGATACTCTCGTCGATAATGGAACCTTCATGTACAAGAGATGGAATCGATACTTGATCCTTGCCGTTTCTTTTCATGAACTGCCAAAATTCTTTAGGGCGCTCTTTTATGCGCAAATGAAAAGAAGAAAAAATAAGTCTTTTGCTTGTTTAACGGCTACCTTCGCTGCGTTTGTTGTATATTTTAATTTTTCATTGTTCTGTATAGAAGGATTCCTTCTATACGCCCTGTAAGCAGCCTGTCTTTTCTATATGAACCTGCACACAGTTTTGTTAAACCAAGGCTTGATTTTGCTTTGTCGTGACGTCAAGATCCAACTAGGAACGTACATTTCACGTAACTCTAAAATTTTTTCTTTGAAAATTTTCCACAACTCGTGAACTGACATCGTTTCAGATAGAGTTTCAAACACATGAAAGTAGGATTCGAGAGCAGCGCAGATATCACTGACACGTGCTTTACCATAGCTATATATGCGACGCCACCCGCCATCACTAACTATGACGTAATTCAGCTTCATTTCGCACAGGACTGAACTGTGATCACTGATCCCGGGCAAGATTACAGGAGGGTGCACAGCCTCAGGAATGTTAGTCAAGAAAAGATCTAGAACGTTGTTCCCACGAGTTGGCTGAGTCACGATTTGCGTCAAAGCGAAAGAGGCGCAAATATTAAGCATTGCTTTAGTCTCCTTATTAACGCTACATGATACCATGCCTAAATGGGACCAATCAATTTCAGGTAGATTAAAGTCACCTCCGATGGCCATGTAGTCATGCCTAACTGATTCGACAGCTTTCGAAAAGTCGCTTAAGGTGTCGGATGCACTTCCCGGTGGTCGGTAAAATGAACACACAGCGATATATTTACCATTTCCTAAACGTATTTTGACCCAAACAGCCTCACTGGTTCCAACGTCAATATCGAGTTACTGGGATTTAACTGTTTCGTCTAACAGGATGAAAACACCCCCACCATGCGTGTCGCGATCTTTCCTATAGCTGCAGTAATTACTTGGAAACACTTCACTATCAGCAATATCACCATGTAGCCATGACTCACATCCAAGAACGACGGACGGCTTCGTCAGTTCAACAAGACCCAGTAATTCATCTTTTTTGTTTTTAATGCTACGGCAGTTAACTACCAAAAAAGACAAGCGACAGTTGTCGGCTTTAAGTCACGTGACCCGCTTCACACACTCTTGATTTTCATCGTATACATACTTTCCATCCTTCAGGCATAAAGTATCATATCTGATGACCGGACGATCTGATTCATCACAATGTGCTTTCGCGTATTCTCAGAGAATTTTTCGTTTATTTCGTACATTATCGCAGTAATCATCAGATATACTGACAGAAGTACCCTTGAGTGTTTTAACCCAGACAAGGCTCGCCCTAATTTTAACATGCTTGATGAAGGAGTCACGTCAATGTCAATACTTAGACTAAGATGACACTTAATGTTCAAAAATCCATACCACGTTTGAAATAAATATTTTACTCTATTAAATACTGATCATGTAAAAAGGATGAAGTTCATATATAAATGTCCGGGAGTGGTACTTAGATGATTTGTTTTATCGATAGAAGCTAAAGCTACACAGCCTGAAATGTGTGCATACCCTTAGGAGCACCTCTTGAGATTTGATAGAATGAATAACGACAGCCCTTTGTCCAACCTTGTTCATCATTTTTCACAACCAAAATTTGTGCATCAAATTATTCAGTATGAGCTCATATTGCATTATTAACATCAGTATGTCTCAGCATGCACTGCCAGGACAGGCAGTTGTGAAAACTGTCGCTGGAAGAAATTCACTGTCAGTCTATTAACCTTCCAACTGCCAATGTTCCAAGAATGAAACATACTAAACTAAGTTTTTTAATTCGCTTGAAATTTTACCCTTCCTCAAAAGTTTTGTTTTCACATATTGTATGATGATAGTGGACACTATCGCAACTGTAGTACTTTTTATTGACTTAATTATAGACCTCCAATTGTTACTCGTAAATGGACATATTTTGGGCCTTGTCACAGCTCTGTGCTTGTGGAGCCCATTCGCAGGGGAAAAAATGCCGACAAGAACAAAACAGAACGAGAAAAATAGCAAAGGGTGATTTCGTGGAAGAAAAATAAAGAAATAAAGGCAATGTGTCTGGTACTGGCAATGGGTTTTATGCAACCGTTCCTTTTCTGGTGGACTAGCGTTTGGTAGTAGGAAAATTCAGACAAACGACACTCTTATATAAGAGTCTCCAGGAATACGTCAGCTTCAATAAAATGTGTGAGCACAAATTTGTGGGCATCCTGTTCAATGTGTGTTTCGAAACATTCATAGCGCCTCGACGATCACGCGTCCCGCCCGACGGCAAATATTTAACAACGAAGCGAGAGGCAGGGCGTGAGTATGCACCTCAACCACCGAGGTCGCATTTCGCGAAATTCTAGAAAGAACCCCAACTTCCGGAGGAGCCCTTCACTACGGAGTCGCTTTGGGACGTTAAGTACCAAGAACATTCTACCCCCTCGCCCTCCAAGGGGCTGAGGCCTTGTCAGGCGGCCTTTTGCCACCGCTTCCTCTTTCTACGTTGGATAGTCTTTGATTTGAATAGATTATAACTCAGGCTCCCTTGGCATTATGTTTACTTAAATAGATATGCCTACAGCATTTGGCAAAAAGACAAGCAGTCAGCCACCCGCTGCGGTGGCTCAGTGCTTAAGGCGCTGGTCTACCAAGCCGGAGTACCTGGGTTTGGACCCGACCGCGTTTCGATGGAGGCGGAACGCAAAAGGCGCCCATGTGTTGTGCGATGTCAGCGCATGTTAAAGGGGTGGAGACACCAAATTTTGAAGCTATAAAAAGCCTGCTATGGGATTCCTATGTATGCAAGGGCAGTCACAGCCAGGTGTTGGACGCAACAAACGTTTAAAAAATATTTTAATTCGGTTCCAAAGATTACCTAAATGCTCACTCTCACCGATCTAGACCCATCGCTAGCGCCATCAACCATGACGTCACAAGGGGTGTAGAAAAATAAAGTTTTAGTGACGTCATACCAAAATACAGTGACGTACGATGAGCGGGGCACAGCCGCGTGAGCGCAGTCGACGCACCAGCGAGCCGCGTTTGCTCGGTTTGCGGCGCGCCGTTGCGAACAGCGTCGCAACGTCCGATTGCAGCTCGTTGCCTGCGTCCGGCCTGCTAGATGTCAACGGCGGGCCGCTCGCGGCAACAACGGGAAGCGGCAGCCAATGCGAGCGCGGAGAGCGGCAGCGTCATGATGACATAGGGCGCACTCTTTGGAGCCGGGCGGCCTGCGCCAGTCTTCGTGCCGAACGCCGGCATCTGAAGAACGCGATAGTATTGTTTGTTCACGTTCATAGCAAACCCTGGGATATATGAATATCAAAAATGCATCGTTTCTGACGATCGTTGTCAAATACCGAGTTCCTGGTAGAAGTGATGACTGCGATGCAAGCAAATTTCATCCCATAGCCGGTTTTGTGCTGCTGCTACCTGGTGCGGTTCGCCTGCCGTCTGCTAGCTCTGTTGCTGAAGACGTCGTGGAAATCGAGAATATCTTTTATTATGGGACGAGTTCACAGTAAAGGGGTGCCGAGCGGAGCACGTTTCTGAGCGCTGGCCAGTCCCGAAGCGCCCTCAGCTGCGGAGTCGATATGCGAAAGCAGCTAGGCCTAGCGACGACTAGGGCAGTCTGGGACCAGCGCGCAGGTCGCCAGCCGGCGTTGCCGCAGGCAGTGTCGCTGCCGAAAGATCCACTTTTAGCACAGTCATGCTGTCGTATCTCGAATCTAGAAAGCATCCTTTCTGGTAGCATGGCTGTTTTGTATTTTCTTGTGCGGACGTGAAGTACGCCGAGTCTGCCGGCCGGTAGGTCAGCCTGGATACCGTCTGCCGAAAGCGAGCTAAAGAGTGTTCTTGACGTAAATAATAAACCATGGGACAAGAAATGTGAAAAAAGTGTCATTTTTGAGGATCGCTGACCAATACTGAGCTGCTAGTAGAGGTAACAACTGTGATATGCGCAAATTTCTCACAACCGCGCCTAGCAGCTGCCGCTGGCGCGACGTCGGGGTCCAGCTCGCCTGGCGCCCGCTAGCTCCGCTGCCGAAGGCGTCGAGGAGATTGACCATACTATTATTTTATTGTGAGATGATTCTGTTAACACTACAGCTATTTGTGAAAAGTAGGCCTTTTATTATAGCGCAGGCGACTTCCGAAGCGCCGGCCGCTTGCTAAACAGGCTATAGGCCTAGCGACGACCACGGCAGCCAGGCAGCAGCAGAGCTCGTCGCCCGGAGCGCCCGCGAGCGGTGCCGTTGCCGAAAGCTCCCAACATAAGCAGACATGCTTTGTCGCTGCTCGAGTATAGCTGGCAGTTCTGATAACAAAGCGATCTTGTCTTTTCTTGTGATATTTGTACACCATCCCAAGCAGCGCTCAGGTACTGCTGCACGGCAGCGAAGTGTGACACCGGTTGTGGGCGCAGCTTGGGTAGAGCGGCGCAGCGATGCTTACTGGCATTTTGCAAAGTGTTTCGAATCCTCACGCGAACTCGCGAAGGCGATATTAGCGTGGGAACAAAAAAATAGTCGATGTCCTCACTCGTTGGAATCAGATCTGTCAGAATCCGAGCTGCTGGGACTAGACGTGCAGTTGTTTGTTTTCATATGCGCTGGTCAGCACGTGTGTGGGAAAGCAGACGATGCAGCAGTAGGTGCGTCACTTTTGTGGGCCCACGTGACCAAGCGAAGAAGTTGATCTTCCCCCTCTGTGACGTCACTGTACAACTCGGCGTTCCGAAACCGAAAATCGTTCACCTAAAAATGCTATAATAAATTATTCACTGTGAATATATGAATCTTTGAGTGTGTATCATGCTTCCTGGAGCCATAAGAAACGTTTGAAACTAAGAACGCGCGAACCACAAATTTGGTGTCTCCACCCCTTTAAAGATCCCCAGGTGGTCGAAATTATTCCGCAGACCGGCACCTCTTTCTTCCTTTCTTGTTTCACTCTCTCCTTTATCCCTTCCCTTACGGCGTGGCTCGGGTGTCCAACGAGATATGTGAAAAAGATACTGCGTCATTTCCTTTCCTCAAACCCAATTTTCAATTTTTTTTTCGAGCAGTGTCATCACTTCACACACCCAATGGCCTATTTTGGGGAACAAACTTTTTTTGGCTGCGTCTTTGTTCTAAATAGTAGTAATGTTAGCTGTCTATCGGATTTGCATGATTAACATCAACAACACGATGTAGTCTGTGCACGTCAGATAGTACGAGACGTACTGTGCTGTTTGTAGACAATAGCAGGATTAGATGGAAAAGGACTGGTGCGAACCAGTTGCCTTGCTACCTGCCTTGCGATCATGCAAATAGTGCAACCCGTCTTGCTCAAGTCGTTCAACAATTCCTGCATTCTGAGAATTCATTTTAGCTAGCTTCCTTCGTATATCATAGCGAAATAAGTATTCATATTTCAGCTCCATTCTTTGAATATGAGAGCCGTGAGATTATTTCGATCGTGTTCATGGACTATAATTATCGAGTGAGTGAATGAGCTCAAACAGGAACTCTGATTGAACCAACATTATAGAGCCGGAGTTACATTTTATTAGTGTAAAAGGACCTCAGATGCACTCTCTGCCCTTGTGCTGTTCTGTTGCGTCTTCATGCTGTGGACTATGAAAATGTATAGAGGCTTTATCCTGTGAACATTTTATAAAGCACTTTCTGAACACATTAGATTGAGGTATTTGGTTGTAACGAGACGTAATTGTACAAATGCGACCTGGCGCCAAGGTACACACAGACGCAGGACTGGAGCCAGTCCCGTCTCTGTGTACGTCCTCATGTCACGCCTTCGCACCAGTTCGCATTCGGGCAGATATGGCTCGTTTCTGAGCAGGTGTGTGAAAATTACCAGGGCATGTCGATGAAGAAGCTTCGAGCATTAGAACATGTTGGCTACTTGCGCACTACACATGCCTATGGCGCAGTTTGAGAATGCAATCATAGTCGCAACATTCAGGTAGTCTTTTTGTCAACAAACAAGCTAGCTGCTTCGTGCACCACAGTTTATAGACACTAACAAAAGATAAAAAACAGCCCAACTTTCTGTTTCACTGATCATAATAATTGAGGTGAAGAAAATTGCGCAGTTTATGGTGAAACTTCTTGTTGCTTCAGAATTGGCATGCTCAGAGTTGATCTGTGAAAATAAAATATTACCACAGGACACCCTTAGACTAACACAGGTCTTTGTCATCTGCAGGATAGTGTACGTGGCCCCGTACCTTCGTATGAGGAAGACTGATCTAAACCACCTGGACGTTATCATTCGAACGGCTTATAAGAAGGCACTCGGCCTACCCATGAAAGCATCTACGGAGCGTCTGCTAAAACTAGCGGTACACAACACGGCTGATGAATTGATTAGCGCCCATCTTACAAGCCAGGTAATGCGACTGGCCACAACTACGACCGGCTGCAGGGTCTTAGAAAATTTAAACATTAGCTTTCCGCAGCAAGTAGCTGGGAGACACGCTATACCTAAAAAGTGGAAGAGCAAATTCCTTACGCTTCCGCTTCCCAAAAACAGCACCCGGAGCATCATCATGCTAGACGAGTGGCGAGGAGCAAGAAGATGAACGAGTGCTATTCAACAAAAGAAGGAGCCCTCTTCGTGGACGCTGCGGGTCCTGTACAAGGAATATCAACAATCTCAGTGGTGCACCAAATGCAAGTCGTGGACGGGCTTTCAGTTCATAACGGGGATGCTCAGGCTATGGAGGAAGTAGCGATAGCCCTAGCCGCAACGCACTCCGCATCGAAATACATAGTTACAGATTCCCAGGCGGCTTATAGAAACTATATGCGTGGCAGAATCACGCCGCTAGCCTGCAAAATTCGTCAATGTAGGACTTCAGCTGAACGGAAGGAATTAATATGGGCACCAGGTCACCAGGGAGTTGAAGGAAACGAGCGCGCACACGCTTCGGCCCGAGCTTTTCTTCCCCGGAATCCTTCTATGTCCTCCCTTACTGATTCAGGCTCCCCCTCTCCGTTAACAACATATTCAGAAATATTACAACTTCATATTCAAATATTCAGAAATATTGCGCCTTGAAAGGCAGACACTCCCGAGGCCCGCTAGGGGTCTTAGTAAATCAGAAGAATGTCACCTTCGCAGGCTACAAACTATGTCTTTCAATAATCCAGCTATGCTTCACGCCATTGAGCCCGAGACCTTTTCGGCACAGTGCAAATTTTGTGGCCAGAAGGCAAACTTGTACCATATGGTATGGGCTTGTCAGGCAAATAACAGTATTGAAATCATAAATCGGCCAACGCGGGAGGGCTGGGAGGCGGCCCTGTCCAGCTCGGACCTCGTGGAACAACGGGCCCTCGTCGCCAGAGCACGGGCAGCGGCTTTTGCCAACGGCGTCCCGGACTAGGGACCCGATCAGCCTTCCCTTCAAATAAGGCATTGTGGCTCTAATAAACGTTTTCATCCTCATCCTCCCTCCCATAAGGAAACAACAGACAATTTTGCCATAAACTATTTAAGTTGATTATTAATGCAACAGCATTTTGACTGTTGTCATGCAGTTTCTGGTTTCTCCGTAATGAAACTTCGCGATTGGTCATTTCGGGCCACGTGACCTCAATGCTATTGCATTCAGACCCGAGTGACCAATCAAAAAGCACCACCAAGTTTGAAGATCGTGTCATCTGGGTGACGAGATTTTAAAGGAATCAATCAGCACTGCCAAATTTGCAATTCTGAAGGACCCCCAAATGCCAATGCAACAGCATTTAGGTTGTGGTCTCAAAAAAAAAATGCCGGCTTCTCTGTCACTAAATTCCCTGATTATTTGAGAGCGGCCACGTCATCGCAACCTTCCCACTGTGGCAAACTGCCCACCAGTGCCAAATTCAATGCAGTTGCTGCCTCCCCATTGTGGCATGAGCCTCACGGGAGCTCGGAAACAGCAGTCGGGTACGGTTTGAGACAGCCACCTGCCTGGCCCGTGACGCACCGCTTAAGCTGCTCCACTCAGCCGAAGGGGTACGAAGACTCCTTGTGATACACCAATGCGACTGATAGGGTCATGACGCCATGAATGCCACGTGACCACCAGTGGACAAATCATATGGCACCCTCAAATATGAAAGTCGGCCCAGTCCCGAAAATTTGCAAGGATGGCCAAAATTTTGAAAGTAGGCGGGCCCTAGAAATGGGCTCAGGTGGATTAGTGGGTCAGATTAGTATAATTCCAGATGGTAATCCAAAGGAAGGTACTCGAACATTCTAGAAGGCGAGGACTCATGCATTCCACACAATGGCAACAGAACCGGTTCCAACTGCAGTTTGGGCACTCATTGTAGTCATCACAACAGGCAAAATTAATGCGCTTATTTAAGAATGTGATTAAGAGGGCCAACAAGTTTTTACTTTGATCTGGGGAACCATTGCTCAATTTCTCATGCTGAGAGTGGGTGTGCGTGAGTATGAGCATTCTTCAAGCCCCAGGTCCCAGAGTTCCTTCCAGCGCTTGTGGGGACGCACTCGTCCTCTGTGGTTCGCTTTCCGGCATTGCACCCCCTATTGTGGTTAGCTTCCCCGCAAAGCACTCTCTTTAGTTGGGTTAATTTAACAAACAGGGGAGGGCGCTCGCGTCGCAGCGACACCAGCGCCACGGATGGCGTGTTTTGCCGCTCGCGCGCGGGGGAAGACGGGTTCTCTTCTGCTCGGCATGGGGGAAGCGCGTGCACGTTCACGCGCAGGGCTCCGCTCTTCGTCGACGGGCGACACTATGGTGGAAACATGTTCCCGTCAACTCGTCCCGTCTGGCCTCGGAGTTTTCCCCTTGCCCTAACGTGGGCGAACGTTCGCTCGTAACCGTGCTGGTGAGTCGGACATCCTCGATTCCTCAGTGTACTTTGTTGCTAGCTGGCGTTATTGTTGTTATAGCAATAAATGCTTTATTTGTGTCAGCCATTGTGTCGTTCCTTTGTTCCCGCAGGGCAAGGCCCGCCGTGGTCGTCGTGCGCTCAGTAGAGCTCGCGACCACGGGGTGGGGTCCGGGCGGTTTTGAACTGTCAGCCGCGCTTAAGCGGGGAGAACGTGTTTATCTCCCCAATTTTAAAACCCCACACGCTGTACAGTTCATTGCACATATTTCCACGCAACATTTGGTGGCGGGGGGTAGGGGGGGGGGGGGCGCTTTGGTAGTCATCGCGACGGTACTAAGGTGAAGGCCACTGCGAAGACCCAGCTTGTGGTCGCGCAGCGAGTGATGGAACTCATCACAGAGTGGGAGTGCCTGGCGCTCGTTGCGAGACTCCGCCTCACTTTTATGGTCAACCTTTACTGTTCTTTATTTATTTATTTATTTATTTATTTATTTATTCAATACTGCCAGCTGCCTTTTGATGGCCAAGGCAAGAGTGGGGATACAATTGCACAGTGCTTTGTCAACAGCAAACAGCGAAAAAAAAAGAAGGCCTGCAGGTACGCAACAAAATTTCTGCCGAACAACACAAATAATAGACGAGTAACAAACACTTTACATTAAAATATAAAACAACACGCGACAAAGGCAACACTCCAGAATCGAACCAAATACCCTAACTTGACCGGCTGGGGTTGATTGCAGATAAAAATGTTTCGGCTGACGATAAGGTGACCAGTTCACGAGGTAATGCATTCCAATCAGCTATCGTTCTTGGAAAGAACGACAGCTTGTATGCAGTGGTTCTGCATTTGGGAACTACAATTGATTTATCGTGTTTGTGCCGACTTTGTCGTGTTCTGTTATACTGCATATAAGTGTGAAAGTCTTTTCTGGTGTGATTATTGACGATGTCGAATAACATTTTCAAGCGATGCATTTTGAGACGAGATTCCAAGGTGGGCAAACCGGAACGGCTGAGAAGATCAGATATCGATGCATGTCTTCCGTAGGCGTTGAAAATGAAGCGTAGCGCTCTTCTTTGGACACGCTCTATACTTTTGGCACCCGTTTTCGTATGCGGGTCCCATACTACGTCGGCATATTCGAGTAGTGGACGCACTAGGGAAGTATACGCCACAAGCTTTGTTTTAGTGGAAGCATCTTTTAGCCGGTATCTTATTTGCCATAGTCTTTTAGATGCCACTGAGGTTATATTATTAATGTGCGGGCTCCAACTTAGATTCGAACTGATCGTTATGGTTTATGGTTTATGGGGTTTAACGTCCCAAAGCGACTAAGGCTATGAGAGACGCCGTAGTGGAGGGCTCCGGAAATTTCGACCACCTGGGGTTCTTTAACGTGCACTGACATCGCACAGTACACGGGCCTCTAGAATTTCTCCTCCAAAGAAATTCCAGCCGCCGCGGCCGGGATCGAACCCGCGTCTTTCGGGTCAGCAGCCGAGCACCATAACCGCTGAGCCACCGCGGCGGCCGCGAACTGATCGTTATGTCAAGGTACTTAAATTCATCTACCCGTTCAAGAGGGACGCTGTTAATTTTGTAAGAGTACAGCAATGGAACTTTTTTTCCTGGTTATCGTCATTTGTTTGCACTTACTAACATTTAACGACATTTTCCAGTTGTTGCACCAATTATTAACAGCACCTAAATAGTTATCTATAATTAGCTGATAGCTTTCGGAGAGAATTGTGTGGTAAATTACGCAGTCGTCTGCAAAAAAAACGATCCTCACGGGCGAATCGAACTTGAACCAGAGATCTGCACGTACTGCTGCCGGTGGGATAAATATGAATCAAGCCATTGTAGAATTTGTTTATTTTGTAAGATGTGCTTAAGTTTAAGTAAAAGTTTACAGTGGAGTACTCGGTCGAACGCTTTTTCAAAATCCAGAAAGATGGCATCAATTTGTCCTGCTGTATCAAGAGTTGAGAAGAAATCGTTGGTAGTGCGTAATAACTGTGTCGTAGTCGATAACCCACGGCGAAAACCATGTTGAGACTCAGATAAAAAGCTGTTTTCCTCCAAAAATGTTGTGATATGTTTAGAAATGAAGTGTTCCATTACTTTACCTGCAGTGCACAGCAAGCTTATTGGCCTGTAATTTGTGACGCGGAGCCTATTACCATATTTATGGACTGGGACAACTTTAGCCAGTTTCCAGTCACTGGGGACCACACCTTTACGCAGACTAGCATTGAAAATAATAAAAAGATAATTCGTGCACCAATCCGCGTGCCTGTAAAGAAACGTATTGGGAATATCATCTGGCCCAGATGATTTATTTATGTTTAGGTGAAGAAGAGCGGACACAATGCCTGCTTCACTTATAGTAAGGTCGGGAACATGAAGATTGCTTGATCTAAAATCAGTTGTCCGGTCATCACCGACCAGAAACGCGGAAGAGAAATAGTCATTAAATGTTGTCGCTATTTTTTGGTTATCACTAACGTCCACATCGTTTATTGTCAGTTTGTTTACGGCGTCTTTTTTTTTCTGTTAGATGAGCGCAGAATTTTCGCGGCTCATTAACGAGGAATTTGTGCAGTTTAACATTAAAGTGTTGAAATTTTGATATCTTTATTTTGTTTCTGAAGTCTCTGCGAAGTGATGCCAGAGTACTGTGTCCGACTTTCGGCATATTGTGGGAAAGGCGTTTTATACGGCGCTTTAAATGAAGTATTTCACGTGTAATCCAAGGACTCTGGCTATGGATTTTTTTATTCCTCAGCAGGACGCACCGATGCATACACCTGTGCACTGTATTTTTAAAACACAACCACAAGTCATTCGGACTCATGTCGCTGTCAATGTGCATAGCAGAAAATTTGTCGTAGTCTTGTTCAAGAAGATCTAAAATACTTTCATCCTCAGCGTTATTGAAGTCATAAAATTGTTTCGTTGTTCTGCGTGTAATTGGACGTGCCATTTTACTTTTGAAGAGCACTAAACTGTGGTCGGATATACCAGGCATAATATCTACCGTAAACCCCAGCCATTCAATAACGTCAGATACAAACACAAGCTCTAAAAGAGAGCTCGTGGTTGCAGTCACCCGCGATGGTTCAACTACGACCTGCTTCAAATTAAATGAAAAAGCAATATCAAGTAGCAAATCAGAATGCCGGCATGCGACGAGACACTCAACGATTCCCAGTTTATCTTTGGCAAGTTAAAATCACCGCACAAAATCATATGCGCGTGTTGCTTTTTGTGTTCATGCAGAAAATCATACAGTGTCTCAAGTGCACTCAAATCTGAATTTGGTGGCCTGTAAAGGGCGCCAACGAGAACGCTGTGTTTGGAAGTATGAAGCAGAATCCAGACCATTTCTGCAGTACTGTCATGTGGTAGAAGCGTATAATCTGTTCCTGTCTTTATCACAATGGCTACGCAACCCCCTCTGGAGCTGCGGTCGTCGCGGACAATCTCGTGCGAATCAGGTACCACGTCTTTATCAGGAATGTTATCATGTAGCCAGGTTTCAGTGAGCACTGCAACGTCCGGCTCATACGCTCAAAGAACACTTTCTAGTTCTTCAGTTTTATTCAGAATACTGCGAGCATTAATATTCAGAACACGAAATTCCAATTTAACTGCGTCAGTGCGGCTTGGTTGGTTGGTTTATGGGGTTTAACGTCCCAAAGCGACTAAGGTTATGAGAGACGCCGTAGTGGAGGGCTCCGGAAATTTCGACCACCTGGGGTTCTTTAACGTCCACTGACATCGCACAGTACACGGGCCTCTCCTCCAAAGAAATTCAGCCGCCGCGACCGGGATCGAACCCGCGTCTTTCGGGCCAGCAGCCGAGCACCATAACCACCGCGGCGGCAGTGCGGCTTGGTTTTCGATTTACACGACCATCTTTGCTTCTGATGTTGTATTGAGGCTGTCATCCTGAACCAAGTGGAACTAATTTATCTTGCGCTTCATCCCACCGTAACAGCTTACCATTTATTTTAATTTTATCGAACGACAGCATGACTTTGTCTCCCTTGGTTCTGTTTTAAGCCCTAGCAGTCCAGAGTTTTTTTCGGATTGACTGTATCCGCTGGGAGAAGTCCTCCGATATACTATATTCTGTGCCCTTCAACTTCTTGCAATTTATGAGAATGTTAGCCTTGTTTCTGCCGTCCACAAGCTTAAAAATGACAGGTCGGCACTTGTCTTCAGCCGGACGACCAATTCTATGAATACGCTCAATAGCCACATTTGGAACCTGCAGTGTGTCGGCCAGAATGGTTTCGCAAACGATCTTCTCAAGGCTCTGATGGTTTTCTTCTATCTCTTCGTTTATTCCATACACAATAAGGTTGTTTCTTCTACTCCTATTCTCCAAATCATCTACCTTCAAAGTGAGTTTCTCGACAGTTGACTCAAGTTCATCTACTTAACTTGTGTAATCAGTCACCGTGGCCGAAATCTCATCAATCTTCTGATCAATTAAAGACAGCTTATTACACGTATCGATCAGCTTGCTGTTAGTGTCTTTCAAAGTTGAGTTCCCGAACATCGTCAATTACAGTTGAAAGCATCTCCTCAGTAGACGGTCCCGGATTCATCTCTACATCACCGCAAGAAGGCAGCAGGTTCACAAAGCAATGGTAAATCATTGTAAGCAAATCACTCAAAGACCGTGGGCACGGCACAAGCAAAAGGCAGACATTGTTACTGCGATAGGCGTACGCAAGACTATCATCTCTCACCTAGACGAAAAACAGGAAAGGATTCGTGAGCGGCATTGTCGCTATGCCTCCGCCGTGCCCACTGGCCGGAATCCGTGAAGTGGCCGCTCTTTTACGCTGCCACAACGGTGACGCAACCGACGACTGCAAAGAAAGTCCGGCAGGTGGTGATGCCCAAGTGCGCATGCTCAGGAACATGTCATTGATGTCGCATCTTTGAGGACTGGTAGGCTTGACAATGCAGTAATCCTTTTCCGCTGTCGCAGAAAAGCTCCAGCGTACCTCGGCGGCTGAGGGTGTCGAACTGGTGAAAAGCACGGCCTGGACGAAAAACAGGAAAGGATTCGTGAGCGGCATTGTCGCCATGCCTCCGCCGTGCCCACTGGCCGGAATCCGTGAAGTGGCCGCTCTTTTACGCTGCCACAACGGTGACGCAACCGACGACGGCAAAGAAAGTCCGGCAGGTGGTGATGCCCAAGTGCGCATGCTCAGGAACATGTCATTGATGTCGCATCTTTGAGGACTGGTAGGCTTGACAATGCAGTAATCCTTTTCCGCTGTCGCAGAAAAGCTGCAGCGTACCTCGGCGGCTGAGGGTGTCGAACTGGTGAAAAGCACGGCCTGGACGAAAAACAGGAAAGGATTCGTGAGCGGCATTGTCGCTATGCCTCCGCCGGGCCAACTCTTCTCACCACACTTGCTGCTGGCTTTCTTCCCTCAATGACCCTACTGGTCGCTTTGGGCGTTGCAACAATATACCTTTCCCGTCGTCCACAAATCCGGCCACCAAAGTGCAGACTGCCTCTCCCGTCAACTTCCTCTACAGAATGGGACTTTGACGCCTGTGTCCTATGTCGGACTTCTTCCACATCGCCGAGGAACAGCACTTGGATCCTACCCTCACCGACTGTCTCAACACCGACCACCCTGAGTCATCCCTTCCCATGTTCCTGATCAATGGAGCACCCAATACTGCCGCACCAGACGGCGCTGAGCTCTTGCATGTCGTTCCCCTACAACTGCGCACTACTATCCTTGAACAACTCCCTGATACTCCGACGGCTGGTCATCTTGGTGTAACACGCAAGTATACCCGCGTTCACCGGTGGGCCTGGCAACCATCACTCCGTCAAACGCTATGTTGCACGAGCTGTCAACACCGGAAGAAGCCCTCGGTTCTGTCTCCCGGAAACTTGCAGCCAGCTGCCACCCCAACCGAGCCGATTTATCGCGGGCCCCTTCCGCTGTCTGCTCTCACGGATCAAATGGATCACTGTCACGCGATCACGCGCTCCCTCGCAACCAGCTGTGCTAGTAAACACACAAGATATTAGCATATTTATCTGCTTAAAAAATTTCACCATAGGGGTGATTAAATGAAAAAGTCTGCTCAACGGGCAAGCGCCATTGGCTCCAGAAGAAGGTTCCCCGGGAATGGAGTATATAAGTTGGAGCAAAAGCAAGTTCTGCGGAAAAATATTGAACATGAAAACAATAAAGCAAGCAAAGCAAAGCTTATGTTCCTTCTGTGTGATGCCGAACTGTTTGTTTGGCTTCATTTCCCTGAAGGCATGGGATTCTCACAATTTAAATTTGCCTGTAAAAATGTGGGCACAAGACTCAGCAGCAGCGGTCCCGAATGTTCCTGGCGCTCGCCTAAGACAACCCTTCATATGTTACAGGATTCACATCATCACCAGCACGTGCCTTGCTCCTTCCTCAAGCCCAGATCCAGCCGATTACCAGAAAACAACGCCCCTGTTCCGTTCATCACCACTTCATAACTACGTCACATCAGGACCGGTACAAAAAGGGCCCACATCGACAGCAGCATTCACATACACTCAGCAGCAGCGGTCCCGAATGTTCCTGGCGCTAGCCTAAGACAACCCTTCATATGTTACAGGTTGGTCCCGTTGTCTTTGTACTCAGAGGGTGTGTGGCTGCCGCTGCTGCTGAGCGCGCCTGTTTTTATAAACATGTCTGAATGTCTCATATGCAACAACTCGTTTGGCGACGACGAAATTTTGCTGTCTTGTTCGGAATGTCAATTCAGTTATCATGTGGGCGCCTGCTCGGGAGTATCTTCAACCGAAAAAAGTCCTGGAAATGTGCCACTTGCAAAACAGCTAAGGCCCGAAGTGGTCAGAGTGCCGCAACCGATGACCTTTCGGCTGAAATTTTAGACATTCCCCGCCAACTTGCCATTCTAATCGTAGATGCCTTGGAAGAAATAAAGGATAAATGTCGAACAGGATGTCTTCAAAATATGACGAGGTTCAGATGAAGCAGCAAAATGCGGACATCGCAAGCTTACGTAAACGTGTGGAGAAGCTGGAGGTCAAAGTAAATTATCACGAAATTCATGAGCTTCGGCAGCAAGTAAATGACCTCGATGAGTAGAGCAGACGGCTCAATCTGGAAGTACATGGTCTTCCCTTACATGAAAGTGAAAATCTGCTAGAAAAGCTTAATCGTATCGCAGACGACCTGCAGCTTCCGCATCTCCCTGGATGAGACATTGAATCCGCCCACCGCCTTCCCCTGAAGCCACGAGCTGATGTCGAAACTGAGAAAGCTAGTACCGACAAGAATGTCAAGTTTCCACCCGTTCTTGGCCGCTTTACTTCCCGTAGAACAAGAGATGCTTGGCTCGAAAAAAAAGCTGCACTGAAAGAATCAAGAAAAAACATTTATTTCAATGAAAACCTCACAGCACAAAACAAAAAGCTTTTCTGGCACATGAAGGCACGAGCAGATGAAAAAGACTATGAATTTGCGTGGCACAAGAATGGTAGACTGTTCGTACGCCGTGCCGCCCGCTCTCGGGTTATCAGAATTGTCACGATGGAAGACCTCGATAAAATAAGGTAGAGGCAGTCATTTGTGCCAGTTTCTTGGTTTATTTGTGCTCAAAATGACAATCCCTTCTCGCGAATGCAAGTACTATGACACGCAATCCTTTAAAGAAAGCAGATCATTTCGTCGTAACAACCGGCTTTCTATGTTTCACTTGAATGCACAAAGCTTAAAAAGTAAGCATGAATCTGTTTTGTTGCTCCTAGATGAATAAAACCACGAATTTGATATTATGGCTTTTTCTGAGACGTGGTTTCGTGATGAGTCTGATGCAGTGCACTTCCCAGGATATAGATGTGTTTCACTTCCCAGGAAAAACAAAAGAGGGGGAGGTGGAGCTTTTTATGTCAAATCAAACTATTCCTTTGATGTCATTCGTGAGTTTACGGTTACGCTTGATGACTACAAATCACTGATGATTGAATGTGCTCGCACTATATTTGTCGTTTTTTACAGGCCACCCACTGGAGTTATATCTAAGCTGCTAGATTTTACTGACCACATGTTTGATTACTGTTCACATCTTGGCAAACGTGTCGTTGTCACTGGGGATTTTAATATTAATCTACTTTATTTGGAGCATCACGCACAGGCATTTTTATATGTGTTCTTTTCTTTTGGCTACGGAAATGTTATCACTGTTCCTACAAGGGTGACGAATGAATCTGAAACCCTACTTGACTTGTGCTTCACGACGCAAACAACTGGTCTAGAGTCGGGTGTCCTAATATCAGAAGTAAGTGATCACATGCCGATATTTGTATTTTTTAAGCCAGAAACAAAAAAATTACCGACGATTACGTTACCTCCTAATGCGAAATTTGAGCGCAGCAAATAAGCTGTTTCACCTTTTCGATAGATTGAGGCAAAGAAATCGAGCAACACATGTATGCGCTATCACAGATTTTTTTTTATTTTTCACACGTATTCGCAATTTCGGCTCGGGCGGTGCACATATACAGATCCGCCGCCACCGATCTGGCTCTCTGATTGCCACCGCACAGGGGTTGCATTGGAGGAGGAGCGAAGAAAGGAATTAAGTTCGAGCCGGCGCTTTGACAACCGGAGACTCGCAGGAAGAGGGGGGAGGGGGGCGGCGTGTACACCCAGCGGCAAACGATGGGGGCAGAAGCGCGCGCAGCAAGCGGACAACACGATAAAGGGAGGAGGGAAGAGATAGCAGCGACTGACTGATGCCGCTGACGCCGATAGCGCTGGGGGGATGAAAGGGGGGCGGAGCTGGTTACGAGGCCGACGACGACGCGAAACCCAGGAACGGACGCCAAAGAGCTGCGCTCTAAAATACACCGACAACGCGAACAAGACGCGCGACAACCATACAGAGCAATAAACGAGAGCACGATGGCTATTTTTGAAAGATCAATCAGCAAACTAGACTGGTCTTGCATTTACAATATGACAGATCCTGTAGAGGCGTTCTGCTGTTTTGCTACAGTATTCAAAGAGCTTTATGAGGTGGCATTTCTTTAAGAGAGACTAAATGCAATAAGAAATGCACAAAACCATGGATTGACAACGAGCTGTTAAAAAGAATAAAAGAGCAAGAACGACTTTTTGCTGCTTTTATAAGGACAAGGAATCCGGAGTACTTAATAAACTTTAAAAAAGCAAGAAACAGACTGACCCGGGATGTAAAATTAGCACGCGAAAGTTATTATGAGAACAAATTCAGTACTATTCTTAATGACCCCAAAAAGATCTGGAAAACTCTAAATGAACTGCTTCCTCATAAAAAAGAAAGCCCTGTTTCTGAGATAAGCGATGGCGGAACAATATACACCGGAGTTTCACTCGCGAATAAGTTTAACCAACATTTCTTGAAAAGTGGATCCTCAAGTGCTTCGGACACTTGCAACCCTACGTATAGATCGTATATCTCCGCTACTATAAGCAGGTCTTTATTTTTCACACCTACAGATGGGACAGAAATATGCGATTTTCTTTTCAAGTTAAAGAACTCGGCAGCTTGTGGTATCGACGGTATAAAAGCGCAGCCTGTCAAAACAGTTGCCGCATTCATTGGTAAACCCCTTTCATACATCTGCAATCTGATATTATCAAATGGTATCTTTCCAGACGAATCAAAAATCGCGAAAGTATCCGTGATATTTAAAGGGGGTGACAGGAATGACATTAACAACTACAGGCCAATTTCTATCTTGCCAGTTTTTTTTTCAAAAGTAGTCGAACAGGTGATTAATAAACGTTTACTAAGTTTCTGCAATATAAATAACATTCTGACCGATAAACAGTACGGGTTTCGAAAACAACAATGTACGGAAACAGCACTACTACGCATTAAAGAAAAAATAGTCAGCAACTTTGAGAATAAACTGTTCACAATAGGAATATTTCTTGACTTTAAAAAGGCGTTCGACTCTATCAAACACGACATCTTATTGGTAAAGTTAAGTGAGTATGGCATAAGGGGAATTGCACTTAACCTAGTAAAAGCTATTTAAGTAATCGACTACAGTGCACAGAAATACTTAAATCGAGATCCGCACTAGGAGAAATCAAATATGGTGTCCCACAAGGGTCTATTCTCGGTCCGATATTTTTTCTTTTGTACATAAATGACATTATTAACGTGCCCCTAACAGCAGACATCATACTATATGCTGATGACACTAACGTATCTTTTTTCTGGTCCAAACTTATCTAATGTTCAGCGCGAAGCTAATATTTGGCTAAAGAACATTTCTGAATGGCTAAGAATAAATAAATTAGAACTTAACATTAAAAAAACAAAGTACATTGTTTTTCGCCCTCGTGGTAAGCATATTGATGAAAACATAGCGCTAAAATATGGTTGGTTGGTTTATGGGGTTTAACGTCCCAAAGCGACTAAGGCTATGAGAGACGCCGTAGTGGAGGGCTCCGGAAATTTCGACCACCTGGGGTTCTTTAACGTGCACTGACATCGCACAGTACACGGGCCTCGAATTTCTCCTCCAAAGAAATTCAGCCGCCGCGGCCGGAATCGAACCCGCGTCTTTCGGGCCAGCAGCCGAGCACCATAGCCACTGAGCCACCGCGGCGGCTCTAAAATATAACGGTGAGACCATCCAGCGCTTCATTTCTCATAAATTTCTGGGAGTTTTGTTTGAAGAAAACTTGAACTGGTCAAATCATATCGACAGCATAAAAACCAGTATTGTGAGATCTATTGGTATTATTAATAAGTTAAGAAACCTGCTACCCCAACAACTGAAAATTCAGCTGTATTATAGTCTAGTCCATTCACGCCTTCAATGCTGTTTATCCGTTTGGGGAACTACAACAAAGAACGACCTAGATAGGTTATATACATTACAGAAACGAATAGCACGCACTATAGAAAATGCACCTTACAGGACCCATTCTGCCCCGCTTTTCAAGAAGAACACTGTGCTAACTATCGAAAACCTGGTAAACAGAAAAACTGCAATTGCCATATTCCGCGCAGTCAAGCTTAATGAAACTGAATTTTTCCGAAAATATCTGCTGAAGTCACACCGCTACAACACAAGGTGCACAGCTTACAACATATGTAAAATACGCACAAATTATGGCATGCAAAAGCAATCCTTTGTTATACTAGATTTGTTAAATCGTCACCCAGCCATCATGACAATTGTAAATCAATCACCGTACACAGGGGTTTTCAAAAAGAAGTTGAATGCCTACTTAATGTCATAGTAGAAAGGACTTGACTTCGTACATTTCTTGCTTTTTTTGAGTGCCAGTTTCGTACCTTTGCATCACGTTTTGTATCACTGCATTTTTTTTCGTTTTTTTTAGTTTTTTCACCTATAATTCAGTGCCTGCAACCGTTTTTATGTCCACACTTTCCTTTTTTTCCTTCACCGTATGCTGAGGTGCTGTGTGTATTGAGAGGCTGACACTCGTCAGGCATCCGTGCCTTTTTGTCAGCCTCTTAGACAGACCTGTACATTTGTATCACGTCTGCCTGAAATAAACTTTCAACTTTCAGCATCCCCCTGCAGTCCTGGGAGAAAATCCAACTGGCTCTAACTGGAACTAATTGATGTTTGGACCCCACTGTGTGGGAAACCCGTTCCCCTCCTCCCCTCGTTTTCGACGCGGCCGACCATCATCATCGTGCGTCAGGACGGCACCGGCTGGGCGAAGAGGGAAGTCTCCCTCATGGGGGAAGCGGAAGAAGCGACGGGAGCGTCACCTCGAAGGCTACGCGGAGCCGGTGAGAGAGTCTTCGCGATCCGGCCAGCGTCGCGAGCGGTTGCAGCCGCACGCTCTCGTCACCTTCCGCGGCAGGCGCACGGAGGTCTGTTGTGCCTTGCCGGTGGAGTTCTGGTTCCAGGCAGCGAAGCGAGCGCAGTAAACGCGCGCTCTCGTCACCTCCCCAAGAAAATTCTCAGTGATGGCTTTGCCCCAAGAATGCGGCGAGCATGGGAGAACCCGGTCGCCACTGTCGGCGCGTACAAGCGCACCCAGCTGATAGCCCCGAAGTCGCGCCCCTGCCTCAGCCGGCAAGTCGGAGACCCTCGTAACCTTCTATTTCTGAGGAATTCCTCATTGATGTTCTGTAGCTAGCCGGCCAACCCTGCGTGTTATTTGCAAATGTAATAAATACGATATGAGTGTTCACGCTCTGTCGTCCTTCCCTTTGTTCCCTCGAGCACGAACCCCTCCGCGGTTAGCGAGCGGGAACGCTGCATCAACGGAGTGCGGGCCGGAAGTTCGTGCCCCCCCATATTTCCACAATGGCAGCCCAACGTGTGGCAAGCTCTTGGGACAAGGGACGACACTTAGTTCGGTTCATGGAATGCGCGCCAGGACTTAAACAGCGTTAGGCCTGACCGGTATTCGGAGTTTCAAGCAAGTCTGATACTTTCTTGACAGCGAGATGAGTGAATGAGGGAACTGCCGTGCATGCTACGCTTTATATGAGTGCTTCATCGAAACACCTCTGGAAGGTGAAGGTACGAGGTCCGCACACGGAGAGCGAGACCGAGCCGTCGACGGAGAACAGGAAGCCAGAAGCAAGTGAACGCGGATGCCTGAAGGGTGGCCCAGTTTTTCTTGTATATAGTTGTAAATATTCTTTGTTCTGTCTCTTTGGCTCTGGGGGTCGGGTGCCGTAATCTGCTGGCTTGTAGTGCAGCAGAAGCACCGGGGCACTCTAACACTGCGGGAAGCGGTCGGGGTCGTTCATTCAGAAGTTGCTGGTACGAGTAGGGTCACCATGGCAGAAACGTATCTCCTCGTAGCGGTGTGTTCTAGCTGTTGTCCTTGGCCCTTCGTTGGCACCGGCAAGTGTGAGAGCGAGTAGGCCGAAGGCTCTTCGGGAGCTGCATGTCGCTTTTGGGAGGAAACAGCCGTACCGTGGCACTAGCACGTGCAAACGTGTTTGCTTGTTTTATATACACCTCGCATGAAAATTAAACAGTCTAAGTACACTTTTTTTAACGTTAAAATGCATAACTTTCTCACCGCAGACCCACACAAATTTTGGATACACTTCACAAAGAAGAAGGATACAGTTAGTAAAATTCGTTTGAATTACAGAGAAAGTAAGGATCCTTACGACATTGCAACAGCTTTCAATAATTACTTTTCTTCAGTGTTTTCTACTGACAGTAGGCAGGAGCCTGAATTTCGATCCACGTGCCTTAACTTACCAGACCTACAAATATCTGTCGAAGGAGTTTTTGCAGCTCTATTCAGTTTAGACAAAAAGAAGTCTCCACGGCCCGATGGCATTCCAAATGCGTTTCTCTCCCGCTACGCAGAATGGTGCGCGAAATATCTTGTCATCATTTACAATGAAAGTCTTTTAAATTCAGAAGTTCCGGCTGACTGGAAGACTGCAAAGGTCATCCCTATCCACAAATCGGGCGACAAACTTTGTGTATACAACTACAGGCCAGTTTCACTCCTGTGTACCTCGGGCAAGGTGATGGAGCATTTCATTTTCAAGCACTTGATTTCTTTTCTAGAAAGCAGTAACTTCTTTTCTAGTAACCAGCATGGGTTTCGGCGTGGCCTGTCCACCGTAACACAACTAATTCACACAACCAATGAACTTTTGGCATGCATTGATCAGGGTGGGCAAATAGATGCAATATTTCTCGACTTTGCGAAGGCCTTCGATCGCGTTTCGCACCGTAATCTAATGATAAAACTCAAACATCTATTACAAAATCAGCGTCTTGTTCAATGGCTCGATTCCTACCTCTCTGAACGGCACCAGTACGTCCAGATCTCAGGTTCCAATTCTATGCCAGCTCCAGTTCTCTCCGGAGTACCCCAGGGCTCCGTTCTCGGTCCACTATTGTTCCTTATTTACTTAAACGACTTAAACTTCGACTCCCCTGTACGGTGCCGTTTTTTCGCTGACGACTGCGTTGTATATCTGCCTATTCAAAATGCGGAGGATCACCGTGTGCTGAATGACTACCTGTCAGAGGTCTCAAGGTGGTGCCTAGTCTGGCAAATGTCACTAAACACGTCTATGTGCTCAAAAATGACATTTACGCGTAAAAAGTGCGCTCTTAATTACACATACACAATTAACGGCGCAGCTGTCTCTCCCGTAAACGAATACAAATACTTGGGTGTTGTATTCAATAGTAACTTGAGTTGGAGTTCGCACATCGGGCATATAGTCTCAAAGGCGTCCAATAGGCTTTGGCTGTTAAGAAATCGTCTAAGGCACTGCACATCTAAAACTAAATTAGCAGCTTACACTGCACTCGTACGGCCATTACTGGAATACGCAGATGTGGTTTGGGATCCGCACACCCAGGTAGATCTACAGCGCATTGAAGGCGTTCAAAGGAAGGCGCTTAGATTTATCTACAACGCTTATGGAAGGCACGTTTCGGTTACTAATCTATTGAGGCAATCTGAACTGCAGACACTTCAATCTCGTCGCAAGTTGCACCGTCTAAAAATGTTGCATGGGATTGTTAATAACTTAACAAACATTCATTTTGAGACCTACATGGCATACAACACTTCACGACCAACGCGCAATAAACACAATTTGACAATCATGGTGCCACGGTGCAGAACGAAAGCGTATCAGTTTTCTTTTTTTCCCAAGAACGATATTGGAATGGAACGGGCTTCCGTGTGACGTGGTCTGTTTGACAGATCAGAAGTCTTTTTTATCTGCTGTGATATCGTCATTTTAAGCGCAGTGTATTCAGTCATGCTCTTTTGTTTGCTTTATTTTGTATTTTTAGGCAACCGAGTGCATTTAATCTTGCTCTTTGTCTTTCTATAAAACCCAGTGTGTTAGCTTTTGCTTCTTTATTCGCATTTTTACTTGCTTTGTTTTGTCGCGATGTACGATGTACCGCTCCTGCCTTGGCCACCAAATGGAGGCTGGCAGTATTGAATAAATAAAAAAAAATAGAGCCGAGAAGCCTCGTTCAACTATAGAAAGCTGACTTTGTTCAAACGAACTTGGTATTGGAGATCGTGGGAGCGATATGCAGAGTTCGAGAGAAGCCGCCCCAGCCTGCTGTCCATTGTCTGGGTCCCTGCCTGCTGCCCTGCGCCTGTGAGTCATCGCGCAGTCTCCGGCGAGGAGTTTGCAGCGGCTACGAGAAGCGCGTCACCACGAACAACATCCTACCGGCACGCAAATTTTGGGTGACTGCCGCTGAACTAGGACTCTTTCAGTCACACTTGAACTATTGTCAACTAGTATGGGGAAACACAACATCCACTAATATCGAACACATCCACCTGTTACAGAAAAAGTATCTCCGACACACATATAATGCTTCCTTACTGCTTCCACCTCAACTTTCTTTAGCAACTCTGGTGTAATTTGTGGGTTTCTAAGTGGACACAGGCCACCCCCCACCGCGGGTTCGAGCTTCGCGCGCGCCAAGGGCCCTGATCAGCCGTCACCACACACACACTGGGACACCGCTGCAGCGCACTCAACCTCCGCTGGGAGGAGAGCGATTCGCCGCAAAGAAATAGGCCTCCAAGTTCACAAAGGAGACGTTTATTCACGTCGTCCTCCAGCAGATACACACACACTCAATAGTCACCCCGTCCCGGGGGCGCGCGAGGAGCAAGGCTCCGCTACGCGCACGAAGCGACTCGAGCAATGCGCGCCGCTAGCACGCCGCTGCAGGAGAATGTCCCCGTGGCAGTGCTGTGATCTCTCTCTCGTGTCGACCGTTGGGCCGGTTGCGAGAGAGAGTGGGCAATAAACGCAAGGTACGCCTGTCGGAGGTCGCTGGACCCCGCTAGACAGGCTCGAGCCGCTGCAGGTCAGAGGACACGTGCGGGCGAGCTCGAGTATGCACTGGTCCGAACGGCAGAGGCCGGCACGGACAAACACAGTAACGTACGCACCTTACGCTGTCTCGGAGGGATCTCTCTCTCTCTGGGCCCCGCTCGGACGGTCGCGCGGTGCGCGGCCGCCCAAAGCGGGTCCAGATTTCCCGCCAAAAGGCGCCAATGGCAAAGGCCCTTGGGGAGCCGGGGCGGAGCTGTGGCTAAATGACAGTGATTAGTCACCCAGCCGCCTCTCCACCGCCTGAGGCGGGAGCAAGGGAAAGAGGAGAAACAACGCGGGAAGCCGGCAGAGCCGCGCAAAGGCGACGGCGGAAAGCCAGGATTCCCACATATTGCAGCTCATAATCTCTATAGATATCGCTTAAGCCATGTATATAAACAAGAAATCCACAGGAATATCAACAATATACGTAACCTATCCCAATTACAGGACAGAACTCCAAGTTACCTTACAAGACATTTCGAGGATTGGTCGATACCAATGTCACGTTCAAGTTACGGGAAACAGTGCCTTAAGTACACAATACCAACGCTTTTGAATTATTATAATTCTGTCCGTTTTGACCTCTTCACGGCAACCTACAAGGACCTCCGGCAGATGTATTTGGTTTCTATGTAATGTTATCTAGCCTTGCTGTTGTTTTCGTTTGGATTTGTAGAAGTCAGTTCCGCTGTTGTTTTCTGTTCTTTTTGCTGTTTTCTATTGTTTTCGTTTACGAGTACTAAGTCTGTATCATATTAAATATGTATGTATATGTTTGCATATCAAGCATATGTTACGTGATGCCGCCACTCTGCCAAAATAAGGGATTGTGAACCCGTCAAGCTGTCCACGGACAGCTTTTTTCTACAATCCCCCCATCTGTATTTGATGGCAAATAAAGATTTTCATTTTCAAATTGCCAACTACCAATGGTTGGCCGAACATCCGTCTTAAGTTGGCAACCAACTCAACTGGCAGGTAAACCTTGCATCAGCGCCGAGCCAATGTGCAGCTGGCTTTGGATAATGCCTGGCAACGAAAGTAGTCCCACGACATCCAGTGATGAGTGGTCACCTTTTGAGAGCTAATGACACTACATTGGGACAATGAAAAATATGCCTGATTTCTAGTACCACTTTTCGTCTTACATATTACGACGTTATTAGCACTAAAGGAATGCTTTTGGTTTTTTTTTACAGCATTCGCATGAAATATTCATTTAAAACCATAGAACCAATTGTTTAAATAAAGATATCTTTAAAACACCAGACAAATTATTTATAACAGGCTTGTCATAAGCGCGAGCTTTAAACTTTTTATTTAGATGTATCACAAACGTTTTGTTCCCACAGGAAAGCATGCAATTAATATAAAGATAGGAGCAAAGTGTTGGTTACCTTTTGATGCTGTTTTTATGGACGTGGTTGGTCTCTGCCCTATAGCGCTTTTGGAGACTACTTGCCAATATAGAGGTACATATTTTGGATCATCTGCTGCTTCCTTCTATACGCAAGTTGCATGACAACCGGCAGTTATTTACTGTCAGTCCGACTCAGTGTTCCCCAAACCATATTTATACTGTTGGTATGAGGCAAAGTGTATTCTTAGTTTCACTCAGTTTCATCCGAAATGAACAAGTTGCTAGCCCGATATTTGGAAGTAGCAAGTTGGGGTACACATATGCCAAGTAGTGAGCGTTAAACACTCTTGGAAGGTGACCCCAGGTTACGAACAGCAGCTTTTTAAGTATGGTTATAGGTCAGCTTAGCACTATTCTTGATAACAGTACAGTATAGTACAGTTGTATTATCAGTGTTACCGGTCTGAAGAAAACATAAAGGCTAATAAAAGAATTTAAATTTGTCTGAGGAGGATTTTATCCTACCGGTACTTGTCTGGATAAAACATTTGGTCTAATGAAAATCGGTGAAATCTGTTAGGGTAAAAGTGGATTACAAGTACGGATTAGAGTTATTCATCATCATTATCATCATCATCATTTATTTGACCCTTAAAGGCCCCTGGGGGGTATTACATAACGGGGGGGGGGGGAGTAGCACATTCAACATGACTCACATTGGTGGGGAGAAAAAAAGGAATCAATAAAAAACACACAAACAAATGCATAAATAGAAATAAAGTCATGAAAGGGAAATGAAACAATTTCTGCAGCGAGATAAGACATCAGACGTTATTTAAACCTTACTGGACCGCATTCAATGACAACATATTCTGGAAGCCGATTCCAGTCTTGTATAGCAGCTAGCAAAAAAGATTTGTTAAAGGCATTAGTTGATCCGTGTAAACTTTGGATGCTCATGGAGTTGAATAAACGGGATGACGTGCGCACAGGAGAGACTAGAACCGAAAAAAAACTTAAACCGAAAAAAGCCGATAAAAGTAAGCCGAATTCAGTTTTCTAAATTCGGTTTTAACCGAAAAAGGTCTGTATTCTTAGCATGCAAGGCATAGCTACCTGGCTGCTGCACACAATTACAGATTACACTCCGTCAGAGTTGAAAATTAACTAAATAGGAAAACCAGGGGCTTGGTAAAACGGTGATATTTTTCGATAAGCAGCGCAGCTGTGTGATTTGAGGTATAAATCTGCTAGCTTACACGCCTCTGCAGACCAGGAGGCTCCACTTCCTAGCAGCCTGCTAGCTAAGCACTGTTTGTTCGCAATCATTTCACGCTTAGAGCAGTTAACTGGTTAAGTAGGTTTATCAACCCCAATAAAAAAAGAAAACTGACTCCAATTGGAACCACATGCAGTTCCCATCGTAAACTGGTACACAATTGACTGGACCAGTTGAACCATCCGGATTGTGAGCAATAGCACCCGTTAGGTCCCATTCAGACAACTATTGCATCCAGGAAATTCTCACAAAATATAACACTAATAAAGCTGCGCAAAGTAAACAATGCAAGAGATATTAAGGTGCAAGACAAAAAGTCATTTGTGAGGACTGCATGCTGGAAAACATTCTGCCTTATACCCAACAGAAGCAACAATTCCAATTGGTTGGAAACTCAAATGGTCGAATTGGAAGCCCATTTCAACTGTCCAATGGGAACACGATTACAATTCGAACCAGTTGTAAACTCAGATCGTCCAATTCGGAGTCCAATTAGATTATCCAGTAGAAACGCCATTCCAAACGGAACCAGTTGGACACCAAATTGGTTCCGATTGTTTTTTTGTTTTGTTTTTTTCACTGGGACTGCATGTAGGATGGTGACAAAAAACCATGCATGGGCGTCGCGAAAAAGCATCATGTTCTGGCTACCGCGCCGACTGAGAGGCAGTTCTATTGCTGCTGTACACAAGCACACCACGTGATTTCACGCCCTCTCGCTCAAGCCAGCGCGAGAACCCAGCGTAAAGGCCCATTCACACTTGCGAGTCGCAAAGGGCACGCGACGAGCAGTCGCTTGCGACCAAGCAGCAGCTCGACAACACCGTTGTTCACACTTGCAAGCGCGACCAGCGGGTCGCCTTGTCGTTAGATTTTCGTTTGAAGCGAAAACTCCCGGGAATCACGTTGTTCGCGCGCTTTCGAGAGTTTCGTCTGTTTTGGCCGCGCCTCCTGTACTCGCGCTCCGTCGTCTGAACTGCTATTCGCAATGTACTAGAACGACCCGAACGAAGATGAGGTTGTCGTGACGGTTTTGATGTGCACCGCGGTCGTACAAGCGTCATGATGACAGAGCCGCGCTTCTCTGCAGGGCCGGCCTACCAGCCTGCAGTATGCCGGCCGCCGGCGTCAGAAAAATGCGCCAATATTGCTTGTTCGCGTTCATACCAAGCCCTTGGGTACAGAAATGTAAAAAATGAATCATTTTTGAAGATCGCTGGCCACTACCGAGTTGCTGGTAGAAGTGATAACTGCGACACAAGCAAATTTCTTCCCATAGCCGCTTTGCTGCTACTGCTGCTCCATGCGGCTCGACTGTTGTCTGCTAGCCCCGCTGCTGAAGGCGTCGCGGAAGTCGAGCATGTCTTGATATTATTATAATACGAGGTCCACAATAAAGCGGTGACGAAAGCAGCATCTTAAATACTAGCGCTGGCCAGGATCCGAAGCGCCCTCAGCCGCGATATCGATATGAAACCGGCTAGGGCAGCCAGCTGGGAGCAGCGCAGGTCGTCGCCCGGCGCGCCCGCGAGCGGTGTCGTTGCCGGAAGCTTGGCTCGCTCGCTGATTGGTTCAGCGGTTTGCGACTCGCAGTCGCGAGGCTGAAAAATCGAGCAGCGAGCGACTGGCCCGCGACTGTCGCTTTTCGACCAAAACAGTCGCGCGACCTCTGCGACTCGCAAGTGTGAATGGGCCTTAAGATGTCAGCCTAGTTCGTAAAAGTAAACTTACCCTTGCGTTTTTGTCTGCTGGCTATCTCGATTGAGTCTTGTGTTGCGTTGGGTTTAGTGGCGCATGAGCGTCTAAGGCTATCATGCGCCAAGCTCAAGGGTTATGAAAATTGTTTTCTGCTAAATTCTACAAATACATGAAAAACCACCAAGGGCCCGAAACGTTAGTTCGTACATGTTAGTAATAACAAAGGAAAGGAACTTTAAAAATGGCTGTTAGTAAAGGCTTAAATTTAAAGGTCAGGTAAACTCCCAACCACAAATAAAAAAACCTCATCCCTCTTCTCAGGAAGGAGAAAGTGACTGAGCCACATGCAGCACGGCACAGGGTTTAGAATTCATAGCTTTTCAAGGACACCTGCTTCCCTTAAAAAGCTAAAAACACTTGGCTTAATAAGTGCATCTTTACCTAAAATCAATGCTGGGTGAAAAGCAATTTGTTCTTTACAGCATGGAGCAAAATATTTTTCTCAGTAATTAAAGTTACATGCACGAGAAAAAGATGTGGTTTACTTTAATCTCATCTCCGCATTTTTACAAAGAGGTTTGTTTTTTTGTTAGTAGGATGTTTTGTGTAAGGTGTGTATGTCCAATATGGAGACGCCATGCAATTACTTTTATCTAAAGTTCCTTGTCACTACAGGTTTTGCATTCACACAGTATGGGCTTCACCAAATGCAATTTGTTATTTACTTCATTGTCTCAGGTTTCCTGTCTCATTGTCTCAGCCTTCAAATTACTGTGTATTAATTTCATGCAGTCTCGATGGGTATATCGACTTTCTTCATCGAGCTTGTGCAGCCCATAAGTCAGCTCTTTCACTACCATCTCTTAATAAACATGGCTTAGCACCAAACATAATTTTATTATATGCCCCTGTGTCGTGACTTTTTCTATGTTGTGTATTATGTTCACTACAAAGGATTCGACTGCATTTCGGGGACGTAATGCAGTTAGCACGCTAAGTGAATCCATGTAGATTATGCTGTTTTGAATACTGTTATTTATTCTGCCTATAGCTACAGACCACAGCATAACATTCGGCAGTAAAAATGGATGCACAGTTAGGCAGTCTTACTGTTTTTTGCCAGTTTCCTTCTAGAACCGCGCTTCCGACACCTTCTTCTGTTTTTTTAGCCGTCAGTGTAAAATTCTGAGTTCACATATGTTTCTTGTAGTTCCCGGTATTCCTGTAAAATCTGTTCGTGTGGTGTCTGCTTTTTCGGAAGTGTGTTAACGTGAATTCACATACAGTGGGCAGGCTGCACCATGGAAGGAGTGGGTCGTGCCTTGAGGCGACGTCAGGAAGGCTGTCCAGTATTTACAAGTTTTGTGCGGATACACATGAATCCCCTGTCCCTGTAGTAACGGCCGCGCATAATTATAACGCGATGTTATGCGTGCGCCGTTCGAGGTTTGCGATGGAGGGCACTCACGCCGCCCCCGCTTCCTTTCGCACCCCGCCACGACACCGCCGCGAAGACTTTCCCTCTTTCCCCTCTTACAACGCAGAGACCTCCTCTCCACAGCCCGGGAGAAGGCGCGTTTCTCCCGTGGCTGTGGCTGCATAACGATATGTGGCTCAAAAACGATAGAGCATATCCTTATTCAGCGCAAGGCCCTCTACCCTTCAGTGCAAGAGGCCACCACAGAGATCCAACATGCACTGAAGTTAAGCTACAGCAAGGTCGCGCTCAACTTTCAAAAGGTAGAAGCAAGAGGTGATTACTGGATTGGTGGAGAAGGGCAAGAGAGTAGTTTAGCTTGAGGGAAGAAGAAAAATGGTATTTAATCCACAGAAATTTAGTACGTCTACTCAGATGGCAGAACACATCCCACGGACGTCCACTTAAGGTCCGAACGTCAAAAGCCGAGTTCCGACATACACCGGGGGTACGTCGGACGTACCAAAGTGGGCGTTCCAGCGTGGATGTTCAGTTGTCCACCAGTGAATTTACTTTTACACAGATAAAAAACTTTCTATAGTTCTCGTGCTTGCATGAATGAAGTATAAATCATTACTTCTATTGGGTCTGTTTTGGTTTGGCTTATGGGGTTTTATGTCCCAAGCAACTCGGGCCATCAGGGACACCATAGTGGAGGGCTTGAGATAATTTAGACCCGCTGGGGTTCTTTAATGTGCACTGACATTACACAATACCGTAGCCTCTAGCACTTCGCCTCCATTGAAATGCGCCACCCCGGCTGGGATCGAACCCGCGTCTTTTGGGTCAGCAGCCGAGCAACATTACTGAGCCACTGTGGCGGCTCCTATATTGTTGCGAAAGCAACACTACGCTAGTCGCTGAGCCATTTCGCGGAGTCAGGGAAAGGCCAAGCTGCGCATGCGCGAGGAGCGGGTGACGTCACACGGCGCACAGCTGGCGCGCCGCTGCCGCCGCCGTGCGCTCTCCATCGTTTCACCGGCAGTCTCCCCCCTTTCTCTCTCTCTCTCTGATGCGCAGTGGCGATTGCGCATCACCATCTGCGTGGTTTGTGGTGTATATAAAATTGGCAGTGACTTAGCTCTGCTATGCCAGGATATACGTAGCATGAGGCGAGGTGTTCACATCTCGGTGGACACCTGAACGAGAGGGGAGGCGCATAACTGCAATCTTGGAACAGCGGACACCTCAACCATGCTTCAAGTGGTGGTAGTGACAGGTGTGAGCTGCATGCGTTGGCATTGACAACATTGTGCCAGAAACGCGGCGCAGAAGCCCGTCGGCGTTCATTGGCGATGGCATTGACCACGTTTTACACTCCGATCATTTTAAGGAAAGGAAGGCCAGCTGCGCGTAGTGACGTCACTTGCTCCTCGCGCAGTATGGTCGTTGCAGTGTAGCTCACGCAACAGATGTTCCAGAGCATACTGGCGCCTGGCTCTTGACACTGGGGTAAAGCTTGTGTGCCTTAATCTGCAGTGCCGGAACTAATCGGGGATCTTTAGAGGGCAGCGCTTCTCTTAGAAAGCGACATGTGAAAGACTAATGACATAGCATAATGTGAATGTTTATTGCCGCCCTGGTAGGGAGGGTTTTGGGAACAACTCTTCAGAATCATCAAGATATGCCTACGGAAATCACTAGGGAAGGAATATTTTCATCTGCAACAGCTGAGCATTTTAAGCAGGGTGTCGAACCGGAACCGAACCAGAAACCGGAACTGAACCCGAATTTTCGCCCGGAACCGAACCGAACCCATATCTTTTTCGCCATCTTGGAACTGAACCCGAACCGGAACGATTCAAAGGAACCGTTCCGAACCGGTTCGGGACCCGGTTCAGCCCCACTTTTTTCCATTCTGGCATACCTCATGTTTACGGACAAAATGAGATGATCTAGCGCATATATTTACCCATCCGGAGCTCTCTGCGCTGGGAAGTGCGAAAATGGTACCCAGTATATGCGACAGCAAACTTACAGGAAGTCTGGCGCCTGGGAAGAAGCCTAATTGACGTTTCTGTAATGTACTACCGCCAATTCTAAAGACTTGTACGTCAGGTTTATGTGAAATCCTTAGTTATTACTCCTCCCCTTTTACATATTTGCTTAAATATTTAACCAGACTGTTAGGACTGCTCGAACTCAATAAAGTATTATAGACACCAAATTCTTGCTTGCGTGCTTTCTGCTTTCAAACGATGCGCTTCGACATTGGGGTACAGCCTTTGTCAAAAGTTTGGAGCCCAGGGGGTTTGCTTCTGAAGCCCACTGTCTGGTTCGTAATGCATCTCCAGCGCTCCAAATTTGCTGAAGGTAAGAAGATTTCTGGTCCTGCCTCCTCCAATGGGTAGGACTACCACGAATGTTACAGGAGTCCTACTGCGGGGCTTAGAGGTAAACCCCCTGGGCTCTAAACTTTTGACAAAGACTGTACATGGAGCACCCCGTGGTATTCACCAAACACATAATAAATAATTTATATTTGAATTTCTTCTTGACCATGTTTTGGTTTCACCAACATAACGATGACTGTGACGTGTAGAGGAAATTAGATCGCGTGAGGTGCAATAAAACGGCAATATAACTGCTGATACGTCGTTCGTTTTAATTATAGGTCTTGGAGCCGCCGGCTGATTAAAGTGCTATAGTGAGTATAAACAACGTATCAGCGTTTTTATTAGTTCTCCCGTGCCTCTCGTGACCTAATGTTGAACTCACGTCACAGCCATCAAGCGGTTGATAAAACCGAAACAGCATGGGAGAAAAAATTATTTTCTAAATTATTTATTGGCAGTAGGGGAATACCACACGGTGAACCATGTATTCTAATAACTATGGCGTCATTTGAAAGGAGAAAACACGCAACAAAACTGGGTGTCTATAGTCATTTCAGCACCGATTGAGAATGCCTTCCTTTTCTTTGCGTCATTTCCCATAAATAGATGAAATACTAGCGCGAGGACCCAACAACGCTGTGATGGTGGTTCTTGAGGAAAGGAAATGGCGCAGTAACTGTCTCACTTCTTGATGGACACCTGACCCATGGGTGGGAGTGACAGAAGAAATAGAAACAGGCGCAGTAGGGGAGGGCTCAGCAATAATTTCTACCACCTGGGGATCCTTAACGTTCACTGGCATCGCACAGCACACTGTACCTTTTGCGGTTCGCCTCCATCGAAACGTGGCCCCCGTGTCCGGGTTCGAACCCGGGTACACCGAATAAGTAACCAAGTGCCCTAACCACTGAGCCAGCGCAGTGGGTAGTGCAACATTTACTTTTGTAGGCGCTCATTGTCTCAGACATCAGGTTCTAAATAAAACCCTTCACGACGGGTCTGTAGGGCAATAAAGGAAAAAAAAATGGGTCAATGGCTGTGGAGCTCGGCTGCCGATTCCAAAATTACAAAAACCAATGTGTTCTGTCGCACGTTGCAAATCCCCAGCTACACCGTCTATCCTATAGCCCCAATGTCTACTCGACACGTTAAACCCGAGATATTACTACTAGTATTAACAAAAGAAGAATGTATAATGTGAAGTTCCGACCGTGCGCTACGAGAGCCCATATCTTCGGCGGAATCTTCCCTGTGCTGAACCCCGGAGGCACCCCGGCAAAGGACGCAGCTCGTTCCGTCCTACTCCCTTGTCTCCCCTTAAACGGTCCGCGTTCAACGGCGCCGCGTTGACGGAGCCCCCAGCGGCGGCAAAGCCACTGAAGGGGTACAATGGTACAAAGACGCCGGCGGGAGGGAAAGCCAGCCCAATTAGGCTGCCTGGCCGTACAAGGACACAGGAGAGGCTGACAACCCGACAAGAGAAGAAAGCTGCCGACGGGAGACAAACGACATCCCAACGAGGCAGGTCGGCAGGGGAGGCTGACAACCCGACAAGAGAAGAAAGCTGCCGGCGGGAGACAAACGACATCCCAACGAGGGAGGTCGGGGGTGCCGCAGGCGCCGCCGTGGAAAGGAGGAAGAAGGAAACAATCCAGCCTGGAAGAGAGGAGATCGGGCGTGGCCGGCGGAGCACATATAGCTGGCCAGTGCGGACGAAAAATACGCTCAGGACAACATCGTTCAGAAAAAAGGGTCCTTGAGTGCCGAAGCCGGACGGCGCGCGGTTTCTGCCAGCCACCGACGGATCGCAACTCCGGAGCCCCTCCATCGCCCCCATGAAGGCGTCGCCACGTAAGCTCGGACGCCCCAGCCTCTGATGTACAATGTGTAATTATTGAATACATCATTTTGTTTAAACTGAGCCATACGGTGTCTTCTTGCCTCTCCGTCCCGTGTGGACCTGCGCATTATGTGGGGTCGTCACACTGGTGTCAGGAGTGGGGTCTAAAAAGCAAATGTCCTCTGAATGCTGCGACATTCATGACTTCAAAATTGTAATGAAAGGGGAATCACGGGACTGATTGTGGGACTTTGACCCCCATTTGAGAGGCTTGAGGCACCGGAGGGCTGGAGCGGAAAAAATGTCTGTAACTGACGGAGCTCCCACTCCACAGCCGTCGCTCGGAGCAAGCATGCTGGCATTAGGAAGCGTCATTCCGACGTTTACGGAGGATAAGACAGGGGTTCCAATCTGCGATTTCTTTTCCATGCTAGAAGAGATTGGGAAAATGGGGGGATGGTCCGATGCTCAAATGCTGGAAATGGCGAGGTGTAAGATGGCAGGAGCTGCTCATGATTTTGCTTGGCGAGACGAAAAAGTAAAATCCACAAAATCATTTGCGGAATTTAAGAAGCTCGCGTTCGAGCATTTCGACACTGAACCACGTCATGAGCGGGTACAGAGGTTCCGTGACGCCGGACAGATGGTAGGGGAGGACGTGCGAACGTTTGCGTCGCGGCTTCAGCGCCTAGCGCGCGATACGCTGAGTAGGGAGGAGGAAGGAGACCAGCTAAAGAAGAAATACGCGGAGGATCTACTTAAAGAGGAAATGACCGCTTTGTTTGTGGCTGGTCTGCAAGACCCCGTGCGCGGTTCGTGCTCTCGCGCAAGCCGAGCAATTTCGACCAAGCCGTGGCGGCCGCATTGGATGAGGAACGAAATGAGGCGCTAACGGCGGCCGCAGCGAGAGTACGCGTCATAGAGAGAGCGGTGCCCAACCCTGAGGTTGCTCTCTTGACAGAGCGGTTAGATCGCTTAGAGCAGCTGCTATCTCAGCAGGTGGAACGCCAGGTTGAAGCGGGCGCTCAACGGCGCCCATTCGCTGGAAACCGGAGACCGCCACAAAGCTACAGGCGCGGTATGCGAGATTTTGAAGAAATCGCGTGCTTCGCGTGCCAGGGTCGCGGACACATCGCAAGGTTCTGCCCAAACGTGCGCCGTGGGGAGCCACAAAGAGAAGCAGGCGAGACACGCCCTAAGCAAGCCTACAGCGAGGCTCCAGATACAGGGACAAAAAACTAGGTTGTCCTCCCCATCCTGATGAGTGTGGGGAGGGAGCAGTGGGTAATGAGGTGGTGGTGGTTTGTGTGGCCGACGAGGCATGCCCTGTTGTGCGTTGCAAGTTAAACGGTTGTTGCATGGAATTGTTGATAGACACGGGGTCAAAGGTGACCTTGCTTAAGGAAAGCAGCTTTAACACGCTTCGAAGGAAAGGGAACCGCGAGGTGTTGGAAGCGTCTGGTGGTATGGCAACCAAATTTGTAGGCATAACGGGGGATCCTCTTGGCATAAGTGGGCTCTACCGGTTACACTTCACTCTCGGCGGAATTGCATTGGAACACCCCTGCTACGTATGCCCGGACACGGTGTCTCTGCCAAACGGAGTGTCAGGTATATTAGGGCAGGATTTTTTGAGAAAAGGGAAGGTAGTAGTCTCATTCTCTGAGGAAGAAGTTAATGCGGGGGGCTCAAAAGTTCCGTTTTTGAACAGGAGCAGGGCTGAGATTCGCAGTACCGATATTGACACCCGTCAAACAGTGGGATCATTAGAGAAGGTATATTCGCGGGTTGCCGTGAAGCTGGTCGATGAGGCGGTCGTCCTTCCGTGGTCGGAGCACATTTTGTACGCTTATGTGCCTGCAGATGTAGAGAGCGGCGCCGTGGGAGTGCTTGAACCGGTCGACTCTCTTAGTAATGGCCTGAAGGCAGCCGCGTGCCTCGTGACTGTTAATGACGCCCACAGAGTGCCCCTACGGGTGGTTAACTGTAGCCAGCAGCCACTGAGCCTTCCCAAGAACAAAACATTGGCTTTCTTCACATCTGCGATGGAGAAACGTGAGCCCACCGATACGGTACTCGCAACTGTGGAGCATGCTAGTCCTTCGGCTCCTCTAAATGCGTTGTTCGATCTTTCCCACGTAAAATCCAGGGAGAGGGAGGCTCTGGCTGGTTTGCTGAACGACTACTCAGAGGTATTCGCCGCGTCCAACCTGGATTTGGGCTGCTGTGGCGTTATAAAGCACAGGATAGAAACCGGCACTTCATCGCCCGTTTACCAACGTGCGTACAGGATTCCTTACTCCCAACGTGAGGAGATGGAGCGGCAGGTGCAGGACCTTATGGATGGCGGCATTGTCGAACACTCAAAGTCACCATGGGGAGCACCGGCACTATTGGTGGAAAAGCCAGATGGCTCGTATCGATTGGTGGTGGACTACCGCAAATTAAATGCCGTAACTCGCATCGATCCATACCCCATTCCCAAATATACAGGAGACGCTTTCTCAGCTGGGCTCTGCCAGGTACTTCACGGTAGTGGACATGGCGGCGGGATTCTGGCAGATAGCAATGGATCCGTCAGATGCTGAGAAAACGGCATTCAACACGCCCTCAGGGCACTATGAATGGAAAAGAATGCCGATGGGTCTGGTCAACAGCCCTGCTGTCTGGCAGAGAACCGCTGATGTTATCCTGGCGGGTCTTCTGGAGAAGCTGTGCTTCGTGTATATGGATGACATAATCATATACAGTGACAGTTTTGAGAACCACTTGCGCGATATTGAGCAGGTTTTGGTGCGACTAAGAGGAGCTGGTCTCAAGCTGAAGCCTTCTAAGTGCCACTTCCTCAAAAACGAGGTGAAATACCTCGGGCACGTTGTTTCAGCTGACGGCGTGCGACCGGACCCTGAGAAACTAAGGTGTTTCTCGGATTTTCCATCCCCGACTAGTGTCCGCCAGGTCCGGCAGTTTCTCGGCCTGATCGGTTACTACCGAAGGCACATAGAGGAGTTCGCCAAGCTCGCTAAGCCGCTCACTGCCTTAACAGCCAAAAATGTCGCCTTTCGCTGGTGCAAAAACGAGGAGGATGCTTTTGGGGCCCTGAAGAGGAAGCTAATGAGTGCACCGCTGTTGCGCCACCCGGATTTTAATTTGCCCTTCGTTTTGGCCACAGATGCGTCAAAGTTCGCCGTTGGTGCTGTGTTATCTCAGGTCATCGAGGGCAAAGAACATCCCGTGGCTTTTGCTAGCCGACAGCTGAGCCCCACAGAGCAGAAGTACGGAGCTACAGAAAGGGAGTGCCTCGCCGTTGTCTGGGCAGTAAAGCACTTCAGATGCTACCTTTACGGCCGCCAATTCAAGCTAGTCACAGACTGCCATCCTCTGAAATGGGTGATGAGTGTCAGGGACCCTAGCTCGCGACTCGCTAGATGGAATCTACAGCTGCAGGAATACTGCTTTGAGGTGGAGCACAAGTCAGGAAAGACACATCTGAATGCTGATGCGCTCAGCCGTACAGCTGCCGTGCCAGCTATAGATGAGTTTGTCCCCGTAGTCGACCCCGCCGAATTACGCACAGAGCAGTGCAAAGATCCTGACCTGAAGCGAATAATCGAAAGCTTAGAGGGCGCACCATCTCACCCCGAACAGCTAGGTTATTTCATTGGCAAGGACGGCACCCTGTGTCGGCGCACGAGGCCAACCAGGAAAGGGAGACCAGAGAAAACCGCTTGGGAGAGAGTCGTCATACCTCGGTCGTGGACAGAAAGGGTTCTTCGCGCGTTCCACGATGCGCCGTGCGCCGGTCATTTTGGCGTAGCGAAGACACGCAGGCGCGTCGAGCGTTTGTACTTTTGGAGTGGCATGCGACAGGATGTTAGAGACTACTGTGCGAAGTGTCATTCCTGTCTAGAAAGAAAAACACCCAAGGGACGCAGGCCAGCACCAATTCAGCCGTTCCCTGAGGTTTCGGCTCCTTTCGAGCGGACAGGTATGGATATAATGGGCCCATTGCCCACGACCACTTCTGGAAACAGGTACATTTTAGTATTTGTCGATCACCTTTCAAAATACGCGGAAGCGGTAGCACTCCCAGATCAGAAAGCAGACACGGTTGCAAGAGCATTTGTCGAACAGATCGTGCTCCGACATGGATCTCCGAGGCAACTCTTGACAGATCGGGGAACGAACTTCGTGTCGCAGCTAATGAGGAGAGTTTGCGAGCTGCTTAAGATCACTAAGAAGCAGACAACACCGTACCATCCGGCTTGCAACGGCGCAGTGGAGCGACTGAACCAAACCGTGGCCGGGTTCCTGTCGCATTTTGTTTCGCGCGACCAGCGGGACTGGGACTTGTGGCTCCCGTATGCAATGTTTGCCTACAATTCCGCAGCACACGAGAGCACGGGCGAATCGCCATTCTTTCTTCTCTACGGCCGAGACCCGGACCAGCCTAGTGAAGTGCCAGAGGGCCCCCGTCGTGTCCCATACGCTTCACTGGACGACTATAAGGTTGAGCTAGAATCGCGCTTGCAAGTGGCGAGGGACATCGCAAAGGAGGCCTTAAAGAAAGCGGCGAAACGCAGGAAGGAGGTGCACGATCGCGGTGCTAGAGACGCGCCGTTTGATGTGGGGGACAGCGTGTACATCGAAAACTGCCAAAGACAGATCGGGTTGGCTCGTAAGTTCCAGACGACGTGGAGAGGACCGTGCGAGGTTGTCGAGAAGCTTTCTCCGGTAAACTTCAGGGTCCGAGACGTGAACCGCCGCTTGATAAGGATACACGCAAATCGCCTCAAGTCGGCACCGGTTCAGTATTCACGAAATGAGGAGGGGGAAAGCGCGGATTTTGATGGGGACCGAAGTGAAGCGGAGCGCGCAGATAGTTCGCAAGAAACGCCCTCTCCTGCATTTGTTCGGCAAGCGCCAGAGGTTACGGCAGGAATGCCACCGGATTTACTTCATGCATTGCTGGAGGAAGAAGCGCGCGAGGTTGTCGCACAGATAACGCCAAGAGAGGCTCCTGCCACGAGCCCTCGCGAGTCTCAAAGCAGACAATGGGTCACAGAATTACTTGGTACGACTCATGAACGCCGATATCCACTTCGAAATCGGAAAGCTAAGTCGGACTAATGGCGTAAACAGAGCGGAGTTGGGGACTGGTTAAGACTGTGTAATGCTGCAGCTCATAACATTGCTATGTGCTTATGTGTTAAGATATCGGAGTTGCTAGTTAAGCCTTTCTGTCATTAAGTAACACTTTTACAGGATGCAGAACATGCCCGACTTCCTTTCGTTATATTTTTTTTTGTCTGTGCCGTGATTGTGCTGGAAGTGGGAGCTCCTTTGTAACTGTGGTAAATTTATTTCGTCCAGTCTGAACTAGCAAGGAGAGGCTTGGGTACCGAGTTTCATGTTTATCTGTGAAAGAAGATCAGTGCTGCCCCTGGAGACGCCAGTTATGACAGCTGAGGCATATGGTGCTGTGCAGTGGTGTTGTGTGCAGCGAAAAGTGTTTTGTCGGACGGAATGTGCGAGGCGATTCAGAAAAAGAAGGGGAGCTGCCTGGACTCAAATGTTCGGAGAACATTCTTCTGGGCGGTGAGCGAGTGTGACGTTCCGAGCGTGCGCTACGAGAGCCCATATCTTCGGCGGAATCTTCCCTGTGCTGAACCCCGGAGGCACCCCGGCAAAGGACGCAGCTCGTTCCGTCCTACTCCCTTGTTTCCCCTTAAACGGTCCGCGTTCAACGGCGCCGCGTTGACGGAGCCCCCAGCGGCGGCAAAGCCACTGAAGGGGTACAATGGTACAAAGACGCCGGCGGGAGGGAAAGCCAGCCCAATTAGGCTGCCTGGCCGTACAAGGACACAGGAGAGGCTGACAACCCGACAAGAGAAGAAAGCTGCCGACGGGAGACAAACGACATCCCAACGAGGCAGGTCGGCAGGGGAGGCTGACAACCCGACAAGAGAAGAAAGCTGCCGGCGGGAGACAAACGACATCCCAACGAGGGAGGTCGGGGGTGCCGCAGGCGCCGCCGTGGAAAGGAGGAAGAAGGAAACAATCCAGCCTGGAAGAGAGGAGATCGGGCGTGGCCGGCGGAGCACATATAGCTGGCCAGTGCGGACGAAAAATACGCTCAGGACAACATCGTTCAGAAAAAAGGGTCCTTGAGTGCCGAAGCCGGACGGCGCGCGGTTTCTGCCAGCCACCGACGGATCGCAACTCCGGAGCCCCTCCATCGCCCCCATGAAGGCGTCGCCACGTAAGCTCGGACGCCCCAGCCTCTGATGTACAATGTGTAATTATTGAATACATCATTTTGTTTAAACTGAGCCATACGGTGTCTTCTTGCCTCTCCGTCCCGTGTGGACCTGCGCATTATGTGGGGTCGTCACAATAAATTGGTACAGCTTTTTTTTTTTTTAGAATCCGCATATTTTTGTTTGTGCGCGACGGAAATATGCAACGAAAGGCGGGCTCTTGGCAACGGTGGGGATGTACTAATAAGAAAAAAAAATTAAATACCGATTACACAAAATGGCAACGCGGAAATACATGCGCTCGCTGGCATGCGATAGTGATTACGCCCAGAAAGATGCTACTGCGATAAAATGTAACTGTGATGAAGTGATTTCGTTATGCCGATTTGCTGAAATCGTTCTGCTTCTAAGAAAAAATATCTGCCAGTCGCCAGCGCGCGGCTCCATCCGCTGTTCTCGCACTGCTAGATCTTGAATTCTCTGTCTGGCGACTTATATCTACTTCTCGCTGTCATACTTCCGGTTCTTAGTGTCTGACACGACAGGCTTATGATTGTTGGCTTTTTTTTTCGTAGAACGCTTGGGCGGCTGAACACGTTGAGCCTTCACAACAATCTGCCTCGGCTATATCGGGTACAGGTGGGTAATGGGGGTGGGGAGATGGGTGAAAGTTTTTGAAGGTGCATTTTTACCAGTGAATGCCCTGATGTGCCCCACCGGAGTGTGCATCAAGGATGGCGGCTGCACTCACGCACCCCCCCCCCCCACACACACACACACAGCACGGTTATTTTTGGGAAAGCAGGCTATACTGCTAACGCAGTAAAAAGAACAACTAAAAGAGTATGCATACTCTAACCTCTCACTCCGAGTGGGATTCGTACCAATGGCGGCGCAACAGAAAACTGTTTTTTATGGCTGTTGCATGGAATATTTGGAACCTCTCTGACACTCCTCATGCCTTACTTGAACCCGCCTAATCCAGCGCTCTCGGCATAAGGCCTCATGCCAGCATAATTCCCTTTCTCCGCCCGCATTATCGAAATTCCAGACGGTGCACACGTCAAGGAAGGGGAACCAGTCAGGAGGTTGAACTTGCGCAGCATATTCCTCGTGCATTAAAGTGCACTGTTATCTGACCAGTGACCTCGTTGAACGCAGCGGTTCTGCGTGTTCATCCATCATGCGAGTTTTCCACACGCTAAACAGTCCTATGAACACGAAGAGTTCGCACGGAATTCCGAAGGTCTTCATCGCAGCCATAAATGTTATAATAAAATGTATGATGTCAATGGGTTTTTTTAAATACTTCTTAACTATGTCCCAAAAGAACACAGCATCGCGACAAAAATATCATTTTATTGCTAATATTGATTCTCGTTGCTCGCACAGGTAGAAATGCACTGACCACGGCACAAACGTCCATTTGGCGCGAAGGTACCGTCTGTTGCAAAAGTTTACAGCCCAACGCACCATTGAAATAAACGGCGCAGTGGGCTTTAAACTTTTGCAACAGACGGCACGTCCTAACATGTAAGGCCCATGTCTGAAGCGTAAAAATGGTTTTTGTGGTCGATTGAATCTACAGTCGAGCCCACTTATAACGAACCTGACGATCACGCGAGTTCAGTTCATTATATCTGATATTCTTAGCAAGTGGATTCTTCTTACAACAGCCAAGAACACTAAGGCCACTAAAAGTGGCGTTTATTTCTTATAAAACTGCGGCCTACTTGTGCAAAGCAGAGCCTGTCGCAGCTCTTTCCAGGCTATCTACGGCGGTCATTTAATCCTCGTCGAGACCTTGCTGCCAACAATCAAATTTAGGGACGGGGTATCACTAATCATGGATGAAGTGTGCATGAAAACTGGTGACAGGTCGGCCACGTGATTGAGATTCCTGGCAGTAGGGAGCGCTCGCGCTTGGTGTTCACCGTCTCCGTCAGAGCAGGAGGTTCTGCGATTTTGTGGTCCGCAGGAACGTAGTTATCCGAGGAAACATCTGATCGGCTATGGAACCACGAAGCGCGTTTCCACAAATCTGCATGTTCCTGGTCACGCGTGTTTTCGAGCTTCTTCTATCGTTGCTGGGTTGATGCAGCGACGAAGTAGCGCAGCGCTTGTGGCGCAGAATGCATCCGTTGCACTGTCCGCTGTATGACAATGCCCGCACATAGTAGCCGCGCAAAAGATGGAGACGACTGGGCAGGCTATGCATGCCACGTGACCGGCATGGCCAGCAAGGATTTCAGAATTGTGAAATCGTTGCTGTTAATTGATCCGCGACCATGGTCAGCAGCTGCGCTTTCGGCGATGCCCCTTTCTCACGCGCACCGCGCTTCTGTCATTCGAGATGCTCTGCCCAGCCGGCGAACGCGTAGGCAATGATTGCCCTCGTAGGCCATCGACGCGGGTTTGGCCGGCGGTTACTTACTATTTCAATAGAGAGTTATAGCATATCGTTACCGTGTTTACCGTTTACAGTGTTACCGGATGCCGGACTTTCCGGTTAGCGCTGTACATGCAATTTCCGCCTTTTAATTCCATTTCTGGGTTGACATGTTCTTTCCGGGGCAGTGTCGTGAAGGTTGAGAGGCGCTATTTCATCTGCGTGCTTAGCGGAAGAACGACCTCTCAACCTCGGGGTAGTTCACCACGCCACCTCGTTCGCTGTAACCGAGTGGTGTGGCGAGAGTTGTTCGCTCTGTCTGCGACGAATTTGCGTTGCCCTTATGCATATTTTCACAGGAGCACCATACCAGCTCGTAATAAGCGAGCGTTAGTTATATCTGCGGCCATTAAAGTGGGCTGCACAGTACATCCGCTGATGATACACTAGTATCAAGAAAGTCTAGGTAAGTCTGTAGATGTAAGGGTAGAGGAAGTAATGACCGATCGCAACATTTGCCATTTGCCTTGTGGAGAGGCCGTACAGTTAAGTAAAAGCGAAGAGTGAGAAAACCGAATGAATCTGCACAAAGTTTTCTCGCGAGCATGTCCAGAAAAAACAGGCGAGCACTTAGTCGCCTATTAAGCACAGCGGCCAGAAAGGGGTTGTTTGTAGTTTTGAAAATAAATAGCTGAAACAAGTTAGTGGAAAAATGGTGCTGGCCAGATTAACCACTCTTTATCACTCCATCAAGGGCGCCAAAAATTCTGTTGGCACAAAAGTTGCCTTTGATAGCGCCCCAGGAAAAGTCACAAACATTCTATGCAGTGCAAGTATATCTACTTCCTCGCACAATGCTGCACTTGCAAGAATGTTGCAGCTCAACGTCGCAACGAAGATGTTGCCAATTTGTGTCCGTGCAAAAACGAAGCTTTCTCAACCCATCCAAGCGTGTGTTTATTTATCATACTTTTTTTATCAGAAGAAAAGAGCGTTGACTTCATCATAATAAGCCAATGTCTTAATTTCTTACTGTATTATAGTGAGAAGCCACGATTAGCTGTCTTTTTGAAGATACTGACCTATAGGGGCTCGGGATATGTAACGTGAGTCACAAAGGTGATGTCGAAAAGGTGATTTAAATAAAATATATTTGCTAAGTTTTGGATGTTAGGGAGAGCCAGTGCTCCCACGAGGCTCTCGTTGGGCGGCGGATGGGCGGTGGAGGTACACTCGCACATTTTTTTACCATGCTATAGTGAAGGAGGGGGGGACTGGCAAGTCGGTTTCGGGGCGACGGAAAGGTCTCCGTCTGTATGTAGGTGCCGCTACATGATAGTTTCGTTTCTCAGTAGTGCGCGGGAACGTACAAGGCGCGGCGGCAATTTTGGAGCCCTGTAAGTACACTGCGAACGATAAGGTCCCAACTGACTCAAACTTCAGGGGAGACCTATTACTCGTGCGACGGGGTCTCCCAAACTGCTCAAGCAGGAGGGTTTTGTAGTTGCAAAATCCATCGGCTTTTCGCCTTGCACCTCATAAGGTGGGTTATAGCGTATACGTAGCCGATTTTCATTATTTCGAGTTCATTTCATTTTGCGGTTGTTGCCGTAAATTCATCTTTTTGCTGCGGACAATAAAATAAAATGGGTAAATTGAGAACGTCTCGCATTAAACAATTTATTCATGCTTAAGTAACGCACTAAACACGACAAAAGGAAGACGGGAGACGACACGAGCGCTGACTAACAACTGGTTATTTATAAAGGCCCAGGACACAGGGAACAACCCCAAAAAACAGAAGAGCCAAGGTTAAAACTTAAAAACCATACTGCGCATGCACATCACAGTCGAGTGATGATGTCTTTTTCAACGAAATTCGAAGACCATCTTCCATAGTAGACGGCACTCTCCTATCTCCTGAACCTCACACAATTGCCATGAAAGCCTGACTCCTTATCTACAAAATTGACAGATGAGGAAGCAAAACACTCATCTGCTTCCTTCCTGATCATAAAAGGCCTCGACCAACTCCCTACAAATGCAAACAGGGTTATTAAACAGGACACTTGTCTTCTCTACTAAGGGAAGCAATTGTGGCACTCCCGGCAATGCAAAGCCAAGTTGTACGACACCGCTACTTTTTTCACCCATCTGTGATGTCCGAAGATGGGCTTTTGTTCGAACAAAAGCCCACTGCTTCCCCACTTAGAAACACAAGTCTCCTGTTTAATCACCCTGATCGAAATTGTTGGGAGATGGTGGAGGCCTTTATGATCAGGAAGGAAGGAGATGAGCGTGTTGCTTCACCATCCATCAATTTCGTAGGTAAGGAGTCAGGCTTTCGTGGCAACTGTGTGAGGTCCAGGAGACAGGGGAGTGCCGTCTACTATGGAATATAGTCTTCGAGTTTTGCTGAAAAAGATGTCATGACTCATTGCATGCGCATTATGGTTTTTTAGTTTTAATCTTCCTTCTTCTGTTTTTTGGATTGTTCACTGTGGCCTGCGCCTTCATATACTTATCCGAGAATGTAATAACCAGTTGTTAGTCAGCGTCTGTGTCGTCTCCAGTCTTCCTTTTGTCCTGTTTACTGCGCTGCTTAAGCATGAACCCCTACCAACTAGCCCAGTTTTATGTTCTCGTAAACAAATCTTTCCATTTTTTTATTTTGAATACCGATGTGCCAGAAAAAAGAAAACGCATAGCAAGGTTAAGTGAAATCCATCTGCGTTCTAATTTTTTTTGTCCTGAACCCGTTTGAACCCTTTCGAACCGGATCGAACCGGAACGGAATGGCCCTCTGGAGCCGAACCCGGAACTGAACCCGAAAGGCGTCAACCCGAACCCGAACCGAACCCGAAAAAATGCCGGTTCGACACCCTGATTTTAAGACCTGAAACTGAAGCTGTTGTTAATTCAAGGCCAATCACATTCATCTACTCGAGTCCTACGAGCCAGGTGTGTTAACTCAATCCCGTTTCTTGCTAAGATGTCGGCGCCTGTACATGCCATAAAACTCTCAGGAGCTGAAACAAATGGAGCTTCTGAATCTGTGACCTAAAGGCAGTGGGTCATCTTTGAAAATGTGGCACCATGAGTATCCCCTCGCTCTCACGAGTTTGCATGCTCGCGAAGTGCACAACATTCATAGCCTCAAGCCTGTTCACGAGGACAGTGCATCAAGACTGCTTTGATGGACTGGTGTTAATGCGCAGTGTACCAAGAGCGAGAATGGAAATGCGCGCACATGCAGCATGGCGCTTTGTAACCTCACGGACCGTCTGGCGCTTGAGGTAAAGACGCCCGGGCTCGTGAATGATGCGAAGGAGCTCAGATAAAAAGCCGTTAGCAGTTAGGCGTGGTTTGTGTGCCTTTCCTTACCGTCCCTTTCATTGTATTTCTTTTGGAAAAGAAATCTTTCATAGACAAAAATTTTTGAATTTTTAATTCTGATTTTTAATATTTCAAATTTAAAATTAACTTCAAATTTAAGTATAGATTACAATTAAAATAAAATTAAAATGCATTCAGTGAAATTTCAATTCATATATTAAATTCTAAATATTATTTTAGGTTCATTTGAAACCTAAAAGTTTAATGAGAATATTTAAAGCTGTAAAAGTGTCAATTCTAATTTAAATTACAATTTTAACTTATATATTTCACAATTGAAATTTTTAAAAATTAATACATAAATTTATATGAACGTTAAATTTAAATCTACATTTGAAGAAGATTAAATTTTTGGTAAATGTAAAAATTACATTTGCAAAAGCAAATGGCCAAAGTGCACTCTCTCATATGGATTTGACTTTACTAACAGAGTCCAAGGAGGCTCCCAATAACGGCTCTCGCTGCAAAAAGACAACAAAATCATTGCGCGACTATACACAGCTGAAAAGAGCGAGATCTGGAGGGACATGCTGTATGCTAATTCAAGAGGCAGAAATATAATTCAGCAGAGTAGTAATTTGGGCCTGTTGGTAGTTCATGATGAGGAAGTTAGAGTGCAAAAAAACAAAGACCAAGTGGAGACGTGGACGGGACAAGCGCTAACTTTCAACAACTGCTTTATTGAAGTGCGGGAAGGGAACCTAGCGGGGCCGCTGTTGTTAAACCCTGAGGCGAGTGTGCAGAAAGTGGTGAAGGCATACATGGTTAAAAATAGTTAAGATTACACACATTATGATAACAAAAATCGATGTTCTTTTGGAGTCATGTGCACTGAGGGCGTGCTGATGCATAGATCGTTCTGAGCGATCTTAGCGGCTTCAAACAGCTCACGTTCGAGCCTACCTTGATGCCTCCCGATTACCGAGGTGCTTTTCAGCAGCGGTAGACATTTGCAGTCCTTACAATGGGGTGGGAGGTTCGAGCCGTAGCCTTTATCTAGTGAATTGGCGTGCTCCCTCAATCTGTCGTTTAAACAGCGACCTGTCTGACCGATATAGACTTGACCACAGCTCAGAGGGATATGATAAATAACGCCTTCTTTTCAGGTAACAAATCTTTCTTCGTGCTTCTTATTGCACCCAGGTTTCTTCTGACGCTCACCAGTCACCGTGGGACATAACTTGGATAGCTTGCATGGCGCCTTGAAGATAACATTAACCTGGAATTTAGCCGCAAGTCTCTTCAGATTATGCGACACGCGGTGCACGTAAGGCGCACGGTGCACGTAAGGCGCGTAAGGTGCACGTTGCTACCTTCACTCGGACATTGGAAAAGAATCTGCAAAACACTAAAATCTCAATGTTGGCGCCAAGTGCGGTTCTTGCTGGAGTGGCTTCGGATGGCTTGCTTCAAGTGGTGCGGCCTTGGCTTTTGTGGGCAACAGCGCTTCAGAGAGTACAGGAAAACGGCTGAAGATGCAACGGAATTCCTTTGGAAGACAGTTATCCGCAATTTGCCTAAGCCAAACAAGAAGAAGGCTGGCATCGTTCCAGTGAACACCTTGGGCGACGTTTCACTCCCAAACAAAGTTCAACACGTTCTGGAAAGAGGTCCTAAGTTTAGCTTTGAAGACCCAGGTGACAAGGTGACTCTTTTAGCAACTGTTGATAACATAGCTAGCAAAGCACCAGTAGAGGAGAAGGCACGCTGCATTTCAGACGGCGTTGACGCATTGCAAAGAACATACACCAGGAAGAAAGGTGGTCGTCCTATCCTACGTGACATTACTAGCCATTTCCAGGACTCCGGCTTGTCACTCCTCTTATCTGACGAGGGCGGCTTTACTGTCATGCCGCAGGGCTTATACGAGGAAAAGGCCACGCAAGCTGTAAGCAAGAATTTCAAACTGAGAAAAAACCAGTCACACAAGACGACGGACAAGAAGAGTGTACACACCAGGTGTGTACACTCTTCTTGTCCGTCGTCTTGTGTGACTGGTTTTTTCTCAGTTTACAATGTACCAACTGGCCCGCATTTCAACCCTTCTGCAAGAATTTCAAGCCAGCAGGTATACGGCCAGGAAGAGCGAAATCAAAAGTACTCTCTCTGCTTGGGGAGCTCAACCTTGATTCACTTGCCAAACGTATTCGTGCCACCAAGGTGGATGTCCTGAAACTATTTTTCGCTGCCAAGACACACAAACCGCTTTGTCCTTTTAGGGCAATCGTGTCCGAAAGGGGCAGCTGGCAGGAACACGTCAGCAGGTTCCTCTTGCCGCACCTGAACAGGCTTAATGTGGACGATCCCTACAAGATTGCAAGTGCAGACCGTTTGGTTGAACAGCTCAAGGAAGGTCTTCCCGGAGCGAACTGCGCCTTTTCAGTGGATGTGGAGGACCTCTTCTACTCTGTACCTCGCGGGGAACTCTTGACAGCCGTCAGTGAAGTTATTGATAGGACTGGCACCGTGGCTTTCCAGAACTCCTGTGGCATTACAGCGGAAGCCTTTTTGGAACTGCTTGACTGTTACTTAAGTTGTACTTTGGTGAGGTACCCAGATGTGTGTTTTTTGCAGAAGGACGGCATATGCATTGGTTCTCGTATTGCACCTGTATTATGTGAAATTTATCTAGTTAAATTAGATTCCTTGATTCTAGACAATCTTAACGACCTACCTGTTGTAAAAGTTTGTAGATACGTTCATGACTTTCTTGTTCTTGTTCACGTGAAGCCGGGGGACACTTTACACCTCTTGGCTACCTCGATTTTAGATGTTTTTAACAGGTGCTCGACAAGCCTAAAAAATTTACCCTTGAACTACCTCAATCTGAGTCGTTACAGTTTCTAGACATTCGCTTGTTTTTTAATGACCCTGGACATGTGTGCTGGGCCTACACACCACGTTCTAAAAAGGCATTGCTTCCTTTTGACTCAGCTCATTCCAAGTTAGTCAAAAGAGGGATAGCTACATCATGTCTTCGTGCAGCGCTCTTGAAGTCTTGCCACCATAAAACAAAAGAAAGTTTCCACACCCAAGTGGAGCGTTTAGGTAGTTCTGGCTACCCCGCCGAAATGATCGTAGCTGTGGCGGAAACGCTGATACAGAAGATGCAAACACCCTTGCACAGGCGCACGAAAGAACAAATGAGCAAAAGCTTCGCTGTCATGCCTTACGTGCACCGCGTGTCGCATAATCTGAAGAGAATTGCGGCTAAATTCCAGGTTAATGTTATCTTCAAGGCGCCATGCAAGCTATCCAAGGTATGTCCCATGGTGACTGGTGAGCGTCAAAAGAAACCTGGGTGCAATAAGAAGCCCGAAGAAAGATTTGTTACATGTAAAGAAGGCGTTATTTATCATATCCCTCTGAGCTGTGGTCAAGTCTGTATCGGTCAGACAGGTCGCTGTTTAAACGACAGATTGAGGGAGCACGCCAATTCACTAGATAAAGGCTACAGCTCGAACCTCCCACCCCATTGTAAGGACTGCAAATGTCTACCGCTGCTGAAAAGCACCTCGGTAATCGGGAGGCATCAAGGTAGGCTCGAACGTGAGCTGTTTGAAGCCGCTAAGATCGCTCAGAACGATCTATGCATCAGCACGCCCTCAGTGCACATGACTCCAAAAGAACTTCGATTTTTGTTATCATAATGTGTATAATCTTAACTATTTTGAACCATGTATGCCTTCACCACTTTCTGTACACGCGCCTCAGGGTTTAACAACAGCAAGTTTCGGAGACAAGAGGTTTAGCGCATGCGCGGCGGCCCCGCTAGGTTCCCTTCCCGCACTTCAGTAAAGCAGTTGTTGAAAGTTAGCGCTTGTCCCGTCCACGTCTCCACTTGGTCTTTCTTTTTTTGCGCTCTAACTTCCTCATCAAGAGGCAAATCAGGTTACACAGAAGTATGAAAAGAGGGATTATATTTTAGCAAGGTGCGTTTCTGGGCGAGTCGGTTGAGGTACATCGTGAGAAATAACAGCGCTTGCAGACAAAAGACGAGAGCAAGGAGGACACACAACTGCGCTGCCTGCAAGCGCTGTTGTTTCTCAATATATTTGTGCGGCATGCAGGAGCAGTGTAGACAATGCAAGTTCTGGTAAAGTAATACATCCAGTGGGTTTTAGGGATCGGCCTACTTCTCCTCCTCTCTCACTGCTGCCTACTGCATACTGTCAGCTTGCGACCCGCGTTTGAAAGAAGGATGCCGCGCTGAGAAAGTGCCTGCGGTATTTTCTCACGCTTCGCTGGTTGGGGATGAGCTTCGCGGCGAAGGACGGAACCGAGGGCGCCCGTTCGGGGAAATAAAGGGACGGAGCCGCAGGGATTACCCGTTTCCATCAAGAGCCGGCGACTCCGTAGACAGCTCGTCGCCGCAGTTGAGGCCCGCGGCGTCGCAAGAACCACATGTGTTTTCGGTGACTCGGAGCCGCTTGTAAACCTGTTGCTGCACTGCAGGAATTTCCAGCGGACTTGCAACTTCTCTCCCGTTCCCACGGTTTGACTCTGCAACGAGTGACTCCGCATGCTACAGTGCTGTGCAAACTTCATTGGTGCCCATCTTGGGGAAATGTGCCTCGTGTTGGATTGGCCTCCGCCTGATGTAGGGACGGAACCTTGAGGGATTTAAGGACGGTGCTGAGTGCGAAAGGACGCTCTGGGCCCTGTCGAAAAGGCTTATCCAGTCGCTCACCGTCATTCACTCAAATTTTAATTCTTTGCTCTTCTAATCTTCAGTATGTAAATAAGTTTCTTAAAAGTGCCATTAAACCCGTTTGTTTTTCGTTTCCCAAACTTCAAAGCTTCAGTCTTTCCTCAGCCCGAAGACTCAACACACGCTACCAAACGGAGCCCGGGTTCGAGTTAGCCTGTGTGCCCCGACAACTAGTGGCAGCGGCGGGATGCTGCTACCCGGCCCATAACAATATGCTCAGTCCATGCAGTCGCCAATACTCCATCATCAGCGAAATACTTCCTTGGTCGCCCTCTTTGTTTGCTGGGATTTTCCACTATGCTAGATACATAAAGCATTGATTCTGGCTCCATCCCAACCTGATACTTGGAACTGTCATGACACCTTTGCACAAAACTAAGCGCAGCTGTTAAATACCGCAGAGCCCGCCACTGCGCTCGGCCATGACATCACACACCCCGGCCACCAACCAGCGTATACCAGTTGCGAACTCAGCCCTGCCACATGGTCTCATGTTGTCACACCGCGTACACCAGTCAGTGCTCGGCCATGAGCCATCACTAGACAGTTTTAGTTTCACGTACGTAGAAGCTTCACGTACGTAGAGCGCTTACGGGTCACCAGTGCACATGCGCAGAACGTGAAGTGTCGGCGTGGGTCTCCCGGACGTACGTGAGACTCGGATCTTTGCGTTGCGGTCATCACGTTGCTTGCATACGTGGCGTTGGCAAGATGGCGGCGCCCTGCCCGCCCGCTTGACAACGATAACAGCTTCGTCGATAATCCCTCTACGTGGTATCCTGCTGTAAACTTCTGTATTTGCCTTCAGTTGGCCCATTCTTGCTCTCACATGAAGTTTTAGGTGAGAACTAGCTTTTGTTTTCTAGATAGAAACCCGATCCAGCAGCTCCTAAGCCTGACGGAGAAGCGTTTGTTGTCGTCATAGCAACGAGTGTGCCGAGGGTCTCGCGAAACCACGCGAAGCTCAAAACCTTGCGGTATATTGCGAGACTCACGGCACTGTCAGCGGGAAAAGCAAAACGGTGCACGTTTTGGCTTCATACGCACATGTCGTCAGCATGAGTGGGACACCAGCGCGCCCTCGCGTCTAGAAAAGCGATGATTTATATATGCGGCGGGACGTGAGGGAATGCAATCCCTTTGGAGATAACATGCAAGATACAGTGCGATGGACTGAAATCGCTCAAAGTTTGTCAGAAGAAAGGTGGAAAGTATTTACGGCCCGCACTGTGGCTTGGCCTGACACGGCTCCAGGCCGCTCGACTAAACAAAATCAGTTTTGTTTATCTGCACTAGATGGCGCGGCACAACATACTAGCGCACTTTTTAGGTTCTATGGCAGATCTACACAGTTTGCGTCCCGTATGTGCAGCTAAAACTGTACGAAGCGACACGAGCGTATGCTAGGTAGACTGCTCACGTTTACGTACGTGAAGGTTCTACGTACGTAAAACTAAAACTGTCTACTGTCTCGACAAATCAGCTGATTTTATGACTAATCCCAAATTGTTTGTCCATGATGAGGCTTGTAATGCTACTTAATTAAAATTAACACATCAGCCGTAGAAAGGAGCAAGAGAAAACTAGAGCACTGGTGGAGTAAAATAAAAATAGAAAAATTGCACGAACAGGCGGAGAAACCATATTATAGATTGGACGATAGCAAAACAGCTTAGAACAAAGGGGAAATAGGCAGGGAAGAAATAAAAAGATGATTCCAACTAAAAAAGACAAAGAAATCAAACAACTGCTTCAATTCAGGCAACGTAGCCCTTTCCATTGCCTCGACTGAAAGGGGATATTAATAATACATACTATCATGGCTCGGGTAGCGTGGCCAGTTGTTGCGTCTCCATGGGGGCTCGTCCGGGATGACGAAACGGTCTGAAGCTTCGAAGGTTGGGGATACGAAAACAAGCAGGTTTAATGGCACTTTGAGAAGACACTTCATTGCATATTTTACAAAAGAAGAGCAAGGAATCAAAAGTTAAGAGTTCATGACGTCGAGCGACTGGATGAGCCTTTTACCCAGGGCCCAGAGCCACTGAATGAGCCTATTACCCAAGGCCCAGAGCGTTCGTGCTCACTTTGGGCGCAGGTTAAATAGCCCAAGGCTCCGCCATTTCACCAGGCGGCAATTCATCGCGACACAAAGGTCGGCACTACGCAACACAGCAAACGAAGACACCTGTTGTAGAGTCCACCCGTGGGAACTGGCGAGGAGGAGACGTAAGTCTGCAGCTCTTTCGCATTGCGGTGCAACAATACTGTTACCAGCTCGTGTCCATCGAACACAGGTGTGGCATGATGGCGCCGCGGCCGCAGCTGCACTGGCTTCCTCTGATCCGTTCCGGGTCTTCTCAAACGAGGAGCATCCTTTCTTCCCCTGTCGTATCGTCGGTCGCTTCTAGAAGGGAAGGTCGTTGGCACCGAGCCGAGCGTGGGAAGAGCTCCATCGACCACTTCCCAGCTAGTCATTCTTTTTGGTGGGGTCATCTTGGGGGTCAAACGACCTTTCGAAATTTCCGCTGTTGAATCCACCACCGTTATCATCGCGGGTCTCAAGTTGGGTCGTAACAGCTTCCTCCCCCGCCAGACGAGTCTCCGCGGGCAGCAGTCACCGCTGCTTCACGAAGAGACGAGTTGGGCTAATTGGTCGCAGAAGTATGCCAGAAGCCCTCTGCCGTTCGCAACGTTGTCTTCTATTACGTCGGCCAAATTCTTTGAGGCGTCTCTGAAACTTCAACCACATGTCCGAGCAAGCACTCAACTTCCCTCCGAGCAAACCAGTTCAAAAGAGGGTGCTATAATCTGGTTAGTATAGCTGTTGAGAATGGCTCACACTGACACTTCTCAGGACCCACGCAAGCTGAGAAAACCGAACCTGCTACTATAAACTTTCACTCAAAAACACACGAAAAAACTTAGTAGCAATTCGGTTCTTGAAGAGCATCCCGGACCGCTTAGAAAAAACAGCTAAGTAGGTCCGTGTCCCTTCTTGCACGTGCTTTAAAAAAGGTAAACATCTCCAAAAGCTGCACAACTCAGCGAAAATCACGAACTTTACAAAAACCACTCGGCACTACCACTAAAACTTGGAACTTCGTTTGCCTTCACTCCTGTTTCCCTTTTCCTTTCAAATGAGTTCCTGTTTCCCTTTTACTTTCAGTTGAGTCAATGCAACAACAAAAAGCAAACACTGATTCTCCGAACTGACATTCTTCAGCCGCGCCCTGCGCGGTCGTGGTCGGACGGCCGGTCAACAAGCCGATACCTCGAAAAAACTGCGGGGTTGATTGGTTCCGCCTCCGCGCGACCTACTGCGGAAAGGGCGCCTCCTCCATTTTTTTGTCCCTGCTTGTCGCGTCCCCCTCCGACTCACGCGCTCTCTGCAGCGCCTCTTTGTGTGGCGGTCGCGCGCTGTTCTCCCTAGCACGTCGCATGCGTCACCTGTCGAAGGGCAATGCCGTCTGTGTACCCTCAATGGAGAAGAGCGCTTTCGCCCCGCAAGGGCAGTCAACTTCGCTTTCATCGGGCCCATCCGCCTTCGGGAAAATGTCACTGTTGGTTTTCCCTTTCCGTCAACAGTTCTCGCGGTGCCGTCCCGAGTTAATCTGCTGGCCCTCGCGTTAGCATCCACACCTTCCCTAGCATTTCTTAAATGCTTGTCACGTTCATGGTTTTTCTTGCGCAGTGACGCCACTTGCGCTTTACTCTCAGTGCTAGGCGACGGCTCACCTGAAGAACCGTTAGCTTCTGTTTTTTCCGAACACGATACCTCATTTTCCTGCGGACTGTCACTAGCCGCTCTGATTTGGCTTTCGCTGAGCTGCTGTTTCTTTCGATGCAGCGCTGAGCCGCATTCTGCACTTGCTATCGAACTGTCAGGGGGTGCTATGCGTCGGCCACTGCCTGTCGGAAACACAAAACAACCTGTCTGCATTCCACTTTCTGCAGAGCTTGATACTTCGCTGTCCTGAAGTCGGCAGTTTGGAGCAGCGTTATTAATGTTCTCGGTCACCGCAACAATCCGAGTAGCATCGCCCCTTTAAGCTAGCTCTGCGCTCTGACTTGGCGCTTCAACGTTTTTATCCCGTAACTCTCAGTGACACTCTTTTTCGGAAAGCTGTCTTTCTGTGCGGTGGCATTCCAACTCACTACACTCTTTCTGGCGCGGAACCTGTGCCTCAATTGCCATAGCGGCATCTCTCCCAGGGCTAGAACCGGCCTTCTCACTACCTTCCTTAATGCCTGCACCTTCCACCAAACTATCCACTGTGTCTTTATTACTGTTGGCTGTGCTGCAGCCCTCTTTCTCCACCTCTAAATCCACAGATACTTCCCCTGCAGCTGCCGAGCTGGCATTTCTTTCTGGACTTAAACCTGCCCTGTCGTCACTCTCCTGAGTAATTTCCGTGCCCCTAGCTGACCAAGCGGGGTCCCTAGGCTGGTCGCTGACACTCATATGGGCGCACAGCCCGCTGCCAACACTTCGACATTTGTACTCGGCCTCTACACGGATGGCGAAATACCTGTAAAGAGCGTTTTTCGCTGTCTCATAGTTGCCGAACTCCTCGTCGGAAAGGCGCCCTAATACTTCGCTAACCTCACATGGGAGGATGGCCACCAACATCGTAGACCAATAACCCTGGTCTAGCTCTTCCACTGCGCAAATCTGCTCTAAATTTGCGATGCAACCTTTGAAGCTTCCTCCTCTTCGAAAGACTCTCAAACGAGCTCTCGCTGTTTCCCATTTCAGCAACTGAACTTTGCGCCTACGCTCGTGCAGCTCTTGTTCGCGTAGTTCATCTAGCTCAGCCCGTCTCTCACTACACTTCGCCTCGCGAAGTTTTCGCCTTTCTTCTTTCTCCACGCGGAGGCTTTGCTGCAGAATCGTTTCACCCATCTCATCTGCCTCTTTGTTGAGAAGAGGTACCACTTGCTGGGGACAACCGCCCGACCTCTTGCTCAACTCCACTTCTAATTTACTGAGCTCAGCCTTTAGCTTCAGTAATTTTGCTTCACTCTCACGTTCACGCTCAAGCCTTTTTTCCTCTCTTTCCCGCTCTTTCTGCTGTCTGAGCTGCTCTTCCTTTTTTTGTTCGATGAGGCTTCACTGAGCTCCTCATCATCTGCCCCCAAATCAGTAATAGCCTGAATGATCACGGGTTCTCGTGCCAAACCCCTTGGATCAGTCCCCAATTCCTCACATAACAGCAACCAGTCCGACTTCTGCAGCTTCTGTAGGTCCATGATAGTTCTCAGTCTGGGCTATTTCCAAAACAACTATGCAAAAATACGAAACCTCTAGGATTTAAGCACAGGTTCTAAATTTTAACCCTCTTTTAGAACCTGGTCCACATCAGAGGAAAAGCCAAGCACTCACCCACACATGTAATCATGTCCTGAGACAGCTGCCCTCTCGCTGGCCGACCGTTGTTGCCGCTTGTAGCTTCAGATCCCCATCGCTGATCCACAGTTGTTGGGACGTCCAGGCTTCGAATCCCACCGCTGGCAACCAGTTATCACGGGTCCTGGTGCAGCATCCCAGGGGGCTCGTCCGCATGCGGGAATGTCTGAAGCTTCGAAGGTTGGCGATACGAAAACAAGCAGGTTTAATGGCACTTTGAAAAGACACTTAATTACATATTTTACAAAAGAAGAGCAAGGAATCATAAGTTAAGAGTTCATGACGTCGAGCGACTGGATGAGCCTTTTACCCAGGGTCCAGAGCCACTGGATGAGCCTATTACCCAAGGCCCAGAGCGTTCGTGCTCACTTTGGGCTCAGGTTAAACAGCCCAAGGCTCCGCCCTTTCACCAGGCGGCAATTCAGCGCGACACAAAGATCGGCACTACACAACACAGCAAACGAAGACACCTGTTCTAGAGTCCACCCGTGGGAACTGGCGAGGAGGAGACGTAAGTCTGCAGCTCTTTCGCACTGCGGTGCAACAATACTGTTAGCAGCTCGTGTCCATCGAACACAGGTGTTGCATGATGGCGCCGCGGCCGCAGCTGCGCTGGCTTCCTCTGATTCGTTCCGGGTCCTCTCAGACAAGGAGCATCCTGTCTTCCCCTGTCGTACCGTCGGTCGCTTCTAGAACGGAAGGTCGTTGGCACCGAGCCGAGCGTGGGAACATCTCCATCGACCACTTCCCAGCTAGTCATTCTTTTTGGTGGGGTCATCTTGGGGGTCAAACGACCTTTCGAAATTGCCGCTGTTGAATCCACCACCGTTATCATCGCGGGTCTCAAGTTGGGTCGTAACAATACATACACACACACACACGCACATACATACATACATACATACATACATACATACATACATACATACATACATACATACATACATACATACATACATACATACATACATACATACATACATACATACATACATACATACATACATACATACATACATACATACATACATACACTACCCAACCCTTACACTACCTTACCCCACCCCAGCCATGTGCTCTCAAAGAAAAAACAGTTGTCTCCGCAACGCTACCACTGAAAGGGTTTTGCATTTACACTTGGTGCGGGATCTGAGATAATCAGATTTTTCTTTCTGAGGCCGTGTCTGGGGCACTCGGGTTGCACCGCTCTTGAGGGGTATATTTTGAATTTCACGCGCTTTCTTTGGGGCCTGATTGCGCTTCCTTTAGAAACTCGCAAAGCTGCAATTCTACAAGTTGCTCCGAACGATTACCGGCCTCCCGTGTCAAACAACTGTTCAACCTTCAGTATATGGCAAAATGTTCTGATGGGAGTAGCACATGCCCTCATCCGTATTACTAACTGCCGCCATTTCATCATATTGCGAACAGCGCTGCAAGTGTGTTGTGTATTCCTCAGAACTTTTGTTCGACTAAAGGGCTTGGTATTTTATGAGAACCTGTCTTAAGCTTAACAGAGGTCCTGAAACGCGACTAAAAAATGCTGCGGTATGCCTGGGATGTTCAAAGACGTTGCTTCATGAGTACCTTGCAGCGAAACTTTTTTTCAATCAGTCTTGTAGAAATGTAGTTATCCGCACTCAAGATTGGAATTTCAACGCCTTCGCACCTCCCCCTCTCCCCCCTTTGTCCTAAGTTGCCTCTAGCAACAGAAGATGAAAACGCACATTTCCTAAATCATATCCACCACGGAGAGATCTACCACTTTTTCAATGTAGCAAAAACTCTGCTTTCCTCATGTCATGAATTTTGTGGCACATATAGGTATTTCATAATCGCAGCACACTAAAAAAAAGATGCCTATATTGCCTAATTTCTCAGAGGCGTGATCACGTGTGGAAGCTCATTATTTGCCTGCAAAATTGGATCATGGAACTGACTTCCCGGTCTATACCACTTTTCACAAGTACTTTCTCCCGGCGCTAAAAATGTATGAGCGCTCAGTTCTTTTTCCTCTGTTTTAGATTGTGCATTTTTTGTGTCTACTGAAGAGCAAATATATATAGAATGAATAATTTTCTTCCTCGTGGTGTAAATCGACTGCTTTTATGCCTGCATTCCATGCACTTTTGTTTGCCAGATAGTTCGATTGTCTGGATTTTGCTGCACTGATGCTTTATTTCAGGTGGATATACGTTTTGCTTCAAGTGTTGTCAAAGATACATAACGCATAATGCCCCTTTCGATCAACGTAGGTTGTGGGGATTGGGCTTCTTGAGCGATCGGAGCGCGCCCGCTGCTGCCGTTTCGTCCGTTTTAGAGATACCGGGTGTCCTCCATGGCGGAATGCAGGCGGTCGCGCTGCTCGTCCTATCTTGCAAGGCAAGCTCTTCCGAGAACCACATTAAATCACCCTCCCTGCCGTTCTTCCAGCTTCGACCTCGCGTCCCATTGGGTCACTCCGAGTGACAGTTGGGGGCTGTTGTTTCCGCGAGAGGCCCCGAACGGGAAATGAGATCGCCACCGACTCGGGCAGCAGATAGGCGCGTAGGGTTGGAGCACGGGTGGACCAACAACGAAGGCGTTTTAACGCCCGCGCCCTAGTATGCATGCTTGAGTCCAGGCCCGAACCTCCGGAGTCCTGTCGCCCGCATGTGCGGCGCCGACGCGCTCTGGATTCGAGAGGGCCTGGTCTGGCTGGTTCTCCGTCATCGCCAGCCACTGCCGGGTGAAGACGAGCGATGAGCCATCGACGCGTGCTCCACGTATATTCCCCATCCTTCCTCGTGTTGCTTTCCGTTTAACCCTTTTGTTGGCTGCGCAGCATGCGATCGCCCTTAGCTGGGCCGTCACGCGCGTGTAGTCTTTGCTTGGAGCGCGCGGCTCCGCGGGCCCATTTGCGGGTGCTGCAGCGGGGCTACGGGTTGCACCGAGGTCTGGGGATTAGTTCAGTGTTATGTAATGCAACTTACTGTGTAATAAACACTCGTGCTTTCAAATAACTGCGCCTGCCTTCCTTCGGATCAAGAGCGCAGGCGCGCGGCGAACGCTGGCTATGTGCTCAGCTAGCTCTGGACCAAAACCGCGTTATGTGGGCGAAGTGCCACTTTACACACCCTCATTGGGTACTGGCAAAATCCACAAAAAGAAACTCACAGGACAGTTACCACTATGTACTCTCCCACCTCCTTCCATGGTAACCCCATCCGGATGGTCCTGGCACTCTGCTCTCGCCATACTCTCCTTCCATGGTGGTTTCCGTGGCAAGCACACTCTCCTCCAACAGTGACCAAGTGGTTCCACGACAACCACCGTTTGGATGGTTCCAGTGCTACCCACCCTCCTATGCACTCCTTCCACCTTACTTATCCCCTCTCGCCATACCCCCCTTCTTTCCGCAGTAACCACCCTCCAGTTGAGCACTCTTCCACAGTAATCATTTCGTACGGTTCCTGCCGTAGTCCCTTTCCAGTTTCTCATTCCACTCTCGTTATACTCTCCTTCCACTCTAACCCTGCTCCTCCGTGGCAGCCACCCACTGGTTACGCCAACTACTACTAATACTACTACGCCAACGCGAAGCCCGGGAATGGGCGCTTAACAGCTGTTGCTAGAAAAGCGAGGCAGCCCCTAAAGAAAGAACGTTGTTATTCATTCCTTGAGGGAATGCCAATGGAAAGCCATTTCATGCCCCCTTTCGTTTTCGCCTCTGAATGCTGCGCTCTTCCCGCGTGCTTACTACGTGTCAAGTTTTCGCTAGCCTTTAAGGCAATTAAAACAGTTCCTACTGCAACCAAGGAACATGTGTGTGGCTCAACTGGTGCTGCTAAGTGGTCGTAACTAATGAAAACAACCATTTCCAAATACATAATTGGAACTGGAGCTCATTCAATTGAGAGTGGTTTCCAAAAAAAAAAGAAACTGAAAATTTGCTTCAAATGGGCCGCACATTAGCTACTGCCAATTGTTTACAAACACATGAGCGTCCAAACAGCATTCTTTACCTGAACTGCTGGGTGCTGAACATGCTTCAGGTTGGTCATCCAAAAGCGCTGCTGCTTCCTGGCCAGCAGGGCGGCCCTGATGACATTGCTGAAGACTTCGGCAACACCAAAGTTGGTGAGAACACTAGTCTCGTAGTATGCTGCCCCAATCTCTTTGGCCAAGAGGCGTCCCTGCTCAGGCCGCAACAAGTCGCTCTCCCTGAGGGGCCTGTCACAGGAGGAATGAAGAGCCTCAGGCATGCAGGACATGGAGTGTGCACACGCCACCCAATAATGGTTAAATGATAAAAAATCCAAACAGAAAATGTGGGCTTTTTTCTTTCCCACAGACTTCGAGACCACTGCTCAATTTTAAAACCCAAAGCACTATTTTATACTTCACGCCCCATCTCAAGACTGCACAGGGGCCACTCAAATCAAGATGGAACTGAAATATGCATGTAGAGGTGCGGCCAAAATATTACAGAGCACGCTTCGGCGTTCGAAATTTTCTGGCACATTCTGTACAGAAGATACAGTGGCTTCTTGGATTCATACGAGTCAGAAAAAAAAAAGCGTTGAAAATTTCAATTGGAACCAATTGGATATTTCAAATGCTTCCAATTCTGTTTTTATTCCGCTAGGTAGACCTGACCAACTGAGCCCAATGGACGAAATCATTGGACTGTAACGACGAAAAAGTGCCCGCGCGGCAGCGGGACTGCTCTCGGCGAGCGCGTGCTTCGGGTTGGTGCTGCTCGAACCGCTGACAGTCAGTGAACGCCCTTCCGTGCTGTGTGCCGTGGTGGGCTTTGTGCCCGAAAAACCCATTGCAAGTGGTGAAGGTGGACTCTGATCCCGTCCTGGAGCTGAGAAGCGGCACTGTTACATCACAAATGCCGAGTGACACCGCTCCGCCGCCGCCAGCACCTGTTATCTGCGCCGGCATGCCTCGGCAGCGGGACCCAGCTGTCTTCAGCGGCACCGGCGACAATGATGTCGAGGACTGGCTGGCGTCCTACGAAAGGATAAGCACGCACAACCGCTGGGACGACATAATTAAGCTTAACGTCTTCTGGCTTGCAGACGTCTGGTTCCGCGCCATGAAGCGGACATCACCACCTGGTCGGCTTTCAAGACGAATCTCACCGAGGTATTTGGCCTTCCTGGTGTGCGCAAGCCCTGCGCTGAACAGCACTTGCGTGAGCGGGCGCAGCAGGCGGGTGATATGTTCAGCAGCTACGTAGTGTGGAGTTTTAAATTGGGGAGATAAATACGTTCTCCCTTCGTTTAAGAGCGGCTGAGACAATTCAGTACCGCCGGACCCCCACCCCGTGATCGCGTGCGCTACCGGGCGCACGCCGACCACGGCGGACCTTGCTCTGAGGGAACAAAGGGACGACACCCTGGCTGACACAAACAAGGCCTTCATTGCTACAACAACAATAACGCCAGCTAGCAACAAAATACGCTGAGGAATCGAGGATGTCCGACTCACCAGCACGGCTACGAGCGAACGTTCGCCCACGCTAGGGCAAAAGAGAAACTCCCGAGGCCGTACGGGACGGGCTGGCGGGAACATGTTCCGACCACGAGGCCTGGCGCCCGCTGGCGAAGAGCGGAGTGCCGTGCGACACGTTCGAACGCGGCCAAATCCCGAGCCCAAGAGGGCCGTCTCCCCCGCGAGCAGTAAACACGCCATCCGTGGCGCTCGTGGCGCTGCGACGCCGGCGCCCTCCCTTGTTTGCTAAAGTAAGTAACACGGCTACAGAGGGTAGTAGAACTTTTTGACGGGTTAGTTGGTACATTGTCTTGAAAGAATGTCGTACGCCAAAAAAGGACGAAACAGGAAGGAAAAACACATGCGCCTCTTTCCTGTTCTGTGTTTTTCCTTCCTGTTTCGTCCTTTTTTGGCGTACGACATTCTTTCACTACAGAGGGTGCATTGCGGGGAAGCGAACAGGGGACGATTAAAGCGCGTCCCCACAGTGGAAGACGTGGTGGACCTGTGCAAGCGCGTCAACTCTCAAATGTCTGAGGCCGATAAGATCAGGCCCATTATGAAAGGCTTCGACGAGGACGCCTTTCAAATGCTTCTTGCCAGGCAGCCAAACACCGTTGCCTCCGTCAGCAGCTTGTGCCAGAGCTACGAGGAAGGAGCGCCGCAAGCAACGCGTTCGCCGCCCCATACGATAGGCCGAGGTACTATCCGTTGATGCCGTGGTCGGAGGAGAGCAGGAGGTAAAACGGTTCATCCGTGAAGAAGCCGCACGTCAACTCGTGCATGGGGCTCTGTCAGCAGCAATTCCTCCGGCCTTTCAGCAGACCATCCAGGCACAGGTCGCGGACGACCTGCAGATGGCGGATGCGGTGCCACCCGTCCCTCAGCAGGCAGTGGCTGCTGCCGCGCTTACCTACGCCGCCGTCCTGTCCCGTCCTCATCCCTCGGGCAATTTCTGCGACGCCACTGCAGCTCCGCCGCCTTTGAAACCACGACCTGTTCGGTCGTATCGGGCTCCGGCATCACCATCGTTGCACCCCTTCCCTACGGTCGCCCATGGCGCATTCGCGACAACAGGACCATCTGTTTTGCCCGTGCTATTGCCGGACATGTCGCTCGCTACTGCCGCAATCAGCGCTATCCGCCTACTGGCGTCATGACATCAGCATACGGATCTTACATGCAGCGCTATCGCATGCAGCCTAGTCCGCCACCATCTTCATTCACAACTGACCGCCAGTCTGCAACGCCGCGCCGCTCCATCTCCCCGATGCGCCGCCGCGTCAGCCCCAAAAAAGCGAAAAACTAGTGAGCGCAGTTCCCGAGGCAAGAGCTGCGCCTTCGACAAACTTTATAAGGCCTCTCACGTCCCCCGCCAACGTCGTTGAAGTGGTCGTAGACGGTGTTGCGACGTGTGCCTTGGTGTCAATCACCAAGCAACTGTATCAGTTATGGACGCGAAATTTTGCCGCCGCATCAGGAAAGTTGTGACGCCATTTTCTGAATTTAACTCTTCACTGTTGACACTCAAAAAATTCAGCCACTCACCGCTTGCACTGCACGAGTTGTTATCCAAGACGTCATCTACACAATTCACTTCGTGGTACACTCCTCCTGCTCGCATGACGTCATTCTTGGGTGGGACTTTCTGTGGGAACACTTTGCTGTCGTCGACTGCGCCCGTGCTGAAGTCACTCTTTGTCCTACCCGACGACTCCACAGCCGAAACTCCTGAGTTCCGAACAAACTTCTTTCCCATGATGTCGAACTTCCTGCTTCCTCGTCCGTTGTGGTCTCCCTGTCGTGTGTGTCTCCAGCCGACCCACCCGACACATCTGTACTCTTTACTCCCTCGGAATGGTTCGTTCACCGCAGGAACCTACCGCTTCCCTTCGCTGTCCTCACGGTGACCTCCGGAACAACAACCATGCCCATCAGCAATCATCTACCCTCTCCTATGACTCTGCTTCGTGGTGAATGTATTGGATACGTAGCATCGGCTGAACTCCAAGTCGTCGACGACATCGAAGGCGCTCCTACGCTGTCACTCGATGCTCTCACCCCGGCTCCCGTCACACCGACCACCTTCTGATGTCATGTACAGTGCTATCGATCGAGACCTTCATTCGACATGCCTTTTGTGCGAATTTCGTTCGTCTTTTGATGCGTGCCAAACTCCACTCGGCCGAGTTCCCGCTGTCACACATACCATCGATACTGGCATACCATCACACATACCATCGACCGATAGTTTCATCGGTCTATGCTCATATTGTAGTGAATCGGAGCCGAGCTTCGCGTATGCCGTGAAACGGAATGGCGAGTTCTGCGCATGCGCAAAACAGAGTGACGTCACGCGAGGTGCAGGTGGCCACAGCCGTCGCCGCCACCGCGTCACTACTTATAAAGAAACTGCATCGAGGCTGGGAATCGAGCCACGGCCTTCGGCATTTGAAGCGGAGACGCTACCACTCCGCCACGAAGGCTCAAGGTTTGAGCATGAATGAAGGCGCATCTAGTGAATGCATGGGTTTCATAAATAAAATAAAAAATTGGCTGAGGCTTAGCTTGGTTAAGCCCGGTAATTGCGAAAGCAATTTCCCCTGGCTGCGCCTATGTTGGCTGGTGGTGTGTCTTGGTGGTGCTCTTAGTAAGAGTTATGTTATCAAAGTTAGTTAATGACGCTTAAGCTTCGCCTTTAGGAGTGGAACGCGACAGCGTGTTGTAGCGCTGCCAGGCAGTCCACGGAACGCCACCACCCGTTCGGTACGATGCGTTGCCCTTTGAACGCGACGCTTTTTGAGGAAAGGAAATTACGCAGTAATTCTCTGTCATCTCGGTGGACACCCGAACCGCACTGTACAGGAAGGGAGGAACGCCACCACCCGTTCAGCGCGATGCCTTTGAACGCAAGGCTATCGCCCTGGCTGCGCCTGGTTTGGCTGGTCACGTAGGGCGAGCGCCTCCCCCACGGCAGCGGCGCGTGGAGGATTCGCTGGGACGATCGCGACGAGCCGAGTTGGGGGGGGGGCCGCTTTTCCACAGCTGGTATGACGTCACACACAGGCCACGCTAAAGGCCAATGGTAGATTCTCCGGCACGACGGCCAAGAGCGGAAACCTCGAGCAGTATTGCTTTCGCAATAAAAAATGGACAAAATCAAAATAAAAAAAAATGAAAACAATAAAGAAAAGGAACAGAAATAAAAAAGAATTAAGAAATTAATAACAAAACCAATACAACAGGAAAGAAAGGAAAACAAAGATAAAAATAAAAAATGAAAAGCTTAAAAATAGAAAACAATAAATAACGAGAAAAACAAAACAAAAACGAAATAAAAATAAAAACGGAATAAAATAAACGAAACAAACATAAAAAATGCAATGAAAGAAATAAAATATCAAAAATAAAAAAAGAATAAAAGACAAACAGTGCGACAGGAAGCGCTTTCGCCTTAGAGCACTTTAGGGAGCCAAAGTGCCCCTTGAATTTTAACCACGCCCATTTCCGTCTCCCCCTCCGCCTCCGCACAGGCAATGTGTGGACGGCCGAACGCCTCCACCGTTATCGTGGTGCTCCCAGTGCATTGTGCGCGAACTGCGACAGCCATGACGCCAAACCAAGCGTAACTGAAGCTTTTCGCTTATATTTCAAATATTTTTCAAATATTTATTCCAACATTACACCATACAGATATAATGTCGAGGATGGCAGGCAAAAAGCCTCCTGGAGGCTTGACCGGTCCTGCATCCTGGTGTACACTTGGCAGAGCGGCGGTGGCAGTCAGCTCATCAGAACACAAGAAGTGAATAAAGAAAGCCCAAAACAAAACATAGAAACATTCAGAAATATGTATGAAGGAGAGACAGAGGTATTAAAGAAATCCAGGCTTAACCAGAGTTAAGCCACTGCCTGGTTTTTTTCGGCGTTTCATCCGGAATTTCGCCACCATCATTTTCCCTTTGACGGGACTTCAAGACCAAAATTCCTTGTCGTCATAGTGCTCCAAACTTGTCGTCATAGTGCTCCAAATGTGATGAGGTTTTCGCTGCACTACGCCGGCTCCTTACTTCACCACCGATACTTCGCCATTACGACCCAAACGCTCCAACCGAGATCCACACGGATGCTAGTGGCATCGGCATTGGTGCTGTGCTTGCACAACGGAAGCCTGGATTTCATGAATACGCTGTCACCTATGCCAGCTGCGCGCTGTCTAAAGCCGAGATCAATTACTCCGTGTCCGAAAAAGTGTTTGGCCATTTTGTGGGCAATAACCAAATTTCGACCATACCTCTATGGCCGCCCGTTTGACGTGGTCGCCGACCACCATGCTTTATGCTGGATGTCGTCCTTGAAGGATCCATCCGTCCGCACTGCGACTTCCGGAGTACGACATCGAGTCATGTACCGTTCCAGACACCGACACCCTCTCCGCTCATGGCTACTTGCCGAAGATGAGACCCTCTCTAGCAATGACCCCGTGCTCTCTTCATTACGCCCTCCAAACATGCTTCTGGAGCAGCGTAAAGACGCCTGGATAACCTCTCCTTTCCGGCCGCACTGCGCCAGCGCGCTCGCTTCGTCAAGCCCGCCACTTCACTCTGTCTTTATCGCCGGAATTACATGACAGATGGTCGAAGATGGCTACTTGTCATACCTCGCCACTTACGCGCTGAAGTCTGTGCATCTTTTCATGCCATACCCCAGAACGCTCATGCTGGTCTCTTAAAAACATACACGCGACTTCGGCACCAATACTACTGGCGCGGCATGTACACCTTTCTACGAAAGTACATTCACTCATGCCTTGACTGCCAACGCCGCAAGTCCCCACCGCAGCGCCTTTCCTGACCATTTAAGCCTTTACATTGCCCTGCCCGTCCGTTTTATCGTGTGGGCATCGACCTTTATGGGCCTCTGCCGCCTTCCACTTCTGGTCACTGCTGGATTGCCGTCGACCATCCGAGACGTCCGCTGTTTCGGCGGCTGCAGCCAGAGAAGAAGCTTTCCTCATTCTTCGCCACCTCGATCTTCGCCACGGTGCTCCCCTCGAGCTTCTCAGCGGCCGCGTGTTTTTATCAGATGTTGTCCAGGCGCTCCACCAAGAATGCCGCGTAGTTCAGAGAACAAGCATGGCGTACCGTCTGTAGAGGAACGCGTTGACCGAAAGGTTTAATCGGACGCACGGTGTCATGCCCGCGATGCATGTCACTCCCGACCACTCTAACTGGGACCTAGTACCCCAATTTGTCACATACGCCTATAACACCGCCGTACAGTCTACTACTGGACTTTCGTCATTCTTCCTTCTTTACCGACGCGAACCTACCTGCCTGCTTGACACCATTCTCCCCTACCATCCTGATGCCTCTGACTGCTCGCCTGCTTCTGAAATCGCCCAGTATGATGCCAAAGAATGCTGCTAGCTCGCACCATCCCTAACGTCGACAGAACGAACGCCGTGGTTCTGATAAACCCTTTACCCGCCTACCTGCCGGCTTCCTTGTTTGGCTCTGGGTCCCTTCTGGCCCTCCTGGCCGGTGGTCCAAGTTCCTCGCAAAATATCACGGCCCTTACCGTGTTGTGTGCCATAGTTGCCCATTGAACTACGTTGTGGAACCGTTGACACCCTCCTCTGACCACCGCCGTCGTGGCCGTGAAACCGTTCATGTTAGCCGCCTGAAGCTTTACCATGAACCCGCTATGTGCACGACGCCTTGAGTCGCCAGGATGGCTCCTCTTTCGCCGGGAGCCATTGTAACGACTAACGACGAAGAACTGCCCACGCGGCAACGGGACTGCTCTCAGCGAGCGCGTGCTTCGGGTTGGTGCTGCTGGAACCGCTGACTGTCAATGAACGCCGTTCTGTACTGTGTGCGTTGTGCCGGAAAAACCCATTGCAGGACCATTCCATCCCAGGCAGTTGCATCCTGGAAATATTCACAAAATGTACCTCACAGTTACCGTGTGTACTCATGTAAGGGCCGTAGTTTTTTGCCGCGATTTTGACGGGGTGCGGCCCTTACACGGGACCGGCATTTTTCCGTAAAGTTTTTCCGACTACAGAGAAGCCCTAATTATTCGTGCCTTTTTTATGATGGGAAATGCAGTTTTGTGATGGATTAACGCAGTCAGGGCGAATCCTTCAAGTACATAATACAGTGAAAGTATGGATGATAGGACGTGCACCCCACAAGAATTAACCGAAAAGAAGTAAAACAGGTTGCTAGAGCGGCAAATGTCACCTGATTCTAAGTTAAGATCAAGATCCTCTCACGGTCTGGCGTTCAAATGACGAACGGCTCAGAGCGGCGCGCCACAACCCGCGTACGTCAGTGTGGTTCATCTGCGCGAGCCTCACTGACTAAGGCCTTACGGAAATCAACTATATATTCATTTTAATTTGACGTTACTGTGTGATAGCAAACAGGCGACAAGATTACACCTTTTATAGGGCTAGATTCAAAGCGCTTTCGCTGCGGCTTCGATGCTAAGCACGCTGACATCGGGCACAAGGCGTACTACTATGCCACGCGAGCCTGGCGGGCAGCCGCAAAGAAACGCGTAGTTGGATACATCTGCACTGAAGCTCCGCCCACATTCATGATATCAACGTGCCTCCAAACAAGAGGCCAATCGCAAGTAAAACAAGCTCCAGAATTTTGATACCCGGCTTGTTTAATAAGGTCAAACATTTAACAGTTTCCTCTTGTCATTGGCCAGCAGAATAATACAAGGCACTGCGGACCGTGGCCTATGTTACTGAGTGCCGCTTTTTTTTTTTAAGTTGCATTCCACTATACCATGGGTGCTCCCCCTTTATAGTTCTTTTTTTTTGCGCAGCATGTTCTGTCCTTCCTGGTGCGAGCGGACAAGACGAGCTAGCGGCGCTGTGGCACCGCTTGTTCGTGGTTACAGGAAGAGTCCGGCGCGATCTGCCGGGCTATTTGGTTACGATCCATATCTATCAGCATCTTTTTTCTGATTGCATTAGCGCTGCTGACACACAGGCGCGGGACGACTCGTGCGCGGTCATACCGTGTCGCCGGCAGTTATCGTCTATCGGCTCCCAGTGTAGCATACGACGTGGGCAAAATTATGCACACAGCATCAATTATTTTTGCTGACTTTTTTTGCGAATTACTGGCAGTCAAATGTTGCGGATACAGCCCTTACACAAGTATATATGGTAAGTAGTGCAAATACTAAGTGCGCCCCCTCTCAACACCGGTGGTCGTCTCTCTATGGTGCAGGCAGCCTGAAAAGCCTCAGGCCCGACTTCCACTCTCACAACCACCGTGAGCAGCGAGGAGACATCAGCTCTGTGGGCTGGTCCTACCTCGCTCACTGCACGAAGCGGCTTCTGAGCAGTCAGCGCCCGCCATATCGGACGGTGGCGGAGCGCTCAGTGCCGAGCAACAATACCAGCGAGCTCGTAGCGGCACCCGCGGACCCAGGCCACCCGGCTCCCGAATCCGCGACTCCCATGCTGAGTAGAAATAGAGACAGAAGAGAAATATATATACAGAAAACTTGGACCACCCACGCGGCTTCCGTCCTACTCACTCGCTTCGGGCTCGGCAACTCCGCAACCGCTAGGCCTCGCGCTCCCACGATGCGGACCAAGTGGCTCTCGAAACTCCACGGAAAACGAAGGAAAAATGTGCTGAGCATGTCGAAAAGTTCCAACATGCTGCACCGCCATGCATCTTACACTCAAGAAAGTACCGCAGGTCCCAGCGATCAAAATTCACGCTAGGCCTAGCACTTGCCAAGTCCGGACAAAGAGCTTTCCTCGAAGTCATCCAATGTTCCGAGAGCAGGTCCCAAGTTGGGCTGCCGGGGCTGAATTGGAGAGAAAATACGTTCTCCCCGCTTAACCGCTGCTGACAGAGTTCACAACCGCCCACCCACACCGTGGTCGCTGACTGAGCCTACGGAATCAAAGGAATCGCACTCTGGCATTTATTGCTGCGAAAACAATGACGCCAGCTGGCAACAAAATACGAAACGGAATCGAGCTCGACCGACTCACCAGCACGGTTTCCCACGCTAGGGCAGGGGAGAATCTCCGAGGCCGGACGCGACGATCTTACCCAGGAGGCCTCGCCCCACTGGCCGCGTCGGAACGTCAGCGCGCGTCGACTTCCCGAGCCGAAGAGGGAGCGCGCTCACGCCTCGTGTCGCTGCGACGTCCTCCCTTTCCCTTGTTAGTTAAGGCAACCAAGGTGAGGGGGGACGTATCGCGGGGCAGGAAACCAAAGGGGATGGCTGACTCCCCACAAAAGTCGGTGGATCGCCCAAGTGTACTCTGTATTATGGCCGGGACAGCACATTTAGGCAGCCGTCAATTTAAAGTAACATACGTTAGTGCTTAGCTACAAGAGCTAATTTAATAAAACCACCTGCCCGAAGGCAAAAATGATGTTGAGAAAGGTTAAATTAATTTGACCAATGCATACACAGCATAAAAACACAATAAGTGTTTTTACGCTTGCAACAGAGTGCCACATCGCTGAATGAAATCGCAGCCGTCGCCTCTGGATATGCCTACTGCGAAATGCCCCAATAACTACTAGCTACATAAATCGGGCAACCGAAGTTTTAAAAATTCGGGATGGTTTGTTTTACGGGGTCTCCTGAAATTTCGGCCACCTGGGGTTCCTTAACGTGCACTGACCTCGCACAGTACCCGGGGCTCTAGAATTTCGCCTCCATTGAAATCCGACCGCCGCGGCCGGGATCGAACTCGCGTCTTTTGGGTCAGCAACCGAGTAGAGCCACTGCTGCGGGATAAAGAGAAGGAATGCCATAGCCGAGTGAAACCTAATGAGTGCTGTTGAGAATCGTGTTCCCAGAATTGAGAATTTTTCTTCGGACAAAGTTAATCAGTAAATATCAACAAGAAAACTTTTCAGCTATTGCTTTTAGGAATACAGCACTAGCACTAGGAAAACGGCACTAGCCAGAAAGACCAGCAAAGCTGCTCTTTATTTTATAATATAACAAGGCGAAAATCAAAGGTTGCCAAGATTGACAGCCAACAAGAAACACAGCAGGAAAAAAAATGGCGATAAAAATGAAAGACGTGATATTGAAAGCTAAAAGCAATAAAATAGGCATAAGTCCAACAAGCAATACGGAAAAAGCTAGAAATATAAAAAGAACAATGAAATAAAAGCAAATTGGAGAACTGATGAAGGGCACAAAAAGAACAAAATAAGGGAATTGTTAGAAAACACATGATAAAACTAGGCTGCACGACTAAAATCAGGAATCGCATGACATAAAGGTAAGTTCTTTTCCCGAAAGTAAACCTCAAGATTTGCAAATGCACTGTTCATTCAACGCTACTATCAAGGCTGCCTCAATGATTTCACGAGGTCGCCTGCCTGTTTCTGTCCTTTGCCATGACTTTCTTTGCCAATTCAGGAGAGCAGCCTGCTTCCAAAGCTGTACTAATCTTGACAACGGATGCCAAGATGGCGACATCAGCGACTTTGCTCATCTTGGTGGCTAGTGCCTCTCCTTGTTTTGCCATACAAAATAAAAATGTTCCTGCCAGTCACGCTGTTTTGTTTTTTGGTATCTCTGACACGTTTTCAAGATCAAAACGGTTCTCACCTAGCTTTCTACATCATGGGTCGAGACTAGAGATGGTACAAAACCGTTGCCCCATTTCTTCTGAAGTTGTTAGTTCAGCACTTCCGTCCTCCTCCTACTTGTCCGTTGTCGCTGGTTCACCTTTGTGGGCTTTCTTTTAAGGCCGGCTGTTTTTCAAGGGGATCTACAACTTCCCCGCTGACACTTTATCCCCTATACCAATATTTAAAAAGTTAGCTAACTAGTCTTTACTCACCAAGTTGCCAGCTCGGGAAAAATACTGCGCACTAGGCGATTCCCAATAGCACTATACTGGTTTCATTCGCCAAGAACAGACTTTTTTTTAAATTCCTGTTACTTTTATCTGAGTGACACGGTGTATGCTAATAAATGTTTATGCCCAGAAAATTATGTATTAAATACGGGCACACAGAATTTTCGTTCCCAAGAACATTCATATTCACACCAGAAGTGCTAAAGAAAAATTTGAAGCGGCAGTAATCCCCCCAATAGCAATCTAACCACTGGAAAATTTTTGTTGAGACGTAATTGACAGACTAACCATGACAACTTCATCTAACTATAAAAATAAATAATAATAAAGTTAGATGAAGTCTAGCGCTAGTCCTGTGTGGTCCTCTCTTCTGTACGCCTTGGTTGCGCTACAGTTCTTTTCTTACAACAGCACAACAGAAATAATACAAGGGTCGCTGTACATAAGAGAATGTACCAACAGGCACGATTTTTAATGGACCAATTTACCACCTGAGACCGAAGAAATATACTATGCTAGTCAAGGGCGTCCGCAGAAATTTTTGCAGGGGGGGGCCCATTGGTTGTTGGCGCCGGAGGGAGGGGGGGTATATTCGTAGCAAAAATGCACTATTTGCGGAATAAACTTATTTATTTGTATATAAATAAGAAATAAGTAAAATACACACATGAAAGAAAAAGCTAGGAGAGATACATTGGAGTTTATCAACGAAGAAACCATTAAAACTAATAAAAAAATGCAAAAAGATACTATCACTTCGTGGAGAAGTGTGCTCAGTCTTGCTGCATACGGGTTCTCGACTCACCCGGATTGATGACCAGCACACAGCACAATATGTTCACAAACACGCAACTACAGTCACTCACTCACTCAGTCAGTCTTCCTTGAACAGCAACTGTAGGCGCCTCGGATTTTTCTGGGCGAATTGCGTAATTACACGGGTGATAAATTCATTTCAGTGCTTCATTACACGCTCTCGGTGCACACTCATCCTACATATTGATTGGAAAAACGGTTGAACGCGTACGTCGAAAACAAAAGATGACTATATATACAACTAAAACTTATTTACAAGATAAATGCACTCTCGAAGCTTCATACACCTCGCTCCATCTTACTCGCGCATCCGCACAGTCAGGCAACCGCACACACACTGCTCGCCGCTCGTCGTTTTCTCGTCCGCTGTCTTGGTTGTTCTCAGCTTCGTTGACAAACCGGCCACTAAAAACACCGAAGCACAAACACAGAGGCGCGCACACGTGCAAGGGCTTACTTGCCGCAATATCCCCGAATGCGCACTCTGGGGGTGAAAGGAACGCCGCGCGACTTCCGAGGGGAAGGGACACTCGCCACTCCGGTCGTAAAATTTGTTTTTGTGTTTTTATGGGGTTCAGAGCCCCTAAACGACTCAGGCTATGAGGGACGGAGTATAGTACAGAGTTCCGGATAATGTCGACCACCTGGGTCTGTTTACCATGCACTGACATCGCACAGTACATGGGCGCTGTTGTGATTTGAGGCCCAGACAGAGGGGACAGGCGAGCCAGGCGGGCGCTATCGGGCTGCGTTGACCAAAGGCGCTGGTTTTCGGAGAAGACGTAAGGAACGCTGGTGTGGGGCGCCTCTGGAGACTGCGTCGCCGTGAACAAAAGCAGCTAATCCCCTTTGCCGAAGATTCTGAAAGCGGCGCTTCTACCGAACTGCGCTCTCCCGAGGATCGGAGGAGACAGCGAGCGGCGGTGGCGCCGTCTGATCGCCCGCTTGCCCCTGAGCAGTCGGACAAAGCGGGGGTGGACACGGCTGATTTGTCCTTCCCTCCTGAAGGATTCATCGGTGACCGGCGTAACGAAGGCGAAAACAAGATGCCCTGTGCACTGTCTGCCTCCGTGTCGCTATCTCTCTAGAGATCATAGAAACAGATACCCATCTCAAGACGGCTCGAAACACATGCTCGCTGGTGCCGCTGTATGTCTGCAACAGGTCGCCCTTCAGTAGAGTTAACGATGGCGTGGTTTGAAAACGGCGGAACGACGCGCGCCCGGACGCGGAATTTCGCAGATATGTGACCCAAAGCGTGGAAGCGGGGCTGCTTTTACCCTTTTGGCTGAGCGCACCATCGTCCCTGGCGTGCGGCCATCACTCACGGTTCGAGTGAGTGATTTTCCAGGGGGGTGCAGCCGCCCCCCCTTGCCCCCCCCTCCGGACGCCCATGATGCTAGTGCAAATTCGCGTACAGTCGACCCGCATATATCGAACTCACAAAAATACGCCTACGAGTTCGATATAACGAGTAATTTAAAATAAAAGTAGCAGTATATTTAACAACACACAAACTCATTAAGACGGGAAAAAATGCATTTTTATGAGAGCCAGTTACTGCACGCATATTACCGAGCGAAAAATCGTGAATATTTTGTTTCTTTATTTTTACTGACTCCGAGCGAACACATTTTTCAATGTTACTGAGGAACACCGTACAACTGAGAACGCAGCCTTCTATCGATCCGTAATAGCGCTGAGCGCACGTCAAAGGACGTGGGTACAGGTTCTCTCAAGTCCTCGTTCGCATCAGTGGTGTCCTGCTGGATGTCCGCGGTGTCGGCAATGATGTCTTCGTCCGCAAAGTCTTTCGCAGCTTCAACGTCGTTGCCTGCGGAGACAAAGTTCCCTGCGGCTGCCCCATCACAAACAGCACAAGGAAATTTGGACAACTGGTTCCATAAATCATCAAGACCCGCGACAGCTTCATCGAGCTCAGATGGCTCCGTCTTCTCCGACTAAGCAGAGACCAGAATGTCGGAAGCAGTTCTGTATAGTTTCGTTTCTGACATCATTCCACGACTCACTCAGCGATGTAGGGTGTGGGTATACACATGAATCCCCTGCCCCATAGTAACGGCCGCGCGTAATTATCACGCGATGTTATGCTCGCACCGCTCCGGAGGTTTGCGAGGGTGGGTCTTTTGTGCTTTTCATCCCCATACACGAGCGGAAGACTCCCTTGTTGCGGCAGTTGTTTTGTTGTTGCTATTTTGCATTGCGCGGGAGCAATAAACGCTCATCCGAATAGAATACTCGTGTTTGTCCCCTCTGGCCCGAACCCGCCATGGTAGCGACTTACCGCACCGCGGGTTGGGGGTCACAGCTCTGACTGCTAGGGCTGGCACGCTGGCGCTAGAGAGCGACAACTGCTTCTAGCCCTTTGAGCGTTATTACAAGAGTAACCGCCATATTCTTAGCGCGGAACGTCGGGCCAGAGGAGTGACAAACCGAGTGTCTGTGTGACCGACTGCCGACACACAGGCTAGCCATGGCGGCGAGCGGGATTGACTTCCAGTCCCTGCTGTGGTTGTCCAATACGGCATCTCAGCAGCAACATCTTGACACGGCAGTAACAACTACTGCAGGTATATTGCCAGAGGCTGACGCTAGCCCCAGCGATCTAATAATGTTTGAGCCGAGTGGTGATTCACGCGACACACTCGTTCAGACGAGCGGCGACGCTAGGCACTTCTCGCCAAGCGCTATGCCGCCAGGTAGGGAGAGCACGGAGCGACCTGTGCAACCTTGGTGATGCCACGGGGCCCCTCAGCCAGAAATTCCTGGCCAGGCCAACCCTCAAGAGGCTGTATTGCGCAGGGTCTTGCTCCTCATAGAGAGCCTCACGGGTATCGTGCAGAACACCCTACAAGCACCCGCTCCAGCGGCGAGTCCGAGGCTAAGGGTGGACTTTCCCAGCTACGGCGGCTATCATGATCTCGCCAGTGCCAACGAGTACCTGGACCGCATGATGACCAGCAGGTGACGGGGCTTACCGATAGCGACATTCTGGCACGTGTCGTGCCAGTCTCACTGACCGACCAGGCTGCCCGCTGGTTCCACCTCACTGGCCACTGGTCACGCACAATAGAGGAGTTCCGAGCGAGGTTCCGCCAGGAGTTCTTGCCCGCAGATAATGAGCGTCGCCTGCGGCGCGAGTTGGAGCTGCGTACTCAGCATCCAGACAAATCCTTGCTTGAGTACGTGAGGGCCATGGACGAACATTATCGTATCGCACACCTCTCAGCTCTGAACGGCGAGAAGGTAGAGCGTGTCACCCTACAAGCTCATCCTACCTTCGCAGGCTACCTACAAAGCGTACAGTTCAGGGGCTTGGACGAAGTCGCCTCGGCAGCCAAGCACATACAGGCGGACATACTCGCCTCCCGCGCATAACGGCCACCACCGCCAGCGTCAGAGGCACTTGTTCCGCGATGCGCCTGGAACGGAGGCACTTTTAACATTCGTTCCCGGGGAGCCGGAACGCTTGCACTGAGTAACAGAGAAACGGTTGGGAACTATCAGACCGAGCTCTCGACCCGTACACGTATACTATGCGCGCAGCATACGCTGCATCTGGTCAAGGTATGCACAATCGGGACCGAAATACCAACCCGAGGACGCTAGAACAAAGGGCAACTGCGACGGTACGCCCGGCAGGGACGAACGGTCAACCGGCGCGCGGCGTCAACTGCCCCGCCCGGCAACGGCCGAGTACCCTCTGCTACCGGTGCAATCAATGCCCGGGAGTGCAGACGCCCCGTGAACCGAGAGCGCGCGCTTTCGGGAAACGAACGCAGCCGCCGGTGAGCAACGCTGCACAGCCAGCGGCGTCAACAGCGGTGCTCAGTGAGACACACGAACTCCTAGCCCTGCTGGCTTGTCGTTTGGTACCACTCAGCGACACGCCAGTCCCGCTCATTGAGCTTACAGTGGCACAACGTAAGTTCGTGACTTTGCTAGACACAGGAGCGAGCGCATCACTGTTTGGCGACGAGGTATGTGAGCATCTCCGCCGGAACGGACTGCGACTGCGAGAGAGCGACCTCACGTTCCGATTAGTCAGCGACACCGTGCACGCGAGCGGTGCGCACAGCTTGTGGTGCGGTGGTAGAAAAGAGTGAGGCGCCAGGGCTTCGCTCACCTCCCCGGCCCATCGGTTCAAATTATTCTTGGTAGAGACTTACTCGCCAAGACGGGCATTGTTATTGACGTCTGCAACGGAAGATATAGGGAGCGAGCATGTGGCACCCTGAAACCTTTCGTTCAACCCCCAAAAGCGTCCAAAGCACATTCGCTTTCCGATGCTACGCGCGCAGACGTACGCAAAGATCGCCTGAAAAAGCCCCTCGAAACGCCTCGGCCCGGCTGACCTACCGGCCTGTCGACAGCGGCGAGAGGTAAAGTGGAGAAGGGAACGCGCGACCCCCTGTCCCCCCTGGGGTTGCACTCTGTGCCGCGGCGGCATGCAGGCCTCCCCACCCGCTGCTGGACAACTCAGACAGCTTGTCGGGGGAGGAAAAAGCGCATTTGTCTCTGCTCCTAAACGAGTACGACGCCGTATTCACGGAGCGGCCTGGGTGCACTACGCTGGTTAGGCACAATATTGAGACAGGCGGCGCCGTTCCGTGGAAGCGCAGTCCTCGGCCAGTCAACTTGGCTAAGAGGAAAGCACTCGATAACGCTCAAGACAAACTTCTCGATACAGTCGTTGTGGAACGTTCAAATAGCCCCTGGGGGTTTCCAGTGGTGCTGGTGCCCAAAAAGAATGGAACTACCCGCCTTTGTGTGGACTATCAACGCCTGAAAGAGATGACACGGAAGGACGCATACCCACTTCCGAGCATTCCCTCGATAGTGTCCAGTGTTGGTGGAGCGAAGTACTTCACTACGCTCGATGCTAGCAGAGGATACTTTCAGGTGGAGATGACTCCCAGTGACCGAGAAATGACTGCCTTCACTTGTCACAGGGGACTTCTCTAGTTTACCCGAATGTCGTACGGCCTGGTCGGAGCGCCCGCTACGTACCAGCGTCAGATGGGCCGTGTCCTAGGCGATGCAAGGTGGCACCACGCTGTTCCTTACTTGGATGCATTGTGGTGCATTCAGCAATCTTTGATGAGCACTTACGCCATTTCAGGGATGTACTGGAAAGGCTGAGGTCAGCGGGAATCACTCTGAACCCGACCAAGACCCAGATAGCGGCGACCCGAATAACACAGTTGAGGTTTACGCTAGACAAAGGACGCCTTTTGCCGTGCGTAGACAAGCTGCGGGCAATTTTGCAGTTCCCGTCGCAGGCAGACATAGGCGAACTGAGACGCTTGCTGGGGCTGGTGAACTTTTATCGTCCGTTTATCCCAGATTGTGGCATTGGGGACCTGAGCAAGAGGCGGCATTACGCCATCTCACTTGCGCGCTCGCGTAAACCACAGGGCTGAGGACCCGAAGAGGGAATTTGTCATACACACGGATGCTTGCAACCAGGCCTTAGGAGCAGTTCTGCTTCAAGAGCACGAATGTAGCCTGAGACCGGTGGCGTTCGCCAGCCGCTCCCGCAGAGAGAAGACAGAAAAAGAATGTCTCGCGGTTATCTTCGCTCTGCGGAACTTCGACGCTTTCGTGACTGAGACTGACCACATGGCACTCACGTGGCTGAGGCGCATAGACGAGCCGAGCGGACGCCTAGCGCGGTGAGCGCCACTCTTCCAGCGTTACGACTTTACCGCGCGCCACACGAGTGGCAAGAACAACGTGGTGGCGTACGCACTTTCGCGCGCGCCCGTTGACGGCTTGGGAAGTAACACCAGTACCCACTCCGCCGCGCCCGCCAGCCAGAGCAGCTCGACTGCTGCGAAGCTCACCCAACGCCTCGAGGGAAGGGACCACCCACCTTCACTGGCCGAAAGCGTGAACCACTTGGAAGGCGTCAGTTCAGTGGTGGGCGTTTTCAGCAGAAAGGAGCTGTTGAAGAAACAGCCGGAGGATCCATTTTGCTCAAGTGTTCGACGGGCTCAGGGAGCCGGGCGGGGCGGCCGCGGCGTACATGGAGGCAAATGGTATCGTTGCTAGTGCGGGGCGCTCTAACACAGCTGGTAATGCTGTGAGCGCGATGGATTCCTATCTGCTCGGCTCCGATGGCATCCTGCTGAGATATATCCCCTCCGAGAAGGGTACACACGAGTCCTTCCAAGGTGGTGATTCCACACACGTTGAGAGGAGCACGTTTACGGTACTTTCATGACACGTGCATCGCAGGGCATGCGAGTGGTCCTAAGACCTCAAGTTCTGCGCCTCGCTACCTGGCCTGGCAGAAGCGGGATGCGACACGCTACGCCCGCTCGTGCAACGTGTGCCAAAGGGTCAAGCCGCGTGGTGGACGCCCACCCGGGCTCATGCATCCGATAAATAGCCAGGGTCCTTGGCAAATTGCGGCTTGTGACGTCATGGGACCTTACCTCAGGATTCCGACTGGAAACCAATATCTGCTCGTTGTCATAGACCATTTCAGCAAATGGGTGGAACTCTTCCTACTTCGAAAGCTGACGGCACGCGTAATCATGGGGAAGCCGGTCGAGGTGTTCACACGATTCGGCTACCCCGGGCAGTTGATAACGGACAATGCGTCGTACTTCACTGACAAACTTTTCGTGGACTCCTGTGTGGCCCTTGCCATTAAGCACAGGAGAACAACCACGCACCAGGCCCAGGCGAATCCCACGGAACGCGTGAACCCCAACATCAAGCCCATGCTCGTTGCATTTGCGGAGAAGCACAGCGACTTGGACACCTGTCTCCCCGAGATTGGGTTTGCTCTCAGGTCGACCGTGAACCGCTCGACTGGGTACACAGCTGCCGCTCTCAACCTTGGCAGGGAGCTGTCGAACCCGGTAGAACTTACTCTACAGGTTCGCAGTAACACCCCGATTGCTTGGTCGGCACGCGCGGACTGCGCGACCGGGCTGCGAGCGAGGATGACGGAGGATTTAGAGAAAGCCAGCCGGAATCTGAGCACTGCTCGGGCACAGTAGAAAGCGCAGTATGACCGCTGTCACCAGGAAATTCACTACCAACCGGGTGACCTGGTGTTGGGGCGCAGTCACGTTCTGAGCGACGCCAGAAAGCGGTTCTCTGCTTCTCTGGCGCCGAAATGGACGGGACCCTATCGAGGGGGGGAAAAACTCTCCTTTCTCGTCTGCAGGCTGGCGGACTTGACGCTAAGACCGACCGGCGGACCGGTGCGTGTCTGTGATCTCAAACCCTACTTTGAGAAAGGGAACGAGTGGCCCGTGGAGAACGCTCTCCCCCGCCAGCAGGCAGCCGCACCGAGAGGCAAGGGTCGACAACAGAGCCCAGCGTCTCGTTACAACTTGCGCCCAAGGCAGAACTAAACTGACTCTAGCCGACGCGCAGGGAGTAATTTCTCCTGCTTAATATGGACGCAACACCCCTTCCATATTACGCACCATGGCTTCCGGAGCAAGCACACGCTCTCTCTTCGGGAAAGACCGAGCGGGGTTAGACTAGCTCAAAAAAAAATGTAAATCGGGAAAGTTAATAGATAGAAAAGACAGCCTTGCAGCCGCAGGCCAGCCTTCGAAGCGAGCCCGGAGGAGAGCTGCCGGACGCTGGGACGACCGTTGATGCTTCGAAAGTCCAAACCAAGGCCGTTTGGAGGGCGGCCGCATTCCAGAACCAAGAGCCCGCTGTCACTACTAAGCAACCACGCCGAAAAACAGCTTCCGGTCGGCCGCGAGGCGAGCGAGCGAAAATTCGGGGAAACCGGGGCCTGTGTCTACCATGGCGAAAACTGCAGCAGAGAAGCCGCCTTGGAGTACCCCTGTCTCCGCGGCAGCGGCTTCGCCCACAAGAGAACCTTGGTGCCCCGCTGGGACCGCCTCGCAAGTCCTCCGCGGCAGAGGGAAAATGGGACGGCGCTCCTTTGCCACCCCCATCGAGAGGAAAAGAGGGCGAGCCAAGAGCTAGCGGTTCACCCAGCTGAGTGGAGGCCTGCTGAACCCTATGCAACGGGACAACACGGTGCGTAATAGCCCTGAGCCTGCCTGCCGCCCGCTCCTCACGGCCAAGCTGCCAATGGCCGACTCGAGCGGGACTTGCGGTCATCGATCCCCTTGAATACTTGGCTCCAGGGTCGCCCATGGCGGTCGTCTACATTGTCTTCCTGCCCTGGCATCCACGGCCTTCTAGGACGGCGTCAGTGGCTGTGAGCTGAATCTTTTCTTAATTGGTTTTAATGTGAAACGGCGTTCCGCCGGCCCCACTCGGTACACCCTTTTTGTGAACGCGGTAGGGCAGTTTTCAGGAGGGGTGATGTGGGGATATCCGAGTAGAATACTCGTGTTTGTCCCCTCTGGCCCGAACCCGCCGAACGCCCCCCCGACCCCCATCCCGAACGCACCGCGGGATGGGGGTCACAGCTATGACTGCTAGGGCTGGCACGCTGGTGCTAGAAAGCGACAAGTGCTTCTGGCCCTTTGAGCGTTGTTACAAGAATAACCCCCACAGACTTGACGCCGCGGGCCGTGAGCGAGGAGCCACGCTAGGTGAGCGGAACCTTCCTCCTCCCACTATTTTGGTTGCGTTTTTTCCTTTTGTACTGTTCACCCCCGTACGCGAGCAGAACACTGCGTCGTTATGGCGGTTGTATTGTTGCTGCTGTTCTGTATTGCTCGGGAGCAATAAACGCTCATCCGAGTTTGAATACTCGTGTTTGTCCCCTCTGGCCCGAACCCGCCGTGGTGGCGACTTTCCGCACTGCGGGTTGGGGTCACAGCTCTGACTGCTAGGGCTGGAACGCTGGTGCTAGAAAGCGACTACTGTTTCTAGCCCTCGGAGCGTTGCTACACAATTGTCCGTGGTGCCATGAAAAACCTACACGTATCACATAACATGAGCATGTCAAAAAGTCGACGTCGTCCCAGTTATACAAAACCCAAGTATGGAGCAATGGGAGGGTCTGCTCTCCAGCGACTGCCGCGATAACCAGATCGGTTTGATACGGCGAGCTCAGCTGACGGCAGCATCGAGCGGAGCCCTGGAATAGGGGCAACCGACCGTTGCGGATGGACTCATCTGACCGCATAAAAAACACTTGTGCTAGAGCCAAATAAAGTTATCCTATCTACAATAACCCCCATAACATAGACAAGACGCCTAAGAGGTCGATTTCCAGTCCTCAGGTTCTACAGGAGCCGTTAAATCAGATGTAACTGACCTTCAACGCACGGATTATTCCCTAGTCCAATGGTTGAATCGCTGACATAGCGTAGTGCAATGTTGCTGAAGCTAGCACTGCAGCGGTGGGCACAGCCGTCGTCTACGATGAGGCAGACGTTGTAATCTTGGTCCACTAGGTCGTCGTTCCAAAATTTCATCCAATTGGCCAAAAGCCCGTTCTGCAAGCGTTGCAGACTTGCTTTTCCGTCGGGTCAGTTCTTCGCTTTAGCCCGAACGTCAGCCTTGTTCTTCAAAATGGTGCTCAGCGCGTTTCTCATAATTTTGTACGTTGTGGCAACTGCGGATTTCTTCTCAACTCGCTTGCTTAATATATAGTGGCTGGCTTGTTGGTTCCACATTTTCTATCAAGATTCTCTGATAAATATGTCAGCAATCCATCCGCACACCTTAGCAAAAAATAGTTGATCTTTCTAAGCGCCCATGAGCACGGCATTGACTGGAGGCAAGGTTATGGACTAACGAGATAATTGTGCCACGCGAAGTGAGTTGTTGTTTTCCTGTGCTGTCACGGTACTGGGCCTATATAAGCCAGTTCAAGGTAATAAACCATGTTGTCAGTCAGCGCCTGTGTTTGTGTCAATCTTGCCCGTGTTCCGACCGCGCTGCTGTTCTCACGACAACTAGGTTGATATATATTTTCCCATTTCACGGAAAAGGGGAGGTTCTGCCACTGACCTCGCGCGCACACAGAGACAAGGAAAACCTTACGAAATGCAGCACAACGCACTGTGCATGCCAACTATGCAGGCACAACTGGCGCAACGCTCCAAAAATGCATATTCTAGTTGGCTATGTCATGAAAAACCCGTGTCGCCATTGGTATGGAAGTGCTACGAAGCACCAACAGCAACAGCGCCCATAGGTCTAAGCAGAAAAGCTAACCTCCGGACATGTGCTGTGGGAAAGCGACAGCTCATTTTTGTACGATATAGCCGTGCATTTTGCGATATAATCACTCTGCAGCTTTGGGGTGCTCAGAAATTATTCGATAGAAAGGACAATTCAATCTAACTGACTTCGATACAATCGGGCTTGACTGTAGTACTCAATGGCCCGTTTCACTCTGTCGTTATCAGTTGAGCTGTACTTTAGAATCACTGCCCTTACTGGAGAAAGAGTAGAATGTAGGAATAACACTGGTCCTGAAAACTGCTAGGGATTTGCACTCCAGAATGGAGCTGCAGTATTCAGGTCATTATGTTTCATTATAGTCAGAAGGCCAATTAAGAAGGCACTATCCAATAAAATTCATGTATTTAAGAAACCAAAGAGGGATCAAGACAACCTATGCGAGCAATATGACTGCTGTGCTTAGGTAGCCTTTTCATCTAAGGATACACAGCAGAAAGTACGACTTAAAGTATGGAATTAGCTTGTGAGAAACTTGTCGCACCCTAGAAAACGTATCATGAAAAAGTGGGGTCTGGTCTGTTGAGCAGAGCTGGGAAGAAGTATTGGTTCCTCTGGAATTTCCAGTGATCAAGATCGATCTGTGCCATCCGTTCGTGCTCACTGCGCACAAAAGAGGCCGGCAAGGCTCCCGTGAGCACAGCTGTGCACTGCACCCCCCATGTGGCACTGCACACCTTCCTGCTTGTTGCCAGGTGTGAGTGCAAGACACTCTGACACAAGGGAAATATCGGCCGCAGCAAAGTAACGCACTACCTTACACACGAGCTGATGGTGTTTCAAGAAGGCTGCCTGACCATCCAACTATTCTCCTAGCTGTTAATCAATTCAATTCAATTAATTTATTTTCAACTCGAGGTTGATTTGATTTGATTTGATTTATGGGGTTTAACGTCCCAAAGCGACTAAGGCTATGAGAGACGCCGTAGTGGAGGGCTCCGGAAATTTCGACCACCTGGGGTTCTTTAACGTGCACTGACATCGCACAGTACACGGGCCTCTAGAATTTCTCCTCCAAAGAAATTCTAGCCGCCGCGGCCGGGATCGAACCCGCGTCTTTTGGGCCAGCAGCCGAGCACCATAACCGCTCAGCCACCGCGGCGGCTCAACTCGAGGTTGAAGGCCCCCAGGCGTAAAAGCTGTTCTACGACAGATTGAAAGGTGCCTGGGGGCCCATACAAGGCAGCAGTGGTTACAAACTAAATTACAGTGTGAGTACACATCTTCAAACAATCATTCGAACAACTATACAGTACAATTATTAACAAAACAATCGTTGTTAATGAGAATTAAAGGTGATCGGCGTTCGGCCTCAATTCTTCCTGAACATCAGAAAACATAGCGGAATTGACATACAATACAAAGTTAGCATGATTATTGTACACAGGTTGTTTAGTGAGTTACAAAATACTGTCGCAGTTGTTTTTTACTGTAGGTCTCGAAATATACATCCTTCTTTTCTTAATCGTTCAGAAGAAATGGAAGCAGGTACTGTAGGGAACTGACAGAGATAATCGGTACGGCGGTGTGGTACAAACCGTCTGTCACAACTGCGAGTACGACCATCGCTTTTTTGTTTACGTAAACTTGCGGTGTTCTTTGAAAACGTTTGAAGGGCATTATTTGCGTAAAAGAAAGTGTGCAGTAAGCGAAATTCTAGATAATGTTTTTCTTTTATTATTTTATACCTCACAAACAATTCTTCTGTCGGGTGGTGGTACGATACATTAGCAATATTACGAAGAGTTTTTTTCTGTAGAAGGAAAATTGCGTTAATGTTACTAATCGTTGTTGTTCCCCAAACAAGCGAGCAATAGTTTAAATGTGACGTGAATAATGCGTGGTAAATGTGAACCTTTATTTTTTCCGGGAGATAATGTCGGCATATGGCAAGTGCTCCCGCAGCCGATGATAGTGATTTGCGCAAGAAATCGATATGGTGTGTCCATTTCATATCAGACCAGAATGTCACTCCTAAAATCCTATGTTGGTTGACAACTTCAATAGTAGCAGTACCGAGTGTTAAAAGATGGTGCATTATAGCCTGTTTGTCACTCGGTTTAAAAATTATGGCTTTCGATTTTTTCGCGTTAATCTTAAGACCATTGGCATTGGACCAGTTGATTATCTTTGTCATCTCAGTTTCTGCTTTAGCAATCACCTCTTGTATGTCATGACCAGAAACAAACACGCTGGTATCGTCAGCGTAAAGAACATAACAAGCATCTGAAGTGGGTTGAACAATGTCATTGACATATACATTGAAAAGAAATGGCCCCAAAAGACTGCCTTGTGGCACACCAGATGAAATGCTCTTAAACGATTAGGTATGGCCCCCAATACTAACACATTGCATTCGATCACTCAGGTAAGAGTTAAACACCAAAGATACACCGCGGACACCGTAAGCACTAAGTTTTTTCAACAGAATTTTGTGGTTTAGAAAGTCAAAGGCCTTGCTGTAATCTATAAAAATACCAAGCGTAAGCGTCTTGCATTCAATATTTTTGATGATGAGCTCTTTCATTGTTAGTAGCGCTGTTTCGGTTGATTTGCCTCGACGGAAACCATGTTGTCTGGAGAAAAAGTTTTCTATGCGCACCAATATTATTTTTTCTAGGCCCTTTGAAAACACGGGTAATATAGATACCGGCCTGTAGTTAGCCGCGTCGTTTTCTTTTCCGCGTTTAAAGATGACCGATACCTTTGCTTTTTTCATGCGACTTTTCATGCGATCACTGTCCCACTCCCCTACCCTTCCCACAACATCCCTCCAAAAAGTGGTAACGGCCCGGCCAACCTTGCTGTCAGTGTTTTCATGGCATCGCAGCGCTGCATTTCCCAACTCCGGCCATCGGTCACTAAAATCTTTTTTTTTTTCATGTGTATTGTCATGTCAGCTGTTGTGAAGCCGACAATCATATTCGCCTATCATCAGCATAGGCCTACCGTAGATCAATGGCCTCTCAACCTGTGATACCAACACGCCGCCGTGGGCCCAATCTGAAGCTTCGTCAGCCTCCACGCTTGTGCACAAACAGAAGTGCACTGCTACAGTTTGCCTGTTTTCATCACTTATCAATTCCAGACAAGGAGATGTCTCCCCCAACTATTGCATGCTTCCCCACTGAATACCACCTTGTTTCAAAACAACTCGCATAACCTAGGGGAAAAATAATTAACAATGAAATTACACTAAGCATAAAATGCAGGGGTGTGCGAATACTGAAATTTTCCAACACGAATCGAATACGAATATAAAGAAAAAATGACTTGGAATATCGAATAAAATATCTATTCAGTATGAAAAAAAATTCAAAAAATGATAAAAACGCAATTTTTTGCCTTTATTTTTTGTTCTTCAAATTAGTCTATGGCCTTTGCAACTGAAATAAAAACTAAACTAACTCGGCACCATATAAAAAGAAAGAATAATGTTCACAGAAACGTATACCATTTGATTAGACAGTACAACAGTATTTGCAACCTGTAATATGGTCGTGCAAAATTGAATCCGTGAAATGATATATGACTGACAACTAAAAACAACGTGATGGGTAGTAAAACCTTAAGGGGCCTGAAGAAATGCCCGCATTATCCGAAGACCGATTTATAAAATGCCTAAATCCGAAAAAGTGGTGAAGCCTTGTGCGGCAGCGCACAAACACAGAAAAGCGGTGGAAGAATATAAGCGAGGGGGAAGGCCTTTAAAAAGGAAGCGCCTACGCGCTCACTGTGACACCTTCATGCTTGGGATCGGCAAAGGGTGTCCATCACATGTGAGAACGAGGCGAAGCCGAAGAAGAGGTAATTTGCCAATATTGCGGTTTCGCCATGCTCGAGTTTATCATGATCTCGCTGGCGAATATCGGAAAATTTTCCATTATTCTGGAATTTTCCTATCTCAATTCTTCGGATACGAATATAAACCGAATACCACACATATTCGATTCGCATTTGAAATTTCGAATATCCGCACACCCCTAAATAAATGCAAGTTTTTAAAGCTTTTGAGGGATTAGCCACAATAGCCCACACCTCTGCTAATAGCAGCCTCGGGTTATAAAGTGCGTGCCCACCATGACGGGCCGGCTGATCAGCCGTGTCCATACTTTCCCAAGCAAGTGAGAGCAAGCAGCCCTCCCCAGACTGAATGGGTTGGTACAAGGGAAGCTAAGAGCAAGGAGGGGATGTGTACCTTCCAAACTCGGGAAACCTGCACGACACGCAGGGATGGTGCCCCCTGCAAAAGCACAAAGCGCCACAGTCAGCACATCACAAGGGCTGCAATTGGCTCAACAGCTTCTTCAGGGCGAACACGTCTTGTACCGCAAGCAATAATCACAACATAAAAATCACTCAGAACAACCTCTGTGGCAATGTTGTTGGCTGTGCGTGTGCACCCTCTCCCATAATGGAACATGCTTTCTCGCAGTCCTGACCTTGCTCACTGCTCTTCCGGCTTACTTCCAAAACTTTCATTGGGGCATACTCCTATGCACCAGTGGGTACTTTCTAAAGAACAGTTGCGGCATGTCCAATTATGCCAAAAAAGTCGCTCGCGTCATATTTTTCTACATACAGCTGCTTCACTTTTGTTGATGATCTCAACAGAAACCCTTGCTGCGTAGTGACTCCTCAAACCTAACAGGTAAATTCAGGTCTCACCACTTTTAACAATCTCAGAAACAGGTCTAGAGCTTCCTCAGTTTAAGCTCAGGCTAGACATAATTAGGCTTATTATGGCAGGCACAATCCAACAACTGTTATAACCAGCAGTGGTCACATGCAAAGTAACCTCAAGAACACTAGCCGGCTGATTTTTCAGACTTGGTGGGAACAAGATAACGATATGAATTATCGAACAGTCCGAAAAATCCGCCAACTTAAAAAAAAGATCACCTTTTTGCGAAAACCCAGCTTTAAAAATCGCCAACTTCGCCATTCCAAACTTTGCGTTCGCAAGCAATAATATATTAGACTGTATCTGGGCCAGGGTGATTATTTCATCATGCCCACACAACCTCACGTCACGTGCCTAAAATCACTGAATGCACGAGGCGCACACGAAGCATGGGCAATGACCAAAAGACGGAACCCCCCTTTCACGGCTCCTCTCTGCGGGCCACCACGAACCGCGTGCCATTACCTCGAGTGACAACAATGAAGCCAAGCCTATGCAAGCCAGTCCGTTCAAAGCCAAAATGGCGCCTTCCAAAGTGGTGAAGAACTGCGAAAGCGATGCACGCCTGCGTCTATATTAGACCGGAAAAACGAATTTTCGGCAGAAAGACATCTCCACAGTTTTGTTGGCAATTATTTTAGTAAAAAAAATCAAACTTTTAGGCTTCACAGAGTTCGAACAACAATCATGATTATGTACACGTTCCTATGAGATGCGTAACAGTTTATGAATCAAGTCCGAAATATCCCGCTGGTGCGAATTATTGCAGTACAAAAAAACGGTCGACTACTTAATGCATAAGCGAAAGTTTGATTTGTTAGGGTTTAACGTCCCAAAGCAACTCAGGCTATGAGGGACGCCGTCGTTAAGGGCTCCGGAAATTTCGACCCCCTGGGGTTCTTTAACGTGCACTGACATCGCACAGTACACGGGCCCCTAGAATTTCGCCTCCATCGAAATTCGACCGCCGCGGCCGGGATAGAACCCACGTCTTTCGGGTCAGCAGCCGAGCGCCATAGCCACTGAGCCACCGCGGCGGCCCAATACGGGACAGTTTAAACCCCTTGACATTATTAAGCGCTTACACCTAACGTCCACATTCCTGCACGCATACAACACAGAAAGTAGTGTAGAGTAACGATTATATAAGATTATTGCTACATTATAATATTCATAAATTATTACTACAATGTACGCTGAAAAATATACCAGGTGTTCCAGCTAAATGTAGACAAGTTTTTTGAAACACTGCACACTTGTACTCAGACAAGACAGGGCCCAAAACGGGGCTAGTGCAGACAAGGCAATTTTTTTTTCTTCTGAGAGTAAGCAGATAGCCTCAGAAATACCTCTCAAAACCTCTCAATCAGTCGACGTTGAAAGGTGTCGCTGCCAAGCATAGGAGAAACGACAAGTGTAAAAACACTGGACTGATAACAAAGGAGGAAAGCGAAGGAGATGCCGCTTTTTGCTTCCACGTCGACACTCGTCTCTCTGCATTTAAACAGGGTTTAATATGCCGATGATAGCCTCCGCAGCCGCAAAAATCGGTCATAAAACCTCCTCATCCTCTACACTGGCATGCGAGCATTCACTGTGACGTCTCAGCAAAGGGTATTCCAATGGTCCACTATTCTGACTGATGGGCCAAGTACGGACATATCCAACACTCTGACGTAGCACGAAATGACATACCTCCTACATTGTCGCATTGTCTGCTTATTGCGTGTGCATTCCGCCTTTCATTTCCGCACGCCATACATATACCCACAAAAACGATATTTAGTTTCTTGACCTTGTCCGTGTATGCTTCAGCGTGTGCTGTGCCATTCATATCCTAGGTAAAAAAAAAAAAAACCCTGGGTCCAACTGGGAAGTCAATCAAACTCATGAATCCAATTGGGTAGCCAAAATGGTTTTGTTCCAGTTCGACACCCCAACTTGCTTTACGGTTCCAACTGAATAATCAAATTGCGAGGTCCAATTCTGGAACGTCTAATTTGGAAATTCCAACTGGCACTTTCAGTTGGCTCGGCCATTCCAACTGGGAGGTGCAACTGCACATTGCAAATGGAGCTTACAACTGGAGTCAAAAGACAATGATTTCCTTTAGTAGGGTCGCATGTTACTCTTTAAAACACGAAACAATGAACTGATTAGGTTCTTGTAAAAAAAATATTAGCAGCTTACTCTGCCCCAAGAGAAATTGGTTAATGGCCGATGTTTGGTAAATTCGGGCCAGCATCGGGCAACGGCTGGCCAACTGCCATGTTGGCCAATGATGTTGGCCAACGGCAGACAACCAACCACTGTCAAACGCCTGGATATGTTGCCCGCTGACGAGTAGGCACGTAAAGAAAGGCCACCAACAACAACGGTTAAATTGTGAGACGCAGAGAAGTAGGCACCGCCACAGGTCTAAACATTATCTTGATCCTATGTGTAACAACCCGCACAACATTTACAACTGTGATCTTCATGACACACGCACGCCACACGGTCGTGTGCCTGAAAAAATCGCGTCTCATTAAGCTTGCATAATCTTCGTGACAAAGATAGCAGAGTGGACTACTGAAGTTTTTATTTTATTTATTTATTTATTTACACTTACTGCAGCGCAATTCTATGCGCTGTGGCAGGAGTGGGTAGAAACACAAAATGCAAAATACGCAACAAAGGTAACAAAATACAACAAAATGTACAAAGTGAGCACTACAATAAAGTTCAAATCACACAAAAAAGTATCAAACAAGAAATGAACTGTTAACGACCCGGTAGGAATATTCAGCTATTATGCGTCTTCGATGGCGGTTATAAAACTTTGAACTGGACATGAACGAATGGACCCAGGCAGAGAATTCCAGGCTTCCATTGAACGGGAAAAAAACTGAATTTGAACAAATTAGTACGTGCAAAATACGGTATCAAATTTAGCTCGTGATGACTTCTTGTAGATGATAACGGTGCAAAGTTAATGTAGTGGTTATCTGAGAGCCTTACCGAGGAATTGACGATACAATGTAAGAATTTTAGTGATTCAGTGTGGCGACGGGCGGACCTGCGTAATCAAGAACAGGGCGAATTAAAGTTTTATACAACAGTAGCTTTGTGTCTTTTGGTGAATTGGGTAGCGTGCGTCGCAGATAACCTAGTTTTTTAGTGCTTTATTACATACGTAATCAATGTGATTAGACCATGACATGTTATGCGTGAATATGACACCAAGATATTTATACTCAGGAACCCTATCTACCACACGGTGTTGTGATCGGAGGCCCAGCCAGCGGAGAACGGGCGAGCCGGGCTGGCGCCATCGGGCTACGCGGATCAAAGGCGCTGTTTTTAAGAGAAGACGCAAGGAAACGCTGGCCTGGGGGCGGCTTCTGGCGACAGCGTCAGCGTGAACAAAGGCTCTAATCCCCTTCGCCGGTGATGCTGAATGCGGCTCTGGTGCCAAACTGCGCTCCTGGGGACTGGCAGCGGAAACAGGCGAGCCAGTCAGGCGCCATCAGGCCACTGCGGCCGAAGCGCTGCTGCTCGGGGGAGACGAAAGAGACACTGCGTGGGGCAGCTACTGGCGACGGCGTCGGCGTACACAAAGGCGTCTAATCCCCTTCGCCGGGAAGGCTGAGTGCGGTGTTTCTCCCGGACTGCCCGTGGACCGACGGAAGAGACCCAGTGGCGGCGACGGCGCCGCCAACTCATTGCCCGCGTGCGCCCTGAGGAGCCGACAAAGCGGACGGGCGACACGGCTGATTTGTCCCTGAAGAGGTCACCGGTGTGAGCCGTCAGCACTCGCGTCTCCATCGATTATCACACAGCAGCTAACGACCTTTGGGCCTGGTCGGCCCGCGGCAAACCAAACAGTTCACAACTGAGAGACGCCAAGCTCCTCCTTGCCAGTGTGTGTGTGTGTGTGTGTGTGTGTGTGTGTGTGTGTGTGTGTGTGTGTGTGTGTGTGTGTGTGTGTGTGTGTGTGTGTGTGTGTGTGTGTGTGTGTGTGTGTGTGTGTGTGTGTGTGTGTGTGTGTGTGTGTGTGTGTGTGTGTGTGTGTGTGTGTGTGTGTGTGTGTGTGTGTGTGTGTGTGTGTGTGTGTGTGTGTGTGTGTGTGTGTGTGTGTGTGTGTGTGTGTGTGTGTGTGTGTGTGTGTGTGTGTGTGTGTGTGTGTGTGTGTGTGTGTGTGTGTGTGTGTGTGTGTGTGTGTGTGTGTGTGTGTGTGTGTGTGTGTGTGTGTGTGTGTGTGTGTGTGTGTGTGTGTGTGTGTGTGTGTGTGTGTGTGTGTGTGTGTGTGTGTGTGTGTGTGTGTGTGTGTGTGTGTGTGTGTGTGTGTGTGTGTGTGTGTGTGTGTGTGTGTGTGTGTGTGTGTGTGTGTGTGTGTGTGTGTGTGTGTGTGTGTGTGTGTGTGTGTGTGTGTGTGTGTGTGTGTGTGTGTGTGTGTGTGTGTGTGTGTGTGTGTGTGTGTGTGTGTGTGTGTGTGTGTGCGCGCGCGCGCGCGCGCGCGCGCGCGCGCGCGCGCGCGGTGTGCGCGATCACGTGGGGAGGGCGGAGCCTAAGAAGACGCTAGCGGCCCATTGGACGCTCAACCAGAGATCAGATTCCCTAGCTGGGTGCCTGGGGAATGTGAACTGCATTTAAGGAGCAATCTGTGGGGTGCCAGAGCATTCTCCCCCATTTTCTGACTTTGGTCTACTTGCTGTTTTGTAAATATGTAAAATAAACCTTCAAGCTTGCTATTCCTCCCTAAGGCTTCCCTTCGTAGTCTGCTGCTTCGTCCTAATGCGGTGAAGACCCTGGTACCGATCCCCGAGCATATCAACGGCCATTGAAAGAGTGATTAAAAAGGGGAAACGGAAGACTTGTTACAAAAAGACATGAGGACGGTTTTATCGAAATTAATTCTCATTTGCCAGTTGCTACACCAACTACAAAACCTATCAAATGACTCTTGGAGATGGCGATGATCATTAGGGCCATTAATTACTTCGCATAAAACACAGTCATCAGCGTAAAGACGAATCTTAGAAGAAATGTTATGTGGCAAGTCATTGATATATATTAAAAAGAGTAGCGGTCCAAGCCTTGAGGCACTCCTGACTTCACATCAACAGCAGCGAAATGAGAAGAATTACAAGATACGAACTGGGAACGATATGAGCGAAAGCTAGAAAACCAATCAACCAAGTGAGGATTGTTTAGTACAGCATTTAGTTTAGCAAGTAGTTTGGAATGTAGAACAGTATCGAATGCTTTCGAGAAATCTATAAAAATGGCATCAATTTGGTTGCCGACATCGAGGCTAAGTGATATATCATGAGTGAATTCTGTTAATTGTGTTACCGTATTAAAACCGCGCCTAAACCCATGCTGAAAGTTAGATAGCAAATTATTGGATTCAAGAAAAAGCATGATGTGTTTATTAATGACATGTTCCAACATTTTGCATGACTGTGATGTCAAAGAAATCGGTCAATAGTTAGACAAACACTGCCTATCGCCGGATTTATAAAGAGGGAGCAATTTGGCTAATTTCCATGAAGAAGGCACAGTAGCAGATGATAAGGACTTATTGAATATGATGGACAGGTATTTCGATGACCACATGGAGTAACGAACCAGGAACGCATTGTATATTCCATCTGGACCGGTACATTTCTTAACGTAGAGGTTTAATACAAGATTTAGGATGCCATCAGTGTTTACCACAACATCACTGATTGCTAGAGAAAAAATTATATTGGTGAACGGCAGAATGACATTGTTATCGGGAACGAACACTGAGTGAAAATATTTGTTGAAAGCATCTGATATTACTGCCGGCTCACTGATGACGTCATTATCTAATCTGAACGAAGTGGATGAAGTATCGCGAGGTAAGAGGGATGACCAAAATTTTCGGGGGTTAGATCTCAACAGATCGCGCAGGTGGACACGAAAAAAGATATCTTTGGCGATATGCAACTTAAGATTAAGTTCTTCTTTCGCCTTCTGAAATCTGTCCAAGGTTATGGGATCGATGCGTCTTCTAGAACGCCTTAGCCCACGAACCCGACGAGATACATGCAAAATGTCTCGAGTCATCCAAGGAACTTTAGTATTTCTTTTCTTAGTTTTAATAGGAACAGAGCGTTGGGCACAATCGTTGACAAGCCATTCAAAGTAATTAGCAAGAAAATTTAGGTCCTGGCATGCTGAGAAAGCAAAGAACGTATCGAAATGATCAGCTAAAACATTAATAATGGAACTGTCGTCAGCACGAGTGAAGTCAGGAAAAGTAGTAAACAAATAGGGTGATTTGGAGATAGGACAAGAGAGTGAAACTAACACGCCTTAGTGGTCTGAGAGTCCATCAATTACTTCGCAAGAGAAGGAATTTTGGGCCAAAGTAGCGTTTAAAAAACTAAGTCCAGAATGGAATTCAGCCTAGTAGCATTAGATACAACCTGAGTTAGTCCTAACAATAAGGAGATGTTTATTAGTTCTCTACAAATTGCAATGTCATGACCAAATGCAGACAACGATGGCCAGTGGATGCCAGGAGTGTTGAACTCTCCCATGCAGATAAATCTTGATCTTCCTCATGAAATTTGCGACAGCATGAAGGATGTCAACGGAAGAGCCAGGTGGACAATAAATAACACTGATTAGAATACTATAATTGTTTAGATAAACTTTGCACCACAAGGATTCTGTGTCAGGGGGGGGGGGGGGAGGTAAAACTGAGAATCGCAAATCCGATCTGATAAGCAATGTCACACCGCCACCACTACAGCAACTTCTGTCTAAGCGCATGGCAACAAAACCTGGTGGAGTGAATTCGGAGTCGTAAATTCCACTATGCAGCCAAGTCTCTGTTATGCCAACAATATGGGGAGAGTGAACAGAGATAAGGGAAAGCAAATCTGGAAATTTTTTAGCAATGCTGCGAGCATTAATATTTAAGAAGACAAGCTTATCAGGACGGCCAGAGCTAAGTCAGGGAGACCATGATGCGGCAGTCAAGGACGCAGGCCCAGAATAAAGAGGTTCATTATGCGCTTTTAACAATGAATTAGAACTTTCATCCCAATTGTAACGAACCTTGTCAATGAAGGCATTATCGGAACTTAACTTCACGACAGAACCGTTGTCACGAAAAGACACTGATACGTCCCACATCTTTTTCCGAATGGACCTGACCCTTGCAGAAAAATCCTCTGTAATGAAGAACGCAGAGCCCTTGAGTTTAGAGACGTTTTTAAAAACCACCCTTTTGTCGGTGAAGCTAGAAAGATTTAGAATAACTGGACGAGTATAACCTTTGCGAGCTGCACGAAGCCTGTGGAAGTGCTCAATAGAGGGGCAGATAATCTTCAACTTACCAGTAAATACAGATGAGATGCTAGTCAACAATGTGTCAGCGGTTTCGTTCGGGTCTTCCGAAATGCCGTGTATTATAATGTTATTTCTCCGAGAGCGATTTTCAAGATCATTTTTTTTGCACCAGCTGTGTTACTGTTCTAACAAGATATCTGCAATTCAGTCTGCTCATTTGCATTTCTCATTTCTGTAATCACATAATCATAACTCAATGAAAGAATATTGCTTAACGCGCAAGAGCCGCTGTCTCCAACAGGAGGGTCTTAGATTTGGAGTATATAAGCTTGTGAAACTTATTTGTTCTGTGGATGTATGCTCAGCATGCTTGTTTTGTATGAACTCTTTTGGTCTGTACGGCGCTTCTGTAGCTTTATCAGTCTGTTGCACATGCCTATTTCTTTGAGAAGGTCTTTATGACAGCGTGATTTTAATATTATTATTCTCACTTCACCGATAACTATATCGGCAGAATGCCAAGCACTCCATTAAAATCAACTGGAGGCCTTTCTTTTTTTCTTCGCATGCGTATAAATTACATAAAATACAAATGAGGGTTTGTGAATGTTTTCCACGTATGCGCAGCTGTCATTCTACAGTAATCACAAGTATAAAAGGTCACCTGACCGTTGTAGGACTGAGCCTGGCCTTGGCCAGGCTGGCCCCCAAGCTTACCCGGCGCCGGCAAGTGGTGATTGGCTCGCGCAAGAGCAGTGTCAGTCCCTAACCACGTCAATGTCAGTCCCTAACCATGTCAGTGCCTAAGCAGTGTCAGTCCCTAACCACTTGAATCAGGAAGGAATCGTTCTATGATAACTCATGAGGCAGTGCCCTACTCTTTGAAGCTAGGTCAGAAAATGGCGAATCTTAATAACAATTTACAACACAGTCAAACAAAAAAAAAGCCGAGCATGTTGGCAACTGCCACCGCCCCGCCGCTTCAAAGGGGGACCACCCTACCATCTATGGGCCAATATCGTTTCCCGAGCCACGGACAGCCCGGCTGGCAGCAGGCCATTATCACAGCAAGCTTCTTCTTCCCTTGAAGAACTGTTTTCATCAATTCCACCATCACTGCAGTCACCATTACATGAAATAACGGCCACTAGCTCCGAGAGGAGGGTACCAAAAGTGGGGCCAAAGAAAAAGTCCATTCCGTGGAGATATTGTCACGCAGTGGTGGCGGCATGCAGGAAGAGAGCGAAAATGGTTTCCAAACGAAACGCTCTTTATTACGGGCTGACTGGCGCCCACAAAGAACTGATGGAACTGATGGAACAAGCGTGCTCGGCGGTCGTCGAACAGAATCCCCGCCACTCTCAGCATCACTCAATTTAAAGCTGATAGCGAACTTTCGAGATATGCTTGCAAAGTTCCCACAACTTTCTGGAACAACGTAGAATCAGCTCCGCCTGGATGCGATCAATCGAGATAAACCTGATCACGTCTTAAAGTGATAAAGCGGGGAGTCAGCAGCTTTGAAGAATAAACAAGCACTACAAAGATTCGCGACAATATACTGATCACTTTGCTCTTGTGCCATCTCTTCAGAGACCGTAGACCGCCGTTCCTTCGCCAGACGTCTCGTTGCAGTCGAGTGCGTGAGACGCATGGCTCCGAAGCGGCCCAGTGATTCCGCGCCAAGCAGTTCGGGGAAGCGGCAATGGGTTGACCACAAAGCTTTCGCCAAGCAGCTTTAGAATTTCCAAAGTGTCTTCGGTATTTTTTGAGGAAAGGAAAAGCGCAGTATCTGTCGCCCACAGCTGCGAAACCAATGAGCGGGGGCTTGGAAAGCAGAGGGTAAAATTTGTAAATTGCTTTTTGAGGAAAGGACATGCGCAGTATCTGTCTCACACATATCGATGGGCACCTGAACCAGAGGGAAGGCGCATAACTGCCCTCTTGGAACAGTGGACACCTCAATCGTGCTTTAGGCTACGTTGCGGTAGTGACAGATGTGCGCTGCATGCGTTGGCATTGACAATGTTGTGCCAGAAACGCTGCCACCTGCCAGGGTGGCAGGGTGGGTGGGGACTTTAATGTAGATATAAAGACAAGCGGGAATTTTTTACCACTTATGCGGGAGAACATCCCGTTCCGATCGCTCGTGACGGCTCCCACAGCTGTGACAACCTCGTGAAATACTTGCGCAGACCTCGTCTTTGAGAATTAGGCATTGGTGCAGCAAGTCGAGCATATATCCATGTATTTCTCCGTCCACAAAGCTTCCTTCATGACAATCAAGAACTGCTGGTAGAGTGTTTCTTGAAGAAGGAATATGTGTGAAAAATAACAAGTCGTCTGTAATTGTACTCACATGTCTTGCTCGAATTATTTGCCTAAATCGATCGAAAAGCTGAAACAGCTGATGAGCTGCGCTCAAATTTCGCATTAGGAAGTAACGTAATCGTCGGTAATTTTTTTTCTCCGAGCTTTTATACTCCAATTACAGACTCTCTCGCCGGAGCCAGTAGCACTTGCACGATAAGCCATGTTATTTCATGCAGTCACAACAACGGTGACAATGGAAATCATAATAAAATTCAGCGGATCAAGCTGCATGCTAATTTTTGTAACAAGTTCCATTTTAATTTACTGTCTGGTGTTTATTGTGCAAATGAACAGATCCGAGTGAGAAAAGCATTAGCTTACAATTAAACTAACTGGCTAATCCCCCCTTGTGTATGTATTGCGAAACAACTACAGGCTCCAGGTGAGACTTCCAGTTTGAATGGCAAGATAAAAAAGGCATATTGGATTCCAAATGAAAAAATCCAATTGCAAACTGTATTCTGAAATCATTGGGTGGGGATTAGTGCCACCCTGAGAAAGCCAAGCAGCAAGCCGACAGTCGGCTGCCGACACTCGCAGTAGACCCGTGCAGTGGCCGACTAGGTTAAATTCCCAACTTGCATCTGAACAGCCAGTTGGACACACTCACTACAACTACTGTGTTGTATATAATCTGGCAATCCATCGAGGAAACAACTGCGATTTCAACAGCCCAGCCAGCAGTCCAGTCGCAATGTGTTGAAACCAACCTATCTAAATACCAGCCCGTTCGAACTCGCAGTGTTTTCCCGTGTGCTGATCTAACTGCAAATCCTTGGTTGACATTGACAGGAACACGCAGTAGCTGCTTCTTGGGAGGATGCGGGCTTTTGGCAAGTGGAGAGCCTATGTACAAACTGCATGGGTCATGCGAGCCCTGCTGATACGACCCGGCTGTTGTACCACGGAATTCGAAGAGGTTAGCCTGTTACTTAACACTACATAACAACTGCTTAGGCTAGGTAATACCAAAATCCTATACCAATACAAGAGGCACTATAAGGGTATATATCTCCGTAAAAAGCGCTTTCATAAATAACCATAAGGGTTTTCTAACCCCGTATGCAGCAAATTACACAAATTAAAGTTGAAGCAGCACAGACACCACCAAATTTTGGTCGTGTGTTTTTTCCTGGTAATTCTGCGCAACACATTAGTAAACACAGATCCCTACACGGAGTTCACCCATGTCCGGTACACAGACCCATGATTTCAGCTGCCGAATGATGTCAGTTTAGCTCAGGTCACGAGGGGCATACAAGAACCATGCTATCTTAGCAGCTTCTTCATACTAGCTCATCTTGTGATGTAAAACAGCGAAGCAGCATTTTTTTACGACTCCCGCAACATGAACAACAAAGCTCGAAGCGTTTGGCTGCGAAAGCAGCGCGAGCGTGGGTCGCAAGCAACTCTTTGGCGGAGAAAAAGGGACGCACCTGAAGAAAGGGCTGCGGTCCCGGCAGAGGGAGAGATAGGCCTCATCACGATACATGTAGCGAAGGTCGTTCTTGCAGCCAACCAGAATTATCGGTGTGTTGGGGCAGAACTGACGGATCTCGGGGTACCAGACCACCTTGCAGTTCCGCAGAGACACAGGATTTGCAATTGAGAAGCACAGCAGAACCACATCTGACCTGAAAGCACAGAGCACTTCATTTATTTCCTCTTGCGGAATGGTCAGGCACGCATACATGCACAAGTTGAGGGTGCGGAACACTCGAGCTTCGAAGAACAGTTCACGAGTCTTTGTAAGCGTTTTGACATGCTTGCTTGGAAGAAGTATTGTGCAACTACGTGCTGCGTAAAATTCACACTGAACTTGTTTGAACAGGCGAAAGAGAAAGATCGCATTTTTTCAAAAATATTTTCCACAAAATGCAGTTCCGGCATGAATATGGAATTCGGCACCCCGTCCTCGCCCTTTCACTTTCAAAGTTTGAGCCGATTTAGCTGCCAGTGAAATTCGTTCATCAGTTGCTTGTTTAAAAGCACTGCTGCTGCCACGCACATAGAATTTTTTCGCTCTTTCCTTTATTACAACTTGACAAAAAGGAATCCACAGCACGTATCAAATAAAAATGAATAAATTACATGTTTCCTGATATGCTCTACAGTTTAACACTTAAGCCTTAACGCATGCCGCACTGACACGCTTTTCTCGTCCCTTGTTGCATCTATAATCTCACAGATGTCCCGGTCTCCTCTATAGCTCCTGGCTTCAATGGTGCTTTATCTTAAAGGACCCCTGACCACACAGTAGTCATAATTTTTCTCCACTCCAGGCCTTGTCAGGCCCTGGCAGCCGAAAACTTTTTTTCATTATTCATCAACAGAATGAGTCGCAAAAATCACAATCAAGTGACTTCACCCTCCTTTCCACACTTTGAGTCAGTTTCTCTCATCCGTACGGTCGAGAAGCCGTCGCGAGTGAAATTGTTCTCTTACGCTTTTAAGGGCTAGACGCTACAGCACCGACATGTAAAGCATTGCTTCAAGAATCAGCTCTCTTTCACCACACCCCATGGCACTAAAAAAATGCACTCCTTGAGGGAAAGAATGCAGAAAGCTGTCTGTCCTGCTGCAATACAGAAAGCACCAATCAATTCAGGAAGCTAGAACACATCCCTTCACAGCCCAAAGAAAACTAAGGGCTGCGTAACCAGGCCGCTTTCATCGTTACACGAGCAGTCCCTGAGAGCTGGTAACGGTTACTTTTCCCAACGGGCCGGCGTTAACATCATGTACCATCCTCAAAAAAAGGGGACACCCATACATTTATGCATCAAAGAATTAATTAATGCATTTATTTTCCCTGCGAAGCATTAAGGATTTATTGGCGCGAATTGGTAACGCGTCCCCGGCTGCCGAAGGGGAACGCTATCGCCAGCAGGTTTGAACAAGACAACAAACAGATGAAACAAAACAAAACGAAGCCGTATTTATCGTCTAAAGGGAAAGAGCCAATAAGAAACGAAAACACCAAAAAAATCCACACTCATCCCGCGTACAACACTACAGAATAAAGGAAATATGGAGCGTCCCAAGTAAAGCGAGGATGCCTTGCTGGCAGCAAGGACGCGGGTTGATGAACTGCGACCCGTCGCTGGCGTTGCGTCGAAGGAAGCTGCGGAAGAGGTGGTATGGAGCGGAGAGGAACAGAGGTAGACGCCGATGGACTCCAGTCCCAAGAACTTGGTAGCCGCAGCAGGAAAAGCGTTGCCAAGGCCCGCCCCGAAACGCCATAGGCTTATGGGGGCTATCCAAGGAAGCCTCTCGGCAGCCACCTCAAAACACAATCCATCGGCTGTCACGTCCAAGCTTGAAAATGGAAGTAGGAGGCTTCCGTCGGTGATCCAAGGGAGGTCCCCGGCAGCACGGACCCAACGTCCGACGGCTGTCACCTCCACGCTTGAATGACCCGACCTCCGTCCTCCTTCACACCTGTTTTCTGACACGTCAGCACTGCGCTCCTCGTGCTCGCTGCGCTCTTCGTCGCCTCGCACTCACCATTCGCACGTGCATACGCGCAACGCTGGGCTCCGACGCGCCACTGCCGACGCAAAAATCCCCCGTGCGCACATCACGAAAAGTTGGGAAGAGTTTTTTCGCATAGAAAAAACTGCCGTTGGTGCACACAACACTTATGTTCATGTGGTAAACGGTCAAGTCAAATGCTGGCGAAGTCACCGAAGGCACTTTACACAGTGGCACACGGAGGCACATGGACACACGCACAAAGGGAACATGGGGTCAAACATTATACATGTGGCAAAAGCGAAAATAAAAGCCATACAAAACATCAGACACAAACTTGGAACACATCTGTAACATAAAGGTGAATATTACACACTGAACAACCCATAAGTGCAGAACGAAGAAAGAAGAAAAACAATCCCCAAACTCTACCACACTGCATTGGCACAGGTTACCATTGCAAACACCGAGTAGTGGCACTGTACATTGGGCGTCACCCTCCGGCAATTTACAAACAATCTCTTACAAAATGGTCTCTTTGGACGTACGCTCTTCGTACCGTATGAGCATATTGATGTGGAGTAGCTTCTTAATGTGGCCCAAGTGGATCCAATAATCCACGTCGTTGTTTCTGGCAAAAAGCCACGAATGTACCCTCTCCACCCTACTGAAAAAATCCCATATGCATATGAAGTTACTGGACACTGGCCACATGGGCCATATGGGCGTATGTGCGATATGGTTCATATGGGCGATAGGGGCTTATGGGGTGGGCATTTTTTGAAAACGTGCGAGTTATGGCCATACGATTACAATTTACGTGGTAACTGCTGGGTACACTGGCAAAATGAGTAGAACGCAATAAAAAATAGGAGGAAAATAATCCTGTCAAGACCTAGTTTCGAACCAGCGACCTTTAGATTCTGAGCACGCAAACCACTGCTACACGTCGAGCACTCAAAACGAAGTGCATTATCTTCTCACGTCTATGGCAGATGCGTATTTTTGCACTTTGTAGTTTTTTAGTGCAGGTTTGCAAGTGTGCTGAAATTTCTGCGCGCTATCAGCAGGTGTCACCGATGCCCTGCATCTTCATTAAGCATCGGTTGTGTTAGACCCACTTGAGGATGTCATACATTCTCAATGCTAGCTTTCGTGTTGTCCCCTCAGAAAGCAGCCAATTCGCACAGCTACCTGGCTCGTCAATTCCTGGCATAATGCGTCACTTAGCTCCACATGCGGCTAGCGGAGGAGCGGCGTCAAGGATACACTTCCGACTGAGCGAGCATTCAGAGGCGCATTCAGAGATGGAATGAACCACAGGCTGGTACACGCGGTTATGTAGGTTTCCATCACAATACGACAACCGACCCAATAGGCGATTCATGTTCTGTTAACCTAACCAGGGCTCATATTATAAGAGGTGGTGCACTAGAGGGCAGCTTACTTCTTTTTAAGGACATATGGGCACATGTGCCCGCATGGCCACATATCACCTCCCATATCAACTGCACTTGCTCCCCTATGCCCCATAAGAAGTGATGTTGGTGCCCATATGGGACACATATGGCTTCAGTGGGTCCCATATGGCTTCAAATGTGTCCCATATGAATTGATATGAAACATATTTTAATTCATATAGGAACATAGGAATGTATACAGGACACATATCAATTCATATGGGACACCTATGAAGACGTATGTGTCCCATATGAATTGATATCAATCCCATATAAAATCATATGGGACTTTTTCAATAGGGCAATGCATCAGGAGTTTACTGTGGCTACTCGGCAAAAGAAGGACGGCACGATCTCCAACACTTAAATACCGCTTCTTCCTGTTCCTGTCATAGTATCTCTTCTGATACTTTTGGGCACGCAAAAAATTTTGATGGGCCGCTCTCACACTTTGCTCGAGACATTCTCTTAGATCGAGAACGCACCCATATGTCGTTTTCGTGTCTTCTACCAGCTCTTCCCTTGCCCAGAGCTCTCTGAGGACTGCGAGCGGTCCTAGCACATGTCGTCCAAATATTAACTCAAACGTAGAAAACCCTAGACTCGCCTACGGCACCTCTCTGTATGCGAACAGAAGCGGAGCGATATAATGATCCATGTTTTGGGCTGCTCCTGACTGAGCTTCCGCAGCATCTGCTTGAGTGTGCCGTTAAATTTCTCCACCATCACACTGCACATTGGATGGTAAGGGGTCGTGCTGAGATGTTTCAAGAGATCATTGAGCTCTCTCGCCATTTCGGAAGTGAAACAGGAGCCCTGGTCACGAAGGCGCTCTCTCGTAAAATTTATTCGTGAAAACATCACCAAACATTCTGCCATGGTTGCTGAACCTATCTTCGGCAGAGCCACGGCATCGAGATACCGCGTGGCAAAATCGACGAGCGTGAGACTATATTTCCTTTCACCGGTGTGGACGACGGCGGACCGATAATATTGTCACGTTGTAGTGACGGCAGTCCAGCGGTCAGGAAGACACCAACCAGTCTTGGAAACGAAGCCCTTTATTTGGGCTGACTTGCGCCCGCAAAAGAACTGAATCACTCAGCGGCGGCGTACGCAACAAACGTGCTCGTCGGTCGTCGAACTACGAATGCCCGCTGCTCGCGGCATCGTTCAATTTAAAGCCGGCAAGGAAACTTCGAGATAACAGGCCGAGATCATCTAGAGTAATCTGGAAACACGTAGATGCAGCTCGGCATGGCTGTGATCAATCGAGATTAGTCCGGTCGCTTCTCGCGTCACCAACAAAAATGACAACACCCCTTTCCTGCGGCCTTGCGCGAACGAACGGTCGATACGTGGCCATATCGACAGCGACCCCATCAAATAGTGTCGATAAGAGGCATGCGTCCCAACGCAGCCTTCCCTTTGCCTTTCGGGCACATCCTTTTCAGGTGCCGCACGACCTGACATACCTTTTAATCTCCTCCTGCACTCCTGGCCAGTAGCATTCTTCCAGAACTCGATCTGTAGTTTTCTTAATGCCCTGATGCCCCGCCAACGGGCTATCGTGGACAAGCCTTAACACCTGCGATCTCCTAGACTCTGGAAGTACTACCTGTCGAACGTCTCTGCCAGAGGTGAGATGATAGAGGCGGTACAGCAAACCCTTTCAGAAAGAATGCGAGTGCGAAGTGCCGTGCTTGCCATGGAAAACCTTTCCTACTTTCACCCAACATGCCTTCAATGACCCATCCTCTCTTTGCTCTTTTTCTAGCATCTCTTTGGTGAACCATATGGGACCGACGCCTAAATCAGTACTTTCCCTACTTCGTCCGGAAACTTCCTATCCAGCCAATACCACTTTTGGGCCCTCGCCATTTTCACCTGCAACCTCGTCATTGACTATGTCAGGACATAATTTAGTAACGCCCACCGATTTCTTCCAATTAATATCTGGATTTGGCGGATCCCGGGCTTTTGGTATATTTCCAATTATGACATCGTACAATGGTGTCTCCATGCACTTCACCAGGGCCGTGCAAGTTAAATAAGGGAAAGCGATATAGACTTCTGCCTCGGGAACTTCCAGACCACTGCCACCGACAAGGAACACCGTAGATCTCGCGCTGGTGAGAGCTGAGTCAGGAACTAGGACCCTCCGCACAACCACCGTATTGCTCCCCGTGTCCCGTAAAACACGTACGGGTAGGCCTCGGAGCTCTCCCTCTAGGACAGGCATGTGTTGTGCGTCTGCAGGCTTTTTCCGGAGAAGTCCGGATCAACACCTTATCCTCAGTTCGTTCAAGCCTACCTGCGGTTGTGGGCACCGTTTAAGGCGCAACACACACTGGCTGAACACAACAGGACGACTGCTTCTGGCTTTCGTGCTTTCTTGAGCAGGAACTTATTTCATGCCCTCTTTTTCGTTAACACGTTTTGGCGGGCTAGTTGGTTAAGCATCTTGAATAAACAGCGCGAACGAAGACGAGCACAAAAGACATATAAGGCTGTTTTGGCTTAGAGCGACAGTCGGCCGCCCAATGTCCTGGTCGATTACAAATGAGACACATTCCTGACTGTCCACTTCATCGCACATCCTTCTTTCTCGGAATGCCCACCTCGAACGATTCCTTTAACGAAGACAAGTTTCTTTGCCGCTGGGCCTCTAGAAAGTTGTCTCCTGCCTGAGCCATTTTGTCCAGCGTCTTGCACTCTCCTTCCCGAAGAAAAATCGCCAGACGACTACGGCAGTTCCTCATGAACTGTTCGGCCACCACTAAGCCACGTAAATCATTGTACAGAGGGCAAAACACATGCCTAGAACAACCAAACTGTGTGTTCCGGAGCTCCCAAAGCCGCTGCGATCAAGAAGGCAAAAAATGGCGCTCATGTTTACATCCAGACCATTTTTAACCGAATCTTATCGCTAGTTATCGCGTGTTACGCCCGAAACACGCTCTGAGCGTGTTCTAGACATGCGTTTTGCCCTCTGTACGTTGTGGCCTTTCCCGACATCTCGACCCATCAACCAAAAAGACTGAGCAAGCGTGCTGCGTATTGCTTGTCTGTTTCTTTATAATGCGGCTCACAGTAAAGATTCTGATCTTGCTGAATTTACGATCTTCTTTTCTTCGTTTTCTCAAAGGAAGGTTTCCAAATCCTTAATCTAGTTAATTCGGCGTGCAGGAAGACCAGGAGGCATTCTTGTAGATGATGACAGATAGAGGAACATGTATTTACAGTAAACATGTACAAGGAGCAAAACTGGGAACAGCAGAAATGAATTTACAAATGGAAAAACAAACTTTGCGCTACTTTACTCATCGACCTAGCAGGTTAGAGCCTAAGTAGTACGCTGTTACATGCTAAGCATGGAGCCCTAGCTCAGACTGGACTCCATCAGTTCACTTCGGTTTTTATAACCGTAACAAAGAAATAGGGGCGGTCATTTCCAGTGGCCCGCCCCAAACATCAATTCCCCAATCAAACATAGACCCACCCGTGGGTTGGGCAGAGCCTCAAACCCAGGGTCTCGCTAAGAGCACAAACAAACCAATACTACACCAGTCTCTCGTCGGTAAGGGCATGCACATCCTCTCCCGTCGGGGCTCTCCTTCCGACCTGTCCCAAGCACACCGTCGCCCCCCTCTCCACTCGCACTGCAAGTCAAGTTCTTGGCACAGATGCGTACCCCCTGTCATCAGTGCGTGTCATATGCAAACAATAGATGAGAGAGAAGTCGCTACGGCACAGACGGTGGGGCGCTCGGACAAGAGTGATCGATGAGCGGGGGAACAAAAAGTGAGGAATGTATGTCGTTCCCCACGTCGCCAAAAAAAATGCTCTAATCGTCCTTTCCTGGGCTCTCTTTGTCGGCTCGGCAAACCAGCTACGAAAGCGTTCCTGTTTTCCCCCACAGAGACACCGTGAAGATAGCAGTGCGTCAAAAGACCAACTCCCTACTGCACTGTGCTTGTAGGGGCTTTCGTTCACAATGGACAGCCCCTTCCGCGGGGGCAGCGCCCTGCACCGTGGTAGCTGGAAATGAGCGGCGACCTTTCAAGGCCGCTGTGGGCCATCGGGCGCCTTTCCGACGTTAGCGTATGCGTAAGGGGGGATAGGGGTGGGGGGCGCCCTGAAGGTAGCGGCGGTGCTGTCGTTCACAATGGACAGCCCCTTCCGCGAGGGCAGCGCCCTGCACAGTGGTTGTAGCTGGAAATGAGCAGCGGCCTTACACTCACGTTCACGAAACCTTCCGCGATAACCTCCTGCTGTGAACCGAAAATGTTGGGGCAGGGCTAGTTCTGCCTTATCGTAGTCCATTTATTTGCTGGAGACAGTCGACCGAACACACGGAGAGCGTCCCCAGTCAACGAAATACTGAGTGCTGTAGCCCATTTTTCCTTAGGCCAGCTGTGCCCTTCTGCGATATGCTCAAAATATTTGATGTATGCATCCAAGTCATCTCTGTGATCGTCGAAAGGCGGGGTCAACTTGTGTGGGCTAAGTCCTGCTGAGGGCCCCGGTGCAAGTTCTCGATTGCCCCCACCGGCCCCTGCGAGCGTTAATTGGAGCTGCAATCTACGCTCTGCCAGCGAGTTTGCATGCTCGCGTTCGGCTGCTCGTGCAGCGCGTTCTTCCTCCTGCTCAGCGGCAACTCCCGAACACATATGTATCAGCAGCGCGAACACCACACAGGAAGAAGAAGGAGAAGAAGGTAAAGAGCGCTGAACTTGATTGCCTTGATTACCCCCTGGTGGGATTTTACCTGGTATGTGTATAAAAGTGCGGGTTCAATTTTTGCTCCTTCTTCTTCCTGTGTGGTGTTCGCGCTGCTGATACATATGGATCGCAACCAACTAGCCCGACAGATGGTGTTATTCCCGAACACAGCCTGGCATCTGCCAACACCAACTCTTTGCCTAATTCAACCAACTCCTTTAACGTTGCCATCGTTTCTTTTTACGGACCCACGAAAAGAAAAAAAACATGGCTTAAATTGTCGCGAATTGGTAACGCGTCCCCGACTGCCGAAGGTGAGCGCTATCCCTTGCAGGTTCGAACAAGACAAGAAACAGATCGAGCAAAACAAAACGAAGCCGTATTTATCATTTAAAGAAAAACAGCCAATAAGAAACGAAAACAGCAAGAAAAACCCACACTCAACACGCGAACAACACTACAGATTAAAAGAAAGAGTTCACCAGATATGGAGCGTCCCAAGTGAAGCGGGGATGCCTTGCTGGCAGCAAGGACGCGGGTTGATGAACTGCGACCCGTCGCTGGCGTTGCGTCGAAGGAAGCGGCGGAAGAGAGCCAGGTGTTAAGCAGCGCAGAGGAACACAGGAAGACGCCGATGGACTCCAGACAGCCGCCCCGAGAACTTGGTGGCAGCAGCAGGAAAAGCGTAGCCAAGACCCGTCGACGGCGTCCCGAAACGCCGTAGGCTTATGCAGGCTATACAAGGAAGCCTCTCGGCAGCACGTACCCTCAATCCATCGGCTGGCACCTCCAAACTTGAAAGGGAAGCACTAGGGTTACGTCGATGATCCAAAGGAGGTCCCCGGCAGCACGGACCCAACGTCCGACGGCTGCCACCTCCACGCTTGAAAGGGACGCAGGAGGCTCACGTCGGTGATACAAGGGAGGTCCCCGGCAGCACGGACCCAACGTCTGACGGCTGCCACCTCCACGCTTGAAAGGGACGCAGGAGGCTTACGTCGGTGATACAAGAGAGGTCCCCGGCAGCACGGACCCAACGTCTGACGGCTGCCACCTCCACGCTTGAAAGGGACGCAGGAGGCTTACGTCGGTGATACAAGAGAGGTCCCCGGCAGCACGGACCCACCGTCCGACGGCTGCCACCTCCACGCTTGAAAGGGACGCCGGAGGCTTACATCGGTGAACCAAGGGAGGTAGGTCCCCGGCAGCACGGACCCAAAGACCGACGGCTGCTACTTCCAAACTTGAAAGGGAAGCAGCAGGCTTACATCGGTGATCCAAGGGAGGTGCCCGGCAGCACGGACCCAACGTCCCCGCCGCGGTGGCTCAGTGGTTACGGCGCTCGGCTGCTGACCCGAAAGACGCGGGTTCAATCCCTGCCGCGGCGGCTGAATTTCGATGAAGGCGAAACTCTAGAGGCCCGTGTGCTGTGCGATGTCAGTGTAAGGTAAAGGACCCCAGGTGGTCGAAATTTCCGGAGCCCTTCACTACGGCGTCTCTCATAGCCTCAGTCGCTTTGGAACGTTAAACCCCAATAAACCAAACCCAACCCAACGTCCGACGGCTGCGACCTCCACGCTTGAAGGGGACGCAGGAGGCTTACATCGGCGATCAAAGGGAGGTCCCCGGCAGCACGGACCCAACGTCCGATGGCTGCCACCTCCACGCTTGAATGACCCCACCCCCGCTTCGCTATCTCCCTTCACATCTCGGTTTTTTGACACGTCAGCTCTCCGCTCCTCGTGCTCACTGCGCTGTTCGTTGTCATCGCCTCGCACAAACAATTTGGACGTGCACACGCGCAACGCTGGGCTGGCACGCGTGGCGCTCCGCTGATCGACGCACCACTGTTAACGCACCGCGTTCAAAAATCCCCCGACGATTTCGTATGCACATCACACATATCCCGAATAAGTGCATCACCATCTCTCACTGCGTCACCAATAAGCTCTGTACAAGGCACACTCGCCCACAATCAAAAGTAAAAATAAGTGGTTCCGACCCTTGTAGAACTGCTGATGTAGCAGGACAAGACACATCCCACTGAACCTATCCTCTGAGTAAACGGTGTGCAGTTCAGAAAAACCTTTTCCTCAGCCATGGTTACGCCACGGCACCACAGCAAGCAACGCACTTGACTGTGCAGTCGTCTCTGGCCTTCAAAAAGTCAGTGCCTGAGCTGTCAATGAGGCAACCTGAAACTTTCTCGAAAGGTCTGTGCAGAAACGGCCTCTTCTGGCTCGAATTGTGCAAGACACTCGGCCACATACAGCTTTTGCTTGACTCAAAGCTGTGTGACACACTTCCACTGGTGTTCGACATTCGACGTTACCGGAAAAGCAAACTGACAGCTAGTGCTTGAAAAGATCTATATCCTTCTTCGCTGCCCTTGACTGTGCAGCCTCATTCGATGCCGGATGCGAGCAAGCCGCACATCCCACTGTGTCTCATTCTCGCGCTGGCTAAAGACAACGCTAGAATGTTTTTGGCTGCTTCAAAGCAAATATAAAAGCTTCATCAAAACTCAAGCTTCAATTCTTTAACCACGATGTTTTATGTGCAAGCTGTACAGCTTTTCTTGACAGCGGTATAGCTGCGCTTGGGTGGATATGCCACTGAGTAATTCCTCCCTTATTATAAGTCAAGCTTCACGTTTGCAAAAAAAGGCGGCGTTGGGGTCAGCAGTGACACGGAGTGTTATACATGCTTCATGTTTGTAAAAAAACGTGGCAATGGGGTCAACAGCAACACGAGTGACGCTGCGCTTCGGAGCAACGTGGGGTGCAGACAAAAAGGCAGCATGCCTATATTGCGCCAAGTGACACGCCTTTAAAAACAACTCGCGTACACGAATATTTCAAAGTGTGCACGTTGCCTGTGGGTAGAAACATTTTTGGCCATGCCTGAAGAATAGTTCGGTACTTTTTGAACCAGTTCGACACAGAGAATCACGAGCCAGAGCAATGCATTCGCTTGTTTCCTCCTGGCTGGCAGCAAGTAACAGCACCGCTACGCCAGGCGACTAAAGCGTGAGGTATACACAGAAACTAATCATCCACAGTACAAGCAGTACACACCTTTGTCACCCGCGCACGTCTTGCCCTCCTCCACCCGGAGCGTACTCGCCGGCCTGCCGCTTATGTGACAGCCCAAGAGCCGACTACGCTCATACCCTATTCTCCTGCCCAGCACACTTGCCCCCTGCCTGTTGGCACTGTTGTGATCGGGGGCCCAGCCAGCGGAGAACGGGCGAGCCGAGCTGGCGCCATCGGGCTACGCGGATCAAAGGCGCTGTTTTTAAGAGAAGACGCAAGGAAACGCTGGCCTGGGGGCGGCTTCTGGCGACGGCGTCGGCGTGAACAAAGGCTCTAATCCCCTTCGCCGGCGATGCTGAATGCGGCTCTGGTGCCGAACTGCGCTCCTGGGGATTGGCAGCGGAGACAGCGAGAGGTGGCGGCGGCGGCGCCAACCCATTGCCCGCGTGCGCCCTGAGCAGCCGACAAAGCGGAGGGGCGACACGGCTGATTTGTCCCTTCCACCGACCTGAAGAGGTCACCGGTGGGAGCCGTCAGCACTCGCGTCTCCCACGATCAGGATCGTCACTCAGCAGCGAACGACCTTTGGGCCTGGTCGGCCCGCGGCAAACCAAACAGTTCGCGACTGAGAGACGCCAAGTTCCTCCTTGCCAGTGTGTGTGTCTGTGCGGTGCGCGTGGTCACGTGGGGAGGGCGGAGCCTAAGAAGAGGCTCAAGGCTCATTGGACCCTCGACCAGAGTTCGGATTCCCTAGCTAGGGGCCTGCGGAATGTGAACGGTACTTAATCCGCAATCTGTGCTGTGTCACAGAGCTTCATCCCTTTTCTGACTTTTGGTCTCCTTGCTATTCTTTAAATAATGTAAATAAACCCCTCAAGCTTTATCCGTCTCCTGAAGGGTAGTCTGCCCACTTCGTCCTCATGCGGTGAAACCCACGGTCCCGATCCCCGAGTACATCAGCACCTAAACAGTCCGCAGCAGTGGGAGGCCGCTTTGTCCACCACCGAGCCGAATCTCCAACTTCGGCTGGTGGCCTGGGCAGAGAACGTCGCGACTAGGCACGGCCTGGACGCCACAACAGGCAGCCGCCCGCAATGCTACTGCATAATTTTCGTTTCTTTGGGCCTTCATAAATAAAGTTTTCACCACCACCACCGACCGCCGCTTCGCCACATGTGGTCATGTGATCATGCACGTGACTCGGCGTTCCCTTAAGAAGGCGACGCTGCTCTCGCATGCATTTTCGCCACGGATGAGAGTGTGCCTGAAACGCCTGCGAGGAAATTGTACTACATGTCGGTTTTATGGCACATAGGCAACTCAGGCCATCATGCGCAAAGCGTAAGAAAAGGTTTCTGCGGAATTTTATAAAAAAATGAAAAGTGATGGGTGGTGTAGAGGGCCTAAAACGTCAGTTTTACTACCTAGTGATGCCAAAAGAAAGGTATATTAAGAAAGGCCCCTAGTAAAAGCTTTAAAGAAAGTCGGGTAATCGCTGCAACCATTCTTGGCTGGGCACGGATGTCGAGGCTCCCAACCAATCGAACGAAGACCTGAGCCTTCTTCTCAGGATGAGAGAGTGGCTGAGGTGTGTTTCAAAAAATCTCTTTGTTGTACTAAACTGACCCTATTTTATTACGTCTGCAATTTGTTTAGTACTTATATTGTTAAAAACTTAAAAACCTGCGAAATGTCAACAAGTGCATGTTCACCAAGAGCAAAGTAGGATGGAACGGCTTGTGTTCATTATAAAAAACTGCAGAATGCTTTTTCCTCAGTGTTCTGGGTTTTCTGCATGAAAATAAAATATGGTTTATGGTTACCTCATCTTCATATAATTCACATTAGTGTTTGACTTCCTCTTAGTAGGAAATCATGTGCGACGTGTGTGTGATAATCACTTTTGAAGAACTCGACAAACAGCGTGACGGAAGACGAGACAAGAGAAGGACAAACACCAGCGCTTGTGTTTGTTGTGGACAAACACCTTCTCTCGTCTCGTCTTCCGTTGCGCTGTTTTATCCAGTTCTTCAAAATTGTTCCAACCCAACCAGCCCGTATTTGCCAATCACTTCCTATAAACGTTCCTGGCGGGTGCAGGACTTCCACTCACCTAGAATTGGCTCTACTAAGTGTAGTTTGTTATTTGCTTCATTATTCCATATGGACTGCCAGTTTTTGTCTTATCTTACGATGAACTAAGTTAATGCAATCTTTAAACGGTATATTTGCTTTTCTGATTTACTTGTCATGAGCTTGAGCAGCACAGAAGTCTGCTCTCTCATTTCCTTTTATTCTGACATGACTCGGGACCCAGCAGAGTTTAGTGTTCTGTCCTTGACCTGTGGCTGTTACAATATTGTGTATGATGCCATCAAGTATAGGAGTGACTGCGTTTCCAGAGTGGAGAACAGTAAGTAAACTTAGGGAGCCTGTGTAAATAATAATGCTTCTGAGCTTCTCGTTTACTCTGTGTTCAATGGCTACACAGACGGCGTAGCATTCGGCTGTGAAGATTGATGCACACTGTGGAAGCCTTATAATTTCATTCCAATTCCCTCGACCACTACGCTTCCAACGCAAACATCTGTTTTTGAGCCATCTCTATAAAACGGTGTGGAAGTACTGTATTTTCCTCGAGTTCAAGAGATTCTTGTATTATATGCTGCTGTGGAGTTTGTTTCTTACGGAACTGCGTAAGAGTGAATTCACTAATTACAGGAAAATTGTACCATGGAGGCAGTGGATCCCGCCTTCCGGCAATCCCAGGTAATGTGTCTAGTACGCCGAAGTTTTGGCACATCTCTTCAAAACGCATGAGCAGTAACGTAGTATTCTGCGGTTTGCTTTTAGTGTTCTTGATGGGCCCTTTGTGACTGTTTCCTGACAGATGTGTTAAGGTAGTGAGCAGATTTTTAGAATGTATGAACACGTGAGCATGGTTCTTCTCTCTGTAAGTGATGGTTTGTTAGTCTCTCTATAAATACTGTTGACGGGCGACATCCTATATGCACCAGTAGAAACAGGCAAACATAAATTATGTACTGGGTCCAGTCGTTGAAGGTCTCACTGACCCATACACTACACATCCATAATCCATGGTATAGCATACTACAGAGCGGTAAATTTGTAAGAGTCACGTCCTGTCGGCACCCCAGCGTTTTCCTTGACTACGTTCACGGATCGAGAAGCTTTCTTTTTCAACGCGCTTATGTGAGTCAGGAAAGTGAGCGTTATGTGAAATGTTATGCCTGAAATTTATGTTCATTTTTAACGGGTAACTGTATTTCGTTCAGGTGTAGGGTGGGACCTGCCTGTATGTCTCGTTTGAGTGAGAAAAGAATGGCCATTGATTTTTGTGGAGAAAACTAGAAACAATTTCTGTCTGCCCACGCTGCGAGTTTATTTATTGTTAATTGTATTTGCCTTTTACACATTGATGTGTTGGAGGATGTGCAAGGTATCTGAAGGTCGTCTACATACACTGAATATATACAACGGAGCTTGGGATTATTTCACTGCGAGAGTTCATTTTTACAACAAGCAGTCTTGTTCTTAAGATACACCCCTCAGGTACTACATTTACTGAATGCAATTCCTGGAAAGCATAGTACCTAGGCCTACATGGAATGAACGGTTAGATACGAAGTCTTTTAAGCAGTTCAACATTCTGCCTTGGATGCCAAGCTCGGCAAAGTCTTCAAGAATCCCGAACCTCCAGGTTATGTCGTATGCCTTTTCTAAATCGAAATAGACTCCAAGACTGTGTTGTTTATGAATAAAAGCTTGTCGGACAGTGTATTTAAGACGATCTAGCTGATCTGTAGTGGCGCATCCCATTTCAAACTGCACTGATGCCTGTAAAGAAGTTCACAGGATTGAATGAGAAAAGTTAATCTGATATTCAGGACACTTTCAAAGTATTTAGCCAGCCACCTGGTGAGGGCTTTGGGTCTATAACTGCTAGGAGAGGTTGGGGGCCTCCCGGGTTTAAGAACTGGTACAATATTACCTTTTTTCCAGGCTTCGGGTATTTTCCCCGATACCCATACTTTGTTAAAGAATGTTAGAAGTGCCTCTACGGCACGTTGGGAAGATTGGCCAGCATTTCATACAGTATTTGGTAGGGCCCCTGAGTAGTTTTTTTGCCGGCAGACAGTACTTTCATACTGGTGAACAGCGCAAAAAAGGCGGGACAACAACAAGACAAGCGCTGACAAGCGTTGAGAAAATGCTACTCCCAACATCGGGATTCATTGCCCTGATTGTGCTTGTCATCCGCTGGTCGAGAAATGTGAAGTTGTAGCATATCGCAAAGATACGGTCACACGGGAGATCATTGAGGCTTCCGAGATTGCGAAGCTAGGTCCGGCATGCGTCAGCACTCCATCCATCGCCATATCAAAAAAGAACACGAGTTTCTCGTATCATCGTAGATTTTGTGTCGTTTTCCCGTGTTTTATGAGATGTGGCTACCTGTACCTAAACAGAGGCGCTCTGAAAAAAACTTTCAGTTGTTAGTCAGCGCTGTGTCTCGTGCCTTCCTCCCTCGTGTTTGTGCTAGTGCGCTGCTTTTCCTAGAATACACTAACTCGGCCACCAGTCTACCCTATTGCACAGTATTTCAAGCTCTCAAACATAGTAACATTTGGATAAATACCTTGCTGGTGAATCGGACGAATTCCTTAACGTATTTTGTAGCTACGTACTCGGCGTTATTGCTGTTGTAACAATCAATGCCTTATTTGTGACTGCCAGCGTGGTTCTTTTCTTCCCCCTTAGAGTGTGTTGTTTGTACGTGAGGGAATACGTGCTCTACGTACGCGTTCGTTAGTTTCGTTCCCAAAGAAGGGACTCCGGTAAAACTTAACAACTGGTTTAATTGGCCGAATGGTAAAAGAAGAAAACTTTACAGAGATTGGAAGCACGACCTGTTCGTTCAGCGTCTCACAAAGCACTGTCGTCCTTCGATGACGGGTCGAGTCTTCCTTTCTCCCTCTTCTGCCGCCGCTCCCGCCTCTCCGACCTTGGATAGTAGAATTCCCGGAAAGCCTGCCGCCCGGTTCAGGGACGGTCGCGGGGGAACGGCCACGGGAGCCCCTTTCGGGCGCCTGCCGCCTGGTCGGCTCGCGCGCACACACTCACACACGCACACACAGGCGCGCACACACATGTACAAGGGTCCTTGACCGCGGAAATCGCGTGTCGAATGGCGCCGCATTTTGTCCCCCTTTTCGTCTCCGATACACTCCCCCCCCCCGAAATGACGAAGTCGTTTGCTAGCCCGAAAGTTCCAGAGGGTACAGCCTGCTGGTTCTGAATGCTTTTCAACTCTTTGTGAAAGCCCTTCCTCTGCTCGTTGCGGATCCAAAATATTTCAGCCTGATCCAGTTCTTTGGCGGTATGAGCTCCGACTTCGTCGTTGCGTCGTCTCACCCTTGAGACGAATCGAAGCACCCAAGCTGTGACTCTTTTCAGTCTTGTGAAGGAGCTGTAGCGCTGAATGTCCATTAATGCAGGGGAAGGCACGTGAAATGACATTTCCTCGAGAGTGAGTTCTTTCAGAGGGGCCGCCCTAGATTTGCTCAATACTACAGTTGAAGTTAGGCCGTCTTCCGAGACGATGGTAAGGTATGCGACCGCCCCGTAAGCCGCGAGACTGGCGTCTGCTAAGATGCGTAGATCCCTCTTTGTTGCCTGCCCGCCAACGTCCGCTCCATAGTACCGGGGCACCTGTATCTCAGGAGGGTGTTTCAATTCACCGTACCATGTGATCCACTTTTCGGCTGTATCTCTTGGTAGGGGATCATCCCAATCCACGTTTTCTCGCCACAGATTTTGAAACAAAATCTTGGCCCGCACGATAAAGGGTGACAGCCATCCCAGCGGGTCATAAATCCGTGCCGTAGTTTGTAGCATGGATCGTTTGGTGTCTGGTGTAGCAGTGTGGTCCGCAACGCACGGCGCAAAGGTCAGGCGATCTAGAATGGGGTCCCATGTCAGCCCCAGTACCTTGAGTACGCCAGACATAAATCCCAGGGGCTTGGTTTCGTTAGAGTCTTGCCCGAATAGCTGGCGCAACCTCTCGTTATTCGATGACCACTTGTGCAGCTTCATCGAGGCGGCTTGGAAGATTGCGTTGGCTTCGGTGTATAGCTTCACGGCCTCCTCTTCGTCATCTGCCCCCGTTAGCAGGTCATCTACATAAAGGCCTCGCTGCAGCTGGGTCGCGGTGTGAGGAAAATCTTCCTCGCACGATTTCAGGTGGTGCTGAAGGGTAGCCGACAGTAGAAATGGACTGGCGGTGGTTCCAAACGGAACTCGCTTCATGCGCCACGTTTCAATGGGAGGCAATGGAGAACCGGGCTGAGGTGTCTCTCGAAACCAAAAAAATCGCAGGGCGTTTCTGTCTTGCTCTTGAATTCCAATTTGTAGAAAGGCCTGCTGAATGTCCGCGACAAGTGCAACTCGGTACTTGCGGAAATTGAGAAGGAGCCCCACTAGGTCCGCGGTAAGGTTGGGCCCAGTCTCTAGGTTGTCGTTGAGACTCTTGGAATTCTTCCCGTGGGATGAAGCATCAAACACGACCCTCAGTTTTCGGTAATCACGAATGACAGCTTGATGAGGCATGTGGTAAACGCAGTCGTTGGGGCTGACCTCGCCTTCTACCCGTTCTGCCATGCCGGAGACGCCGTACTGCCTAATGGTCGTGTCGTACTCTTGGAGCAGGTCAGGAGCCCTTTTGAGCCGGTTCGCCAGCTGATTGAGTCGCTTCAGTGCAATTTCCCTGTTGTCCTCGAGTGAAATCTCGGATTTCCAGGGCAACGCGACTTCATAACGACTGCCGACTCTCTTGATGTTGTCCTTAAAAAACTCCAAAGCCTCACATGGTTTCTCGTTGTCTTCGGTTTCATTCACTCCAATTGATTCTAAGTTCCAAAACTTCGTAAGAATTAGTAGAACGTTAAGTTGGGCGAGTTGGTATAGGTTCATGGTTGCGTTAGCAAACCTTCGGTTGCTTTAAGTGATAACGAGATCACGTTTCTTGGCAGATTGTGGGCTTCGGGCGCACACTAGTTTTATCATTGTCATAGTTTTGTTTGTTCAATTTTGTTTTCATGATTATGCCTTCCTTATATACCCAGGTTTTCGCAATAAAGCCTTAGTTGTGAGTTCAGCGCTTGTCCTGTCGTCGCCTTTACTCTTGTGTCTAGTCTTTTGTGCGCTGTTTTTCAACCTTGGTAAGAATGTCTGTCGTTTCTTTCTCGATTACTGAGGTTCTCAGTGCCACGGTTTGGAGGCAGTTTGTCTGCTCGGCACCGTCCTCCATAGGCCCTTGAATGGTCCATCCAGCTGATGTTTCCACCGCCCTCAGTCGTTTCCCCAGTTTCAGGGATCTGCCTGTCGTTAAGTCCCATATGTGATCAGACCCGATGAGCAGCTCAACATTTTCCGAGCCGCCGTCAATTGAGAAGTCAGCTGGTTCGTACCCAAGGGACCTTAATTTCAGCAGTACATTTCCCGGTGGCGAGGGAATCCGTTGGTCACAAATTACTTCTGTTTCCAGCACTTCGAGTTCGCGTTCGCATCCGCGCTTTGTTTTTAGAGTAACTCTTACTCTTCGGAACTCGCGTTCCTCTTGATGGCCTCCGAACACACCGGCGGTCAACCTTTCATGCCCGAGAAGCGTGCATCCTAGTTTCCGCGGGGTGTCAGCGGTGATGTAAGAGCGCTGACTGCCTCCGTCGAACAAAACTCGCACCTGAGCGCTGGAAGTTTCTCCACTGCACAACGCAGTCGCGGTCTGCAGCAAAACGGTTCTTTTGTGAGTGGAGCTGTCTCCCGTGGCTGTCGCTTCGAGGCTGATTTGTGCACTCGTCACTGTTCGGCTCGCTTCGGGTGGCCTGTTACTAGAGTACGTCGGGTCGCACATCGTGCTGGCATGCTTCTTGCGGCATTTGTTGCACTGCACGCTTACGCGGCATGCTCGTGACTGGTGCCCAGTTTTCGTGCACCTGAAGCAACGGCCGGACGAACGCAGAAGTCGTTTCTTTTCCTCTAGAGTTTTTGAGGCGTTACAGTTCTGCGTTTGGTGCTCGTTAGAATCACAGAAGAAGCAGTTCAGTGGCGTTGCGCTCTGATGCAGCATCGCTGCGGATCGGACATGCTGGTCATGCGTTTTTCCATGCGGCTTGTGACTTTCATTCCTTCTCTAGATTTTTGTTCCAGGTCCATCCCTTGCAAAGCAGCCAAGTTCTCTCTACTTTCCACCTTTACTCTTAAAAAGGAGAATAACATCGAAAATGAGCAGACGGTACCTTTTCCGCTGTCGTCGGTAGTATGTGACGAAGTTTCGGAGACGGAGCCTTGTTGCTCGCTGGCGAGGCTGTCGGTGTCGACAACGCACCTTCGGCTGAAGTCCAGTAAGATGTGCCGGGGCATTGCTCGCTGTACAATCGGAAGCAGCATTGAACTGTAGGAGTCCAACTTCCGTCCGAGCGTTTCGAGGCCTCTGATGTGCGCCGCCAGGGTATCGTAGAGACGGCGTAGGCCACGGACATCTTCTGAAGAACGCACTGGCTTCAAATCAATTAGCTTCTTCAGATGTTCTTGCACAAGAAGTTCCTCGTTGCCGAACCGTTTCCTCAGGAGTTGGACGGCGTCGTTGTAACATCGCGACGTCGATGGAAGGCCCGCCAGTGCAGCTGCCACATCGCCTGTAACTGATGCTCGCAGGTAGTGAAACCTGTCTGTGTCAGTCAAGTCTTTGTTTTTGTCTACCAGCTGCTGGAACACTTCCCAAAAAGTCTGCCAGTCCGAGCGCCGCCCGGTGAATTTGATTAATTCAATTTGAGGCAGCTTGACTCTCGTCTTCACTGATGTGGTCGTTAGGGTGGCTGGCGTGGCCGTTTGGATAGTAATGCCACTGCCCGCCGAATCCACGGCAGTCTGCGTTGTTGGTGAACCACTGTCGATTTGAAGTTGCAATCCAGCAAGGCAGGATATGACACGATCTTGATAGTCGTACACTTGCTGGTATTCGTTTTCAGCATCTTCTTCCGGCACCAATGGTTCAACTTCTTCGTTGACATGCTCTAGCTGTTGCTGCAGCTTGCTGAGTCGAGCGTGAAACGGCACAGCTTCTGTACTTGTAAGGGACGCTTGGCTCTCCTCCGTTTTGTTGATGAGCTTCGTAATTTGAGAGCGTAATGCTCTTCGTTTCTTTAAAAGGCGCTCCATTCTCTTGTAAGGTTCGTTGAGCCAATTAGTTTACCGGATTAATGACATCAGTAGTCGTCGTTGCCGAGACGTACCTGAAGTGGATGCGTTGAGCGTGAGCGTTGGAGCGATGTAGCGATGATCTCACAAAATCCACAGCAGAACTCCCGGGTTTCGGCACCAAACTTGTGTTGTTTCAGAGGGAATACGTGCTCTACGTACGCGTTCGTTAGTTTCGTTCCCAAAGAAGGAACTCCGGTAAAACTTAACAACTGGTTTAATTGGCCGAATGGTAAAAGAAGAAAACTTTACAGAGATTGGAAGCACGACCTGTTCGTTCAGCGTCTCACAAAGCACTGTCGTCCTTCGATGACGGGTCGAGTCTTCCTTTCTCCCTCTTCTGCCGCCGCTCCCGCCTCTCCGACCTTGGATAGTAGAATTCCCGGAAAGCCTGCCGCCCGGTTCAGGGACGGTCGCGGGGGAACGGCCACGGGAGCCCCTTTCGGGCGCCTGCCGCCTGGTCGGCTCGCGCGCACACTCACACACGCACACACAGGCACGCACACACATGTACAAGGGTCCTTGACCGAGGAAATCGCGTGTCGAATGGCGCCGCATTTTGTCCCCCTTTTGGTCTCCGACATAGAGCAAGGCCCGGAGTGCGATCACGGGGTGGGGTCGGCGCTTTTGAACTGTGTCAGCAGTGGCTAAGCGGGGCGAATGCGACTCCGCGGGCGCTAGGCCTCGCGCTCCCTCGATGCGAACCACGTGGTTCTCCTGCTGAGGCAACTCCACAGAAAAACTCAAGAAAAAATGCATGTCGAAAAGTTCAAACATTACGGAGGTTATTCCTGTAATAACCCTAAAAGGGCTAGAAGCAGTAGTCACTTTCTAGCACCAGCGTTCCAGCCCTAGCAGTCAGAGCTGTGACCCGCAACCCGCGGTGCGGAAAGTCGCCACCACGGCGGGTTCGGGCCAGAGGGGACAAACACGAGTATGCTACTCGGATGAGCGTTTATTGCTCCCGAGCAATACAATGCAGCAGCAACAATACAACCGCCGTAACGAGGGAGAGGGTTTCGCTCCCGTACGGGGGTGAAAAGCACAAAACGAAACAAGGCATGCAAAATAGTGGGGGAAGAAGGTTCCGCTCACCTCGCGTGGCTCCTCGCTCACGGCCCGCGGCGGTCGGTCAACTCACACGAGGTGGCCGGGCGATAAGGGGACGGCAGCGGTCTGCGTGGCAGATCTCTGATCCGTGCGTGTGCACGGCTCCCGCCAGAAGACGAGCGAGTCTCGGGAGAAATGCGCCTTCTCCCGTCTGTGGGGAGGAGGTATCTCCACGGCAGCGGCGCTACGGGGCGCCAAAGGAAGCCGGGGCGGCGTGAGTGCCCTCCCTCGCAAATCACGCGAACGGCGCGCCCATTACATAGCCTGATAATTACGCGAGGCCATTACCATGGGGCAGTGGATTCATGTGTATCCCCACAACCCCCTTTCCTTAAAACTGCTCTACGCGAAAGAAGTGACCGCGTTCACCGAGGGGTGTACCGAACGGGGCGGGCGAAAGGCCGTTTAACTTCAAAAACAATTACGAAAAGTTTCAGCTCACAGCCACCGGCGCCCTCTTCGAAGACCGTGGAAGCCAGGGCAGGAAGGCAATGTAGACGACCGCCATGGACAACCGTGGAGCCAAGGGTTGAAGGGGGCCGATGACCGCAGGTCCCGATAAGATGGTGAGTCGGCCATTGGCAGCTTGGCCGTGAGGAGCGGGCGGCAGGCAGGTTCACGGCAGGCTATTACGCACCGTGTTGTCCCGTTGCATAGCGTTCAGCAGGCCTCCACTCAGCTGGGTGAACCGCTAGCTCTTGGCTCGCCCTCTTTTCCCCTCGATGGGGGTGGCAAAGGAGCGCCGTCCCATTTTCCCTCTGCCGCGGAGGACTCGCGAGGCGGGCCCAGCGGGGCACCAAGGTTCTCTCGTGAGCGAAGCCGCTGCCGAGGAGACAGGGGTACTCCAAGGCGGCTTCTCTGCTGCAGTTTTCGCCATGGTAGACACAGGCCCCGGTTTCCCAGAATTTTCGCTCGCTCGCCTCGCGGCCGACCGGAAGCTGTTTTTCGGCGTGGTTGCTCAATAGTGACAGCGGGCTCTTGGTTCTGGAATGTGGCCGCCCTCCAAACGGCCTTGGTTTGGATTTTCGAAGCATCAACGGTCGTCCCAGCGTCCGGCAGCTCTCCTCCGGGCTCGCTTCCAAGGCTGGCCTGCGGCTGCAAGGCTGTCTTTTCTTTCTATTAACTTTCCCGATTTACATTTTTTTTTGAGCTAGTCTAACCCCGCTCGGTCTTTCCCGAAGAGAGAGCGTGTGCTTGCTCCGGAAGCCATGGTGCGTAATATGGAAGGGGTGTTGCGTCCATATTAAGCAGGAGAAATTACTCCCTGCGCGTCGGCTAGAGTCAGTTTAGTTCTGCCTTGGGCGCAAGTTGTAACGAGACGCTGGGCTCTGTTGTCGACCCTTGCCTCTCGGTGCGGCTGCCTGCTGGCGGGGGAGAGCGTTCTCCACGGGCCACTCGTTCCCTTTCTCAAAGTAGGGTTTGAGATCACAGACACGCACCGGTCCGCCGGTCGGTCTTAGCGTCAAGTCCGCCAGCCTGCAGACGAGAAAGGAGAGTTTATCCCCAACTCGATAGGGTCCCGTCCATTTCGGCGCCAGAGAAGCAGAGAACCGCTTTCTGGCGTCGCTCAGAACATGACTGCGCCCCAACACCAGGTCACCCGGTTGGTAGTGAATTTCCTGGTGACAGCGGTCATACTGCGCTTTCTGCTGTGCCCGAGCAGTGCTCAGATTCCGGCGGGCTTTCTCTAAAGCCTCCGTCATCCTCGCTCGCAGCCCGGTCGCGTAGTCGGCGCGTGCCGACCAAGCAATCGGGGTGTTGCTGCGAACCTGTAGAGTAAGTTCTACCCGGTTCGACAGCTCCCTGCCAAGGTTGAGAGCGGCAGCTGTGTACCCAGTCGAGCGGTTCACGGTCGACCTGAGAGCAAACCCAATCTCGGGGAGACAGGTGTCCAAGTCGCTGTGTGTGACGATTTGTGCGCGTACACCAGTGCCCGCACAAAAGGCCGGGATACATGCGACGTTTTTTTCGACGACATTCGCGCGGCAGGAAACGTCGCGGCGGCGCGACGCCCGGCTGGAGATACATGGAGCGTGGAAGCGGCGGCGCGCCGCCGCGCATCCCTCGACGCGAAAGCAAATGCGATCAACAAGTGACAAACACCACTGTGCAAGGAGGTCTGTGAGAACAGCGACGTTGGCCATTCTGTTAAAATCAGGAAAGTTTCACTTCGACACCACTGTACAAAATTTAGCACGCGCCCTTAAGTATCTGTAAAGATTTGCGTGCTCGAATGCATGCTGTCGCGTACCTTTCGACGCCCGCTCAGCCGCGGACAGCAGCGGCTGCGGTTTTCTTCGACACATTCGCTTCAGCGAGGGAGCGCAGGCATTCCGATCCAAGATTCGGCCGTGTTCTCTAAAACAAGCGACATTTCAAGTCTGACGAAGCGTGGCTTTTTGGGCTTGTTGGTACATACTTCAAAGACACTGTAGCGCAGCAAAAGACGAGGACACAAGAAACGAGAGACGAACACCACGAGCGCTAACTTCCAACAAACTTTATTCTCCTGAAGCATCACACTTTTATACACCAGAAAACAGTAATCACACGTGCGAACAGTATCAATTTCTTAGAAAAACGAGCTCTTTATCTGAGAGGAGAATGGAAGGTGTGCTTACACACGAGCCTCCTGTCCTATTTATCTTTTCTGCTTCAATGATTTCGCGCGTTAACCTTTCTCTACTTTTTCCTATTACCAGACTTTTATCAAAGTAAGGCTTACAGGTTTTTGACTTGCATGCGAGAATGTGCTCAACCAGCGATCCGCCTTGCCCGTTTCTGACGTTGCGAGCGTGTTCCATTAGGCGCTCGTTCAGACATCTCCCCGTCTGGCCGATATAGTGTTTCCCGCATGACAAGGGAATTTGATATACAACACCTTCATCGCACGTGACGTAGGGCTTCTGGTGCCTAGTTGCGCAACCGCGCGCTTTGTTGGTGTTGGTTTTTCCCAGTTTGCACAACGTTGCAAGTTTTTTCGGCGCCGAGAACACGACGGTCGCATTTTCACGACAAAAACATTTGCGTGCCAAAAACACGGCGTAGCTCGACGGCCATGGCGGCCATGTTGGCGGCGGCAGGGAGAAGACCGGAAAAGCGGGCTTGCTGCGCTGCTATTGGCTCGCTTCAGCCGCCGCTTCCGGTCTCACCGGACGCCGCGCGTCAAAATCTAGCCGGTCCTGATCGGCGGCGGCGGGCGTTTTTCTCGACGCCGGGCGTCAAATCTGCGCCGTCGGGCGAAAATCGACGACTCGCCGCAGTAAAAACGCTCATGTATTCTGGCCTAAACCCGGTCAGTGACTCCCTGGAAGCGGCCGACCGCGCCATCCTGGCACCGTGTCGCCACGGAGAGACAAGGCCACATTGCGCATAGGACGGCCGTCGACGACTCCTACGGTGGGTTTAAGCCTGTCACGAAGATTCCAGGGAAGAGCTGCGTGGAGTGAACCCGGTCAGCGACTTTCCCGGGAAGCGGCAGACCGCGCCATCCTGGCATCGTGTCGCCACGGAGGGGGGGGGGGGGGGGGGGGGGGGGGGGGCTCGACGCTGTCACGAGGAGGGAGATCTGCGCGGAGTGAACAAAAGGAACCGGCGAGCAGCAGAAGCAGCCAGCGGCTACGGCGAAGGGGAGGCGGCAGGAAGAAGCAAAAGGCTTAAAAGGGGGAGCCGACGGGAGGAACGGGCAGACAGGGACGATTCGAGCGGGCGGACAAGACGGAGGAAGGCAGAAGACCGGGGCGGCGCATGGACCAGGGAGCCCGGGGTCTAGCCTTCGCTCGCGTTCGGCCTCCGACAGCGCGCTTCAGCACCTGGCAGCTCCTCCAACGCCTGGCCGAGAACGAGAGCCGCACAGCCGCGAAGAACCCCCAGCCCGGCCGCAGCAGACATCCAGCCATTCGTCGAGCCCGTGCCACAACAAGCTGACTCTGCCCTGACGTGGACGAGCCTTACTGCATTTCCCGCAAGCGGCATCAAGCCAGATCCATTAATTAAATCATATTCAAAAATCATCCTTGGAGTCTGTGCATCAATATCCTCATGCCCAGTGTGGACCAAGAGCCATTTTAAGAAAATGAGCCATCACATGCGCGTCTCAGCAAATGTAACGAGCATGTGTGCTTGATGTTGCGGTTCACACGTTCCGTGGGATTCTCCGGGGCGTCGTACGTGGTTGTTCTCCTGTGCTTAATGCCAAGGGCCACACAGGAGCCCATGAAGAGTTTAGCAGTGAAGAACGCCGCATTATCCGTTATCAATTGCCCGGGGTAGCCGAATCGTGTGAACACCTCGACCAGCTTCCCCATGATTGGGCGTGCCATCAGCTTTCGAAGTGGAAACAGTTCCACCCATTTGCTGAAATGGTCTGTAACAACGAACAGAAATTGGTTTCAACTCGGAGTCCTGGGGTAAGGTCCCATGACGTCACAAGCCGCAATTTGCCAAGGAACCTGGCTTTTGATCGGCTGCACGAGCCCGGGGGGCGTCCACCGCGCGGCTTGACCCTTTGGAACACGTCGCACGAGCGGGCGTAGCGTATCTCATCACGCTTCATGCCAGGCCAGGCCACCTTGAGGGACTCGTGTGTATCCTTCTCGGAGGGGTTATATCTCATCAGGATGCCATCGGAGCCGAGCAGGTAGGAATCCATCGCGCTCACAGCATTACCAGCTGTGTTCGAGCGCCCCGCACGGACAACAACACCAGTTGCCTCCATGTGCGCCGCCGCCGCGCCGTTCGGCACCCTGAGCCCATCGAACACTTTTCCACGAAATAGATCCTCCCGCTGTGCCTCCAACAGTGTGCTGAAAATGCCCACCACTGAACTGACGCCTTCCAAATTGTTCACGCTTTAAGGCGTTCGCCCTTCCCTCGGGGCCTTGGGTGAGTTTCGCGGCCGTCGCGCTGCTCTGGCTGCCGGGCGCGGCGGAGTGGGTAGTGTTGTTACTTCCCAAGCCGTCAACTGGCGCGCGCGAAAGTGCGTCCGCCACCACGTTGTTCTTGCCCCTCCTGTAGCGCACGGTAAATGCGTAATGCTGGAGGAGTACCGCCCATCGCGCTCGTTTCGCCTAGGCGCCGCAGCCACGTGAGGGCAATGTGATCAGTCTCAATCACGAAAGCGACACCGTGTACGTAGTAGTCTAACTTCGGCAGAGCGAAGAAAATCGCGAGACATTCTTTTTCTGTCTCGGAATAGTTTCTCTCTGCGTTAGTTAAGCGGCTGGCGAACGCCACCGGTCTCAGGCTACCTCCGTGCTCTTGAAGCAGAACTGCTCCTAAGCCCAGGTCACAAGCGTCCGTGTGGATGACAAATTCCCTGTTCGGGTCAGGCAGCCTCAGCCCTGTGGTTTACACGAGCGCGCAAGTGAAATGGCGTAGTGCCGCCTCTTGCTCGGGTCCCCAAAGCCACTTCACATTCCCTCAATAACGTCGTCAAGGGGGCTTGCAGAGCTGCGCAATCTGGGATTAACTGACGATAAAAGCTCACCAGCCCCAGATAGCGTCTCAGTCCGCCTATGCCTGCCGGTGACGGGAACTGCAAAATAGCCCGCAGCTTGTATTCGCACGGCAGAAGGCGTCCTTTGTCTAGCGTAAACCCCAACAGTGTTATTCGGGTAGCGGCTATCTGGCTCTTGTTCGCGTTCAGAAGAAGAACTTTATTTTCCACCGACGTAGGAGGCCCCCTACTCCCCGCCCCTGGCGCGCAGGCTCAAGGGGCGGGGTTCGGGGCCTCCGCGACTTAAGACAGGCGAAGTTGCAGTGTTTCATCGCGCCTTCCGTCGCCAGGCGGATTGTTCGGCGGGGGACTCGCTTCGCAGCAAGGCCTCCCAGGCATCTCTACCTTTAGTGTTCTTCCTAACGCCTGGGGAGTCAGGACATTGCCAGATTATATGATCTCCCCGCAGATTTTACATTTATAATCAGTTCTAGTATTCGCGTGAAGAACAACCAGACTTGATTTGGGAAACTGCCAGCTTGAAGGCGACAGACTCTCTGTTGCTTAAAGTTCGGTCCGGTGGTGGAGCTCGGGCTATCTCGCCACCTCATTGCCTGGGACTAATTCGTGTGCGGGGATCCAGGTTATCGTAATTTTACGGTTCAATTCGAACTTGCTAACATTTTGTTTGCCTCTTTCAAGACCCTTCCTTTGCCAAAATTCCAGACAGCCGTTTTGCTCTCGATAATTATGATATTTGCTCCCGTTCCAACGCAAGCGAGCGCTATTCCAACCTCCTCAGCTGTATCTAATGGATGCGGCGGCGACTGTTACGCCACGGCCGTTAACCACCGTGGGGACTGCCGCCCCCGACTTTCCACTGGCCGCGCCTGCATAGGCGACTTCCTCAGGTTTCTTATTTTCCATGCGCTTCGTAAGCGCTCCCGCCTTTTTTTGTCTACGTTCCTTATTATTGTTATGTTAAGTTGTTGGTCGGGTGCATTTTTGGGGGGAAGAGGGGTTACAAGTATGTTTTTGCGAAATTTTAGCGGAATATATGTTTTCTCGCTCGCACCCCTGCCTGACTGCAGCCTCACCCAAACCAGGATGGTTCTGCCTGTGTTAGTTCGGCTCAATCTTTCTAGCTCCGCCATATGCACTGCTTCCGCTAATTCAGTCCAATTATTATGCACCCCAATTTCGAGGAGGCGGTCCGTTGAGGTCGTAATGGGAAGCCCCAGCGCGCTCTTTACGCATCGCCTGATAAGTGCGTCTATTCTGTCTGTTGTGTTTTTCATCTGTCCTAATGTTCAGATATGGAGTGGCATAGCATATGCGGCTGATAATGTAGGCCTGCATCAGTTTCAGGAAGGCTACGCTCTTTTATGCCCCGACCCTTGAGCGCGACTCTTCTGAATATCCCAGTTACCTGTGCGGTGTAATTGTCTATCTTTTTTAATTGTTGTATCATTATATCCGTCTGCTTGTAGGAAAAGCCCTAGGATTCTAATCTGTTCAACCCTTGGCACCATTTGTCCGCCTACAGTGATGCTGAGATTTATTTCTCGCTTGCACCTTTGGATTGCATATAAGGATAGAGGCTCCTCTCGGCCGCAGAGGACACGACCGCTGCTGCCTGCAGGCGTTCCTCTATGCTCGCGTCGCTGCCCTGCTTGATCCAAAGATGAACATCATCCGCGTACATGCTGAATTTCAAATGTTCCGCTTCCCTTAAGGCTGCCGGGAGGTCTCGCATGGCTACGTTGAAAAGGAAGGGGGAAAGCACCGATCCCTGCGGCGTACCCCTGCTCCACAGTCGGACGGTGGGGGATTCTATGTCCTGAAATTTCATTTTAATTGTTCTGTCTGATAGAAAGTCCTTTATGAGTCATATGTTTTCTTACCAACCCCAACTTCTTGGAGGCCAGTGAGAATCGCAGCGTGTTTCACATTATCGAAGGCGTTGCTCAGATATAGGCCTAATACCACCTTTGCATCTTTGGTTCTAGATTCTGTGATGTTTTTTAGACGGAGCATCACGTCCTGTGTGCACAGGCAGGGCCGAAACACAACCATATCGTGCGTTCACAAGCCGATTTGCTCCATAACGCGCGTTAGTCTAGTTTAGATTAAGCGTTCCATTAACTTCCCTATACATGAAGCTGAGTTGCCGTGTTGCGGCTCAAAGACCCATCGCGCACGCACCCCTTAGGGGTGCGTGCGCGACCACCTTGCCCGGCCACCTTGCTTTTGCGTGCGTTAGCTGTTTGTCGGGGCTCCTCGAGCAGCCGCCGAAATGGGTTTGTTTTGAGACAAACGCGGCAGATGGCGGCAGTGAGGGGGCCCGGCCGTCGCGTTCGGGCCGCAAGACGCGGCCGATGCGCGGACCCCTGGGGTTTGGAAGGGGGTGCGTGTAAATTTATTGGTTTCGACAGCACAGCGCATGACGGACACGGGATGCCACAGAGACGAGCAGTGAAGGGGGAAGCGCGACCGGGGCAGTGCGCGCGGTTCGGACTGAGTGTTCGCCTTCCCTGTGCTTCGTTGGCGTTTTTGTGCGTTTGTGTCTCTGCTGTAACCAAGCGGAAATGCGTAACGTCTTCTTGGAATTCACGCGGTGCTCGTGCTATTGGCTCCTTCAGTTTGAACGATGACAGGCGCATTTCGTATACGGGTTACAAAAAGGGTCCCCAGAATGCTGGGCACAGGTATTTCAGGGGAAAAGGGGGGAGACCGGGCGAGGTCTCAGACATCGGAGGCGGGTCGCTCATGATCGCCCGTGCAATAAAAGTGTCCCGATCGATCATCCAACACCACTCCCAAAATTGACTCATGATGTTAAGGAAATGGATCTCAAATTTTTCAGTTCCGGGGGTTTGCCTGGCTTGGTGATTGCCATTTTCCACTGTTTCGGGAGGCAGCCTTTGTCCCATACTCCCTTTTTATAGATACGTCGCCTAAGTTTCTCAGGATTTCGTTAGTGATCCCGTCCGGTCCCGGAGCCTATTTGGTTTTTAGACTTAGTAATTTGGCGCGCTCCTCCGCTTCCGAGATCGGTGCGTCTAGGACCTCGTTTGGAGGACCCTCGTAGCCCGGGAAGGGGGAGGTCTGCGTGTTGCCAATGTAGAGGTCCACTAACCTTGTCGTGAGTTCCGTGTCTGCCCCTTCGAACGCATGCCTGGCCTTCGCCTGTCTTATTCCTGCTTGTGTTTTCGAATTATCTGGGTCTAGCAGGCGTCTTAGTAGATTCCACGTCTTGGAGAGACTCGTGCTACCCTCCATTTCATCGCATCTGCTGCACCAATTCTGTTCACAAAGCTTGATTGCGTAGTCCTCAATCTCTTTGCTATGTCTAGCTATCCTACGTCGGAGATTTCTATTCCATCTTTGCGAGTGCAGTCGTTTTTCCATGCTACGCTTTGCTTCGCACATATGGAGGAGTTTGCTGTCGGCTATCGCTGGCGCATCATCCTCTCGCAGGACTGTAGTAGCTTTATCGGCATGTTTCTTTAGCACCTCTGCCCATTTGTCTATGTTTCGGATCTGTTCTCCTGTTCCAATTTCCTATCTAAATTTCCCAAATTTGTCCCATTCAGTGATTTTGGGTTTCTTTAGGCGGCGCGTCTTAACGCCCTTGCCGAGAGTTAGTGCTAAGACGAAATGACCGCTGCCAAAGTTGAGTTCTGTATTTTTTTCTGTATTTGCTGTACGTATGTACGTTTTGCTAAGGGTGAGGTCTGGGATGATGTCTGTACAGATGCTATTTCCCACTCTTGACGGACTGCAAGGGTCCGCTTGTAGAGTAAGACCTAGTTCCTGTATGTACTCCCACAACCGCCTTCCCTTTGGGTCCTGTCTGTTGTAGGCCCATTCTTGGTGGGCAGCGTTAAAATTTCCGACTATCACCAGGGGGCTAGTTCCTGCTGCCTTTATGGCTTTGCGGAAGAATGCGCGAAAACGGACTTTTTTCTGCTGGCGGGTGCTGTATAAAGTTACGATGAAAATACTGGGTTCTCCCTTGCGACCGGTGAGTATTTCGACTAAAACGGCCTCGATATCACGGCAGTTTACTTCGTGTTCAATTTCCTCAATGTTTTCTTTTAATTAGCGTAGCAACTCGGGATTTTTCCCCTTGGTCACTGTAATATCCCTGATATCCCGTCATTTTAGTCATGCCCTTTCCCGTTTCCTGAAGGGTTATGGCTAGAGGTTTTTCATTGCTCTGCTCTAGGTGCTGTTGCACGAGTTAGCGTTGGAAGCCGCGGCGATTCCATTGCCACGCTGATGAATCTTTCTTTTGAACGCGTCTATCCATGATACTGAAGCATTGCGTCCTACCAATCTTGTTATACTTTCGACCAAGGCGTTCTGTTGTGTTTGCATTTGTGCCTGTAGCTGATTAACCGCACCCATTAGCTGGGTGAGCAGGGTCTCGTATTTCTCAAATCGCGCCGCATACCTGGCACCTAATCTCCTTTCCAGCGCCACCAAAGGATCCGTTTCGCTCTCCTTGTGTTTCTGCGGGGGTGGCCTAACTGGTTCAGAGATCACTGGTTCAGGATTATTCTTCTAATAACGCCCAACGGGCCAGAAGCAGTTGTCGCTTTCTAGCACCAGCGTGCCAGCCCTAGCAGTCAGAGCTGTGACCCCCAACCCGCGGTGCGGTAAGTCGCCACCACGGTGGGTTCGGGCCACAGGGTACAAACACAAGTATTCTACTCGGATGAGCGCTCATTGCTCCCGAACTATACAAAACAGCAACAACAAAACAACTGCCCTGTGTTCCGCTCGCGTATGGGGGTGAAAAGCACAAAAGCGGAGAACGCACGCGAAATGGTGGGGGAGGAAGGTTCCGCTCCCCTCGCGTGGCTCCTCGCTCACGGCAAGCGGCAATCAAGTCACACGCGGTGGCCGGGCGATATGGGGACGGCAGCGGTCTCCGTGGCAGATCTGATCCGTGCGTGTGCACGGCTCCCGCCAGAAGACGAGCGAGCCTCGGGAGAAACGCGCCTTCTCCCTGGCTGTGGAGAGGAGGTATCTCCGTTATAAGAGGGAAAGGCTCCGCGGCAGCGTCGCCGCGTGGCCGGTGTGAATGCCCTCCCTCGCAAACCTCCCGAACGGCGCGCGCATAACATCGCGTGATAATTACTCGCGGCGATTACTATGGGGCAGTGGGTACATGTGTATCCCCACAACATGCTGCAGCGCAATCCAACTCAAGAAGGCATGCCGCAGGTTTTAAAGATCAAAATTCACACTAGCACCTGCCGAGCCCGGCCAAAGAGCGTCCCTTGAACAGACTTGTAATCGCAGGCCCCACGTTGGGCGCCAGTTTAAAACCACCGAGCCCACTACGTGATCTCACGCGGCGGGCCTTGCTTGCTATAAGTGGGAACAAGGAAACAAACATGCTGACGCAAACACGGCATTTATTGCTACAACAAGAATAACAACGGCTAGCAACAAAATACGCTAAAAAATCCAAGTCGTCCGACTCACCAGGAAGGTTAAGAGCAAATGTTCACCCACGCTGGGGCAGGAGAGGAGCCCCGTGGCAGAACGGGATGAGCTCGCAGGAAAATGCTCCCACCAGGAGTCTTAACCCATGAAAGCTCTAGCCAGATCATCAGTTTGGTGGCCAGATTTGTACCATGACATGAAATGACTGTCGGCAACATGTTAGAACTGTGTTAAAAACTTACCTATCCCAGCCCCAGCACCCCCAGAGAGCTGGCCAACTGCTCGAGAAGCGTGGTTCAGGATACATGTGATTTCGCACGGCCATTTGCGGGAGGCACGTTTCTCGTTCTATAGTAGGATACAACTTAAAAAAACAGCAGTTGCTAACACTGGGCCGCGGTGTCCTGTATTACTCCGCTTGCCTATCGCTGGAGTAAAGGCAATCACATTTTAATGTCCGACTATATTAAACAAGCCAGAATTCAATTTCAAGAGCTGATACTTTTTTTCTTGTAATAAGTTTCTTGTTGATTTAGCAAGGAAACTTTCAAGAGCAAACAACTTTTTCGTCTTGGCGGAATTCTGTGGCTCGGTCCTGAAGCTCCACTGGAGACTTACGCTGCATCCGACTACAGTGGACAAGCACAGCAAGTGGATAGAAGCAGTCCCTCTGAAGCAAATTACCGTCAACTGCATGCGCGTATGGCACTCCGAGGGATGCAAACCACAGAGCTCAGTTTACCTGTCATGAATTTGCTGCCTTTATGAAATAGAATAATACAACGCATTTTCGAATGCCTGTGTTTCACCCAGAGTCAACTGGGCTGGCCGAAAGGGTAGTCAGAACAGTAAAGGATGGTCTCAAGAAGATGGATGCCAGTAGATTGGAGGATCACATTTCCATACTACTTTTAATTACAGGACACCTAATAGCTGGGGCAAGTTTCCTTCATAAGCGTTCTCGGTTATCATATCCGGTTTCACCTAGATACTCGTTTCCCACCTATCCTTACAGGTTCAGCCTCGGGTCCAGATGAACAGCCACCACCTATACTTGGCTTCAGTGTATGCACACAACTTTGGTTTGGAAGAAAACTGCTACGTCTGCAGCAGGGTCACGAATGGTCCCCACACAGACACCAGTCAGGCGCCACGTGGACCAGGTGCGTGTCCACCACACTACTCCTCCACGTGATCACAACCCAGCCAAAGACACTGCACAAGAATATAGGTCAACGCCGGCACCAGTCTCTCGAGCAGATACCCCACAGCTGCATCACCGACGAGTTCGTCAACGGCGAAACGAGCTGTCCGCAGCTGGAGCAGCCACCATACATGCTAGAAAATGGCTCCTTTTGGTGCTTCGAACGTCGCAAATAGAGGGAAAGGCTCAAACCGGATATCTCACCGATTCATTTGATCTTTCGCGCCCTCTGCCGATCGGCAGTAATAAACGATTCCTATCTCGAGTGCCCGTCTGTGTTCCACGGAAGAACAACACGGCCAGTGCAACAGTACTCTTTGCTGAAGGAGGTGTTTCACTCCGTAGGCAATTTGAGTGGAGTGAACTGCTGCAAGAGAATACAGTAGCTGTTATACTCTATTTTACAGAGTACCAGTTCTTAAGGCGCATCTGCATAGACCCATCCGAGGCGCACGAGCGCAGCGTCTACGCGTCCAAGCGCCTCGCCGCGACAAGCGTCGGAAAACATACGCAACTCGACGGCCTGTCGCCTCCTGTCGATGGCATTCGCGCTCAGCTCAGCGCAGCGAAGAAAACGGCGCGAAGGGGCGTACCGGATGCCGAGAGAATTCCGTTCTGTGATTGATTACACCCACCGCAAACCAGCGACCCACTTCAGGCGCGAGTGAGGCGCCAATACCTGACAAGGGCAGATATCTGCCACGCACCAGCTCATATCTGCGCCTCGCGTACGCGCAGACCGGTTCCAGTGTACGCTGGTAGGCGTAGGCGCTGCGCTCATGCACCTCGGATGGGTCAGTGGAGTTACACCTTTAGATTATATGTTATAATACCCCTCTTCCCACCCTCCAGTGTTCAGTGTAGCTGCTAATGTCTTCACACGGGAATGAGGGAAAATTAGTGACAACTTCGTAAACATCTCCCCTTGAAAATTAACGCCACCTGAGAAAACATCCAGCAATTCAGCTGCAGTACTTAATATTAGTCTAAGTGAATTTGTGTCATATACCAATAAGAGTTGGAAGGCAAGTAAGGCAATAGTAATCGATTACTTTTCTGTAATCGTCAGTTACATTTGTGGGGCTGTAAATGACAAGTGTTCTCAATTACATTTCATATGGAGTAGTTGTAATCATAATCGATAGTTTATTTTCTGTAACCTAAGCAATACTACTCAAAAGGCCCAATAATCGAGAGTTTATTTTCTGTAACCTAAGCAATACTACTCAAAAGGACCAGTCCCCATAAGCTGCACCATGCACAAATGCTGAAGCTTTTGCTTTTCCACGAATGTGCAATGAACGCTTTGCTTTTCTCTTTGTGCCTTGTTGAAATTTCCTGTGCAAAAGACCTCTGAGTAAAAACAGTGCTCACGTCTCTGATCTGCATCAAAAGCGGGCCACTTGCCTTCCATAGGCGAACCGGCGGTCCTTGTCATGGTCACCGAAGGTGTCCCATAGCCTCAGTGACACGCTGACGCTGTCCACTACTTCCAGGGAGCGCTGCAAGACCTCCCTGTAGATGCGGTACTGGTCGATGGCCCACACGGTGGGGATGTGGGTGGTGAGCAGCTGGGAGAGCGTGACGCGGGAGTCGCAGGCGCGGGCGCAGATGAGCCGCGTCTTGCCCACCGCGGTGTCGCCCACCACAACACACTTGACGAGCTCCTGGTTCGGCTGCTCATTGTTCATCGTGGACGGCCATGAATCCTCCTGCCGCCTGCAGGGCCCATATTCAGAGATGACGAGGTGGAAACGTGCCATCAACAGCGCACAATGCCGCATCACGAACTAGTGCACTGCACGGGCTCGGGCCGGCCCGAAAGCCCGGGCCCAGCCCGGCCCGCGGGCCGGGCCGGGACATGATTTGTTTTGCCGGGCCTGGGCCGGGCCCGGGCCTGAACTTGCGGGCCCGGGCCGGGCTCGGGCTTAAAGCTGCGGACCCGAGTCGGGCTTGGGTCCGTACAGAAACGGCTGGTGTCCGACTATTCCTTCACTATTGCGGAGTGAAGTACACAACTGCGGCATTGGAGCAGCGACACGGATGAGCTATGGGTTACAGTACGCGCTGAGAAAAAAACTATGCTTTATTCATTGACTAATTTATTTCCTTATTTCCACGCCGCGGGGGCTTAGTGGTCAAGGCGCTTGATTACTGAGCCGGGGAATCCGGGTTTTCTCCTAGCCTCGGCGGCCGCATTTCTATTTAGGCGGCAAGCATGACAGCCATGTACTTTGTAGTATCATTGCTCGTTGAAGAAACTCATGTGGACGAAATTATCCGGAGCCCTCTGCTTCGGTGTCTTTCACAGCCTGACTCCCCTTCGGCCCTTAAGCCCCCAAGATATAGCTTTTATTTTATAGCTATATTTTGCTCATGTGAGAAAATTCACAAACTAAAGCGCGTTTGGTTTTCTTTTTTTCTTTTTGATCAGCTGACCGGAATGTCTCGTAAATTAAATAGCCGCAAAAGCGCGTTTGGTTTTCTTTTTTTTTTCTTTTTGATCAGCTGACCGGAATGTCTCGTAAATGAAATAGCCGCAAAAGCTCTCGAGAGTTTGTAAATATCATCTCATAACCACGTCTATCCCTCCTCGCTTCTGCAGCCTGTTTGTCATGACAAGTGTTTTGCCCTGTAAGTTATCACCTGGATCGCGCGTTATCTTCTGCTCCACCAGTAAGAGTAAGATTCAACCGGTCTCAATTGGCCATTGATCGTTCGTCATTCAAAAACATACCCATACACTATTAGAAATGCATTCGCGAAGAACATATTAGTTTAAGACGCTTATAGTCTACAAAACACACACCGTGAAATAGTCAAGCCTTGTAGCTTTTCGTTTCTGCTGAAAGGCGACCAGTTCAGCTATGAGTTCAACCTGTAAGATCGCGTTCACTAAACAAATGTCATCCCACTGCTTGCTAGGCAGCTTTAATGTTTATACCTCCCGGCGGCAAAATATAACTGAATAAAGTCATGGGGGATGCAAAATAGTCATTTACACACGTATGCAGCCCTTTTTATTTGGCTCTCGGAACTTCAGAGTTTATCTGTGCGCACCTACACGAGATCACTGTCCAGAAGACAGGCCTGGCGAGCACTACTCTTAATCACTTACTTCTGGGTTAAAAGGAACCAACTTTCTGCAAGCCAAACTGTGGTTTCAGAACCTTTGTCGGCCAATTTCTTATCCGTCTAGTAGCGGTCTACATGCTCAGAGTGAGCAGTATACCTCAAGCGTTATTGTGAAACGGGCCGGGCCGGGCCCGGGCTGGGCTTCACTCCGGGATTCACGGGCCGGGCCGGGCCGGGCTCGCTAGAGCGATAATTTAGCGGGCCTGGGCCGGGCCCGGGCTTGAAGCCGCGGGCCTGGGCCGGGCTCGGGCTCCAGGTCTCGGGCCTGGGCCGGGCTTGGGCCTCAGATTGAGGCCCGTGCAGTGCTCTATCACGAACACCGTGTGGAGGTATGTGGAAGGTTGCTTGTCCTGCGCGTTCATGCATGGCAACAGAGAGGTTTAGCACCATCGTACGGTAAGTACACTAACTACGGCAACTACGACCGTATTTCCGTACGGCAGTGATACAACTATCCAAAAGAGGCTTTTTAGCATAGGTACTATAAAAAGGTGGCTGCGCATGCACATTGGTAGTGGTGGTACAATGCATGTGCCCTGCTGGACAGCCGTATGGCAAAAACGGTAAAGGCGTTCCGTAGCATATTTACCATAGACAGGTGCTAAAACTCTCATGTTCACTCCATGCCAACCACCTAACAAGCATTGTGCTCAGTAACTCACAGCGGTGACTCCCTTTCCTAGAGCTTTGGTTGTAGACATGAATATATGCGGGCCGAAGAAATAAAAATAAAATTGCCCAGCAGCTGTGGCCACGTAGAAAGTTCAGAGCGACACATGGGCTATAAGGGACGCCTTAGAGAACGGCTGTTTGGACCACCTGCGGTTTGTTAACATGCGCCGACAATGCACGGCCCGTGGGCGTCCTTGGATTTCGCCTCCATCGAAATAAGACCGCGAAGGCCGGGACCAAACCGCGAAATCTCGTCAGTGAAATCTTGTTAATTCGACCACCGTTATTTCGGATAATGCAAACTAGGAGCGCGGTCCCGCCGACCCCTTGTAAGACTATGGCATCGGACGCTCTTTAATTCAGATATCGGCAGACTCGCACCGGTTAATTCGGACAGGAGATCGCGTCGAGGTACGACCCGCGCAGACAGCAATTATACAAACAGACCTCCCCGAACCTGAATTGTATGAAACAGTGGCGCTCTTGCGCACGTGAGGAGCGCACGCTATGGCAGGCGCGACGAAATTTAGCTCAGCTGCAGTTTATATTTCGTTTTTTTTTAACCCTCTCGCCTCGAGGCTGCTGTCGGGGGCGCGTATCGGCCAGTCGCGCTACTTGGCGCATCAGTGTTCTTTTATTTCTATTTGCGAATGGCGACACGTAACGCCTACGCATATTTCCTTCGCTTGCATCCGCGTGCTTCTTCCAGCACGCTGTGAGGCACTAGGTGATGGCTGCGATGGAGACACTACGGACGACCTCGGCCGCGGGGCCGGATGGAATCCTTAGAAATCTGGATGGCCAGGCTCTAGCAGACGATATGATCGAGTGCTGGCAGGGAGCCTCTAGCCGGCATGGAAACTTTCATCTTTTAGCCTGGCAATAACGTGAACATTGAGCACCTTCCACTATTTCCCTCATGGAGCACGTTTCTCCCGTGGCTGCAGAACTACGTAGAGAACCGTCGCCTCATGCCGGGTTTAGGCTGCACATGTCCACGGAGGTCGCGATGTTACAACTCTCTAGGGAAATCGTAGACCTGTGGAAAGGACGGCCCACGAGCCATCCTGGGGTTGGATTTGAAGAAAGCATTCCTGTTGTGTCCCCTTATTGCTTTTGTGTGTGCGCGCCCCCGCACCCTCCTCCTAACGACCACTCGCATCCTCCTCCTAACGACCACTCGCATCCTCCTCCTAACGACCACTTGCCCTTCGTCGCACGCTGTCGCCAGATGCCCCCCCATGGTGCGCCCCCGCATCCTCCTCCTGTTTTGGGAAGCCACTCCCTCCCGTGGACGCTTCTCCGCTCCCTCCTTTCTTCGGGCGGCCAGTTCGGCTCCTGCCTCGGTCGACGCTGGTCGCACCCCCATCGACAACAGCTACCGGGCAGGAGGGAGACGCAGCTTCTTCTGCTAACACCACCATGCTTCCCTTGGACGTGATGTTACGCGACAGATTTGTGTGCGGACTGAGTGACGAGTCACTGCAGCAGCGCCTGTTCGCTGAGAAGGACCTCACATTCAGCAAAGCTTACGACATCGCCGTTCGAGCGGAGAGCGCCGGTCACCAGCAGAGAGGGATTCGCCGGAACACCGAGCCGGTACACCAGACAAGCAACCAGGTGCGCAAGCCTTCTGTTGTTGTAAAATCGGTCAAAAAGGCACAACGCTGCTGGCGGTGTGACGACCAACACAACCCCCAGGGATGTCGATTCCAGTCAGCCACGTGTAATTTTTGCCACAAGCGAGGGCATATCGAAAGAGCATGCATTACGAAACGGAGACTTGCCAAGATAAAGTCACCTTCCCAGCCTAATCACAGCGTCAACGCCTCAGAGAATACGCCGCTATCTGATCTCCATGGAACAACATCAGCAACACCATCTGTGTTGTACGACCTGAACACCATGAATCTCGGCACGCGACCGAAGATTTTTACAGAAGTAAGCGTACATCACCAGCTGATTAAGTTCGAGGTGGACTCCGGCGCAGCCTGTACTCTGATCAGTGAGGACACGTTCCGAACTTCATGGCCATCTGACGCACCCGCCCTGCAACAAGACGACACGCACCTGCGAACGTGGTCAGGACAGAATCTGCCACTATTGGGCTCTGCCAACGTGCAGGTTAACTACAACGGCCAGACCCATACGCTACCTCTGCTTGTTGTGAAGGGCACAGGATCAAGCCTTCTAGGGAGAAACTGGTTTTCTCCACTAGGCGTGATGATATGCGGCATACACCAGACGCCGAGCCAGAACATGGTTGAGCAACTGCAAGAGAAATACGAAAGAGTATTCTCGGAAGAGATTCCAGGAAACGAAGGGCCCCCGGTCACACTGGAGTTGTTGGACAACGCGCAACCCAAATTTCTGAAGGCCAGGCCGGTGCCGTTTGCTCTCCGAGATTCAGTTGAAAAAGAGTTGGACAAACTGGAGCAGCAAGGTGTCATCGAGCCGACGCAGCATTCAGAATGGGCCACACCACTTGTCGTAGTTCGCAAGAATAACGGAACCATACGCCTCTGCGGAGACTACCGGAGCACCGTCAATCTTGCGACTAAAGCGTCCTCTTACCCGCTACCGACACCTGAAGAAGTATTCAGTGTACTACGTGGCGCAAGAGTCTTCAGCACATTGGACCTCACCCAGGCGTATCAGCAGCTGAAGGTGAGCGAGTCAACTGCTGAATTATTGGCAATTAACACACTGAAAGGCTTGTACAAAGTCAAGCGACTGCCTTTTGGCGTAGCTGCAGCCCCGGCCATATTTCAAAAATTCATGGAGACAGTGCTTCAGGGCATCCCAGGAGTTTGTGTCTACCTTGACGATGTCATCATCAGTGGCACTTCCACTGAAGAGCATGCAGTGCGCCTAGAGCTCGTTCTCGAAAGGCTAGCAAACGCTAATTTGTGCATAAGCAAATCGAAGTGCTGTTTTGCGGTGCCAGAGGTGCAATTTCTGGGACACCGAATTGATGCGGAAGGCATTCACCCTACCGAGGACAAAGTGCGAGCGATCACAGAAGCACGTGCTCCAACAAACAAGCAGGAGCTACAGGCTTTTCTCGGACTCTTGACGTTCTACGACCGGTTCTTGGAACAAAGAGCTACCGTGGCCAACGACTTATACCAACTCCTTCGGAAAGATGTGACATGGACATGGTCGCCACGCCATCAGCAGTCATTCGATGCCCTGAAAGACCTGATTCGAAGATGTACAGTTCTCCGCCACTACGACGAAAGGAAGCCTCTGCTTTTGGCTTGCGACGCATCACCGTACGGAGTCGGCGCGGTTCTATCGCAAACTGACGAGCAAGGAAGGGAAGCTCCCATCGCCTTCGCCTCACGTACGTTGTCGCAAGCAGAACGCAACTACGCGCAACTTGACAAAGAAGGGCTAGCCATCGTCTACGCGGCGACACATTTTCACCAGTACATTGCCGGCCGGAAGGTGACCTTTATAACCGATCACCGACCGCTATTGGGCATTCTGGGACCACAAAGGCCTATGCCACCAACTTTGTCTCCGCGAATGACACGTTGGTGCATCAAACTCTCAGCGTACGACTACGCTCTGGTCTACCGCAATGGGAGTAAACATCAAAACGCCGATGCGCTAAGCCGTCTGCCACTAGACGCAACTGTTGACGAACCATTTCCACCAGGAGACGTTCTGATGTTCGAAGCACTGCCAGAACCTCCGCTTACAGCAGGCACAGTTGCAGCATCTACGCAGAAGTGCGCAGCTCTCCGGCTAGTTTACACAGCTGTTCAACAAGGCAACGTGCATAAACTCAAAGGGGACAACTTCGACGCTTACCGCAGGCGAGCTACAGAGTTGAGCACCCATCGCGGCTGCATCATATTTGGGTCCCGAGTTGTGATGCCGAGAGAACTACGCGCACAAGCTATGTCTCTCATCCACGCCGGACATCGGGGCATCGTTGCAATGAAAAAGTGTGCCAGAAGCTACATGTGGTGGCCTGGCATTGACAACGACATCGAAACAGTGGTGCGAGAATGCAAGCCTTGCCAGAGCAGCCGGAGCGCCCCGCCGAAAGCTCCTGTCCCAGAATGGGAAAAGCCAGACACACCATGGCACACACTGCACATTGATTTTGCAGGACCAATTGAGGGCTGCACTTTCCTTGTGGTCGTAGATGCCTACACAAAGTGGCTTGAGATAAGGCAAATGGGACAGACGACTTCGGCAGCAGTCATTGACAACCTCCGATCACTATTTGCAACGTTCGGCCTGCCGCGCAAGGTAGTGTCGGACAACGGAACACCGTTTGTGTCTGCGGAGATCCTCAAGTTTTATCGCGACAACGGGATCTCATCAGTTACATCGGCCCCCTACCACCCAGCGACAAACGGACAAGCCGAGCGCTACGTAGCCGAGCTAAAACGCGCCCTTGAAAGAGATCAGACAGGCTCGCTGCAGCGCCGCCTTGCGCGCTTTCTCTTCAAGCAGCACACGACGGTTCAGAGCACAACAGGCGAGACCCCCTCGAAAATGATGTTCGAGCGTGAAATGCGAACCCAGCTCACAGCCATCCTCCCCGAGCCAAAGGCAGAGACGTTCCGGGAAGAAAAAGCAATTCCGCGCTGCGGCACGCTTAATGAGGGGCAGCGCGTCCTCGCCCGACAGTTTCTGAAAAAGCCACGCTGGGAGGAAGCTACAATTGTCAGACGCATAGGCCTGCGCTCTTGGCTCGTCAACATACATGGCACAGTAGCACGCCGACATCTCAACCAGCTGCGTAGATTTACGACGCCGTCTGAGAGCTGTCCGCCAGCGGAGAGAACACGTGCTCCATCTTCCCACATAGCCTGGCACCTCTTCCCGGAAGAAGAGACTTCGCCCAGGACAGACCTAGGAGACACAGCGAACAACAGCCAGCCTACAAGTGTTTCTCCCCCGAGCGCACAAAGCCAGCGCGCCTCCACGCGTGAGCGCCGACCCCCTGCACGATACCAGGCAACTTTCTAAGGGGGAAGGAAGTGTTGTGTCCCCTTATTGCTTTTGTGTGTGTGCGCCCCCGCACCCTCCTCCTAACGACCACTCGCATCCTCCTCCTAACGACCACTCGCATCCTCCTCCTAACGACCACTTGCCCTTCGTCGCACGCTGTCGCCAGATGCCCCCCCATGGTGCGCCCCCGCATCCTCCTCCTGTTTTGGGAAGCCACTCCCTCCCGTGGACGCTTCTCCGCTCCCTCCTTTCTTCGGGCGGCCAGTTCGGCTCCTGCCTCGGTCGACGCTGGTCGCACCCCCATCGGCTTTAAATAAACGAAGTCTAAAAGTACCGTGTGCGTCTTTCGCTGCATTCAACACAGCGACCGGACACGACAATTCCATAACGTCTCGCACGGGGCGATACGCTCTACATAGAGGGACTGAAGTTAGAACACATATCACTGGGAAATAGGGGTAAGCCGCAGGGTGTTATTCCTCTTTTCTTTCAACACTGAATTCGAGGCGGCCCTACAGGAGGCGGCGGACGTCGTAGATGCCCACACCCATTGGGCAGGACTTAAATACTCCCCATCTGGTCATCCATAATGAGGGAAGGGCCTGCAAAACGAAGCCTAACACGATACGGTTGGAAATTCAGGGAAGCCAAATCCCGGAGGTAGACGGGTGCTTGGGAATCTATACAATCCAACAGATGCAACGAAATAACGCCAGACAGGTAGACGACCTCAGTCCAGCAGACCATATGGCTCATTAAACGCGTGGTGACTAGGCGACAAGGCATGAGACAGCGCGACGCATGCCGGCTCATTCAGGCTTGTGTTGTCAGCCGGCTCGTGTACGCCACCCCTTAAACCTAAAGAAGGCCGAGAGTGAAAAGCTGATTTGCCTGATAAGGCAGGTGCACAAGGTGGCTCTCGGCCCCCCCAGAAACACGTCCTGTCTCTCGGGGTTCGCAACAGCCTCTCATTGAGGCACACTTCGCATCGCAAGAGCAGCGGCTCAGGCAGGCGGGCTCTGTATCCTCCGAAGCTTTGGTGAGGACCCTTCAGGCCAGACGATTCTACCGCATTCGGGTCAAACCTCTCCCCGAGAACACGCAAGCGGATAGTCACGCGAAGGCCGGAGGAGGGCCAGGGCGAAGACGCTAAACAAAAGGTATCAAGGGGGCGATAGTGCCATGTACGCTAGAGCGGCAGAACACCCGCACAACCTTATAGGCAAAGGCGCTTTCGCTGTGAGCATCTCCCGCAGGGTAGCAGCTACGGTGGTTACGGGCCGAGTGGAAGAGGCTGAAGAGGCCCCAGTAGCACTAGGGATCGTTCAGAGAGTCACCAGCACAATTCTCGGTGATTCCAAAATGGCCCTTTGCAACTTCGCGAGGGGACGTATCTGGCACTGATACAAAATTCTTAGCACGATGCCAAACTATAGGAAGTGGGTCTGGTATGGGTCCCGTGTTGCCAAAACAGTGTTGCCAAAATGATACACATCATGATTTTTTTTATGGCATACTGCAGGCCGTGAGGCCCAAGCAGGAGTGGATACAGAACAGAACACAAATTGAGCAATAATACCAAAGTGCGAACAGGAACGTCCATGGAGTGATTTGCAGGAACGTCCATGGAGTGATGGGCTTCTAAAGCTTCTAGGCTTTCCTCTAGGTCCTGCACACATGCGCAAGATGTTGCTTCAACGAGTTACAAAAGTTATTGTTTCCCGTTTATTCAGTGTCCCTTCACGTTATCACTGAAGCTTTTACGCCAACTATGCAGAAGTAAATCTGTCAACTATATACGGTAATATTGCATCATTTTTACAGTTTTATGACATGTTCCTGGCTTTTGTTGTTCAGTATCACAATAAGAAAACCTTAATAGCTTGTGGTGACTTTAATATTGACATGGGTAATCCCAACCCATCTGCTAGAGATTTTAATATGACTATTATGTCTAATGGCTTTGTTAACCTGATCAATGCACAACCGGAGTCACAAGCGAAGGTCATTCTGTTCTCGATTTAATTATTACTAACTCTATGCAGCTGAATGCTTTTTCTGCTATTTTATCTTGTTGTGTTAGTGACCATCTTCCTGTGTTTGCTTGCTTTGAGAACGCTAGTACAATAGGAAGTAAGTCCACATCAATCACATACCAAGCTATTACAGAATCATCATTGAAATCCTTTAGGGATGCGCTCATGAAAGTATATTGGAGTAAGATAGCTGAACTTCATGATGCAAATGTTGCCTATAATACGTTTGTCGATTGCTTTAAACAGATATATCACGACTGCTTTCCTCTTGTAACACGTGTGAAAAGTCGCAGAATCCGCAAGCCATGGGTAACGCCAGAGCTTCGCAGAGAAATACAAATGAAAGACAAACTGTATAGAAAATTTTTGAGCAGCCGGAAGGTTGAGGACCTTGCGGTATTTAAGAAATATAGGAATAAATTGACTAAAAAACTGAGGTCTGCACGAACAGCCTATCACGTGTCACTTCTAGATGTTAAGAATGCTCGAAATGGTGTACTATGGTCGAGATTAATACACTTCTGCAGCGGGACAGTTCACGCACTACATTAACAAAATTAAATATTGATGGAAATGAAGTTTCTGGCGTCGAACTGGCTAATGTATTCAATACTTTTTTAACGAGCTTGGCTACCCGTGATGCAACACGTGCTGCCGGATCTGACGCTTGCAAATATGTTCGAATTCAGAATGATGAAACAATTTTTCTGCACCCAGTCATGGTAGACGAAGTAGTGTCAGTGATAACAAATCTTAACAATAGCAGTAGCTGTGACATTGATGATATCCAAATACGGCCAGTCAAGCATGTAGTTGACATAATTGCTCCCATACTTGCTCACATCTTTAACATCTGTTTAGAAACTGCAGTTTTTCCGGAAAAAATGCAATTAGCAAAAGCTGTTGTTCTTTACAAAAAAGGAGATCGCAACGCCCTCGCCAACTACAGACCAATCTCTATTTTGCCAGTGTTTTAGAAAGCATTTGAGAAAATGCTCCATCTAAGAATGTCAAATTTCATCCATAAATTTAACTTGCTAACACCATTTCAGTTTGGCTTCTGCAAAAGCAAATCAACTGAACTTGCATTACTCCAACAAAAGGAATATATAATAAAGCAACTTGAAAACAAAGCTATTGTCATTGGTGTATTTGTGGACTTCTCAAAGGCTTTTGACCTGGTAAATCATAAAATCTTACTAAATAAATTACACTACTATGGTATCCGAGGAAAAGCGCTCTCATTGTTAAGTTCTTATTTGTCGTTTAGACAGCAAGTGGTGTACATAAATGGTATACGGTCTGAACCGAAGCCACTCTTCTGCGGTGTCCCCCAAGGCAGTACGCTAGGGCCTCTACTCTTCAATATTTATCTAAACGATATTGTCAACATTAGCGATAATACAAAGTTTTTCATCTATGCCGACGATACGAGCGTATTTTTTTTTTCGGATGAAAATGTTCATGAACTTATCAAACAATGCAATGCCGCAATGAAAGCTCTTGAGGTCTGGTCTGCAGTTAACCTGATGAAAATAAACGAGAGTAAGACCAAAGCTGTCATATTTAGGCCGAAAAATAAAGTTATCCCACCGCACGATAATATTATATTAAACTCGCGGGCTGTAGAAATTGTTGAGCAGTTTAAATGCCTTGGGGTCATATTTTCTGCCAGTATGTCATGGGATTATCATGTCAATTATATCTTGAAAAAAATAGCTCAAATCACTGGTGTTATAGGCCGTCTAAAATACATACTTCCCACAAAAACTAAGACGCTGGTATACAATTCAATATTCAACTCGCATTTAAACTATTGCCAGTTGGTGTGGGGCACTACAACATTCACTAACCTTGAACGTATTCATTTAGTGCAAAAAAGATATCTCCGAAATGCATATAATTTACCATTCCAACATACAAGTGCAGCTTTCTTTTGTCATTCCAGAGTTATTAAAGCACATAATCTTTATAAATATCGCCTCAGTGTTACTTTTAAAACAGAAATCAAGAAGAATGTAACAAATCTTAAAAATTTAGCAGAACTAAGGAAAAAAGAATCAGTCTATCCAACAAGACGTGGCGAAGAATGGACAGTGCCAACACCTCGACTAAATCTTGGTAGGGAATGCCTTCAGTACACACTTCCATCTCTTCTAAATAGGTATATCCACATTAACCTCGATTTGTTTTCTTTTTCACGTCGTGAACTACATAATTTGTTTTTGAATAACATTGTTTAAGTTTCATTATGTATACATATTGCTGTTTCGTGTATTTTCCGGTGCTTCCTTGATGTGCTTGTTTTTTGAAATTGTATAAACTCTTGTGTTGCCTCCCTGTCAATAATTAGGATTGTAGACTCGTCAAGCTGCCCAAGGGCAGCTTTTTTCTACGATTCCTCCATCTGTAGTGCTAGATGGGAAATAAACTTTGATTTGATTTGATTTCAAATTGCCGCCGACAAACGAGGCAAGGGGCCAAGGGCTTCCGCAGAACTTTTTCCGGGGGGGGGGGGGGGGGGGGGGGGGCACCCGATGTCCGGGAATGGGGGAGGCGGCAGGTTTGTAGTTGTTTTCTACTAGGGCATAAATAATATCCGTAATTCCAGGGGAGGGGACAACCGCCCCCCCTCCTTGCCCCCCTTCCGGACGCCCACACAAGGAGCAAGACGGCCGTTTACTGGTTTACTGGAACAAGGCGCACCGAACAGCTGCGCTCATTCGAGAGGAAGAATATGCTAGGCCACGCGCGCAGATATGCAGTTCGGCTGCATGGTGGCACCGGAAGAGTGTCAGCAGTGTGGCACTGCCCCCTCCATTCCAAGAAGCAACGGCTCGATGCCGCATATGAGGGAAAAACAATAGGTAAGCGCGGCAAATTACACGGCGTGACTGTATTTGGCCCGGGAGGTAGACCCCGGTAAGAAGCCAACAGGTGTGATATGGCTTCATTCCTGCGACATGCCTACTGCAGAATTCGGCTATCTAGAAGAACGAACAGTTCCTTGCAGGAACACCTCGTAGTTCACCTCGCTGAGGCGCCATAGCGCCTCGTATGAGCCAAAGTAACAGCGGAGCTTTTTAGAGCGCCCTTGCAAACGGGTAGGGCTCGACGCCCAGACTTCGTCACCTTCCTCTGGCGGAGGTTGTAGCACTGGGTGTCGTTCTCTTGTTGGTGCCAGACTCGCCGTCGAGCAAGTTGAGCGGGTTTTGCGTCACAAACTGGTCGGCGCCCACGACAGAAAAGGATCCGCAAGAAGCATGGCTTCCAACGTGGTCAAGGCTTCGCAACCAGGCACCAAACGAAACGGAATGAAGAGCGTCGTTTCTTGGAGTGCAGTGTTGTACACAGATGTGATGTAAGGTACTGTTCAGTCCCAGTTCCCATGGTCATCGTCGACATATATCGAAATCATATCGGCAATGGTCTTGTTAAGCTGCCCAGTAAGTCCATTCGTTACAGGATGGTCAGCAGTAGTCTTCAGATGGCTGATGCCACTGAGTCGAAGCACCTCGTGTGCAAGTGACGACGTAAACGCGGTTCCCCTGTCAGTTACTATGACTGTAGGGGCCCCATGATGAAGCACTATATTGTTAATTAATGTGTGCAATTTCGGCACCGATACCACGGGTAAGGGCCTTGGTCTCACAGAAGTGGCTGAGATAGCAAGTGGCAACCACAATATATCAGTTATCCATGAATGACGCTGGAAATTGGCTAAGTCCATGCCGACCTGTTGAGATGGGAGCTGCAGGGAATCGATAGGCTGCAGGAGCCCGGCTTGTTTAGCAGTCTCCCGGCTCTGGCACTCACTGGAAGTTTTTACGTAGCGTTGGACAGTCGCAAATAGCCTGGACCAGTAGTACATTTGGCGCATCCACACTAACGTGCAGGAAAACCCGAGGTGGCCGGAAGAAAGGTCGTCGCGGCACGCACGCCGAACTTCGTCATGAAGCATCGTAGGCACTGCAAGCAGATGGACACTTTCAGTTGGGCCGTAGTTCTTCTTGTAGAGTACACCGCCTTGCAAGAACAATGACAAAAGTCCGCACTTGAAGTATCGAGGTGGAGATGCAGCGGTTCCTTCGAGGTACTCGATAAGGGGCAGCAGTTCTGAATCTGCCCCCTTTCGGGGGGGCGAGGGTGGGCGTGGTGATAACATCAAGGAAAGCAGAATCGTCGTCGGACCCGTCCGTGTGGCAGGGAATAGGAGCACGGGACAGGCAGTCAGCATTGATGTGTTTCTCACCAGACTTGTGCACGACAGTTACATCAAACTATTCTAACCGACGGCTCCATCGAGCAAGCCGCCCCAATGGCTTTTTCAGGGTCGCCAGCCGACACAGTGAGTGATGATCGCTCACAACCCGAAACGAGCGGCCATACAAGTACGAACGAAATTTCGTGACTGCCCTCACAACAGTGAGGCACTCTTCTCTCATGGTGGAACTGACTTCGAAACAGGACAAAGTGCGACTGGCGTATGCAATCACGTGTTCTATACCATCATGCCACTGAAGAAGGACAGCACCGAAGGCCGGCATGACTGGCATCTGAGTGTCGTTCCGTGTCGGCCTCCTCATCGATGTATCAAAGTGTAGGTGTACATCGGAGATAGTACTTGAGTTCCATGAGGGCTTTTTCCTGTTCTTCGCCCCAGAAAAACGGTTAGGCGTCTTTTGTCAGGCGGGTTAGGGGTTCAGTAACCTTGAAGCAATTGTGACCAAACCAGCAATAGTAGGCCCAGAGGCCCAGAAAACAATTATGGGGGTTATTCTTGTAATAGCGCTCAAAGGGCTAGAAGCAGTTGTCACTTTCTAGCACCAGCGTGCCAGCCCTAGCAGTCCACGGCGGGTTCGGGCCAGAGGGGACAAACACGAGTATTCTACTCGGATGAGCGTTTATTGCTACCGAGCAATACAGAACAGCAGCAGGCCAGCCTTCACAGCGTGCCCGGAGGAGAACCAGCGGAGGCTCCAACGACCGTTGCGGCTTCGAACACCGAGGGCCAGGCCGTTTGGAGGGCGGCCGCATTCCAGAACCAAGAGCCCGCTGTCACCACCGAGCAACCATGCCGAAAAACAGCTTCCGGTCGGGACGAGCGAGCGAGAGAAGCGAGAAGCGGGGCCTGTGTCTACCACGGCGAAAACTGCAGCAGAGTCTTTGAGTCCCCCTGTCCCCGCGGCTTCGGCCACGAGAGAACCTTGGTGCCCCGCTGGGCCGCCCGCCTCGCAAGTCCTCCGCGGCAGAGGGAAAATGGATCGGCGCGGTTTTGCCACGCCCCACCGAGAGGAAATGAGGGCGAGCCAAGAGCCAGCGGTTCACCCAGCTGAGTGGAGGCCTGCAGAACGCTATGCAATGGGACAACATGGTGCGTAATTGCCCTGGTCCTCTCTGCCGCCCGCGCCTCCCGGCCAAGCTGCCCCTGGCCGACTCATTACAAGCAGGACGTGGGTTCAGCGACCCCCTTCAATACTTGGCTCCACGGTCGTCCATGGCGGTCGTCTACACTGTCTTCCTGCCCTGGCGTCCACGGCCTTCGACGACGGCGCCGGTGGCTGTGAGCTGAAACTTTTGTTAATTGGTTTTAAAGTTAAACGGCGTTTCGCCGGTCCCACTCGGTACACATCTCAGCGAACGCGGTCACTTCTCGGCCGTATGGCAGTTTCAAGGAGAGGGGATGTGCGGATACACAAGAATCCCCTGCCCCATAGTAACGGCCGCGTGTAATTATCACGCGACGTTATGCTCGCGCCGTTCGTTAGGTTTGCGAGGGAGGGCACTCACGCCGCCCCCGCTTCCTTTCGCGCCCCCGCCGCGGGGACTTTGCCTCTCAGAACGGAGAAACCCCCTCTCCATAGCCCGGGAGAAGGCGCGTTTCTCCCGAGGCTCGCTGGTCTTCTGGCGGGAGCCGTGCACACGCACGGATCAGAGATCTGGCACGGAGACCGCTGACCTTCCCACATCGCTCGGCCACCGCGTGTGACTTGACCGCCGCGGGCCGTGAGCGAGGAGCCACGCGAGATGAGCGGAACCTTTCTCCCGCACATTTTTGCATGCATTCTTTCCCTGTGTGCTTTTAACCCCCGTACGCGATCAGAACACTCCCTCGTTGCGGCGGTTGTATTGTTGCTGCTAGGGCTGGGGCTGGCACGCTGGTGCTAGAAAACGTCGCTTTCTAGCACCAGCGTGCCAGCCCTAGCACTCAGCTGTGACCCCCAACCCGCGGTGCGGTAAGTCGCCACCACGGCGGGTTCGGGCCAGAGGGGACAAACACGGGTATTCTACTCGGATGAGCGTTTATTGCTCTCGAGCAATATAGAACAGCAGCAACAATACAACCGCCGTAACGAGGGAGTGTTCCGCTCGCGCACGGGGGTGAAAAGCACAAAAGCAAAGAACGCACGCAAAAATGTGGGGGAAGAAGGTTCCGCTCACCTTGCGTGGCTCCTCGCTCACGGCCCGCGGCGGTCGGTCAAGTCACACGCGGTGGCCGGTCGATATGGGAAGGGCAGCGGTCTCCGTGGCAGATCTCTCATCCGTGCGTGTGCACGACACCCGCCAGAAGACGAGCGAGCCTCTGGACGCCCCCATAACTACGGCAGAAGTATATATACGCTGCGGCGCGATCCTGCGTTCGTAATACGGCGGCAGGTGCGGACAAAATCACCAACGCCATAATACGCAACCTCAGCAAGGACCAAATTCAGGACCTAACTCAATACATTAACCAAGAGCTCTGGGAAAAGAATTTCATCCCTCAAGAGTGGAAACACTCCGAAATCATCGTCATTCCAAAGCCGGGAAAGCTGCCCACACTTGAGGCGCTCCGCTCCATCTCGCTCACGTCGTGTCTGGGCAAGCTATACGAGAGGGTGATCCAAACTCGTCTGCAGAACTATATCGAAGACAGCAACCTCTTCCCTCCTTCCATGATAGGCTTCCGATCCGGGCTATCTACTCAAGACGCCTTCCTTCTAATCAAGGAGGAGGTACTGGCGCACGTTCCCAGCGGAGGGGAGCACCTTGTGATGGCCCTTGATCTCAAAGGTGCCTTCGACAACGTGTCTCACGATGCCATCCTCACAGAACTGACCAACCTAAATTGTGGGGAACGCGTCTTTCACTACGTCCAAAATTTCCTATCCAACAGAACAGCTACGATCGGCATAGAAGGCACACGCTCGGAACCCCAGGGCATGCCGCACAAAGGCACGCCTCAGGTTTCGATCATCTCCCCTCTCCTTTTCAATATCGCCATGGTTGGAGTGGCTCGCAGCCTTCAAACCGTATCGAACATCGGATTTACACTGTACGCCGACGACATAACAATCTGGACTACCAAAGGCTCTCGGCGGCCAAAGAAACTCTGCAGAAAGCTGCCACCTGTGTCGAGAACGCAGCCGCCCAGTGCGGACTATGCTGTGCGCCGGAAAAGTCAGAGATCATCCGCATAGAAGGACGTAACTACAAGTCTCCAGGAGACATTCAGGTCCTCCTACACAGCGTCCCCGTCCGGGAGACCCGTCAGATCCGCATCCTCGGCTTATGGCTCCAGAGTAATAGGAAATCCACCCACGCTATCAAGCTGTTATCCACCACAACACAGCAAGTCGCCAAAATGATCAGGAGGGTGGCACACAACCGGACAGGCATGCGGGAGGAGGACACGCTGCGCCTCGTCCAAGCATTTGTGGTGAGCCGCATTTCCTACGGCCTACCGTACCTGCAATTAACTCGACAAGAACTCACCAAAGTCAATTCCATGTTGCGTACTGCATACAAACATGTGCTGGGCCTTCCAATCTACACTTTAAACGCCAAGCTAGAGGCCCTCGGCCTATGCAAGTCGTTCGAGAAGATCCAGGAGGCTGTTCTCCTCTCGCAACGTGCACGCCTCCTCCGCACGGACACCGGTATGCAGACTCTGGAGCGGGTGGGCTACCCGGCAGACGTCCACATAATACAGAGCACGACCAACCTCCCAACAACATATCGCTCGCGGGTGCACGTCGCCCCGATTCCCAAAAACATGTCGAGCGAAGGCGGCTCCGGCAGACGCTCAGCCAGAATCGACTACTTGAAGCGGACGGCGGCACGCAGCCCCCACACGGCGTACGTCGACACAGCAACACACAGCGAGGCCATGCGGGCGACGGCAGTTGCTGTGAACTCCTCCCACAACGAGGTTGTCAGCGCCTCTTTGAAACACACGACGATCATGGAAGCAGAAGTAGCAGCAATCCTACTGGCGATCCAGTACGGCGACGCCCGTAACCAGGGTGTGCACGTCATGACAGACTCCCAAGCAGCCTGTCGGCTCCTACTTGCAGGCAGAATACCTAAAAAGCTGTTGGGCATAGTAACCAACTCTATGAGCGCTAATTCCTCCCTCAAGCATCAGATAACGTGGGTGCCTGGTCACGCGGGATTAGAGGGCAACCAGGTCGCGGACGCACTAGCTCGAGGACATACCAACCGAGCGGGCTCCAACCCCGACCCAAGCTCTCTTACCGAAGTTCCCGTCACCTACAACACACGACTCCACTTTCTAAGATCACAACGACAGCACTTTCCCCCTCCGCATAAAAAGCTTAACGCTCAGGAATCTCGGGACTGGAGGCAACTCCAGACCGATACATTCCCCAACCTTCACAAATACAACATCATTTTCCCCGAGCGCTATAAAGGAGAATGCCCGTGAGGCGAAGACCGGCCCGATGCATACCACATTACATGGGGATGTAAGGGCCCGAAAGCCCCGGACATCACAACACATAGAACGAAGAAGCAATGGGAGACCTCTCTGCTCAGCTCGGAGCTTGATGAGCAGCGCTCACTCGTTGCGCAGGCTAGAGCGGCAGCCAAGGCCAGTGGAGTATTGAAATGAAGACACCACCCATCGTACATTTCTCCTCGAGCATTTTGTTTTGCTTGTCAATAAAGTTTTCTGCTACTACTACTCGGGAGAAACGCGCCTTCTCCGGGGCTGTGGAGAGGAGGTCTCTCCGTTCTACCTCCTCTCCGTTCTAAGAGGGAGTCTCCGCGGCGGCGTCGCGGCGGGGTGCGAAAGAAAGCGGGGGCGGCATGACTGCCCTCCCTCGCAAACCTCCGGAGCGGTGCGAGCATAACATCGCGTGATAATTACGCGTGGCCGTTACTATGGGGCAGGGGATTCATGTGTAGCCCCACACAATGCAGGCTCCGTTTATTTGCTAGCTTGTGGAATGCAGCTACGCCGGCAGTCTTTTCGGGGTCCGGGGTAACGCCACGAGCGCTGACAATGTGGCCAAAGAACTTCAGCTCTTAACGCGAAGTGACATTTTTAGACATTTTTAGGGGCAGAAACGTGGAGGCTAACAAAGAGGGTTCAGCTTAAGTTAAGGACAATGCAGCGAGCTATGGAAAGAAAAATTATAGGTGTAACATTAAGAGATCGGAAGAGGGCGGAGTGGATGAGGGAACAAACGCGGGTTAATGGTTTGGTTTGGTTTATGGGGTTTAACGTCCCAAAGCGACTAAAGCGTCCCAAAGTTGAAATCAAGAGGAAGAAATGGGCTTGGGCAGGGCATGTAATGCGAAGGCAAGATAACCGCTGGTCCTTAAGGGAAACGGAGTGGATTCCAAGAGAAGGCAAACGTAGCAGGGGACGGCAGAAAGTTATGTGGGCGGATGAGATTAAGAAGTTTGCGGGGATACAGTGGCCGCAACTGGCAAAGGACAGGGTTAATTGGAGAGACATGGGAGAGGCCTTTGCCCTGCAGTGGGTGTAGTCGGGCTGATGAAGATGATGGCATTTTTAGTGCTTGATGGAGAGACCGGTGGGACAGATTGCCTCGCAAACAGAGCGAAAACGTTTCAGATGCTCTTCAAACGTTTCAAAGAAAATCATGAAGTCGTCGAGATATGCCAGGCGTGACTGCCATTTCAGGTCAGAAAGCATGTTGTCCGCCATAGGTTGGAATGTGGCAGGGGCCATGCACAGGCCAAAACGTAGCACCCTAAACTCATACAAACCGTCAGGAGTATGTGGGGATACGCATGAATCCCGTGCCCCATAATAATGGCCGCGCATAATTATCACGCGATGTTATGCTCGCGCCGTTCGGGAGGTTTGCGAGGGAGGGCACGCCGCCATGGAGACTTTCCCTCTTTCCCCTCTTAGAACGGAGAGACCTCCTCTCCACAGCCCGGCAGAAGGCGCGTTTCTCCCGAGGCTCGTGGGTCTTCTGGCAGCAGCCGTGCATACGCACGCACCACACATCTCCACGGCGTGTGCTTGGCTGCCGTGAGCGAGGAGCCACGCGAGGTGAGCGGAACCTTCCTCCCCCACCATTTCGCGTGCGTTCTCCTCTTCTGTGCTTTTCACCCTCGTACGCGAGCGGACCACTCCCTCTTCACGGCGGTTGTTCGTTTGGTTGCTGCTTGTATTGCTCGGGAGCAATAAACGCTCATCCGAGTAGACTACTCGTCTTTGTCCCCTCTGGCCCGAACCCGCCGCGGTGGCGACTTACCGCACCACGGGTTGGGAGTCGCAGCTCTGACTGTTAGAGCTGGCACGCTGATGCTAAAAAGCGACTACTGTTTCGAGCCCTTCGAACGTTTTTACACGAATAACCCCCATAGGTTATAAAGGCGGTCTTCTCTCTGCTGCGTTCGTCGGCGTCCATTTTGCTCTACCCGCTGCTCAGGTCAAGTGACGAAAAGTAGGTGTCATGGCGCAGCGGTATTACCAATGAGCGGCAGAGAGTACACATCCTTTTTCGTGACGTGGATTCACTAATCCACGCAGAGAACCTTAGGGTGCCATCCGCCTCAGCAACGAGGGCAAGTGATGCCCAGGGGCTGGTCGACGGTTTATGACGTCGTCCTATAGCATTTGTGTAACTTGGCGGCGGATGGTATCATGTGCTTTTGAAGAAACCTGATAAGGGAGCTGACATAGTGTTCTTTGGTCATCAACTATAATTTGGTGCTTGGTGAGCGGCAACGGTCGGACCTTGAAAGTCTATGCAAAACAGTCGCGGAAAGAGTGGATAAGACTTTCTAAGCAGTGCTTAGACTGGTGCTAGTTCACGTCGGTCGTAATGGCAGTAGCCACCACCTCGACGAGGCCCGATGTGTTGGAGAAGCAGCCCTGGCCAATACGCCCGCCAAGTTCTTCAATATTTTGGGGTTACAACTAAAGTTTGGCACTAAGATGTCGGTTCACCCATTGGCAAGTTCGTCAAAGCTTCGAGCTACACAAACTTGCTGAGCAAGTAGCGGCGACATGTTCGCTTCAACGATGCCGCGAGTACGGTAGCTGTCATCCCACTCGACTGTGACAAACTTGCTTGCTCGTGGTGGTATCGTTACGTGGTCGTGACGAATGCGCAACACTGCGCGGCAGGGCTCGGTGTCAGTATCAACGGCTCGTTGGGTGGAAAACGATACCATGAGGTCCCGAAAGTCGCCAACCGCACCATACTCTTAAAGGAAATCCATGCCGCGAGAATCAGATCCTTTGAACACTCGAGTAATACGGCAAAGGTGCCAGTGAAAGTGACACCGCGGATAAGTATTTGACAGGCGCTGACACCAGTGGCGGCCTCACGTGGCGGCCGGCAGTGCTGATCTTCGGTGCAGACAAAGGCGTCAGAACCTTATGGAGAGTCGTGGCTAGCTGGCTGCTCATGACAGAAAAATCAGCGCCGATATCCACAAGTGCGTGCACGTCATGATTGACGGCGGTTACTGAAATTTCAGCGGAGCCTTTCATAGCACATCGGTGAGGTCGTCGGATTGGGTCGTCGCGTTAAAGACTGAGCTCCATGTACGCGAAAAAGTAAGCGACGCGACGAGGCGGCGCGGCGACGACGGCTGGCTGTCGCTCCTTCGCCCACCGGCCAAGCTCCATGCATAGCGACAACGCGAACGCGAAACGGAGACGACGATCAGTGTTGCTGGCATAATACACCGCAAAGCTGTTTGCGTTTATAACAAGAGTCACATTATTTGCAAGGATTAAAATTTTGGGCAGAAAAATATCAAATAAAACGTTTTTACAGCTTTGTCATTGTATGTCATTGCATGTCATTTTATGTTATTGTCACGGGCGCCGCCATGTTGCCTGAACGTGGGGCGCACACCCGTTTGAACCTCGCGCGCTTTCTCACCTCAAACGACGCATACTCGCTAAACCTAGCAGCACAATAAACACAAGCAATCTGAAAATCTGGGGTGTTTTATCGCTAAAATTTTGTGGTTGACGCAAGTTCAGAGAAAGCGAAAGCTTCGTGCGTATTTAGTTTGCCGTGAACGTGGGGCACAGCGTAGCGACAACGACGAATCGGTGGTGAAGCAAGATTCCCGGCCAGAGCCAGCGCCATCTTTGCCAGAGCCGGCAAGAGGCTCGGTAGTGACGTACGCTGCCAGATTAGCTGCTATTGGCTAATCGCGTTGGCAACTTCCGGGCGACGAGCGAAATTTTCTGTGAGTGCAGATCCGAGCGACACGACAAGCGACACGGGTATTTCGCTTCGCGCGACGGTGCCGCTCGTCGCTTGCCGCTGTCGCGTTCGCGTGAGTTTTCGCGTACATGGAGTTCAGCCTTAAATCGTTAAACACCGTCGCGTTAAATCATTAAATGTCACCGACAGCCATTTACTGGGACATGGCTCGCCGAAGAGCCGCGCTCATTCGGGAGGAAGACGTTAGGCTACGCGACAAAATATACAGTTCGGCCGCATGGTGCCGCCAGAAGAGTGTGCAGAGTGGCAATATTGTTACGTGGCGGCTATCGGAAGAATGAGACGAGATAACCGATGACAGAGACCGTTGAAATGGCCGCCGGCCTAGCACGAGCGTTCCATCCCGCGCCAGTGCCAGCTTCGTCTCCTTCGCGACACTACCCGGGGCCACCGAGCGATCGTCGCGATCATGAAAAGGGCGCTGACGAGGACACGCACGCAGTGGTGATGGGCTTGAGAGGACAGTCGAACAGAAGGGACAGAGGGGTGAAGTGCTGGCCACCACGATGAAAGAGATGGGCGAATGAGTCCTCTTCAACGAAGCTTCCGGGCCGCAGGTCGCCAGGAGGAGTTGGCCGAATGGCATGTGCAGGGGGCGGTGTCCTCACAAGCGGGTGGCGTCTCGGGTCAACGGGGTCGGTAGGTCGGTTCATTGTGTCGGCTGGAGTTCATCGCGTCAGGTGGTTGGGGCGGGGAACGGGGGGGGGGGGCAATGGCGAGGTCGGTTTGGGTCTCGCAGGCTGGGGCACAGCCGGGCTACGCGGATCAGGAACCCGCAGACAATGGAAGAAGGCAGACACAGGGCTCCGAAGCACGATGACCAAGAGTATCAGAAATTAGTGATACCCCGCAAGCTCCACCAAATATTACGTGGTGGCCAGCCGAAGAATGAGGCGCGATGATCGATGGCAAAGAGATCATTTATTCGTACATAGCCGCTGGCCTAGCAAGAGCGCATCCCACGCCACTGCTAGCTTAATCTTCTTCGTGACAATATAAAGATGTTGTGAAGGCGATTGCGCAGGAAACCATGGGTGCGATTACACTACTTGGAACGTAAGTCACGGTCAGCCATGACGCTTACAAATCTGGCAGTGGGTAGAAGGGTATTGTGGTACTCTCAAAAACTTATCCAGTGACTCTGGGTTTAATCTATGCCGACGATATTGTACTATCACCTGATGGTCAAGAAGAATTCTAGACTAATTAATCCTTATGGAGACGAAGGAGAAGCCTTAGGCTTCACTTTTAGCATTTTTAGGTCAGGTATGATGATTTTCAACGAATCCACTGATCAGGTGCTTACAAGGCCATGAAATATCCAGACTAGTAGAATGAAAATATCTAGGGATATAGGTAAACGAAGGGCAGACATACATGGAAACCAACGAACCGTCTCTAGGGCAAAAGGGTGAATGGATGCCGAGATAATGAAACAGGGCATTATGAGGGTACAACAAGTATGAAGTACTGAAAGGTATTTGGAAAGGAATAATGGTGCCACGGTTTACTTTTGGAAATGCGGTTTCATGCCTACGGGCAGAAGTTCAGTCGGGACTACAAATAAATCAGAAAGTTGAGAGATAAGTACTAGGTGCCCATGGCAAAGCCACAAAAAAAGGCAGTGACGGATGTGGGAATTTCGGAATGCTGCCCTGGCCGGCGAGGCGCGCCGTGGAGACGCGGGAACCTCACGGGCGAGCAACCAGAAGGTTCGATCGAGAGAGCTGCCCTCTTCCCCAAACCGGTCACTGATTGGCCGGAAGTGAGTACGGGCAAGTGCGCCGAGTTCGGCGGGGACTGGCAGCAGCCGGACAGAGACAAGAATGAGCCAGTAATCCATCTTCCTTCTTGGTTGTCATCTTGCCCCGTCAGCCGCACGACCACCGCAAGGGTCGCAGCCAGCGATTTTGGAAGAACCCAATAAACGTTTGGCCCCGGGGCAAAGCGCTGTGTCCTCATTCGCATTTCCGCCGTGGTAACGGCCGCGCGAGGTGTGCGATACCGGGAGCTCGGAGTTCGCGGCCTAGACCTCAGAGGAGGCTCAACGGCCTGGTAAGAACCCCCATACAGGGGACATGGGTTGGGCATCGTTCGAAGCACAGGGGAAGTTCCGAGCAAAATATTAAATGAAAAACGCCCGCGGAAATTGGACAATAAGAGGTGGGCAGCTAGGGTGTTTAAAGACTTATACAGAAAGAGCAGTGGCAGAAAAAGACTAGGGAACCAACCAGTAAGCATTCAGGAGACAAGGACATAGAAATAAATAACTTTAAGCGACAGGCAAAAAACGCAGAAGGCAAAAACTGTATTAATTCTGGAAAAGAAGCAAACAGTACAACTACACAGAACGTGGAAAAGGCAAATCAGAAAGGAATCGTTCCACAACTCAAGTGGCCGTGCCCTACTCTTTTAAGCTAGATCAGGGTGCTGTAGCTACAAAAAGAAATTTGAGCAAGATAACGTGGGCAATGTGTGGTAAATCTGCAGAAACAATTGAACATCTTATATTACAATGCGGCAGCATCCATCCGGATGCCGATGCAGGCAGTCACTCTTCCTGAGGCCCTAAGGTTTAGTGATAACAATGAACATGTGAATGAATTAGCGGTGGAAGTCAGCAAAAGACGAACGGAAGATTGGTGGCTGAAAAGTAGGGAAGGGACGTACAGTTAGAAGTGCGCGATTAAAAACTCTACTTAAAGGAAATGGCGAATTGAAAGATAACATCATTAAGCTGACGGATGGCTTTAAAAAATACAAATAAAAAAAGCCGACCGCCACGACGTTCCAACCATTCCATCCATCTGACGGCGCCCCCTTCACCCACCTTTCCTGGTGGCGGCCGTTGCGGCGCGTCCTCGGTTCCATGAGGGGGCGCACTGCGAGGAGAGCACCATAAGCCACATTCAGCCCTAAAATGCCAAGAGAGGTGTGCTCGCGTGCACACGAAAGCCTGAGCTGGATTCCCTCAATCTAGAACAGCGTCGCAATTGCCGAGCCCCAAGTCGGCATAAGCACGACCTGCAAAACGTCCGCGGAATCTGCTAAAACGAGCGGTTATCTGGAATATGAAACAAGAAAAAAATTACGCGGCGATCGATAGTCCATCCGAAGGGAATGCGAGTGCGTGAATTTCCAGGATCGGTGACACTTGTGGGTTTCTCAGTGGGCACAGGCCACCAACCACCACGGGTTCGAGCTTCGCGCGAGCCAAGGGCCCCGATCAGCCGTCACCACACGCACCCTAGGTCACCGCTGCGGCGCACTCAACCAACGCTGGGAGGAGAGTGATTCGCCGCAAAAGAAATAGGCGTACAAGTTCACAAAGGAGACGTTTATTCACGCCGTCCTCCAGCAGTACACACACACTCAACAGTCACCCCGTCCCAGGGTTGCGCGAGGAGCAAGACTGCTGCGCGCACGAAGCGACTAGAGCAACGCATGCCGCTAGCACGCCGCTGCAGGAGAATGTCCCCGCGGCAGTGCTGTGATCTCTCTCTCGTGTCGACCGTTGGGCCGGTTGCGAGAGAGAGTGGGCAATCAACGCAAGGTATGCCTGTCGGAGGTCGCTGGACAGGCTCGAGCCGCTGCAGGTCAGAGGACCCGTGCTGGCGAGCTCGAGTCTGCACTGCCCCGAACGGCAAAGGCCGGCGCGGATAAACAAAAGCGTACGCACATTACACTGTCTCGGAGGGATCTCTCTCTGGGCCCCGCTCGGACGGTCGTGCGGCGCAGCCGCCCAAGCAGGTCCCGAAATGCCGCCAAAAGGCCCTTGGAGAGCACGGGCGGAGCTATGGCCAAATCACATTGATTAGTCTGGTTTGGTTCGGTTTATTGGGGTTTAACGTCCCAAAGCGACGCAGGCTATGCGGGACGCCGTAGTGAAAGGCTCCGGAAATTTCGACCACGTGGGGTTCTTTACCGTCCACTGACATCGCACAGTACACGGGTCTCTAGAATTTCGCCTCCATCGAAATTCAGCCGCCGCAGCCGGGATCGATCCCGCGTCTTTCGGGACAGCAGCCGAGCGCCACAACCACTGAGCCACTGCGGTTAGTCATTTAGCCGCCTCTCCGCCACCTGAGGCGGCAGCAAGGGATGGAAGAGAACAGCGGCGCAAAGGCAACGGCGGGAAGCCAGGATTCCCACATTTTCCCCTCCTTAAATGCCCTACTATCCATCGGCGAAAGCACGCGGCAAAATAAAGAAATCAATTCACATAAAAAAACGCTAGCTACTTTTCAGTTCCAGCCATAACAAACTAAAAAAACACAAACACAAAGGAAAACAAACAAACACTTGCATACGCTTCAAGAAAACTAAACAGCATGCAGATTATATACACAGTACACAAGGCGATGTGAATACAACTGTACACTTATGTCACAAGTGGATGAAAGCCTCAAAGTTCGGTGGCGCGGCCCAGTGGGTCTGTCGGCGAATCACCGCTCGCAGACTTCAAGTTGAACGGGCTGGGAGGGCCGATGACTGAAGGCGGTGTTCTCTCCGCTGATGACGACGGGGTCGCGGCAGAGCACTAAACCCGCGCCCTCGGGCACGACGTCACGTTCGGGCACAAGACAGTTAGTGCACCCCTTTCACGTCGGCTGAAACCGGCGCGGGCGTTCGGCGGCGCCCTGAGGTGTAAACGCGGCAACAGCGAGGGGTCCTTCTCGTCCCCGCGCTCACGCACACAACAGCACAACTCACAGGCGTCACCTCTGCTCACGGTTACGCACGCGCACAGCCACACTCACACACACCGGCACGTGCGCGGACGCCGGTCGGCGACAGGGACCAGAGGCGTCCCGAGGCGCCGCGGCGAGGGTCAAAGGATGCACTTTCCGCTCCCCCAGACGCCCCACCAACTTCCCCTCTGTAGGGCGTAAGCTGCTCGGAGATCCTCAGACAAGAGTCTGTTCAGTTCAACCGTTTATTCCCCGGGTAACGGAGCTGCGGCGGGGAGGAGAAGGAAAGGGCGCGCCAGATGCGGGGGCGCGCGGGGTGCGGTCTGGTTCTTTGAAGGGACACCGCAGACTTCGACCGCAACGGCGTTCACCTCACGTTGCCGGAGGCGTAGGGAAGAAGCACGCGTAAGTTGTGCCGGCGAGGGCTGGCGCACTACACCTCCGTACCAGTCGCACAAAACTCGCGCCGCGACATATGGGCTGCTTAATGGGTACCATTCACGGGGGGAAGGAAGGGAGAAAAGACGCGCTGTAGAAAAGAAGGCAAACTCTGCGCTTCAAAAGATAAGTGCAAGCGCGAGCGGCTGAAGTTTACATATGTAATAATAATAATAATAAACACCTTTATTTTCAGAGAACAGAATACAATCTTTAAGACAAGTCTGCCCAAGCCATAAAGGCTTGTAGGGCAGTACTCGGCAATCGATGAAAGACAGATATATTAAACAATAGGTGTTACAAAGCAAGCAAACAATGATAGACTGCAATACAAGTCTGGTTAAAAAACTGAGCATCAACGCAAACGTATATTACCTATGTACACCTCGGAACGGTAAACGAAAACAGAATGAACAAATAAGAAACTAAAGAGGCTAAAAACTGACTAAAACGAACAAATAAATAAATATATAAACACACAAGGCTGGAACTGAGCATGCTGCAAAAAAAATTGGCAGAGGCTTAGCTTGGTTACGCCCGGTAGGTTGCGAAAGCAAACGAGGCCTTGGTCGAAACACCTTATATATACACACCCACACGTAATCTTCTCTCAGAGAGAGGAAGGGAAGGAGAGAGAGAGCAGCAGCGGCGTGGTTACCCAGGGACTGTGGCGACGAGCCGAGCTGGTCTCCAGTTTTCTCTTCGCTTAGTGTGACGTACACCACAGCGAGCGCCTCCTCGCGGCTGCGGCGCGCAGCAGGTGCGCGGAGCGCCGTGGTTACCCTGGGACCGCGCCGACGAGCCGAGCTGGTCTCCAGTTTTTCCTCCGCTCGGTGTGATGTCACTACAGAGGTCGTTTAAATGTCAAACGTGGTTACCGCCGGGACCACGCTGACGGCTCAAAACCTAGCGTAGTATTGCTTTCGCAATAAAAAAACAAAGGAACATACCGTGCTTCACGTGGATAGGGCCCAACGAGAAAACTCGCCAGCTAGCTGAGGCTGCGCGCCTTCGGTTGCGGAAGAGTCCGCCGTCCGGCATCAATCACACCGGTGACCGTCGCCTCAGATTGTACAGGTGCTCGGTACGCTAGCGTTCCGCAGCACCAGTTGTGCCTTTGCGCTTGCCTTTGATACCAATGGGTACTGGCGCAAGCTCATCAGACCGTTACGCGTAGGCCTTCACGTCTGCGATGTGGGCACGGCTGGTTTTCCCCGTAAGGGGATCCGCCAGAAGGTACACGACGCATCATTGCCACGCAGGTGCACTTCAGGACAAGATCACCCACCTGAAAAGTCAGGCGGCGGTGCTTGCGGTCATATTGAGCCTTCTGTTGGGCTCTGGCTGCCGCCAAACCCTCCCTTGCTTTGTTGAGAGCCCGAGCAAGCCGGTCCCCAAGCATCGACGCATAAGCAGAGCAGTCTCCCCGCGTCTGCACATCCCCGAGCTGGCTCTGCACGACGTTTAACATTGGATTCGCCACCTCCCCCCGAAGTTGAGGAAGGCGGGAGAGAAACCTGTTGAGCGATTCTCAGCTGTTCGAATGGCGAACGCGAACTCACTCAAATGGTCTGTCCAATCCTTTTGACACTCGCCAAAGGCCGCCAGCATTGGCTTGAGCGTTTGGTTGATTCGCTCGGTCAAGTTTAACTGGGGATGGTAGGGCGAAATGGTGTAGTGCTCGATTCCGAGGGAACGGAAAGCCGAACCGACAAAACACTTCCTGGAGTTTATCCTGGACCGCTCGTGCTGACACTTTCCGAAGCGAGTACAACTCGACCCATTTGGAAAAATGGTCAGCGGCTACCATCAGGTGAATGAACCCCTGCTAGCTCCTGGGGAAAGGCCCCATCAAATCGCAGGTGGCCATCTGCCACGGACGCACACTGTCAATCGGTTTCATCATTCCGGGCGGCTTGCCACCCCGTGACTTCACCGCTTGACAGACATGGCAGGAACGGCAATAGCGGAAAATGTCGCGCTTCATGCCGGGCCACGTCACCGATTAACTCAGTTTTGCAAAAACTTTGGAGCTACTCAGATGACCGGCCAGTGGTTCGTCATGAGAGAATCGCAACAGTGCGTCTCTCAGACTTTTGGGGATAACCAGCTTCAACAGATCAATGGACTCATCATTGGTAGCTATGTACTTCAGCACGGGCCCGTCGTGGTCCAGAAAATATGAACCCCTGGGGTTCGCCGCGACACACGATGGCTTCTGCCCCCCTGCGCCCGCTACAATACCAGTACCGTCACGGCGCTCCATCTCCCCGAGACCGCCGCTCACCGCCCGACAAAAGGGGTCATTTTGCTGGGCTTTCAGTAGCTCTTTCCGGCTGAAAACGATTCCATTCACCCCAGAGGGGAGCCTGGTCTCGTCCCCACTCAGGTTGGCAGCCAAAATTTCCGTTCGCGCCGGCACCTCAGAGGCGTTCACGAAGAGCTTTGCCTCTCGTCCGCTTTGCGAAGCGCTGCTTGCCTGGTTAGCGTAGAGTTACTGTACATTTAGCGGAATGGGTTAACCCGTTTGCGGGCTCCCCCTCCTTGCTGCCCGGCGGCTGGTCCGCTGTTTCGCCCCCTCCGCTTACCGGCATCAAGGCGCCGCTGGCGAGTGGGGCACGGGATAGCGTGTCAGCTACCACGTTCGTGCTCCCCTTCCGATACAGCACCGAAAAGTCGTAATGCTGTATCAGGAGAGCCCAGCGCGCCAGCCGACCCGCAGGCTCGCGGAGCCGCATCACGCATCAGCCAACTGAGTGCACTGTGGTCTGTCTGCACAACGAATTGCATTCCATCAAGGTAGACGTCGAATTTCCGCAGTGCAAACACAATGGCGAGGCACTCCTCCTCGGTCACGGAACAATTCCTCTCCGACGGCAGCAAGGAGCGGCTGGCAATGGCCAGCGGTTGCAGCACGCCATCGAATTCCTGTAGGAGAACTGCTCCTAAACCCAGATCGCTCGCGTCAGTCTGGACTACGAACTGTCTGGTCAGGTCGGGTAGCCTGAGCTGCGCTGTCTCGGCAATGGCACTAGACAGGAGGCGAAAGGATCACTCTTGCTCAGGCCCCCATCGCCACGCGGCAGTCTTTCCCAAGAGCTTGGTCAAGGATGCCTGCAGGCGGGCACAGGACGAGATGAACTACCGATAAAAGTTGGTCATTCCCAGAAAACAGCGGAGGCCGCGTACGTCCTTGGGCGCGGGAAACTCGAGTATGGCTCGAAGTTTCTCCGCATCTGGCTCAATGGAGCCCTCGCCCAGCGTGAACCCTAGCAACTGAACTCGGGTCCGCGCTATTTGGGCTTTCGCAGGATTCAAAGTCATCTCAGCAGCCTGTACCCTCTCGAGCACGTCGGCAATGTGACTTAAGTGCTCACCGAAGGTTCGTGAATAAATCACGATACCGTCCAGATAGCACATGGCATGGGACCTTTTCGCTTCCCCCAGGAGACGCGGTCCATGAGCCTCTGAAAAGTCGCAGGACCATTGCAGAGACCAAAGGACATACGAGTGAACTCAAACAGCACTCTGTGGCACGTGAACGCGGTCTTAGACCGATCAGTGTCAGCCATCTGGACCTTTAGGTAACATTTGGAGGCATCTAACATGGAAAAGTACCGCGCACTGCCCAGGTCTCTTACGATTGAGCTGATCGTCGGGAGTGGAGAGGCATCCTTGCGAGTCAGTGCATTCAGACGGCGATAATCCATACACAAACGGTGGCTGCCATCTTTCTTAGGCACCGACACAACCAGAGACGCCCAGGCGCTGCTGGACGACCGACAGATAATGTCCGCCGACAGCATCTCATCTAGCAACCCATCGATCACCTGCCTTTTCGCAAGGCTGACGGGTCTGCGGTTGCACTTCAATGGAAGCGCATCTCCAGTGTGGACCTTGTGGCTCACTAAAGTAGTACAGCCAGGTTGATCTGTGAAGAGCTCATCGTACTGACGCAACAGCGCTGTCAAACGAGCCTTCTGTGTGTCATCCAATGTTACCGCACAGGCGGCCAGCGGATGTGGTGCCTTGTCGTGCCGCGCCGCTCGGTCCCAAAGGGGAGGCTGAACGACGGAACGCTCGACACAAGGGCGTGGCCCCGTCCGCTGAGCGTGGCACTCTCCGAACGCCTTCACTGCGCAGGCAGATACTGACGCCGATGGGCTGATGCACGGCTTAAGCTGGGAAAATGGTCCGTCGCGATAGCCGCCATTCGCAGTGTCCACCACGATCCCGGTTTTCAGGAGAAAGTCCCTTCCGAGAATCATGGGCACACTGAGCCCTGGGAGATGGATGAAACGCGTGCGTCTCGTCCGCTCTCCCCACCTGACAGTCAGCCTTGTGGCGCCAGCCGAATGGACTACGCCTTTCGCAAGGTTGAATGCCGTACGGCAGTCCCGCAAGCGCACCAAGTGCTTTTCAAGTGGGACAACACCTCTTCACTGAACAAGGAGGCACTGGCTCTTGTATCCAGTAACGCCGAAAATTCGCGCCCAGCAATGGTGACCAGAATAAACGGCGCGTGCGCGCTAGCAAGACAGCTTGCTCTGTCCGCAGAGGGAATTAGTAAAGATTGGGCCGGTCGTCCCTTTACAACCGACCCCCACCGCCGTTTCCCTGTCTCACAGGAGGTCTGGCTACGGTGCATTCTCTTGCTAAGTGGCCCCTCTCTTGGCAGCGGAAACAGCGCACACCACCGCGAGCTTGGTCGCGGGACAATGGCGCCTCTCCCTGCCTGGGTCCACCCGCTGCACGACCAAAGGGTCGGCTGATTTGGGTTTCCCCCTCCGCTGTGCGCTGGAGCGCTTGGCGTCCCTCAGCACGCGGTTCAGAAAACGGTGCAGCCCAGGCTGCCCGTCTCCCATACGAGTAGGGATCGAGAGCTCGGTCGCTCAACTCTCATGCTTCGTTTTGCCAGCTGACAGCTGCAGAGGCAGGTTGCGCGGGTGGTCGCCGGTTGGGTAAGGGCATGGCCCCTCTCCATGCACAGCGTGGCTTAAGGGCCTCCCCCAGCAGCACAAGGTGGCGGGCTCATGCGGGTCCAACATGGGCAATGAGGGCTGGTGGCCTCCCGCAATAAACCCACATGGGTCCCTCGTGGGTGTGGTACTGCCACAAAACGCTTGGGCTGCCCACTTCATGCCTGAGTGGGACCCTCCTCGGCAATGCACAGGCTGAAACAGACTGGACAGCCCACCTAGGTCCCACCGCAGACACATGTGGGCTAAGATGAGGGCTCTATTATGGTGAAGTGTGAGTAACCCCAAAAGGGGCTGCCCGTACATCACCGTGAGGGAGCGGCGGTGGTTTTGTGTGGGCAAAGAGCTGGTATTCCCGCCTTCAACCTACATGGGTCCCACGTAGAAAATATAGGGGCTAAACTTTGGGCTTCACAGTGGCGAAGTGTAGGCATGCAGTTTGGGCTGTCTCAGCAACACCTGCGACGGTCCCGCATGGGCTGGGCATGGGCACGTTTGTCATTCCCACATGCCATTCCCATGCATGCAGTTTGTGTGCATAAAAGATGGGGCTACATGATGGTGCAGTGTGGGCACCCCCAACAGAGGCTGCCCGCGCAGAACCCTGACAGAGCCAATTAGGCTCCGTGTGGGCTAACACCAGTATTGCCGCCTGTAGCCTACAGGGGTCCCGAGCAGAAAATACTTGGGCTGGGAATGGGCACATTTGCCATTCCACATCTTCCCCGCCTGTATCCTTCATACCTAGTAGAAAAGGGCTAAGCGTGGGCTGCGCAGTGGCGAAACATGCAGTGTGTGCATGAAAGATGCGGGCTACATGAGGGTTAATTGAGGGCAACTGCAATAGGGGATTTCTGTGCAGCACCCTGACAAAGCCAAGGCAGCTGTGTGTGGGCAAAAAGCTAGTATATTTCCGCCTGCAGCCTTCGTAAGTCCTGCGCAGATTACTCTGGGCTTCACAATGCAGAAACTTCATGTGCCATTAGCGAGTTGCCGGGCAACACCTATCAACAGTCCCACACACATTAGTTGTACATGGCAAGAGTTGACATTGTCACATTTAGCCTGCCTGCATATCCTACATCGGACCTAAAAGGGCTAAGCGTGCCCAAATAGCAAGACCTTGCATGTTTCACTCTTGTGATGAGCTGCAATTTAAACTTCATAGTAACAAAAAATTCGCCCCAAATTTGCCTGGAATTTTTCGCGCTTTTTTGCGTATATCGCAATGCATTGTTTCTGGTGTACTACGGTCGCCTGTTTCAATGTTCTTCACATACGACAGCATTACAAGCGCTTTAGTCGTCTCCATGCAACATGTGGTGCATAGCTTTTGCTACTAGCCGCCGTGGTGGCTCGGTGGTTATTGCGCTCGGCTGCTGACCCTAAAGACGCAGGTTCGATCCCGCAGGTTCAATTCGGCCTAGAGAAGAGATACAGCGCTCAAGCGAACAAAACAAAACAAAAAACACACGCAGAAACCTCACACGAGTGGCACGCTTTTGCGCAAAATGTTTTCCAATGTTTTTTCTTTCGCCTCACCACCACCTTCCCTGCTTTAGCTGGGTCCGTTCGCAATAAAAAAAAACTGCTTATCAACGGTTTTTCTGTCGGCCTTTGTTCCTTCCTCCAGGGCTCCTCCGCGTCTCTGTCCTGTCCCTCCCATCGCCTTTCCCCGGAATGGCGAGGAGGTGCTCACTCTACTAGAGCACTGCACGGGCCTTAATTTGAGGCCCGAGCCCGGCCCGGGCCCGCGACCTGAAGCCCGAGCCCGGCCCAGGCCCGCGGCTTCAAGCCCGGGCCCGGCCCGGGCCCGCTAAATTATCCCGGCCCGCTAAATTCACTCCGGGATTCACGGGCCCGGCCCGTGAATCCCGGAGTGAAACCCAGCCCGGGCCCGGCCCGGCCCGTTTCACAGTAACCGAGCAAGTAGACTGCTACTACACCGATAAGGAACTGGCCGACAAAGGTTCTGAAACCGCAGTAAAGAAAGTTGGTTCTCTTTAACCCAGAAGGAAGTGAAGAAGAGTAGTTCTCGCCAGGCCCGTCTTTTGGAGACTGATCTCGTGTAGGTGGGCAAAGATAAACTCGGAAGTTCCGAGAGCCAAATAAAAAGGGCTGCATATACGCGTATTAGTCTACTCTGCGTTCCCCCATGATTGTAATCAGTTATATTCTGCCGCCTGCGAAGTATAAATATTAAGGCTGCCTAGCAAGCAGTAGGATGACATTTTTTTTTTTTTACTGAACGCGATCTCACAGGTTGAGCTCATAGCCGAACTGGTCACCTTTCAGCAGAAACGAAAAGCTAAAAGGCTTGCGTATTTCATGGTATGTGCTTGAAGACCATAAGCGTCCTTAACTAATATGTTCTTCCCTAATGCATTTCTGATAGTGTATAGGTATGTTTTGGGAACGCGAATGATCAATGGCCAATTAAGGCCGGTTGAATTTTACAGTTACTGCACCGCGGTGTGGAAATAAGGAAATAAATAAGTCAATGAACAAAGCTTAGTTTTTCCTCAGCGCGTACTATAACTCATAGCTCATCCGTGTCGCTGCTTCAATGCCGCAGTTCTGCACTTCACTCTGCAATATTGAATGAAAAGTCGGACACCAGCCGTTTCTGTACGGACCGAAGCCTGGCTCTGGCCCGCAGCTTTAAGCCCGAGCCCAGCCCGGGCCCGCAACTTCAGGCCCGGGCCCGGCCCAGGCCCGGCAAAATAAATCATGTCCCGGCCCGGCCCGCGGGCCGGGCCGGGCCCGGGCTTTCGGGCTGGCCCGAGCCCGTGCAGTGCACTACACTCTACAACCCACTACCGAATATTTCAAGCCGCCCTCCCGCCTACCCTACCACGGGACGCTTCCACGAAGTGGCGAGGAGGTTTTGATGCTACTACTTGTTCAATGTGCCCGGCCACTGCGCGTTGACGTCATGCAGAAGTACTTCCCCGCCTTTCCCGCGTTGCTTTGAGACCGGTTTTTCTTCTCTCCTGCGGTTCGGTTGACAGCGAGGCGACGACGAGAGCCGCGAAAACACGCGCCGATGGTCTCCTCGATTTGGCTACACTTTCTACACTAGTTCCCAAAAGTGCCGTGCCAGTGCAGCGCCAGTTCTAAGTGTAGCTCGACACTAGCGCCTTCGGTGCAGCGGTCAAATCGAGGACAAAAGTGTAGAAACGTGCAGGCCTTCGTCTGCTGCGGTAAATTCTTGTATGTTGGCGTTTGTTGCATGTGTTTACATGTGCGCGGTATTGTGATATTTCAACGCTCAGCACTGTACAGTTGGTCAAAATGGCGCATTATTTGGCAGCGGCCATGGAACTCATTGACTCCGACAGCGATGAAGAATTTGAAAGTGCGCTTTCTGTCGCGCTGTGCAAAGTGGCGCGGGTCGACCGTCACCGAGCCAACGGCTACTTTGAGCAGGTGACAACTCAATACTTGGACTTTGAATTCAAGAGGCTGTTCAGGCTGTCGCGCGAGACATTTGACAGTTTGTGCCCGAGGTTCCTGCAGTCGCCCTTCTACCCGAAAAGTGTCTCCGGTCGTCCACAAATCACTGCAGAAAAGAGTTGCCTTATAACTCTGACCTACCTTGGAGCGCAAACAAGCATGTACTCGGTAGCTGACAGATTTGACGTGTCTGAATCGTTGGTTGTGCTGTGCATGCAACGGGTACTGAACTTTCTGCAAGCAGTTAGCGGTGAGGTAATATGCTGGCCAAGCGCTGCCGACATGGCCCGCAGCAAAATTGCCTTCCTGAGAAAAAGCGGTGGGAAAGGGCCCCGCAACGCCGTGGGGTGCATTGATGGCAGCCACATTGAGATCCTAAAGCCAGACGGCTCCACTGCACCATATATCAACCGGAAAAAGTGGCCTTCAATAATCCTTCAAGCAGTCTGCAACGATCAGAACAGGTTTTTGGATGTCTTCATTGGCTTTCCTGGTTCTGCACATGATGCCCGGGTACTGAGAGAAAGCACCTTCTTCGAAGAGGCTGCAAACAAGTGCGGTGATAATTATATACTCGGCGATTCCGCATACCCCATGCTACCTTGGCTTTTGACGCCATACAGAGACAATGGTTCCAGTTTTGCGGCGTGGAAAAAAGGATTCAACAAGTACCACAGCCAGCAGAGGGTGGCCATTGAAAACTGCTTTGGCCTTCTGAAGCAACGTTTTAGAAGACTTTATTTGGTCGATGTAAAAACAATTATGCAGTGTTGTCGCATTGTTATGGGAGCATGCGTGCTTCATAACATGTGCAACTCTGTAAGGGATTTCATATCGGAGCTTGCAGACCTGCCTGCTCACGACGACGTTGGCAATGATGAAGAGCCAAGGGAAAGTGACACATCCACAGCACATTGTGAAAGCCGGAGACGACACATAGCCCAGCATCAATGCTGAGCAACATGCGAAAAGAAACTAGTTGAACTCTTTTATTTGCCTCGGCAACGAGTACAAGAGGCTGCAGAAGGCGCATTTTTTCATCATGCTGCTTCTGCTTTGCAGCTTTGGCATCCTGCATCACTCTAATCAGGCTGCCAATACATGTGCCTCTCTGCCGACTCTCCTCGATGCTGTCACTGCGCTTCTGCAGGGTGCTGGTGCTGCCTCATCTTGAATGTCGTCAGCAGGACCATTTTCTGGCAGCATGCAGGACACTGTGAAAGCCGAGGGAAGCTAATAGCCCAGCACCAGTGCTGACCGAAAAAGAATGCACACAGGAGCAATGTGAACTTGATACTCATTTATTAGCTTCAGCAGCTCGCACTAAGCACTCTAGGAGACGCATTTTCTCCTCGTGCTGCTGCTTCTTCTGTGCCATCGCTTCTTGCAGCACCTTTACGAGGCTGCCAATTGCAGTCCTGTCCTGCCGACGCCTCCGAGCTGGTGTTGCTTCGGTGCTGCGGGAGGGCACGGCTGGTTCCTCCTCAACATCAGCAGGCCCATTGTCGGGCAGCATGTTTTCTTCTTCCCTATTGCTTTCATTAATAAAGGTTCATTAATTTCAACACAAAAGAAATTGTTCGTTCCATGCTGTAACTGTACAAGAGGAGTGGCAGAGAAATTTGCTGTTGGGTAGCTTGGTTTCTCGCCATTCCTGTAAGCAGAGCAGCGTACAAAGCATATTTGAGAGCTGGAGGTCACTGCAAAGTGAAGTAAAAAAAATTAATTGCAGATTCAAGAAAGTCATTTATCTAAATTGTACAATAATAAGAATTCATTAATTAGTAAAGATTTCTCTTTATGGGGCCCCACAACAGACACACATGCATGCAAGCATGTGAAAGAAAATTAGAACCACAACTAAAACATGCCAGTTCCCATTATGTGAACACAATAAGATGGCACAGCTTTAAAATATTGCATCCTAGAAAAAAAATGCCAAGTTGTAGATTTACGCAACTACTTTTCCTGGTGCAAGCAATGCCACCGGAGTAATATGGTGCTCGACCTCCAGCACCTCGGCGAGTTCGCTGTCAAGGAAATACAAGGTCAGAGATTATCTTTAGAGGATAGCTACTTGAACAAACAACTGAAATGCCTGCTGTCCATACCGTTCGTACATGCAGGTTGCTCGCGAATGGCCGGATGAACCATTCTTCGATTTGACTTTTTTGTATGCTCTCTCCATTGTCTTCCATTTGTTTTCCGCCTGCAGAGGCGTGACGCGGCAGCCGAATTCGGAATTGACTTGCTCCGCAAGTCTCTCCCGCATGGCCTTTTTTGTCCTGAGAAAGAAAGATTTTGCCAAGCATTACTACCTCACTATAATATAAGTTCTTGCATAAGGATAACATAAGTTACAGCACGTTCCAAGCTTACACCACGGACCTGTGTGCTTTTGTGTAACTTTTAATAACGCTGAAGAAGAGATGACACCGAGAAACAATGAATGATGTGCTTCTAGAAGTAGATAGTAAACATATCCGTTGCCACTGCGTCGAGCCATAACTTAAGGCTGAGAAAACGTGCATCCAAAATTCAGCAACAAAATCAAAGGGGTTAACGCCACAAAGTACGCCTATGGTGCGTTGCAGTGATCGGGCATCTGCGCTATCTGGTGTATAAGCACGCGTCATTGCGGCATTTCACACGCTGCGACTTACCTAAAGCCACCCTTTCTGCCAATGCCACATTTAGCTTCCTTATATTTTGCGATCAGGAATAGCGATTTCCTGTCGCTCCATGATTCGCGTTCACCGTCGCCGGACGGTGGCGGCGAACCACGAGACAGAGGTGACGGCGTGGGCTGCCGAAGAGGTGACGGCGTGGGCTGTCGAAGAGGCGGCAGCGTGAGCCGACTGGCACCCTCAACGACAGCCGGTGTCGTGGGTGAAGGCGAGCTGGGTGCTGCCACATGCAGCACACTGATGCGAAGGCCGCCTGGTCAAATAAAATAACTTGCAGCACATCACAAACGGCGACATAGCCCACGTGCTTAACCAACAACGTTACTCACCTTCAGGCTCATACAGAAACCCACCATCGCTTTGCATATGCGAGCCGTACTCGTCAAGCACGGCATATGCCTGTGTCTCGACGCCGTCTATGAGCACCAGCATGATGGCTGTGGAAGCGTCTGCTAGGTGCTTACACAAGCGCTTACACGACGTGAACTCGCCGAAATGGTAGTGCAGAAGTGTAGAAGAACTCGTGTAGCGCTTGGCCAAATCGAGTGCCGAAGTGTAGGTGGCGCTGGCTACACTAACAAATCGAGTGCGCGAGTGTAACACTGCCTACACTAGTGTAGAAAGTGTAGCCAAACCGAGGAGACCACGAGACTCGCTCGTCCTCGTTTACTTTGTGTCATACAGTGTTTTGTGCATTTCCCCGTGTTTCCTTATTCAATCCACAATCAAAGATGATAAAGCCATCCTACACGTATGTCTAGTGCAAAGATGGTGGAACCCTATCGTCCCTGTTTCAGTAAGGAAGGATGTCATTCTGAAAGACGTGAATGGTGAGTGGTGAAAGACGGGAGTGGTGAACCATAACTGCTTACATTTGAGCGGTGATGGCCACGATGGGGAAGGATTTTATGACGGCGACGTCGTGGTACTAGCACGTAAGTACGCACTTGAAATCACTCTATTGTCTAATTATTATCTCTGTCTAGGTTATATGCTCGACGTCAACGGAAATTTTTGAACACTTCAGCGCCTTTTTTTGTAGGTTCTGTAGATTGTACAGCATAGAGGGACAAAATACCGCAAATTATTTTTTTTTTCCATTTTCGCACTATCTCTTGCCTTTCATGGTAACATGACTGGAATTAGTTTTATGGTTTGCATTCTTTGTTTACAGAGGCATATGCTGTATACGTGCGAAAGCAATCAGCGAGAAGCGTCCTGAGGGGGGGGGGGGGCGGCTTGAGGCACTCAACAAATATCTCGCTTCGATGCTGCGGAATGTGCCATAAATAAAGGAGGACGACCAAAAGCATTAGAATCGTCCGAGCCAAAATTTATAGCAGCAATTGCTTTACACACCAGTGTTGGAAGAATGCTACGATGCAGATTTGCAAAATATTGATTCAAATACCAAAGGGGTGCGGTACATTCAAAATACTGAGCATTAGCCATGCACAGGGCCAGGCGTCATGTGACGCCTGGCTTGTCCATGTCTTCTCGTTCATCCTGTCTTCTTTTGTGCGCATTATCTCTTTCCCTTTACATTATGCCTAATGGCAAACACCTCGAATAAAAAAAAAAGTCGTGACGTACAACTTCCGCTTCGTGAGATTCTAGGTAACGTCTTCTGCTCCTTTTACGCTTTTTCCTTTTCTTTCTCATTTCGTAGCGATTACCAATCTACAATCACATTACCAATCACGATCGTCAATTACAATCACAATTATCGATTACCAATCATCACTCACGATCTTTATTACTGTGCACGGCATACTACACCACTTCATATACATCACACCATTTGTTTCAGTACAGCGGAACACCATAACACCGACTTTTCATTCCTTGCAATTTCTGACGCATATTTAGAATATTAACGTTTTTCTTCATTACTGTAAGATCAGAACACATCCCAAACACACGTTACTAAGTCCATGTCCATATACCCCACAACGCATTCACTGGGTGCCCCTCCAACATGCCTGAACCAACAACTCTTCGTGGCCTACGGGCAGTAAAGCACAAAAAAAATCTCTGCCTCTCCCGTAACCGAGAGTAGAGTAAGCATGAAATGTTTACGGGCATAATGCGAAGCGCACGCGGACACGACGAGACGCAGGCCTGACAAGAATGTATATGCAGCGCGTTCGAAACTGTCCGAAATGCGTAGAGGCGAAAGCGTTTTCAGCACCACTTTGCGTATGTGACACTGGTGATGTTACCACTGGATTACGTCACACATAATTCATGACGAAGTAATGACAAATTACTGATTAGTGTGTAATGACTGATTAATGACTAAATACTAATAAACTGCTAATTAATGACGCTTAAGCTTCGCCTTTAGGAGTGGAACGCGACAGCGTGTTGTAACGCTGCCAGGCAGTCCGCGGAACGCCACCACCCGTTCGGCGTGATGCTTCGTCCTTTGAACGCGACGCTTTTCGAGGAAAGGAAATTACGCAGTAATTCTTTGCCATCTCGGTGGACACCCGAGCCGCACCTTACAGGAAGGTAGGAGCGCCACCACCCGTTCGGCGCGATGCCTTGCCCTTTGAACGCAACGTTTTTTGAGGAAAGGAAATGGCGCAGTAATTCTCTGTCATCTCGGTGGACACCCGAGCCGCACCATACAGGAAGGGAGGAACGCCACCGCCCGTTCGGCGCGAAGCTACCGGCGCTTGTATGCCGGTCCTGTAGGAGGGCTTAGAGAGTCTCGTTAAATCTCGTACGGTACCCGGATGTGGCATGTATGTGCTTTATGCACGCGTTATTAGAAATCGGAAATTATAATTCCGTGCATTATCAAACGCCAGCTCAACTGATATCTTCTTAAACATTGAGAAGGTACTGGCAGCAGTTATTTTTTGTGACTCGTTTGGAGACCAACCGGCGCTTGCATGCCGGTCGCGTAGGGGGCTTAGAGAGTCTCGTTAAATCTCGTTAAGTCTCGTACGGTGCCCGGATGATGGCTCTCGGTCTCGGCGTGACGTCACCACACTGCCGACAACGGGAGCTAAAAGCATTTCATGCTTAAAAATCCCTTTCGTGGCATACGCTTTGCGTGCCCATCTAACGCAGTGGGGCTGAGTTCGAACCCAAATATCTGCTATTTTCTTTTTATACTTTCTGGTTAGAGGAAACAATGTTGTTGAAACAATGTTGAAACAATGAATGATAATCTCACAGCTATCGTTACAGAGTGCACCGCAGAAGTAGGTGGTAGGATGGTTCGACAGGATACCAACAAGCTATCTCAGGAGACTAAAGATCTGATTACGAAACGCCAAAGCATGAGGACGTCTAACTCCACCGACAGTATAGAACTAGCAGAGCTATCGAAGTTAATAAATAAGCGCAAGGTAGCCAACATAAGAAAGTTTAACATGGAGAAAATCGAGCATGCTCTAAGGAACGGAGGTAGCCTAAAATCAGTTAGAAAACTGGCATGGGTAAAAACCACATATATGCGCTAAAAGACAAACAGGGCAATGTCATCAGCAATATGGATAAGGTATTTGAATTAGCCGAAGAGTTCTACACAAATCTATACAGTAGCAAATGTAATCATCAAGTTACTGAGGGAGACAGTCGAGCACAGCAATGGGACATCCCGCCAGTAACGAAGGAGGAAGTAAAGAAAGCCTTAGGAGCAATGCAAAGAGGGAAAGCAGCTGGCGAGGATCAGGTAACAGCAGATTTGTTGAAGGACGAATGAGAGATTGTGCTACAAAAACTAGCCACCCTGTATATGCAATGCCTTGTGACCTCGAGAGTACCAGAAGCTTGGAAGAACGCTAACATTATCTTAATTCATAAGAAAGGAGACGTCAAGGACTTGAATAATTACAGACCGATCAGCTAATTGTCCATTGCCTACAAGGTATTTACTAAGGTAATCGCTAATAGAGTCAGGACAACCTTGGACTTTAGTCAACCAAACGATCAGGCAGGCTTTCATAAAGGATACTCGACAATAGACCACATTCACACTATCAATCAGGTAATCGAGAAATGCGCAGAATATAACCAACCCCTATATATAGCCTTCATTGATTACGAGAAAGCATTTGACTCAGTGGAAACCTCAGCTGTCATTCAGGCATTGCGGAGTCAGGGTGTGGAAGAGTGTTATGTGAAAATATTGGAAGATATTTAAAACGATTACACAGCTACTATAGTTCTCCATAAAGTCAGCAATAAAATTCCAATACGGAAAGGTGTCAGGCAGGGAGACACGATCTTGCCAATGCTCTTCACTGCCTGCTTACAGGAGGTATTTCGGGGACTGGGTCCCACAAGGAACCGAGGAAGGCCCCTTTTATCGTTTTATGCATGCAGACCATAGGGGTCCCCTGCCAGCCCTATGTGCCAAGCCCGCTGGGCTGGCCTTGTGGGTCCCGCGCGATGCCAAGTTGCAAATGCCGCACATATCCCATGTCTGGCCCCAGTGGGCAGTCCCTGCCGGGCCCACAAGGGGCCGCAATTCAAAGCCCCGTTTGTGCTACTGGGGTCCCTTGCCGGCGGTGGCAGACGATAGGTGCGCGCGGCGAGAATGTCGCCTTGAATACGCTTTGCCTCGGCGGCCAGCTCCTCCAAATCTCGGAATTGGCCGCTGCACAGGTACGCTGAAAAGGTCGGATGTGCCTGCCTGATCGCCCTTCCGACACGCCCCTCGTTCGAGGCTCGAGAAGGAATAGAGAAGAGACTACAGGAATGACATCGGCCCAGCAAGTCTTCTGTCTTCCTACGTTTGTTGATCGACAGATAGATGACATATATGGTGCGCTTCTGCACACTCGGTGACAGAAGGAACGAGGAGACAGGCTCACTATTTTGGTAGAAACAACAGCCCTATTTCAAGTTGCAGTGGTTGCCAACAGATATGGAAATGGAAGACTTTAACTGTCATGCTCAGGAGTTTGTGAAACATCTGTTGTTGACTTGGGTGAATCACCATCAGCTGACATATTTTCAGGAGGCGCTAGTAAATCTTCTTAACTATACCTCCGGGATTCTCGAGTCGACGTGGCTATGCTTCGCACAAATCCGCTGATAAAAGGCACCTTCATAAAATACGATACAACATGCTCGGCTGCTCGTGTATACAGAGCCTTTTTTTTTTTCATTTGTTTCGATTATAGCACGGCAACATCGTGGGGCTTTCTTGGACCAGCGGTTTGAAAACACAAATGCTGTTACTTAATACTATTAAGTTCAGGTTGTGCCAATACTAATACTACATTACTATTAATAATTAATACTATTAAGTTCAGGTAATGTTCAGGTTGTGTTATCTGCGGATGACACAACCTTTTTTGTCACAGGTATTTCCGAGGCCTACGTTGAACGCAAAACAACTGCACTCATGGGCAGACGCAAACTCCCTGCACATAAATCTGTCAAAAACACAAATTCTGTTATACCTCCCTAAGGGAAAGAAAATTTATAGACCTCTCAAAATAGCCTTAAATAGCCAGCCTATAGAGCTTGTGACTTCTGTAAAAACACTGGGAGTTATCTTTTCTCACTACCTAACTTGGAATGCGCACATAGAACACATTTTTTCCAGTAAGGATAAAGATGTTGCTCTACAACGTGTTAGTACTAACTCATATCCAATACTGCAGCTTGGTTTGGGGAACAACAGGGGTAACAAATCTTCACAGATTGTATTTGCTGCAGAAAAAAGCTGTCCAGCCCATAGTAAATGTGCCATTCTTTTTCCCCACAAGAAATATCTTTATAAAGCATGATATCCTTCCAATCTTCACATTATACTTTTACAGGCCTCTATTATGCTATAAATACTCTTCATGGCAACGTGATAATTCATTCATTGTACCTGGACAACTGAGAGAAAATAGCAGCTGCTGTAACACGAGACACAAAGAAACTTGGATCACCCTAACGCCAAGAACTTATTCTATGAACCAGTCCTTAAGTTACAACCTTCCCATCTTGCTAAACAAATTAGGCAATGACAATTTTGATACTACCAACAATTCAAAACACAAAATCCGTGACACAAAACACAAAAATATTTACAGGACTGCATCACCCACGATTTACTTTGTGCAGTGATGATGTTTTTCCACTTGCCTCAGTGAAAATACACTGCTAAGAAATTTATGAACAGAATGCATGAAATGGGTGGCTAGTAATTTAGGGAAGCAACAAATTTAGAGCATGATGTAAAAGCCAGTAAACAATAGCATCACACCAAAGCTCTACTCCTTCCGAATAAATTGATACCAAGCTCATTGCGACTGTCCAAGGCAAACCAGAGCCCATAAGGCAGAGACTGAATCATAAACTGAGATAAAGAGGCTTGAAGTCCGTGTGCAGTTACTGAGGTGCAGGAAGATGCCTTTAGCGTTGACTGCGCTGCTGTGATGCAGTGCTGTGATGAAATGAGCTTTCAAATGGTAGCAGAATGGCGGCAATCAGGGAGAGGTTTCCTAACTGTAATCATATAAAGTGGAATGTCATTTTGAAGCTCGCGTTTCGTCTTTCAGCAGCATGAATCTCAAGTTATTCATTTTTTCCGTGCTTTGGGATCGTTTTGAGCGTGGATAATTTGCAGCAATAGAGTTTGAAGTATATTAAGTATGAAAAACTGTTTCTCCAAAAATCAACTTTTTGTGATTTTTTGCGCTCATGAATCGCATCTCTCCTGGACACCAAGGACAAAACAGAAGTTGGCCTGTATCAATAGGGTGCTGCATTCCAGTCACCATTTGTTGGGTTTTAATTGGGGGAAGATAAATACTTTTCCCCCGCTTAACCGCGGCTGACACAGTTCAAAACCACCGGACCCCATCCCATGATCGCGTATGCTACCCAGCGCACGCCAACCACAGCAGGCCTTGCTCTGAGAGAACAAAGGAACGAAACTCCGGCTGACACAAACAGGCATTTATTGCTAGAAGCACTTGCTACAACAACAGAGGTTCTTACAACAACAATAACGTCAGCTAGCAACAAAATGCGCTGAGGAATCGAGAACGTCCGACTCACCAGCAAGGTTATGAGTGAATGTTCGCCCCCGCTAGGGCAGGGGGATACCCTGCGGCCATATGGGACAAGATGCAGGAGAACGTTCCTCCCCACGAGGGTTTGCCATTCGCCTCGCCGGCGAAGAGCAGAGCATTACGCAGACATGTTCGTACACGGCGCAATCCCGAGCCTAAAGAGAGCCGTCTCCCCAGCGCGCGCTAGCAGCAATCACATCATTCATGGCGCTCGTGGCGCTGCGATACCGGCGCCCTTTTTTGTTAGTTAAAGGGACACCGAGGAGAAATTGAAGTTGGCTTGTATCGACAGAATACCAGCTCCTGATTACAAAAACGACACTCATACTGACAATAAAGCTCTTGTAACGTAGAAAAGAGCAAGAACCAAAATACAGGTATCGCCGCCACAGGCCAAACTTGCAAGTACAAACGTGATGACGTCATAGGACAAAACAGTGTTGCTAGAACCAATGTTCTAGAACATTGTTGCTAGAACCAATGTTCTAGCAACACTAGGACAAGAGATGCCACGAATCACTGAGGCGCAGCCAATGCATGCGCAAATCTCCTTGACGTCGCCAGATGGCGCCACGTACCCGGCAGCTACGCGCGCTTGCAGCATCGGGACCAATGAGCGTCTGCTCACCGGACATAGGCGGGCTCACAGTATTCCGCTAACGATAACAAGGTACACGGTACGCTAACGGTGTCTATTTGCGAGAACTTCGTTGACGACTTCGAGAGCGGCATCCATTGTAACGCTGGCAAAACGCCGGTGCAAACGTAAACGGAGCGACGGCCGCAGTAGCCGATAGATGCCTTCAACGTGCGGCCGGTGGTAGCTTTCTTTTCGGCTGCTGCTAGGCCGCACTGCTGGCTGCCAGAAATCACGGAGTCTGTGTTACGTCATGTGCACGTCATGTTTCACGTCACTTCGTCCTGTGTCGTCATAAGAGAATCCCAAGTTTGAATCAGAGCGACGGGAAAAACTTTTTCACTTCGAACCCAAATTGCTTAGAAATAAATGCATCTCTCACTGCCGGCCAAGTGGTAATAAAGCCATGAAATGCCGAACTATCGGATTTTGTTTTAAAAAAAATATTAATAGAGCTCTCCTCACTGTCCCTTTAAGAGGGCTCACCAGCTACAAGGCAACTCAGATTTGAACTTTTTCTGTCGATAGATGGCAGCACCTGAGTACCCCAAAAAGGAGGGAAGTTCTATTCCCCCTCCAGGTGTGTAAACTACACCGCGACACGAAAGTATTCGTTCTTCCGCGTACAAAAAAGTAGAGCCCAGAACTTTCTGTAGGTATGCGGCCAAGGTTTCGGGGAGCGAAGCACAAAAAAGTTAACCCCTCTCAAGCCATTGAGCACAGAAGGATGTGGGGGTCATACAATGGACCATTTCTCAGTAACCCACCAATTTAGCAATTCTGGTTTGGGTCGCCTAAGCTTCCTTCAGTCTTTTCTGCGAAAATTCTTTTACAATGGTAAGGTGGGGTTACTGGTTTTGCCTGAGCAGACAGGTGTGGTCCGTTAAAATGGCGGAAGAGAGGCTTGGTGCATCGGCAGGACATTACCCGGAAAAGGTTCCATTGTGTTGAACACCTATGTAGTCAGTCTCTAAATAAAAGGAAAGAAAGGAGCTCCTAGCACAAGGCCTTATGACTGGTTTTCTTCCCATTCGCGCGTAGCCTTCCTTAAATAGCTACAGAAGCATGTCCTCGGTTGTAGTGACAGCGTGTAGCTTACTTTGCCTAGTATCGTACGAACCTTCCCAGCGCTGAACACCCATCTTCCGCTTCTCAGCACCAACAAGGCACCAAGCAAATCAAAGTTGGATGAAACTTAAAAGGACGAGAAGTGTGGTTTGCAGAAGCACCGAGAACGTCCTGTAGCTATGCATGGTGACTGAACGCAAACTTTGGCATTGCATAAGCGAGTTCTTGATTAGCTCTGTTTACATGAACTAATAACGCCAGGTTGAGTCGGGGGTCGGGCTGAGCGAAGTCAACCCAACTCGACCAACGCGTGAACTCGATTTTAGCTAGTCGAGACAGGTTCATCAGCAGCAACACCAAGCGTCGAGCACCGCATTGCGAGTAAGCAGTGGTAGCATCCAAGATTGAGGCACACCACCGCTCCTTCGGAGGTGCGACGGCGCAAGTCAAAAACAAGTTTGCATTCATCCTCTCCCCTCCGTTTTTTGCAGCCTCAGTCACGGTCAAGTACGCGGATCAAGCAGAAGAAGCAGCCATAGCCTTGGCCATAGCAAAAACTGACGCTGACATCATTCTCAGTGATTCCAAGACTGCCATACACAACTTCTCGCGCGGTAGAACATCCCTAACTGCTCGAAACATCCTCACAAATATTACACTGCAACGAGAAATAGAACTGGTATGGACTCCTGCCCATTCAGGGAACCCAGGGAACGAAGCCACCCACCAACACGCTCGAGGTTTTGTCGGCCGAGCGGTGGGCTCTCGTCCAGGGGGATCCGAGATGGAGGCAGTGATTTCGTACCACGAAATTACCCAATTCTACAAACTCTCTCGAAGAATCTATCCTCCCCCGCACAAGTCACTCTCCAAACACCAAGAGGTGACTTGGAGAAGACTTCAAACCCATTCTTACCCGAACCCGTACATTTACGCCCACATCTACCCCGATCTCATAGACCCCACCTGCAAACACTGCGGTAGCACTGCCACCCTCGATCATGTGCTATGGGACTGCCCGGAGGATCCTCCTCCGGAAGCTCTTATAGAAGCTCCCTCACCAGATGCCTGGGAAGAAGTGCTGCGCAGCTCGGACCCCGCCGTCCAGGCAGGAGCCATCGAGCGCGCCGAGGAGGTAGCCGCCAGCTATCAGCTAACGGCCACCTGGCCCTTCTGCTAAGCGCCCAGGAACCCTTCTTTTCCGACAATAAAGTTTTCTCTCTCTCTCTCTCTCTCTCGGCCCGGCAGCGTTTACAGGTACATCGGGGCAGGGTAGAGCTGAGTCAACCTACCCCTTGCGGCGGAGTTTACTGGTCCCGACCCCTTGACTCTCGACTCTGCGCATTTACATTAACCCAGTAACCGGTTTTTGACCCGACTCACGTGTGTTTTGGTGCGAACAATGCCTTACTATGTGTGCTGCGGGGAGAGGAGGGGTGCTTTTGGGTGTGGCCTTGCATCCCGCTTCCTTTTCGCACCACAAGCTCAAGAAAAAAAGAAAAGCAGAAATCCTTTCGAAATACAGCCCAAGGAAGAAAAAAGGAAAGAAAGAAATCAAGTTCGTCCAGGTTCTAAGAAAAAAGTGCACACGAACACAGACAAGCAAGAAGTTGGTGGTAGAGTGTAGTAGCGACAAAATAATTTGTCACCAGGTGGAGCCACGTCGCACTAGTAAAACTTTAGCGCGAAATTCAAATCCCCGCAGAAAATACATACACAACTTTCAGAGCCTGTAAAACTCAAACACTAGGTTCGATATGGATAAAAATTGCAGCTTAACAATCATGAAAGAAAAAGGGAGGAAATGTTGCGGACGAAATTTTGATACTTGGCTTAGTTTTTTCCCGAGATGACATGAAAGTTCGACATATCTAAAAGCACCATTTTTCTGGAACTTTGCGTCTAATTGGTAAAAAAATGAAACTTAAACAATAAAATCTGTCCGCAACATTTCCTCTATTCACTAAAGAAGAAAACGCTGCCACAAACCTCATGAAAATAGAGCCATATTTAGACACGGTATGGCTTCTGAAAGTTCCCATGTATTTCCTATGGACACTGCCACTGGTGAACCCTCTTAAGGTAACTAACCAAGCTAAGGAGGGTGCATCGTGGGGAAGCCAACAAAAGGGGAAGACGAGGGGTTAAGTCCCCACACATTCTAACCGAAAATGCAGCTGTTATAAGCTAGAAAAGACCAGAAACAACACCGCCATCCTCACAAGTTTCAATCAATTGGCGGGAAGACAAAGCTTTCTCGGTGATAAATGTCTCTTGCTCCCAGACAAATACATAGCCAGAGAGAGCCACAGAATCAGTTTTTACTGGAAACAATAATTGTGTGCTGTCTTTTCTGCCACACACAACCTGACCACCTCTTTTTGATGGAGCAACAAAGCGAATCCCAAAACCGACGACCACAGAGAACTTCGCAGTAGCGTGAACTTTCCCCATTTTGGCACGGTTTGTGAATGTTTGTGTCATGCACATTTCGTTCCACGCCACGAGATGACCAGAGTAAATCGCTGTGTACTGCTGCAAGCCTGTTTCATTTCTCTGTTTTCATTATGCAGGCTGACAACAGGCCAGGCCACCATGACATCCGCTCACACATACACACACAATGTATATTAAGGCGGAAGCCTTTAATGCCTCATCGTTGTAAGCAGGAGTTGTCGACAGAAATGTCATGCTTTTCAATTGGTCGAAATGGTCGTGACGTCACAGTGTGCGAATTTCTAACGGGACCAATCGTACTTTGGCTAGTAACCATGCAACCGATTAAGGGATGGTGTAGTGATGCTCCAAGTGGGACTGAGTTTAGATAATTAGTTAATTAACCAATTAGCCTAATTAACATTTCTAGTCAGACCAGAGAAATAAATAAAACCAAGTAGGAAATTGGTCGAGCTCGGGAATCGAACCGGGGTCTCCAGAGTGCGAGACGAGCACACTAACCACTCCGCCATGCCAGCTCGACAGTTTGGAGTGAACAAAGGCGCGTCTAGTGAATACGATGTCGTTGTTCACTCCACCCTTCCCGAGGTACAGGTACAGGTGTGCACCGAGGTGTGCAATACAGATACATTTCCTTTCCTCAAAAACCAATTTACCGACGAACAAGGCGTAGAGCCGAGCGGGCGATGGCGTTCTGTGGACTCCCTGGCAGCGCTGCAAGACGCTCTCGCGTTCCACTCTTAGAGGCAAAGCTTAACATCTTCACCACACATCAGTGACACAAGCAGCAACACCGTGCTTAAGGCTTCCGCCTCACCGCACTTTAGGTCAAAAGTGCCCCTGAATTTTTTCCGAGAACCCTTCGATCAGTCCTCTCTCTCTCCCCTCTGTATGTGGGGGGAGGGAAGGAGGTGTGTGTAGATGATGTAGGATTACACGTGGCGCCCAAGAATTTCATTGTCATAGAAATTCGGATTATTGGTGCAGGCTCGGCCAAAATGTAGCACGATTATCAAAATGTAGCAGCATGTAGCGATATTTGCCTTTTGGCACAGTCTGGCGCATTGACGCAGCAATCACAGCGCTCAACATAGAAAAAATTGCAAATACCATCGAATAAAAAATTGGCTGATATGTATCTTGTGCACAAAAATGTTTTCGATTAAAGTGACTAAAGGGTACAATAAGCTGCACCCCGATAATGCTTTCAGCTACAAAAGAAACCTTGACTACTCAAGGCTCACGCATCACTGCGCGGTAGAGCTCTTCAATGTTCAAAGACACATACAAACATCGAACAAACACAGAAGAGCAGAAAAATGATTTGTGGACATCAACCTGGGAACAAAAAAAACAGAAAACAAGCTAGCATTACTCCAGTAGCAATGCAGTCATAGGAGCTCGACAATGTTCTTGGAAATGAGCAATACATTGGACGTGCCACTGCTCTTGCAGCCTTTGTTTATGGGTAATGGATTTATTTCAGGGTTGTTTCTTTATGATTAGCATCCAGACACAATTATTCGTGGTGACTGAAATTTTACTGCCATTGTTGAGAAAAAGAGCCCAGTAACATCATTACAGCTCATCACCTGTCTGCTTCACCACATGGGAGACACTGGCTTTACTGCACAGTGCCATGCGAGAGGTAGGTTCTTTTTCTGGACAGAATTATGCAAGAGCGTGCAAAAGACAAGGGTGCAAGCATGAAAAAGTCACCGGAAAAGACCCGCTAACTTCAGCAGGCGATTATGGTTTGGTTTGGTTTGGTTTATGGGGTTTAATGTCCCAAAGCGACTAAGGCTATGAGGGACGCCGTAGTGAAGGGCTCCGGAAACTTCGACCACCTGGGGTTCTTTAATGTGCACTGACATCGCACAGTACACGGGCCTCTAGAATTTCTCCTCCAAAGAAATTCAACCGCCGCGGCCGGGATCAAACCCGCGTCTTTCGGGTCAGCAGCCGAGCACCATAACCACTGAGCCACCGCGGCGGTGGGCGATTATGGACTCTCTGCTGCGTCTAGAAGTGTATTATTTGGCTCAGGTGTTCATGACAAGAGAATGAGCGACTGAGTTTATGTGCTCTCCCGAGAAGGTGTTTCAAAGCCCCTTTAGAGAGGCAGTTCAGTAAATGCTGTCAGCACGGCAACCATATTATGCAAGGTCCTCTTGTTCAGTGTAGAGCACAGCCAGAATAAGACAACCAAGTTTTTGAAAGCGAGTTGTGTTGTGTTGGGTTTAATGGCACATAAGCAGCTAAGGCTATCATCCGCCAAGCTCAGGGTATAGAAAATTGTTCTATATAGGATGTTATACAAAAGTGTAAATCAACGGAGGTGTAATAGGCCTAAAAATTAATTTCAAGCAACCTAGTAAAAATATAAGACCAAATTCTAGAAGATCAGGTGACCTCTGCAACCATCCTTGGCTGCGCAAGGTTGTCGAGGCTCCCAACAAATCGAATAAAGACCTCAACCTTCTTCTCAGGACGAGAGAGTGGCTGAGGTGTGGTTAAAAAAATCTGCATGTTTAAAAGCTGACCCTTATTTATTACATCTACAATTTGTTTAAAATACCTGCCATGCATTTAAAACTTAAAAACCTGTGAAATGTCAACAAGTGCATGTTCACCTAAGAGCAAAGTTGGATGGAATGGTATGTGTTCATTATAAAAAACTGTAAAATGCTCCTTCCTCAGTCTTTCTAGTTTTCTGCATGAAAATAAAACATGGTTTATTGTTAGCTCATCTTCGCATAATTCTCACTGTGGCTTGTCTTGCATTGCTAGTGGAAAATTGTGTAAGGTGCGTGTGCCCTATACGAACACGACAGATAATCACTTCTGTGAAACGCTCCTGGTGGGTGCAGGACTTCCACTCACCTAAAACTGGCTTTACTAAGTGTAGTTTGTTATTTGCTTCATTGTTCCATACGGAATGCCATTTTTGTCTTATGTTACGATGAACAAAGTTAATGCAATCTTTAAACGGGACATTTGCTTTTCTGACTTACTTATCATGAGCTTGAGCAGCACAGAAGTCTGCTCTCTCGTTTCCTTTTATTCCGACATGACTTGGGACCCAGCAGAGTTTTATGTTTTGTCGTTGGCCTGTGGCTATTACTATGTTATGTATGATGTCGCCAAGGGACGGAGTGATTGCATTTCTACAGTGGAAAGCAGTAAGTGAACTTAGGGAGTGTGTAAATAATACTGTTTGTGAGCTCCTCGTTTGCTGTTTGTTGACTGGCTACACAGACAGCGTAACATTCGGCAGTGAAAGATTGATGCACATTGCGGAAAGCTTACTATTTCATTCCCATTCCCTAGTACCACTGCGCTTCCAACGTAAAAATCAGTTTTTGAGCCATCTATATAAAAAGGTGTGAAAGTACTGTATTTTTCCTTGAGTGCAAGGAATTCTTGTATTACATGCTGCTGCAGAATGTTTTTTACGGAACTGTGCAAGAGTGAAATCGCAGATTGAAGGATAAAGGTAACATGGAGGAAGTGGATCTCGACTTGGAGCAATGCCAGGTAATGTGTCTAGTATGCCGAGGTTTTCGCATATCTCTTCGAAACGCAAGAGCAGTGGCCTAGTAGTTTGTGGTTTGCTGTTAAATAGTGTTCTTGATGGGCACTTTGTGACTATTTGGTGACAGATGTGTTTAGGTTGTGGACGGATTTTTAAAATGTATGAACACGCTAGCATCGTTCTTCTGCCTGTAAGTGATGGTTCGTTAGTTTTTACATAAAGACTATTTATGGGCGAAGTCCTGTATGCACCAGTGGAAAGACGCAAACCTAAATTATGTACTGGGTCCAGTCGTTTCAGGTACGATGGTCTCGCTGACCTATATACTATACATCCATAATCAAGGGAAGAACGCACTACAGAGCGATAAATTTGCAAAAGATATGTCTTATCGGAAACCCCAGTGTTTTCGGGAGAGTACTTTAAGTATATTAAGGGATCGGGAGGCTTTCTTTTTTAATGCGTTTATGTGAAGCAGGAAAATGAGTTTTCTGTCAAATGTTATGCCTAGAAATTTATGTTCATTTTTACGGGTAACTCTATTTCGTTAAAGTGTAGGGTGAGATCTGCCTGTAAACCTCGTTTGAGCGAGAAAAAAATGGCCACTGTTTTCTGTGGAGAAAACCGGAAACCATTTCTGTCTACCCAAGTTGCCAGTTTATTTACTGTTAACTGTATTTGTCTTTTACATGTTGACATGTTGGAGGATGTGCAAGCTATCTGGAGGTCATCTACATACATACACTGAATACATAACAGACCTTGGGATTATTTTATTAACAGAGTCCATTTTTACAACAAAGAGCGTTATGCTTAAAATACACCCCTTTGGTACCCCATTCTCCTGGGGTACCGAAGTTCTTCAAAAGGGTTGCACCTAAGCGTACATGGAATGAGCGGATGGACAAGAAGTCTTTTACACAGTTTAACATCCTGCCGTGGATGCCAAGCTCAGCTAAGTCCTGAAGAATGCCGAACGTCCAGGCCCTGTCATATGCCCTCTCTAAATCGAAAAAGACAGAAAGACATTGCTCCTTGCGAACAAAAGCTTCTCGAACAGTGTTTTCAAGATGATCTAGGTGATCTGTAGAGGAGCATCCCTTTTTAAAACCACACTGATGGCTGTCAAGAAGTTCAAACAAATGAAGGACAAAAGTTAATCTTATATTCAGGATACTTTCAAAAGATTTGGCAAGACAGCTTGTAAGGGCAATAGCCCTATAGCTACTAGGGGAAGTTGGGGGTTTAGCAGGTTTAACGAATGGTACTATAACAGCTCTTTTCCCCTCGGTATGTATTTTACCTTCTATGAATATTTTGTTGAAGAAAATTAAGAGTGCCTCTACAGCAGGCTGGGAGAGATGGGCACGCATTTCGTAATGTATCTGGTCGGGTCCCGGAGTTTTTTTCTGGCAGACAGTACTCTATTGATTTCTTGGAGGGTAATTAAGTTATTGCACATTTCGTTAGCACCTCCACTTGCTGGAAGTCTGATTCTCAGCTGTGTTTTTGTATTTTAAAAAAGGCTGCGTATAGTGTGATGAACTTGAAACTGCAACAAAATGTTCCCCCAATATGTCTGCCTGTTCCCCTACGTTTGTTTGTGTGCCAGGTGTTGTCAGAAGAGGAATTGTGAATGGTGAGAAGTTGCCATTTAATTTTCGAACCTGCTCCCACATTTTTTTAGACGTGATATGACTGTTTATAGATAAAATAAACTCTTCCATGATGCTTTCTCAACACTGCGATGGACATAGAGGTTTAGCGCTTCCCTTTTTAAAATTTAAGAGATTCTCATGTGTCGGATACCTGCAAAACTTACCCAAAGCTCTATTTAGTTTTTTTGTTTCCCTGCAGTCTTTTGACCACCACACTTTGTGATTTTGTGACACCACTCCTGACGACTGCGGAACAGCTAACTGTGCGGCAGTTACGATACAATTTGTGAATTTTTCGTTTATCTGATTGATGCTCAGATTTTCTAAAACTATATTTTCTAAACTGGCTTTTCCTCTAAAAAGTTGCCAGTTTGCTAAATGCAGCTTCCAGCATCGTGGTTTTGTTGGAATTATTTCTGATGGAGATGTTAAAGTAATTAGTGCAGGGAGGTGATCGCTGCCATATGGGTTGTCAATGACATCCCATTTAAAATCGTTAAAAACAGAGAGTGAACTAAATGACAAATCTAAACAGGTCATTTTCCCCGAGGTATGGGAGCAGTATATGGCTTTTTCTGTATTTAAAAGACATACATTATTTGTAAGAATAAAATCTTTGATCATCTGACCCCTAGCGTCACAGCACTCGCTTCCCCAAAAAGAGGAGTGAGCGTTAAAATCGCCAACTACCAGATATGGCTCCGGAAGTTCATCGATAACTTCCTGTAGATCACGGACTGTTAGTGTTAAATGTGGAGGAAGGTATACAAAACAGATTGTTATTGTTTCGTAGCTGACAATGCTGACCACAACTGCCTCAAGTTTTGTTTTGAGCCTGATTTCTTGAGCAGGGACGCCGCTTTGTACGACAATTGCGACGCCTCCCAAGAGCCTATTTGCCTGCTCACGATCGCGTCTAAAAGTTTTATAATGTTTCAGGATATTCATATGTAGAGGACCTAGATTGGTTTCCTGAAGACATAAGGCTACGGGCAACATTGACCCTAAAATATCTATTATGTCGCTGTAATTCCTCAACAGTCCTCTAAAGTTCCACTGAACTAGAAAAGATATGTTTATGTTTTCGGGCAGGAACTATAAGGGGTTTACTTATGTTCTGGGGCCGTTATGATGACCCTGTCTTTTTTTCGCTCAAGAGGGCCGTTCAGCCGCTTGTAAAGCAAGCGGGCTGAGAGTTACGTCCATTACCTCGCCAGAGGTGCTGAAAGACCGCGGGGAAGCCACGGGTGTGTGGGTGTCAGGCCTCCCCCGATGGGGGGAAGTCCTTCGGGATGCTGACCCATGGGCCAGCACTTCCTGCCTTGGAGTTAGCAGAGAAGCCTTCGCTGTCCCTGCCTGGGGCGTGGATGGCCCTGCCATAGGCTCGATAGAAGTGGCCTTGGCAGGTGCCGGAGTGCTGTGTGGCACTACGCCCCTGCGCACCACATCAGCGAAGTTTGGTTTTGCTGTGAAGGAGAATGTGTTGCTGAGCGCAAAACGCCTCCTCGCTTCTTTAAATGAAATGTTTTTTTTGGTCTTTATGGTTATGATTTCTTTCTCCTTTTTCCAGGATAGACACACCCTGGAGTATGCAGTGTGGTCTCCTTCGCAGTTTACACAGCGTAATGCTGCATCACATTCCTCAGAATGGTCGTCCTTCGAAGCGCATGTCGTGCAGGTTTTGCAGCCGCGGCCACTCTGTGAGCCGTGGCCAAACTTCTGACAATTCAAACATCAGCGGGGATTGGGTATGTAGTGTCCAACGTTGACTTTCAAGTATCCAACTTCGATCGTTTTGGGCAAGCTGCTGGTGTTAAATTTTAGGACCATGTGTTTAGTATCTATTTCATTATCGTTGTGGATTTTGATCCTGCGAACGTCAATTACATTTCGGTCAGAGAGTCCTTGAAGCATTTCGGCTTCTGTTAGATGGATAAAGTCAGCTTCTGAGATAACGCCTCTGACTGCATTAAGAGATCGGTGGGGAGTCACGGAGACAGAGATGTCCCCTATAGAAGCAATGTTTGAGAGTTTCGAGCACTGGATGCTCTCGCGCAGTTGAAGGAGTAGGTTGCCGCTGGCCATTTTTGATACCTTGTAGCCAGGCCCTAAGGTATCTGTTAAGCATTTGGTAACAAGAAATGGGGATATTATTCAGGCTTGCTTTTCTTTACAGTTACTGTGTATTACATGAAATTTTGTGAATGTCGGTTTCTTTTTTGCAAAAAAGTCTGCTGCCTCGTTCCGCCCTCTTCTGGGACAGTGATCTGGTTTGGAAAGGGGGGGAGCCATAAAAAATTTAGTTTTTCGGTCATGGTGCCAGCCACCCACCCCAACAAGGGGACACGACAGGAACTTGAAAGCAAGTCCTGCCCACGCCAGCTGTACACCTTAACTATAACCAAATATGACGGAACTCAGGGCAGTTGGTCACACAAGGTTAACCCTCGCCGCCAGGAAAAAAGGTAAATCTAAGAAGTGAATAATAGACAGGAGAGTTGTGAGAAAGAAGATAGGAAAGTGAAAGATGAAGGGGAGGATAGGAAAGGCGACTGCCAATTTCCCCCGGTCGGGTCAGGCTGGAGGTGCCGCCTACAAGAAGCTGGGGCCAAAGTGCCTCCGCCGAGGGGCCTTAAAGGTCCTAACGCTCGGCATCGGCTCAATCACCAGGATCCCCTTTTCCCCGGACAGGGCGATGCCACGCACGGCCAGGCACGGTTGCTTGGGTCCGTGGTGACTCACTGCTCACCATCATCCCCCTGCGGGGATGTCCCTGCGGATGCTCAGAAACCCGTGGTGTCACCTCTCCCAAGGTCTGCGTGCTGCAGATGCCCCCCTATGGGGGTTTTTGGAAGCAGTGCTAGCATCGCGCTTCGCTGTTGTGTGTGTTTTTTCGTGTGATTGTGTTGTAAAGTAGCGCGCTTAACAATGACGCAAGTTTTTGGAACTAAACATTTACTTACGTCTTTCTCACAGCCCTAACATTTAACTTGCACATTTTTACTTTATGTTATGACTGCATGACTTCCTTCTGCAAGGACAGCTCTTAATGCAACCACTTGCATGTTAATGACTGCTATATCAGCTGCTCATTCTAAAAAAATGGCTGGCAGTTTAGCATGGCTACACATGAAATATTGTGCAAAAGCATGGTTTTTTGCAGGTGGATACCATTGCCACGTGCCTGAAAGCGCGACTGAGGTGTCCATTGACCCAAGGAGCCAGTTATGTGCCTTTTCTTCCCTCCAAATCAACGGAGTCTGCAACGTTGTCAACGTCAACATTAAAGAACCCAACGAATGCCTGTGGCCCATTGCTCCAGTGCCATGCTTCTGCCACAATGGTGTCAATGCCAATGCATGTAGCGCACAACTCTGTGTCACTACTACCACGTAACTCAAAGCGTGATTGAGGTGTCAACAGATGCAGGGAGCCAGCTATACACATTTCCTTTCATTACATGACTATCCCAGAGCCTTACGTGACTACCTCAGAGGCCATGTGCTTTTGCACATGGATGGAAGTTGATGAAGACGACAACGTGCAATGCACAGCACGAGAGTGTGTGGCAGTTAAACACGAGGCACGATCGGTTTCGGCGATAGTATGGCCCTCTCGTGCAGAGGCCAGCGACGCTGATCTGTTCCGAGCTGCTGCGGCTTCGAAACCAACTCGCGGCAATATTTATCAATGTGTTGTTGCATTGTGTTGGGTTTAGTGGCACATAAGCATCCAAGGCTATCATGCACCAAGCTCGAGGTGTAAGAAAATTGTGTGGAATTTTACCAAAAAGTGAAAAACATCTATGGTGTAAAGAGCCTAAAAGGTTCGTTGCTACAACACTGTCATGCTGGGAAAGAAATCTTGGAAATGGCTAGTATTAAAACCTTTAAAGAAGGTTCAGTAACCTCAGCGGCCATCCTTGACTGGGCAAGGATCCCAAGGCTCCCAACAAATGAAGTAAAGACCTCAACATCCTTCTCAGGCATGACAAGAGTGAGGTGTATTAAAAAGTGAAGCAAAGCAGTGGATCTGAATTTATAGTCTCTCAACAAATCCTGTTTCTCTTAAAAAGCTGCAGAGACAAGATATGTCAACAATTGCATTGTCACTTAAGACCAGTGCAGGGTGGAAAGGAATGAGTTCATGGTAAAATTGAGTGAAGTACTTTTTCCTTATTTTTTCAAGTTTCACACGAGAATAAAATGATTAATTGTAAGTTCATCTCCCCATTTTTCACAGACTGGTTTCTTGTTTTGTTAGTAGGAAGCTGCGTGTAAGGTGTGAGAGTCCAATGTGCAGACGACATAAAATTACTTCCACAAAACGTACCTGGTGCCCAAAGGTCTTCCATTCACCCAGGATGGGCTTTACAAAATGTAGCTTGTTGTTAACTTTGTTGTCCCATGAAGCCTGCCATTTTCCTCTCAGTTTATTTTTTACAAGTTTCATGTAGTCCTTATGAGGTATGCCTACTTGTTTTATTTGTACATTATGGGCACGTGCGACGCATGCATCAGCGCTCTTGTTCCCCCTGATTCCCACGTGACTAGGGACCCAGCAGAAGTCTTCCAGCGTCGTGTCCCTCTCTCTGCTTCGTCCCCGTTTGCGCTGTTTTTTAGCCTCAGATTGTGTCGTATGCCTTTTCAAGGTCGAAGAAGACAGCGAGACAGTGTTGTCTGTGTATGACAGCCTCTTGAACAGCATTTTCGAGCCAAACTAAATGGTCTCTTGTCGAGCATGCCTTTTTAAACCCACATGGATGAATGTCAAGAAGTTCCCGAGATTCAAGCACGAAGGGTAGCCGGATATTCAATACACTTTCAAAAGACTTGGCGAGGCAGCTAGTAAGAGCTATTGGAATACAACTGCTAGGGGATGTTGGCTGCTTTCCAGGTTTTAGGAATGCAACTATAATGTCTTTTTTCCAAGCTTCCATAACTTTTCCTAACGTCCAAATTTTGTTAAAAAATTTCACAAGTGCTTCAATAGAAGGTTGGGAAAGATGTGCCAGCATTTCGTAGTGTATTTCATCAGGGCCTGGGGCAGACCGTTAACCTGCCGATAAAACTCCATTTCTTGGATTGTGATTAATCTGTTGGAAAGTTAATTCGTGCAACCAGTTGGACGTCTATTTTGCTCAGCTGTGTTTTTCTATTTTAAAAATGATTCTGTGTAGTGTGCAGAGCTGGAAACACTAGAGAAATATTCACCCAGGATGTCTGCTTGTTCCTCTATACTTGTTTCTGTATCGGGGGCTGTAAGAAAAGGAACTGTGAAAGGGGAGATTTACGAACTTGCTCACACATTTTCTTGGATGTGATTTAACTGTTTATGGATGATGTGTAATTTTTCCACAAAGCTTTCTAGGCATCACGATAGATACGTTGTGCATTTGCTCTCGCTTTTTAAAGTTTATAAGGTTCACGTGTGTCGAATACCTGCGAAAAATTCCCCAAGCTCTATTTTCCTCCTTTTTCATTTCTCTACATTCCTTGCCATACCACACCTTGTGGTTGTGTCGAACCACACCAGAGGACTGAGGGATAGCCATGCGTGGCACAGAAATGACACAGGATGTAAAAATTTCATTTAGTTCATCAACACTGAGATGATCCACAAATACCTCTTCTAGAGAGGACTTTTCCCCAAACAGCTCCCAGTTAGCTATGTGAAGCTTCCAACGACGCGGTTTGCTTGGGATGATTGATGGTGATGACGACAAGCTAACTACAGGCAGATGATCACTTCCGTAGGGGTTGTCACGGACATCCCAATTAAAATCTATAAAAGCAGAAGGTGAACTAAAAGATAAGCATATGCAGCTCATTTTTCCCGAGCTTGGAGAACAGCACGTGCTTTTCACAGTACTGAGCAGGCAGACATTATTTCCCCACTTCCCCAGAAACCGGAGTGAGGATTAAAATCCCCGACTACCAGATATGGCTCTGGTAGCTGTTCTAAAAGTCTTTCTAAGTCATGGAGTGTAAGAGTTAGGTTTTTGGCTCGAGATATACGGAACATATTGTGACAGTCTTAAAATGAACAACAGTGACTGCGACAGCTTCATATCTCGTTTTTAACTTGATTTCACGGGTTGCAACGCCAGACTGGATGATAATCGCAACACCTCCAGAGAGCCTATTCGCTTGCTCTCGGTCACACCGAAAGACTACAATACTTTTTTAAAATGTTTGTACGTTTAGAACCTAGGTTACTTTCCTGTCGGCATAAAGCCACAGGGGAAAGCGAGTTTAAAAGATATGTCAAAAAGTCAGTGCATTTTATATGTTCCAACTATTACCGCACTGACTCGGTCACAGAGATGCTGCAACATTGCGGACTGAAACTGCTGGAAACCATAAGACTAAAGCACCGACAAACTTTTTTTTTTTTTTTCAGATAATGCAAGGGACAATAAAAATAAAGAACACTGTATGAAACCGCCTATAAAATGTGGTCCACAAAAAAAACCACAGAAGAGTAATAGAAGCTATTAATGCACATACTGATGCACACCATCATTCCTTCTTTCCCAATGTTAATAAAATACAGAACAAACTGCTGAGTGATGCTGTGGAGAGCACTGACGAGCAAAATTTTCAGTTAGGTGTCTATGTTTTTGCAGAAATGGCGTGAAAATTTCTAATTTTGTTTAATAACTTTGTTTGCAGTGTTTGTGAAATGTATTTGTTTCCCTCCCTGTAACGACCCTCAATGGAGGACTAACAGCCTGAACAAATAAATAAGATTAAGGAAACAGCCTGTTCAACTGAAGCATTTAAAATGTCATTTTTTCCTAGAACAATAAGGAACAAGCTGCCAGCCAATATTGCCGTGATTCACTCAACCTCATTGCAAAATGCTTTCCCCCTCCTCCTCTCTGTGCCAACAAATCACCACCATAGCAGAACAGCCCATCCGTGAGAGGGAGTTTTGCCCGCTTCCCGACCAGCACGATGCCCCGTGACAAAAGGAGACAGGTGAATGTTCAGGATGGTGGTCAAGAGCATCCAGTTTTTTTTCGATACTGTTGTTTGCATCATAATTGTTGTGCAGTGCACGCTGACGCATTCAGCTAGGCTAGTTGGTGAGCAGACTCAAAATGTATTTCTTCTAAACGTTATGAATGACCAGGGACGAGAAGACAGACAAGGAACACTGCATATATGCACTACTTTTTTACTTGGCAAAAACAGGATACCGTACCACACGCACAAGCTGACAGAGCCAATGAAAAACCATATACTAATGAACAAAAATGGGTTGAAAAACAGGAGTTAAATAAAAAAAACACCCAGTAACCCAACAAAAAGCAATAGATTGCGTGAACTAGCCAAATTTAAACCCTGTCGCTTGGCACGCAGCTGTTCAGAAAAACTACGTCCTTATATTTAAGGATACTCGCTGTACTTACTTATTCCTGCCTTGAAAGCTTCTTGTCTAGAGTTGGCTGTATCTGTCTCTGGTCGCCCATAAACGCTACAAAAATGCACCCAGAACTTACACTACAAATTGCGGACACCTGGAGCATATACATTTCAGCAATCCTTATTTTGGAATGTGTCCGCAACGCAAGCTCGCCAACTGAGCAGTAATTTCGAAAAGCGAGTCACGCAGAACAAATAACGGTACAAAACCATGATCACCGCCCAATACAATATCCTGACAGGATGAGAGAGTTGGTCAGAACGAAGCGGCACCTGAAAGGAAGCCCATCGGGGTCGATGTTCAGGATCCGTTTCGATAAATGGTGCCGCACCAGAAACAGACGCGAGCGTTTCCCCTTTGCGGCCGCAAAGATAACGGGTCTAGGTGCAGCTATCTATACGACAGGCCGCTGACCTCGAGCGCTGTCACGCCGCCAGCACAGCTCCACGATGAGCGCAGCAAAACAGGTTCCAATGAGCGCTGGTGTCCCCGCTTTGATAGCACCACACGAGACCTCGCTGCGCCGCAGCGAAGAGGTGCGTCGAACTTGGACTTGGCACGACGCCAACAGCCTCCTAAAACGTGGCTTCGCGGCAATGCACAGCAAGCCAAGGCTGGGTCTTGCATCGTGGCCGCTGTCAAACGCAGTCCGCCAGCAGACGCATCAACAGGGTGGGCGCGCGGAGACGCCTCCTTATCGCTGTTATTGTACACAGCCGCGCGATAGGAGATACCGCGCAAGCCAAAACAGCCGATCGACGACGCGCGCGCTTCAGTCGCAACATTGCACGATCCGAGGATCACACCAAAGAACGACAAGCATGAAAACAACGCGGCTGGTTTATATTAGCGTAAACCACCTCTCGCAAAAATATTCCCACAAAAATCCTGCCTCTGGTAAAAAAGGCAAAGCAATTTTCTGTAAAAATTTTTTTCTGTGCATGGATTCAACGAAACTACTCCGTGTGACCAGCTAGCAATCCCACTATAACATAACCATTAACTTCCAAGTACGCGCCTTCATCGCAAGCGTTAAGAAACTACAAATTCCGAAAGTTCTGAATGAGGCTTCTTAGCTGGGGCTTGTTTCAATACCGCACCTGCCATCAGCTGAGACGCAACAAAGAGATGAGGCCATTCATTGCGCGAGCTGCGCGAGTACACTACATGCGCGCCGATTCCGCTTGAGAGAGCTAGTTACGGAGAGAGCAGCACACCGTTGTGACATCAGTAGGTTTCTTTCTCTCTCTCTCTCTTTTTTTTTTTGTTGTATTCAGAGGGAAAATGCGAGCAGCCACTTACCAACAAAGTATCCCACCCTGTGCACTTGATCTCGGTTGTCAAAACGAATGTCACTAATATGATGCAGAGATTCGAGGAATCACCATTGACGTCACGCCGTTAGCGCCATCTCGGACGCATCTCGCTAAAAAAAGTTGCTTCAGTATTTGTTTCCGTTCATTGCCAGTTCTGCATCAAATGAGTGGTTACTTATTTTTCTAAGAAAACTATTACAGTACCGTGCGAAGTCTTCCCAATACAAATTTGTGAGATTGCTCTAGGCCGTGACGCATAGAGCCGTGACGTCACGGAGATGCGTGGGCGCTGGAGTTTTTTTCCTCCATTGGCGCTGGAGTCAGCGGTGACTTTCGTTGAGTAGGCAAAAGGCGGTACCGTGTGCCTTGGGTATGCCACTATAGGTATGCCACGCTTGCGCGTTTTCGAACGCATTTCGCAATATTCCGGCGAATTATGCGGGTGGTTAAACCGCAATGCTGAAAAAAGGCAGCGGCACAAGTTTCCACAAGTTTATCGCATTTAGATATGGGTCAAAGCGATGCGCAGCGCCCGTGGAGCGGGAAAAGTTCGGCGATGGATCGGTTGCGCGGCTAGTATTGCATTTCTGCATCGAAATATGATAGTTTGCGTCTCTTAATCCGCATGGTTGCTCTTCTGTCGCGCGGCGAACAGTGCAAGAATCAACGTCTGCAGCTCGTTCGCGTTCTTACGTACGGGCTCTCATTATGAGAAGTCTGGACGCGACATTCCGTGTGTGTGCGACCGCAAATTGAACGTATAGTGTAGCAAGTGTATCGTGAAATCATAGAGCTGAAATTATGATGCACTTAGTGTAGCCAGTGCAGGTAAAAAAAAAATGGCCCTAGTGTTTTCGCTTTGTTGTCATCAGTGTTGTAGGCGTTACCGAAAAAAAAAGTAACTAAATACGTTACTCACTACGCTAAGAAAAAAAGAACGCGTTACCGCCCTACGTACGTTACCTACAAAAAAAGGGTAATGCGTTACCGAAAAAAAGTATCGCACGTTACTTTGCCGTTACTCCGTGGCCATAAATTTTAATCGGAGCAAAACGGTGGACATGTCGCAGAACTCCACTAATTTGGAGAAGTTTTATAATTATAAAACTAGGCATTGAGTTCTTGCAAAATTCTGCAACACCTGCTTCTCCTCTTAGATAAATTTAGCTCGTTGGCGGCTCTTGCACTGCAGGTAGGAGTGGAATCGCACCAATTTACAAACATCTTCGCGTCAAACCCTCCAAATGATGCAAATAAAACAGTATACATACACGAAAGACGCGAATATTCTGTGAAATAAAAAACGTCCATACTCATGGCCTGGGACACAACCGGCTTTATTACTTCGAGTAATAAAGCCGGTCGTGGCCTGGGAAAATACTCGGCCTTACATCCTTCGGACGTACACCTCGTCTCTCATGCGTATCTACAAAAGTGAACACTGTCCGTACGTCCGGCGGATGTACGAATACGGATATCCGAAATCGGATTGTGTTCGTACGTCCGATGGACGTCCGATCTCGGCAAAGGACGTTCGGATCTAGCTCGTACGTCCGACGGATATCTGTGGTTGCTTGGGTAGCTAAACTTGCCATTGAAACCATTCGTAAGTATCAAAACTCCCGTGCATTCTGCTATCACCATCATCATAGATGTCACTTCGTGGTCAGTCCAATCCAATCCATCAGTACGGCTCCGTAGCGCTACAGTGAACTAGAATATTCTAGTTCACTGTAGTAGCGCTGTTGTTGTTTTGTCGCGTAGTGTTGTCGCGCAGAGCTTTATAGCTCTGTTATTATAATGTGTGGCTTTGTTCGGTCTGTGGACGAAAGTAGTATGTAACTTAAGCAATTCGAAAGATACGGGAAGCGCCTGAAGCTCTTCTGGAACACCGGAATCCCGTACTGCGTCGACCTTGGTTTAAAGAAGGCTTAGTGCACATGTGATTGCCTACGAAGGTATGTATCCAGTACACTTCTTGGAACTTGCTTCTAGGACAATGCATGCTCATATAACATTCGTTCACAGGACAGTGTCTCGACGGTATAAAAAGGCATCGGTTGGAAGCCCGTTTATCGCGATCCAGGCAATTGCTTCAATGTGCTGCTATATTTCTTTCATTTTATTTTTTTTATCCCAACTTTGCATCGCCAGGCTGGCCTCCCGTAACAAGCAAAAAAAAAAGAAAGAAATCACGTCTCATGCAGTCTCACATATTAATCATGCCCATGCGCTCTATGACTTGGCGGGATCTTGCGAACTGATATTGTGGCAGGGCGTGTGTCCTCGTGCTCGGAACAGCGTAGCAGACGACGCTCTGCCTTCGTGCGCGTGCGCGAACTCTCGCCTTGTTGCACGCTTATCGCCGTTATAAGGCGCTGACCAGCAGTTCGGTCGACGCTCGCGCTATATTATTAAAAATCAGGGTGGCTGTACATGCGCGGGGCATATAGTAATATATTCAGTGATTTCCTGACAACGCAGCCAGCGACATATAAAAAATGAGTCTGCTGTCGCTTTTCTTTTCTACACTGCAGCCATTATGGTCAAACATGCTGTCCTGCTCCTGCAGCACTGCTGAAGCATGTGCGAGATTTACCCATCTCTGCCACCTTCTCTTTCCTGCTGCAGAAGACTACTCACGACCTCAGCTGGGGAATTTCCATTCTTTGGCGACTTTGTTGTAGAAGGCAAGGTTATTTACTGTAAGCAAAAACTGCTCTGGAGAGGGGTGGTCATTGCAGCCGAATGATTGTCTTACAATTCCAAATAAATTCTCCAATTTGTCTTGGCTCAACTTGGCTGTCAGGAGAAATTTGTATTTTATACTGATGACATGTCGCATAATTCACAAGTGACAGTGTGCTTTTCAGCGTCACACGAAGTACGAAGGCAGTCAATGTCTTTGTCAAAAGTAACCAGGCTCCATGGTTTGCTTCTCATTCGTATAACAGAGCCCTCACGGCTTCCCTAAAGATCAAGAAGTTCTTTGAAGGTGAGAACAGGGGTTCTTCTTACCACACAGAGATTTAGAGCTTGAGGGCTGGCATAATATCTTTAATATGGGACTGAGAAGAAAAACATGCAGCCTGGTTACTTTTGACAAAGACTGTACATCGCTGTGCTGAGCGGCGTGCCGTTCCCATTCATTCAAAAAGGCTAGAAATTCTTCTAGAAAGCTCGCACTTGCTGACTCTGGGCGAAGGCCTTTGGAGGGCACCCTTGATGTCATGACAAATATCAAGCGTTCCATGAGCTTCACAAATACGGAAAATTTTGTCTAGCTTATCCTTGTAAAAAAAAAGTCCTTTCAAAACCTCATCACAACTGCTGGAAGGCTAAGTAGACACGAATTTTATCAAAAGCGTGGTCATTGTTGAATCGCTGCGCACAAACATGCCAGGCAATCAGGGGCGAAGTGAGCGAAGCAGAAACGCACGAGAAAGACGCCCTTTCACTCGACGAGCGACACGGGTAGCTGCGGCGGCGGCATCGGTCTTCTCGGCTCGCCTAACTCGCCTGCCGCGAACAGCGCCACCTACGCTAGCATCGAAGCAGGTTTCGGCGCGGCGGCTGGCGAGGGCGCCTGCTCACGACACTAGTCAAACCATGGAGGAAGGCAAAAAAGAGGAGAGGCCCTTTCCACACAGCGCCCTGGGAGAAAAGTGTGGAGGAAATCACGTGGTTTTTTTCTCAATTGGGAGGCCATCTTACTCCGGCAGCTTAGCAACGGCGTTGTAGTTGCTGTTTACAAACCGGGCGATAGCAGACGGCCGTGGCGTAGCATTTGAGGTGCGGCGTAGGCGTGCTTTCCTCAACTGCTCGAGTTTGTTTTTGATCGTGCTTACAGGCTGACGTTGGCGCCGTTCACTCATATCTCAGGTGGAATTCGCCGCAAAACTCTTGTTGTTGCGTGCATTGATTTCAACGTGCTCGGCGACCACGATCGCACGGGCATTTCGTCGACTGCGTCACTGCTCGGAGCCGTCGGGAGACCGCCGCTGCATTCGCGCTGTTCGTTCACCAGTGATTCAATACGGCGTGCGCTAGAGCGGTCGTCGGCGCATTGTGCGGACGTTTCGCGTCCTGTACGTGCAGTGTGTGTGTGCCATTCGCGCTCCCGTTTACATCGGCAGTGAAACCTCGTTGCTACCTATGCGAGTTCTTGCAACGCTCCAGCGATTGTCACTGACGTCGGTATAACTGTCATTTTCGTTTTTCGACGATTGCGCTTGTTTGAGCGGCGGGGGCCATGACATGGGCGGAGAGCGATATTGTAAAGGAAGCAGCTGCGCTCGCTTTGCTCTTAGTATACAGAAACTTTGTTACATGCCCGTTTGAAGCGTGTAACGTTTGAAGCGTCTAACGAGCTATTTGCTTCTGGGACGTGCCGGGGCTCAAGTTTATTCGTTCATATTGTAGCGTGCAACGCGAAATCGAACACCGGAGTACGAAAAACTGCGGCCGGTCCCTCAGTGGTCCGAGCGCGCGAGCGAGAGCCAACTTTCTTTCTCTTCTAGTGCATGCACTACTTCTGTCTCTTCGAATGCATGTATCAATATCGTGGCCAATTCTGTGCTTTTGGTCACGCGCTATGTTTATACCGGCTTCCTGTAGCAGGTTTGCAATTGCTTTTCTAGCTGATGTCATGGTCAAGAAGTGCGAAAAAGGCGAAGCTCTAACTGAATTTGGAGGCCTTTTCTCACATGCGTTTATTGTGCCCATGTCCTGTGATAGTGTTATTTCTCGTAAAAAGTGCGTGGTGAAATGAGGATCCGCATGTGCGCTGAATTTCATTGATGCTTGTGGTGGTCATTGTGATCAGGAAAGTAAAAACAGCGCTAAATTTTACACAAACCACACAGAAAGACGGACAGCGCTCGTCCTGTCCATCTTTCTGTGTGGTTTGTGTAAAATTTATGCTGTTTCTACTTTCCTGAACATATGTCACACCAACTAGCCCAGCAAAAGGGCCTGTGGTTATGTTGAAGAAAAATAATTTGATGCATTCATTACGTACAACAGATCGACTTTCATTGCCTGTATTGTCGATCACAAGTAAAGTGTGCTATTATGCAGTGACATTACAAGCTAGTATTTCACCAAGTAGAGAAAAGTGGAGCGTACAGCTGCAGCTCTGCACATTAAATATGAAACACAGCATTGAAATGAGGCACAACACCATGAAACTTATACTGCAGCCACTGGGGACTCCTAAACTTAATTCTAGAAGTCTGAAAAGCTACGGTCATATATATTATGCACAATACTAGATCTGTGGATGTGAAACATATGCGATGTTGCCATGCTACAAAGGATGGATTTACGGAGGGGGCAGTCACATTTTAAACGTATATTTTCTGAAATTTTTTAATTGAGCTAAAGGTGTTCAGAATGGTTGTCCTATGTAAAATTTCTGTCTTTTGGAGGGAAGCGAGCCCCCCACCCCCATCCATAAATCCTCTCCGTTTCTGTCGCCTCTATGAATGGCTTTTGGAGTTGTATCAAAAGTCATTGTTGGCACGGCCACCATTACAACACGTTATGATACTACATTTTGTGTTCAGGGTCAAGAACTCAAACTTATTAGTATATTTGCCCATCCTCACTGCTGTATGAGAAAGCATTCCTTGCATGGCCAGCCGCACGAAAACATGCAATGAAGATAAGTATGGTTTTCAACCCCAACAAAAAATTACCGCAGAATTTTTCTAATCCTCACTGCTGCAACAGAAGGCACTGTTGACACTGCCAGCTTCCAAAACATACACAATGGAGGCAGATTGCAGCATTCAGCGACAAGAGCTGCAATAAAAGGCAGGTTGAACTCTAAGGTGGGGTGTGGTCATGCATGGCAGCATTGTACGACGCAGTACGAAGCAGTAACTGGAAGTAGCCGCCTGTCTGACACGGGTATTTCCGCTTTATTAACTTTTCCACTGACGAACACCAACATAGGGCACCCTAAACCGGCAAGCAGCCAAGCGCGCGGGCGTTGCGCGCGGGGGCCTGCGCCCATGCGGTAGCACGCTCCTTCGTTGGCTTTGAAACGCGCGCGCAATCGGCGCGGCGGCGAAATGTAAACAGAAGCCCGCCGGAGTAAGATGGCGCCGAGCTTGTTTCCGGCTTCACAAAATGTCACGTGACGGCCTCTCCTCTTTTTTCCTTCCTCCATGAGTCAAACCTTCTAGCCTCTATAGCGGAATCAACCAATTAGCAGCGAGGTTGTGGTGTCTAATAGTAGGGTTCCACCCAGGAAGCATTTAGTTGCGCAATAAGGGACCGTATGCTAAAGTTTTTCTGTAAACACGCCGTTAATAATTTGAAGAATGTTTTATTTCGCTAACAAACTATGTTTCAAACTCAACGACATGAAGCAAAAGAAGAAGCGTCCTCAATTTTGCAATTAAGTTTGCTCTTCAGTCACTTTTGCTGCCGCGAGGGTGCGCTGACGCTGGAAAAGCGTCGGTAGCGGCGGCTAGGCGGCGTGAGCTGCCGCCTGATTCAACCGATTCAGCCTTATCCCTCCACGCACATATTCAGCCATCGTAAACATGGCAGCCAGAAAAAAAAATCAGCTGATTCGACGGCTGTCCTCTTTTTTTACACATTACGCAGAATCAAAGTACTACGCAGATGTCTTAAGTGCGCGGAAAAATCTGTTTAAAGGCAGTGATTGCTACGAGTCTGCCGAGAACAATTTGGAAGGAGCGCTTGGCTCGAAAACCGGCGAAGGCAGCTTTAAGGCAAGTTCACACTGGCGAGTTGCAATCGTCGCGCTAGTATTCTAGGCGACCGATTTCGGTCAATTAGTTACGGTTTGCGAAGCACATGTAAAGCGGGGAGGGAGCGTAATAAATCGATTTAAGCCTGTCGCGCGACCTCCGCGACTCGCCAGTGTGAACTCACCTTGCTGCTATCGATGGCAATGTGCTCCAAGGGCGATGCGTGATTATATTTATTTTTGTTCAGAAAATACCCGGCGACCATGAATAATCACACTGCAGCAACTGCCGACATACGGAAGCAGACCGGTGCAGCTGATGGGAGCTTGCAATCTCACTGCGGGAATTAAGAGCCGGCACGCCCGGTCACTGCGGCAACAATCACTCTTCCGCCTCGTAACCAACTCATGCCGCCCGCTTCGGATTAAGCACTTGATATTCGTGTTGGTGGTGCCGTTCCATTCGGATGATGCTCGGATGACGCCGCCGGGGATACTGCGGTGGCGAAAGTTTATGCGAAGGAAGTCCACCTTCGCCGCTGCCTTGTCTTGAGGGGTCTCGCCGGAAAGCGCGCACCTTCTGCGACTTAACTTTGACAGTGGTCTCCGCAACTCACCACAAACACTTGCACAGTCGGTTGGGCTACGCCGACGTTTACTTCATTTCCTACGGTGTCTTGAAACCCACCGGCGGCGAAGGCGCGCACAGGCACTTGCCGCTCCACTGACCGCGCACTCACCCGCACAGCCATTATGCTCCTTCCTATGTCAAAACGTCGAAACAACTCGTCCGGCACGTCAAAACCGTCTTCATGCACCCTCTTACACCGCTGCTCGCGCGGCCACCGGCCATGTAAACAACCACCATTTTCTGTCTCGAGCGGTTTGAGACCACTCGTTCCAGTCGCAAGAAATCGTCTCAATCGGCTCGCATAATTAGGTGAGCAACGTCGGCACACTTATGACGTCGGCCGGTGACGCAAAAAACCAATATGGCCGCTGGTCACGACCGACCAATAGGAACGGGGCAAATGAGACACTTTTTGAGACACTTTCCGATTGAGACGATTTTGAGCGACTCGTAATCGCGCCCCAGTACACTTCTTGGAACTTGCTTCTAGGACAATGCAGCATGCTCATATAACATTCGTTCACAGGACAGTGGGAGCAGTAAGCGCGAGGAGATGGCTTCCACAAGTGTGTGCTGTTCTCACACTTTCGGGAGCCCTCGACTCGCGCGACTAATTCCCACTCCTCTTCAAAGTTGCGGGACGGAGTATTTTCGCATCTTGTTAATTTTCAAGGCATCGCTAGGTTCACTGTGCCTATATAAAGAGTGACAACGCGCGAAAGGCAAACCGTAGGAAGCACGTGTAGTTCGCAGTGGTTCGCAGCGGAAGCTTTGCGGCTTTCTGTGCACAGTCGCGTACAGTGCTGCGCAGGTTAGTGCCCTAAGGCCCATGAGAATAAATAAAGAACAGATACATTGTCAAATATGGTGTGGAAAAGTGAGAGCTGTTATTGCCTTATACTGTGGAGGTGGTAAAGTGCATTGTCTGTTATACTTGCAGCATTAAACACCTCTATTAATTGGTTCCAATGTTTTTACTTGGGTTGCTGCATTGTGCCATTTGTTTCACATGACTGATGTTTGCCACGTTTTTTTTATTTCAGAAATCCTGTGGGTGGGAAGATTACGGATGTGTGTCCCAAGCTTGCCACATTTGAAGAGTCACATTTAAGAAATTTTCCGAATATAACCCATTGCTCTGCTGATGTATCATCAACCACAATAAAATATGCGTGCTATGCATCAAATTGTTTTTGGTTTTATTGCATCGCGCGGAGTGAAAAAAGCACGCATGCACCATATATGCGAATATTCGAGAAAGATCCGCCAATGGACGTACTCAACTGGACGTCCGTCGGCGGGCGAACCGTATACCTTTGGCCACCTTTCGGACGGCCGACGGACGTCTATCGGCTGTTTGCCGATGTTCAGCGGACGTACAGAACATCCGAAACAGACCTCTGTCGGCCGTCCGAAGGATGTCGGTGGTTGCTTGGGAAGGGAAGAAATAGACACCAAATACAGGAGCAACAGAAAACAGTCTTGACGACGCTGGAACAAATGACCAGACTGAACGCGACCGATCAGAGATTGGCAGAACTGTTCAGGAGACAAAACAAGAGAGCACCAGAACAGGTCGACCTAAACGAAAGCGCGAAGTTCTTCGCGGCGCAGCAGTAGTGTCTCATCATGGCTAACGCAGAAGAAAAATTTACAATATGGCAATGGAACTGTAGAGGATTTAGAAAAAAAAAAAACGATTTCAACACAGCATAAACACCCACCAACTGTAATAGCGCTGCAAGAAACTAACACTTCGCCGAAGATAGTCGGCTACGACACAGATGAAAGATATAAAAAAGTGGCCATTTTATGTCAGAAGGGGGTCACTACACACAAACGACACCAGGGCGTACCCGTGACGTATGAATCGGGGCGGTGCGAAAATGCGTAACAGCAGAATAGAATGACGACATTGAAGAATAAAGAAAAAACTATGACAAAAAATAAACAGTGTCGTCTGCTACATGGCGCCAAGCATAGAGTTTCTTACTACTTACTTAATAGTAAGACACTCTATGGCGCCAAGTACAAAAAACACCGCCGAGTTGCGGCGCGAAGATGAGTTAGCACAGTAGCGCCGTAGAGACGGACGGCGAAATGCGTTGCGGCGGCGGTCTCGGCGTACTCGCCGCACACATTAGCTGAGTGATGGTGCTGAATGCGACAAGACCCTGTGGCCGGTCGTCACGGAAATAAGAGTTTAGCGGTAATTGTACTGCATGAAGCGGCCGCTTATTGCCCGAAGCCATCGCGCAGCGTGTCGCGTCTCCGTACTTGTGAGATGGAAACGGCTGGCTCTCGATCGTAACCACAACGCGTCAGTGGCGTTGGAAAGCTTTACCTCATCGTGTCACTTCTTCAGGTGCATAGAACTTAACGCTACCCTTGGTTACGTTCGCAAGCAGCCACGTACGAATCGCGTCAAGTGCAACGCTATGAGCGCGTACGTCTTATTATCAAAAGCGTCAAATGCGAAAGCAAAATAGGGAGATATTGTTTCCCGCCAGTACTTAAAGAAAAACAGACACAGCCAACAGAAGCATGCATTTCACAGTGTTGGCGTTTCACTTAATCTGAATCTCATCTTTTGCTTTGTGAACATTAACTAAGCCTGCCTGGAAGCAGACTTCACGGACTTTATATAAAAGCACCTCACGAATGCATGGCGTAGAGTGGCAGGACATTATTTCATTCAAATAAAAAAAGGCTTTCAAACATTGAAATAAAATTTCAATGCTTGAAAAGGCCCTCAATATCGTGAATTCTGTCTAACAATGAGCACACAGCACTTACCAAGGGCATATAGGCAGGTACACCACTCGTGTGATGCAAGTACGCACCAAAATGTGAGAGGTGAAACAAAATTTTTCAAGCCCATCCCTACAATTCCTTTGCTGCAGGACAACAGTAATGCATCCACAGCAGCACCAGGCAGCTCCTTTCAATGCAGCAAGATTCCTTGTAAGAGGGCAACGTGTGATGTCAAGAGAGGTGAAGTCGGCAGGAAAAAGATATCTTCACATATGCTCTCAACATTGGGGAATGGGACGAATATAGAGGGGGATAGTGAAGGTGGAGGGTGATGCCACATTACAAACAGCTAATCCAGTGTGTAAGACACTTGCTTTATTTGCTTCATGAAGTTATTGGTTTGGTTTATTTGGGTTTAACGTCCCAAAGCGACTCAGGCTACGAGGGACGCCGTAGTGAAGGGCTCCAGAAATTTTGACCACCTGGGGTCCTTTAACGGGCATGCAAGTTATTATCATAGCATGCACATACACGTGTATTATCTAGTGCACATGTCATATCAAGCCTGAACATGTCTAGGGGTGAGGTCAAGGAGCTGAAGGAGAATAAAAACAATGGTGAGTTAAGAAGGAAGAACACCAACACAACAAGAAAAGCACAAGCATGCACAGCAGCAAGATAACACACAAAGGGGGCAAGAAATGCAAGGCTAACATGGCCCACAGTATTTGAGGGAGGCAGCGTCACAGACAAGCAGTGGTATTCTGGCAAAAGGTCCATTAATGCAGCATATGATAACACTGGATGATGTGGATTGGTTTTGGCAAGCCCTGTGCTCTCCACGAGCAATCTACAAGAGGCCTCAGTCATGTTTCTAGCCTGATGTGCAAGTGCATGACTTTCCCTCTGTGCACACTCCTGACCACATACATATCAGGGCCATTGTTGGTTCTCTTTGAGCAGTGGATCACAATGCCGTTAGGCAACATTTACACCATACACTGATGCAATAAAGACCCTGTGATGCCACTATTGTGCACTGCAGGAGAGTAATGCTCAATGAAATGCGTTCACTCTCAAAGTACTTTCCTTTACTGTGAACTAAAATAGACAACCCTCTATGTACACTCAAAATATGACATCTACAGTTCAGTGAAGGGCACCATACCAGATGTAGGTGCTGAAATGTCAGCAAATGTCTGAAAGGACACTGAGGACTAATCGAAGTTGCTCTGCAACAATAGAGTACCACATTCCAATAACAAAGGGCCTACCTGTACTGAGAGCAAAGCTTGCATACAGCTCAGAGATTATTTGTTCAAAGAAGCAGTTCAAAATTACCGTGGTGAAGTGCGTTGGCAGGAAGGCTATTACAGCCCTTGGTTGGTAATAACTTTATTAGTCCCACTTCAGTGGATCAGGTGAGGGTGGGTGAAGGGGTGTTGAACAGGTCGGTGACGGCCCTCAGGCCACTCTAGGTGACGAGGCACTGTTTGGCTGCGGTGACCTTCAAGGCCCAGGCCATGATGCAAAGCTGTAGCTCTGCCTGTGAGCTGCGCAGAGCAGCCTCCCATTGCTCCTGTGATTCCATCCCTTGGAAAGGAGGTTTCGGTTTGTTTGGGCAAGCCTGATAGGTACATTTAAAATCCGCTCTGGTGCTCGAGCATAAGTGACTGGTTGGAGATTTCTCCCCTCTATGTATGTATTACACTCCACTGCATGAAAAAAAAAATAGAACATTTAAAATGCCTAGTGGTGTGTGCACATGGAGGGTAAATTGTTTTTTTGAGCATGATTAAGGCAGCTTGAAAAATGTTAAGCAAGTCTGACTCAGAGTTTCCAAGAGGAGAACAGAACAGAAGTTATTCATCACCAATATAATGATTGAACAGGTTGCAAAATGTTGATGAGTCATTGCAAGTGCCTGTGCACAAAATTTAAGCCCCCTGAAAAATTATATTGGGTGCCATGTGCAACCAGAAAAGAAAGGTACGGAAAGCCTGCACACACCACTGTCAAGGAGAGAGGCTGCGATTCAGCAGAAAACCCAGTGTTATCCAGCCGGCATTGTGTCAAAAAACATGCTTCACGTGTGGATGTCCGCAGTGAAAGTCACTGAAAAGAGGATTTGTAATCTGAATCAAACGTCAGCACATGTCTGAAGCTACTTCACGTTATAAAATAATAGACTTTACGTACAGAAAATTACTAAATTTTTGTCTGCTTTGAAACCCATGACCCCTGGATCGCCAGCCAGGCACACTACCAACTAGGCCAGAAGGGTAGCGGATCGGGCTAGTTGGTGCAGATTTGACATTTTCAAAAGCGCTAAAACAACAAGGACGCAGAGGGAACAGACAGGGACGAGCGCTACTTAGTAGCGCTCGTCCCTGTCTGTTCCCTCTGCGTCCTTGTTGTTTTAGCGCTTCTGAAAATACCAACTAGGCCATGTAGGCACATTGACTTTGCTGAGGTACAAAGGGGGGGGGGAGCGATGTGTGGTTGCTGTTGGCTTAATTTGAAGCCTAACAATGTAATTACTGCAGTGAACTAGAGATATGACAATTAGTGAGAAACTAATTACAGTAACATTACGTAGGTGAACTGCAGTGTGGAAGAGTTCAAAGACAAGAATTGGGAACCTGTCTTGAGGCAACTGTGATAAAAGTGTGAACACGAATGAAGAACAGTGACTGTGTATGTGAAGAGAAACCACTGTAGGCAGCCATAAACACTGTCGTGTCATACCCATGAATGCTGAGCTTAAGTGTGCCCCTACATTTTTGGGGAGCAAGACAAGTTGCATTGCCTCTTAGGTGTTGCAATTTGCTTAAAAAGGTGAGGTGTCTTTTACATGCACAGTGAAAAGTTTGTAGAAGCCATTATTGGCAAAATAATTTATTTTCATCACTGAACTTCATGCATCCTAGAATTCATTATGCAGCCTAACTGCGTATCATTACCTAGTGCAACAATACATATTGACGAATATGTCTCATCTACAAAGATAAGACTTTTTTCGGGACAGAGTAGTCTTTCATAAACGTTTGACAGTGGTGTACATGCACATTAGTGTTGCCTAGTTTGCAAACTGAGGTAGCCAGCTGAAGTAGCCACCTTTGCTAAACGGAAAAATGGCAGCACGGACACTGATACGGTCCAATCACACTAAGGGTGCAGAGGGTAAACAGGTTGTCTAGGATTTGTCTTAAAATGACCAAACAGCAACCCCAACTTATATGAATCAAAGTGCAAGGGGACGAGTCAATGAAAATGGGATCTAACACAGTTTCACTGGGAGGACAGGTAGGCAGTGACCTTCCATTCAAGGTTGCATTCAAGGTCGATAGCCCAGCATAGAAAAAGATCCCGGACCTGGAAAAACCGCCTGCGTAACCCAGAAAGATCAATAGCGTTTACTACTACTACTACTACTATTATGATCCATTTCCAGCTAACTTATTGAACCGGATCATGCCCTTCCAGCTACAAAATGCCATTTGGAGTTCCAGAAGAGGGCAAATACGGGCTGGTTGGTACATGTTTTACGAATTGGAAAAACAGCGCAGTGAAAGACAACACAAGAGAAGGACAAAACACCAGCGCTTGGAGCTTTATTATTTGGAGCTTTATTATTGAAACACAAATTATGTCCAGCTGCATAATTTATACTTCCAGTTACCTTCAACTGAACTAATGTACAATTTGTAGGTTTTCGTCAGGGGTACAAATTTCAGCTAGAAGATGGGAATGGGTACACGTGTCAGAACGCTGGCCAGGCCTTGCATTTTCATCCGGGAAATTGAGCGTGAAACAACTGCGTGACTTTTCCTTCAGGAAAAATAGTTCACTGCTGTATAACTACGTGCAGCATGTGAAAGACGCAGTCGAAAGCAAGCAGACAAAGGCAACCAAATGCCATGAGGCAAAGCATGTTGTGATCTTATCACACAAACAGTGCCACACAAGACGTGTTGCACCCTGAAGAAGAGATGTACATAACTAGAGACACAGCGACCATGCTGTATGTTGAGCATGTTCTGGACTGCTGGCTCTCAACAAACACCAAAGCAAACAGAAATGCATTGGTGAAAGCATGTCCAGTCAACACAATGGTGCTGGAAGGAAAACATTTTGGTGCCTTCCTGTGCTTCACTGAACTTAAGCACCAAATAAAATGTGCATTGTGTACAAGCAGGACACATAGGGAGGCACCACACGAAGGGATGGCACTTCTTCACAATCACCAAAGCATGTGTTGAAGCACGCACTCAGGAAGTTGGCAGACGGTAGGCTGAAAACACTTGGGGCACTTCCTGACTCACACAAAACTGCAGCACCAGACAAAAATGATTTATACTGTCATGGATACCACCAATATGGTCCTATTCAAAGAACAGCACCAAAATGATGAAGACTTCACCAGCTTCCTAGCAGTATGCTATCAAACTTGAAGCAGAGCAAATGTACACTGATTACTTGTGGCATAGCTACACGTGACAACCATGGCAGTGAGTGCAATTCCTGCACGCAGCTGCTGATCGTGCACTTCCTGTCTGTCAGGTAGAATCCAAATGGTGCTGTGTCCTCCTCCTTGTTGTAGATGTTGGTGCTCCTGCTATTACCACCACTTGCCAGAGGTGTCATGGTCCTGCAGCTGAGTGTGGATGAATATGTTGGGTTGCACAATGCAAGCTGTGCTGACCTTCGCAGAGAACTCTTGATCATGCTGTACCATGGCCTTTGCAGACACCTCAGGAGCCTGGTATGGCCACCCAGCTGGGTAACCAGGCCAGCTGGGAGGTGACCAAACATGAATCTGGTATCCTGGTTCCAGAGCACATGAGACCCCATGGCGAGGGTGGTCTGCCACGTCTGCATAAGATGCACACCATCACCTGCACACTAATCAATGCTGTGCACTGAAATCTACCAACGAACTAGACATTGTGTTCAAAAATAGTCTAGTTTTACGTAAAAATGTAAAATACGCTCACTGCAAAACCAATCATTAGTATCAAAACAAACTGTTTCTATATAGCTAGAGGTACTTGATGGCAGATTTCCCAAACTGATGCACACAAATAATTACTACAGTCTTTTTATACTCAAGAAAACTGCTACAGAATGCACTGCAAGGAAATGCACAAGTTTAACTGTTTATGACTACCTTGAGTTTTTCAGTATATGCATGCTTTCGCATTTTGCACCAATCGAAATGGGGCTACCTTGACACTGTGGTCACTGAGAGAAATTCAAAACCACAGAACAACACTGCGTGTCACGCACACCTATCTCCGTTGTCACCTGAGAAGTACAGACATGATTAATTTACATTATTTTCATATCTGGTTCTATTTACACTGTTCTTGCTTGCTGAATAAACTATATATAAATGCAATCAGATATCACTAGCCATACGCAATCTTACTAAAGGCAAACATGTTATCCCTTACTGCTTGCCCCAACACACTAAGCACGTGCTCACCAGTTTGATGATTTCCATGCGGGCAGCACATCAAGAGAGATTGCACACAAACGGGTCATGGATGGATCCCGCACAGACTTCGTGTGAGCTGGAACCTTCACCGGCAGGAACACACCTGTGAATAAAATGTACAGGTGCAGTCAAAAGTAAATGGAAGGCGCGACAGCGTGGCAAACCATGTCGTAGCGCTTTCTAACGCCGGCTCTGGGAACTGCTTAGCTCGGTCGCCAGGAAGCCGCGCGCGCTATCAGCAGACCCTTGTATCGAGCGTACGTCCATCACTTTCGGCGGCTTGAACGGATGCTTGTTGCTTTTCAAATGTGACACCACGGGTTTCACGGGCGCTGCCTGCGATTAGTTTGAAGAGCGATTTGCGCCGTTTGAAAATAGTCAGCAGCTGGCCCGTGCTCCTTGTGGCGACGAGCGGACGCCGCAGTCACCGGCGTGTTTTGATTGCTTAGTGATGATGACGCATTTAGCGGCAGGCAGCGCCCGTGAAATCCGTGGTCTCACATTTGAAAAGCAAAAAGCATCCGTTCGAGCCGCCAAAAGTGATGGCCGTACGCTCGAGACAAGGGTCTGCTGATAGCGCGCGCGGCTTCCTGGCGACCGAGCTAATCAGTTTCCAGAGCCGGCGTTAGAAAGCGCTGCGACATGGTTTGCCACGCTGTCGCGCCTTCCATTTACTTTTGACTGCACCTGTACAAGAGTCATACATGTTTGTTTTTCGCGCGCCCTAAGAGAAATGATTTTTTTCACCCTCCTACGGTCATTTCCACGTGACTGCTGTGTAACTGATGATGTAACACTGTTATGAAAATTTTACCTTGAATAGCAAAATCACTTTTGTGTGCTTCACTAATAATGCTTAAGCCAGGGTATAGTATTCTTTTAGAGTTTCACACAATTTTTTTTTCCACACTTAAGGAAACGACGCCTTCCAGCTGATTTCACCTATGCTGCCTTTCACATTCATCAACACCAAAAACAAAGAAATCGACCAACGTCTAGCATGCTAGACTTTGTTTTCTCAACTTGAGCCGTGTGCAAAAACTGAAAACAGTATGATGAAAAAAGAAACACGAAATGGCGAATAAAAATTTCGGATTCGCAGCATGCATACTGCATTTGTTTTAAAGTCATTTCCTGCATGCATGCAAAAGGAATGAGAATGACGCTACACACACACGGGTGTCTCGTCGAGAAGCCCGACACATTCCTGGAGTTTGTTGCTCGGCCGCGCGAACACCTGTCGTGTCATCCGCTCATCACGCGCGCAAAGCCCATCAGTTCAGCGACGTTTCACAGCTGGCGATCGCCCCTCAGAGCTCGACAGTTCGGCACTGCTTCTCGCCGCAATGCATCCTTGCATAGCCACCACACCATATGCCTCGTCAGGTGATTGCACAGACGAGCTGTCTAGTCCGAGACAACTCGAAAGCATCGCGGTGACCTCGAAATTCGCTCACCTTTCCCACTTCTAGGGTTTAACAAACGACGAATGAATGCAAGGAGCAGCAAATCGCAGCGCCATTCGAGCAATTTTCGCGCTTCACTAACCGCACGGACGGATGATTTCTCACTGCGAGCGAAGGGTTTGCAACGGGAGAGCAGTTAGCGCCCCTATGCGGCTGTACGCTTAAGCCTTCACTATTAACGCTGTCAGGGGTTGCCACTGATCTCCACTAGGGGAGCTGGATGCCGCATCGGGCGCCCGAAAGTGAATCCACCGGAAGTAAGTGGTCTTGTCCCGGAAGTCAGCCTTTGGCAGTGCATGAAATCGGAGCTGAGCACGGTTTTTCAGTTCCAGTTTTGTTTTCCCACTTAGCATTTCGTCTTTTCGCCGTTCTCGTCTTTTTCCATGACAATGCCCACCTTTTGCGCCGCCAACTGAGCGAGGAGACCAGCGAAGTCTTCGGGAAGGACGTTTCAAAAATAAGGGCCCATTGCATTTCAATGGGGCGACACTAGCAGACGACAGGACGTCGCTACACACAGCAAGTATGGAGCCTCGTCTACTCGGCTCGGTGTCGTCTCGTTTGCCTAGCTTCGCCAACTCTGCTCTTTACTGCGATGCTTGTTCCCACGCTCAAGCCCAAGTTATGCTATCAATGGGGGATAAATATAAGAAAGAATAGGTTGTGGAATGAAGAAGATGATACAGCACCGCCACCAACGACGACGAAGCGCTAGCGCCGCCCGTAGGAGGCTCGTGCTGGAGAACTGCCGCTTGTGTGCCGGTCTCTCGCCTCGCTCGTTCCTAGACTTCTTGCGCCAGGGTCTTCGTCGCCGGCGCTTGAAGGTGCCAATAAACCGCTCTACAGTTGAAACATTCCGCAGGCAGCTTACTTTGCAGCGACCATTTTACCGAATTATATTTAGACCGAACCGGAGCGAGGGCTAGGCTACTATCTTGTGAGGTGTCGACGGTGTTCGGTTGGTTCATATTAGCGCCTCCAAAAGGTATGGTACTGCTTTTTCGACGGAGCGTGTCATGTACTGTTCGTGTTGTTGCAAGTTAAGCCTGAATGGTCTTTAATTCGTGGTGCTTGGTGCAGTTGACTTCTAACAGCGCTTCTCACGCGCACTGCACCATTCGCCTTTCTTGTCAGTCGTTCCTCTCGCGCTGTGCCTTTTCTTTACTGCACGAAAATTCGGTTTTAAGGTCATCGTCATTCCACTACTTCTCCTTTACGCTCGGAATACAAGAACCAGGCAAGAACATAGTGTTTAATGCACGTACCCCTTTGCCGAGGCAGGGTGAGACCTGCATGCCTGTTTTCTTCACTTTCGCAGAAATTACAGGGTTCTGCACACAATGCTCACATTTCTCGCGTTCAGCTTGCTTGTTCCTTTCATATAACAGCAGACATCACACGAAAACAACGCAAAAAACTGAGAACGAAAGGGCGAAAGACGCGACTTTTTGCATTGAAATACACAGCAGACACCCGACTTCCGGGACAAGCGGTCCAACTTCCGGTGGCTTCACTCGCGCTCGTCTCGAAAAGCGGGAATGCGGCATCCAGCCACCTAGTGGAGATCAGTGGGGGTTGCTTATTTCAGATGTGCTCTTACAACGCCATATCATTACATTGTGCAATCAAAACAAGACTTTTATAAGCTTAGTTTTGTCTTGAAATAAATACCCGTTAAAATGCGGCTACCTAACGCCGTATAAATCAGCATTTCACTAACTCATTTGCATGATTCGGGCACCTTTCGCCGGAGAAATGATGGCGGCGAATTTCAGCCATTTTTTGCAATGGCGGCACAACGTAAACGTGATGAAACGTCATTCTGACATCACTCCAACATGTGTGCCCATCACGTGATTTACGTGATATTGTTCCAACCAATCAGATTTTAGGAAGTTGCCATTTCCGGTGTGCAGCTATTTTCTCCAAATTGGCAAGTCGAGCGCAAGTGCTTTCGCGCGGACCACTTGTAGCTTCTTTTCCCTTCACAATCACATATATGTACCAGCCGGGCACCAAGAATAGCGCTACGAAAATGCATTTTCAATGCCACGTCAAATCGACGTCACCGCGAAAAGTGCTCGTGTAACCGACCCTGATTGACACGCCCATTGACGGCGATTGACACTTCTGACAGCCAATCAGAGAGGCAATATGGCGCCGACAGGCGAATGCATAGAGGAAAGAAGGAAAAGAGGAGAGGCGAGTAAGCACTGGTCCGAACGGCAAAGGCCGGCACGGACAAACAGTGCTTACTCGAGCTCGCCCGCACGTGTCCTTTGACCTGCAGCGGCTCGAGCCTGTCCAGCGGGGTCCAGCGACCTCCGACAGGCGTACCTTGCGTTTATTGCCCACTCTCTCGCAACCGGCCCAACGGTCGACACGAGAGGGAGATCACAGCACTGCCGCGGGGACATTCTCCTGCAGCGGCGTGCTAGCGGCGCGCATTGCTCGAGTCGCTTCGTGCGCGCAGCGGAGCCTTGCTCCTCGCGCGCCCCCGGGACGGGGTGACGATTGAGTGTGTGTGTACTGCTGAAGGACGACGTGAATAAACGTCTCCTTTGTGAACTTGGAGGCCTATTTCTTTGCGGCGAATCGCTCTCCTCCCAGCGGAGGTTGAGTGCACCGCATCGGTGTCCCAGTGTGTGTGTGGTGACGGCTGATCGGGGCCCTTGGCTCGCGCGAAGCTCGAACCCGCGGTGGGTGGTGGCCTGTGTCCACGTAGAAACCCACAACTGGCGCCCAACGAATGACAGGTTAGTCACCTAGCCGCCTCTCCACCGCCTGAGGCGGGAGCAAGGGAAAGAGGAGAAACAACGCGGGAAGCCGGCACAGCCGCACAAAGGCAACGGCGGAAAGCCAGGATTCCCACAAATTTTATAAGAGCTTTGGGGAACGTTCTAAAATTAAGATTTGACATACCGATTGCCTGAAAGCACTTTCTTTTTTCTTATTCCTTTCTTTTTTTAATGCTGTGTGTCTTGGATCTCACAGTGTATTTCATGAAGCTTCCGAACAAACTATCCCACCTTAATGCAGTGTAAAGTACTCCCTTTAAACTTAAGCTTCTTGAAATGTTTTAGTATATGGCTACCCTGGAAGCCTTTCATGTACAGCTTGCTGGCACGAGACTTATATTTGAATGGTACTCTGCAACACTTTCTATTTGAGAGCATAATGATTTTTGAGTGGACAGCTGTCAAATGTGCTCATGAGGTTGTAAAAAAAAAATGCTTCTTTGCTAGAATGAGTTTAGAGGTTCATGCATGAGATCCCTGAGCAAGGTTATTGATATTGGGTTGTTTGCTTGCTATGCTCGCATAAAAGTGTGCCGCATACTGGCCACACTTTAATCGCGCTCTCTGGAGGATAGCACAAACCTCTCAGTTTTATGCTGAATGAGTGTGCATTTGTCTGCTTTCGGCTGAGTCGTGAACAATGCTGCCATGCATGGTCACACCCCACCTTAAGTGTTCAACCTGCCTTTTAATGCAGCTGTTGCTGCTGAATGTTACCATCTGCTTCCATTGCATATGTTTGGGAAGCTGGCTGTGTCAACATTGCCTTGTGCTGCAGCAGTGAGGGCAGGAAAAATTCTGCAGTACTTTGTTATTGGCCATAAATACTATACTTATCTTCATAGCATGTTTTCGTGCGGCTGGTGATGCAAGGAATGCTTTCTCGTATACAGCAGTGAGAATGGGCAAGTATACTAAAAAGTTTGAGTTCTTGACCCTGAACGCAAAATGTAATATCATAACGTGTTGTATTGGTGGCCGTGCCAGCAATGACTTGATTCACAACTCCAAGAGCCACTCACGCAGGTGACAGAAACGGAGAGGGCCAAAGTGCATATAGTAGACAGCAGGGGAGGGTTTATCTGAAATTTTACATAGGATAACCATTCTGAACACCTTTTTCTCAGTGAAAAAAGTCCAAGAAATACATGTTTAAAATGTGACTGCCCCTCTCCATAAATCCATCCTTTGTAGCATGGCAACATAGCATGTTTCACATATCCACAGATCTAGTATTGTGCATAATATATATTACCCTAGCTTTTCAGACTTCTAGAAGTTTAGGAGTACACCCAGTGACTGCAGTATAAGTTTCACGGTGTTGTGCATCATTTCAAAGCAGTGTTTCATGTTTAATGTGCAGAGCTGCAGCTGTACGCACCGCTTTTCGCTACTTGATGAAATACTTCTAATGTCACTGCATAGTAGCACACTTTACTCGTGATGACAACACATAAAATGAAAGTCGATCTATTGTACGTAATGATCGAATGCATCACATTATTTTTCTTCAACATAACCACAGACATCAATGAAATTCAGCGCACATGTGGATCCTCATTTCACTAAGTACTTGTCGTACAGCAAAGAAAACAGGCTGCAGAAAACAGCGTAGGCTCTTGCGAGCCAGAGTACCTGGGTTCGAACCCGACCGCGGCGGCCGCGTTTCGATGGAGGCGAAACGCAAGAGGCGCCCGTGCGCTGTGCGATGTCAGTGCACGTTAAAGATCCCCAGGTGGTCGAAATTATTCCGGAGACCTCCACTACGGCACCTCTTTCTCTCTTCTTTCACTCCTACCTTCCTCCCTTCCCTTACGGCGCGGTTCAGGTGTTCGCCGATATATGTGCGACAGATACTGCGCCATTTCCTTTCCTCAAAAACCAATTTACCAATTTATTTATCTTGCGAGTGGCGCGCTCGCTGTGTCCACCACGGGAATAGATTAAGAAAGAGAAAAAGACCTTATTAATGCGTAAGCATTAATTACTTGCCTGATCCGTATCTTGAGCAGAATGTTTCCGCAGAACCAGAATAAAAAATACAAGAAAAGAACATGCTTGGCGGTGGGCTTCCAACCACCCACCTACCGAAGCCGAATCGGACGCCCAAACCACTAGGCCACGTAGACGTGGCCTAGTGGTTTGGGCGTTAACCGTACGGTTAACGCCCAAACCACTGTACGGTTAACGGTAACCGTACGGTTAACGGTTAACATACCGACTGTTGCGTAAATTAGAGAAAATCGAAAAAAAATTCTCTCGGCCTAACCGCACGTTTGTTCGGGCTCAGATTTCGCACAGAGGTAGCATTTCGCGGTCAGTTTTGTTTTATACCACATTTACCCAGCAAACCACAAACCTCCCATAGATGTCCAGATTAAGTCCGAACGTCTATGTACCAAACCAAAATCTCTCAGACGTCTTATTTACCAACCTTTTTTCGTGGAAAAGCTGCAGACGTACCCACGACATTATATCTGCCTTAACCTAGACTCCTCGTAGATATTACTTGTTACGTCCTGGGTATGTAAGCGAGATATATAATTTAAGAATTCTATATTTTTCAATCGTTCGATATTTCGTGTTGTCTTACTGCATTTAAAGTTGGAAATCGCTGTTGACTACAAATTGGAGGCATGACCAGCGCTGCCTGTGTTTTTGTGTTTTTTCGTGCTCGCTTCACGGCAACATTATCCTACCTAGAAACAAGAAATATACGGGAAGTAGTAAAGATAAATCTGAATGCACACGCATCAGGTTTCTGACTCAACTGTACGCAGTTGGTTTGAAATGCCAGTCACTTTGGTCAGGATTCGCATTGTTATTTCCTTACTATTCTTACATTCAATTTATACCTTGTGCTACAGCCTGCAAGATATCTCAACCACACTGAAAAGTGAGGACACACTAAAAACGTTTTGGTTATTTAGCAGCCAGGACTATATAACAACCATTTTTTTCTGATTAAGCATGTTTTATTCAACTTATCCAACTATTTAAAGTACAAAAATTGATTCAGTTCAATTTTTGGGAGTTATTTTTTCTCAAAAATGTGTTAAATCTGCTAATCGCGCTAGCAATGATAACTAACTATTGGAATGTTGAACTGAGGAAAGCTTAGTCATTTGTGTAGCTGAATGTGTGACCTCATATTTCTTGAGAATAAACTTCTTGAGTCCCGCTTTTTATCATCATGTCAACACTGTAATCATGTCCACTGCAGGCCAAAGATTTCTCCAGTTAACCCTGTGCCAGCGGCGGCCCCCTTATCCCAGCAAACTTCCGAACCTCATCTGCCCACCTGCCCTGATCCTCTCTGCTGTGCTTGCATTCTCTCTGAATCCAGCCCGTTACCCTAATGATAATTGGTTATCTTGCCTTCATGCTACATGCGCTGCCCATATGCCTGTTCTGTGCCGCGGACAGGCGGCGGCGGGGAAAGCGCGGTGATTTGTCTACGCCGCCATCGCGTTGTAGTTCGTATCGTATTTTATCAATAATAGCGCAAACTGCGCATGGCGATTGCAGCTGTGAAAAAGTAATATGCTACAATTTAAAAATAATTAACTTATTTTTCGTGCCACAGCAAGCCTGCTACTAAGTACAAAAAAGAGACGATAAAAAATATGTGACAGTTTCGCACATCCGCACGAGGCTAGGTTCAGCCATGGCGGCAGTGGTAGAGCGCAGGGCGTGTGCGATTTCTATCGTGTTCCGTGGGAACATTGTGTTTGAAGAACCTCGACACAGAATTAATTATTTCCTTATTATTGCTGGCGAGATTGTTCAACCGTTCTTTCCTTGATGGAGCTGAAGGAAGACAGTTTGCTTGCTTTTACTACTCGGCGAAGTGGACCCGTCAGTACGAATTAGGACTACAAGTCGTTTTCACCGGCTGGGATCGTGACCTTTCTTGGTGCGTACTCAGTCTCAGTTTACTCATTGAAGTGTATTTTATGCTATTTTTGCGTTCGTAATGAAAAAATTCTAACGCATTTATCGGCACGTTATATTTTTACGCTCACTCGTTTGGCTGTTTTGCCAAACTCGCTGTGTATTGAAACAAAGGCTGGTGATGTATGCAACTGGCCTCTACTACCGAAATGTGGGCATGCGTTCGGATGGTGTGCCGAAGTGCGTGTGCAAGCACACTCCGCTCGGCACGACTGCCTTTTAGTGCTGCAAGGGCAACCTTTGACGCTTCATAGACTTGCGTCGGTAAAAGTGGCGTAAATTGCTGGGTTTGTTTGTTGTGGTTGCTGTGCCATTCTCTTGTCACCTGTAAAAGTGAACAATTATGCTTTCTTTTGCAGCAACCCTGGCTTATTGGGCTCGGCAGAAGAGTATTGATGCCACCGCAGCTGTTAACCTGACGATTATGCTCAACGAGAAGATTCAGTGAAAGCGCCAAGCGCAATAAAATACTGACGCACTAGGAAGTCATCTGCAGTGTTTTGGGCTCCCATGATGGCCATGTACTCGCTTACTCAACTGTATTTGAGCTAGCTGGAGTGCTTGGACGTCCCGACGACTCCATAGGGAAGTCTGTGGCTGGGATGCAGTAGGTCTCCGTTCCATCTGGAATTGTAACAGGTGTCAGCTGCATCTCGTATTGCAGCTGGTTCCAGTCTGGAAATGTGTCTCTTAAAACAGTAGGACTGGAACCAGTTAGAAATTTTCACCTGGATATTGATCTATGTATAGTCATATTCTCTTTATATACACGTCTAGGCTACGTAGACTGGGCGTACTTACATGTTCACAAATATCTGATAAATGTAGAGCGTGATGTCTGCAGTACGTACCTACAACGTGAACTGGACCCCAATTTTCATTTTGTAGGTACGTAGATTTTTCGTAAACGGTACTAATATGGATGTCTAATGGAGGTGTCTAATGTCCAGCGTAAATATCTTGCTGATGTCTATGGTACGTTTTATGGTTTACTGGGTAGGTGGGGTACTTGCCTGATTCGGACAGAATTATTTGGAAATCCTCATTGTCTGCGGCGACGGAAAACCAAAACAGAAAGGCTTCGCAGCGCTGGTACCCGTGGCGCCATCTCGCACTTACCGGAGAAACGAGCCCTCTACCGGGAAGGGCGGCGTAGGACGACTTGGGAGGACTTGGACTCGCATCCAAGTCACGGCCATGGCCTTCTCTTGATCGCTGTTCGACCGCATCTTCGGTGATGTCTCGCCCTGCTTCGCAGCAGACAGCACCAAGCAAAGATGATTTGCTCACCAATTTAGCACAGCTGGGTTTCTCCGGTTGGTACGAGATGGCGCTACAGGTACCACTGCTGAGAAGCTTTTCGGTTTTGGTTCCCCGTCGCCGCAGACGATGGGGATTTCCAAATAATTCTGACCGAATCAGGCAAGTACCCCACCTAAATGTGTTATAAAACAAAACTGACCGCCAAATGCAACCTCTGTACGAAATTTGAGCCCACAAAAACGTGCGGTTAGGCCGAGAGAATTTTTTTTCGATTTTCTCTGATTTACGCAACACGCGATATGTGAGGATCACGAAACCACGCAACAGAAGCGTAACAGTAGCATTTAATGCTTACGCATTCGGACCACGTAGGAAGACTTACGTTCTCTTAGTGTTTTCCCTCTATTCTGGCGCCAAGGTCACCCGCAACACACAGCAACAGTCCATGTTCGGTGGAGCGCGCGCGCGGGTGGCGTTAGTTCGCGGATTTCCTGGCAACTTTCACGTAGTGTCCACTATAAAAGAAATCGAAAGTCCATGATCCTTGACCGCCTGACACACAAGTTTTCTGGAACAGAGCGTATTCAAATTGTCATTTTGTAGCAGACACGCTCAATTTCTTTAACCTTTTATATAGCCTGCATTTTGATTCCAGCATGCCTTTTATTTCTGTCACTGTATAATTGTAACAGAGCACATTATAACTACTTTAAATTTTTTTCACGCGTGAAAAAGATGTAGCCCAAAAGTAACCACATAGCCAAAACGAAATTTCTGACGCCAACTCGGACAAAAAGTAGCCCAATTTGGCTATTTATAGCCCAATCTGGCAACCCTGCACCTGGTCTTCCTCTTCCTCTCGTAGGCCTTAGCCCTATATGTTCTCGCTTTTCCTTGTTATACACGGGGTGCATGTTCCGCGGCATAGGTGGGACGCATATCTTGGCCCTGATTCCTGCCGGGATGTTTACCATCTTGTGCGTGCTACTTTCTGGCCGGATTCCTACCCATTCGAGTATTGTCCTGCCCGTTTCAGACTGGCCGAGCCGTTCTAATTAGGATATTCTCACCCCCCTCTGCCAGCTCATTTTCAATGCCACGTCAAATCGACGTCACCGCGAAAAGTGCCCCTGTAACCGACCCTGATTGACACGCCCATTGACGGCGATTGACACTTCTGACAGCCAATCAGAGAGGCAATATGGCGCCGACAGGCGAATGTGAATATCGAGAATCACGCCCCCCCCCCCCCCGGAGGGCGTAATCCATGGAGGAAGGAAACCTTTTCCTTCTTTCCTCCATGGCCCATGGTCATAGAGTTTCTTTCTATGCCCATGGTGCCCATGGTGGTAGAGAGGGCGCTCGAGCAGACGACGCCAGTAGGGTGCCTCGATGCCAGCGCCGCCGTTCAGGGTGGAGACAACATCGCGGGCGCCGCCATATTGAATCACACGGGATCAGCTGCGCTAGCAGGTGAAACGGCGCCACTCTTACTCTCGGCGGGCGTGAGAGTGCTTTAGACTAGAACAGACTTTTTCATCAACATCGCACTGCGTATCTTTTCACTCATAATAGCCGTTTTAACATCCAACGGTCGAAGACGTAATTGCATGACTTAATTTTACAGCCCCAGGTGGTCGAGGTTGAACATCTACTGTTCAGTCTGTTGGTTTGAAAAACGCGCTAATATTTTCAAGATCTGTTGCCGGGCAGGTGCTGCTGCTACATGCGGATAGAAGAAATTGCTGCCTCTGTTTTTTCCAGACTGGTGTCTGCCTGCTTTCTAATCTTTCAAAGGGTAACTGCGAGTTGCTCGCCCGTTTATTCCTCACAAGGGCGCAATTACATCTGCTTATGGGGCGGGCGCTGGTATATACAAATGATGCCGCCGTACACCGACGTTGCCACTGCTCCTGCGTTTTCTTTCTCGAGGCCAAAGAAAACGAATCACCCCTCGTTGGCGATAGCATAAAGGATTACTGGAAGTTTCTCACTCGTTTAATTTTTATTTTCTTGCGTGCGCTCGCATGCACACTTCGCTTGCGCCATGGACATATGCACCGGTTGCTCTCCTGCGATTCCTCAGTTTGTGAAACACAATTCTACACATATTTTTTCATATTTATTTTATTCAAGCCAATCGGTATTCATTAATAAACCATGCATGTAAACCTAATCAAAGAAGGGTGGATTTTAGTCATTAAAAAATTGCAGTAATTCTGAAAATTTTAAATTCGAAATCCAATTAACCGACATTGAAAAGTCACGTTTTTGGAAAAAAATCGACCATAGAGGGTTTTGTTAAAAAAAACGCGGTTTTTAACGTTGGCTATCCGTGTATTTCCTATTCTGTCTACAAAATTGTGTGCTCATGGGTTAGGCTGTTCGAAAAGTAACCCCTACGTAAAAGTTGATCTTTATTACTGATGAAGACGAATAAGTAACATAGCTTTCCAGCCTACCCTCTTACAGAGGGCAAAGGGAACAAAACAAAAGACAATGCAAATTATTCATTTAATGCCAACTGTAATTGCAGGTCATGAAAAAAACACGAACTACAATATAATTAAGCAAGACATTGGGACAGAAAAGTGGGGCATGTACCATCAGCAACGAATGAAACGCGAACAAGTAAACTGAGATGCCGACAAAAAAAGACCCACATTTTAGTTCTTGGAAAGAAAATACAAGATAGGTTGCTTAACACCTCTGAAGAAGAGTCTTCGCGTCTTCGATGTTAAAGTAACCTGAGCCAGTATTGAGCTTCGCCTGCCTAAGAGCATCTTGTTTGGCTGTTCGCTGCCTAATTGTGATGTTCGCATTTCATTTCTTGCTGATAGTACCTTGGGGTGTAACCTTAAAGGAAAACATAAAAGTAAAGCATGAAAAAAGGTTCAAACCACGAAATAAGTCACCAAGACTTAGGGGAAAAATGTTGTTGTGCACAGTGTGGTGTAACCTTCGCCGCAAACATGAAAACAAAGTAGGAAAAAAAAAGATTCAAACCACGAAATTGCAGAACGAGACAGAGTGGTAAAAAGCACAGTGAGGTGTAACATTTAAAGCAATGTACTCTAGGGCTGATCCCGCTTTACTTGAGCTTCCCATTTTTTCCTTCGCTCGGAGTCTCGGGGGAAGCGAAAACAGCGTAGGCCTTTACGCGTTGACCCGGCGCACATTGGCACAAAACAACCCGTCATGCCGCCTCGGTGGACTTGACAAGCTCCTCAGTCCAAGCAAATAAAGCGATCGTCCGCAGCCACTGGGCCTCGAAAAACGGAAGCTCAGCTGCTTCCACCAAGCAACTGAGACCAGCCCGACCGACCGCTGTGATTCAAAATGGCGCCGCAGGGAGAGAGAGCCCACGAAACACAAAACGTCTTACGAACGTCTCAGAACAGCTTCAAATGACTACAAACGTCTTGCGCTGTGTTCAAACGTCTCATAGATGTCGACAAGAAGAAGTTTTCTCTGCGACGTTTCTTAAACATCTGCAGTCAGACGTTTGCTGTGAAACTTCTGTGAAACATCTGTAGTCAGATGTTTTTCTAGACTTGTTTCTAACACGTGGAACTTGAGACCACGTCAAGGAGATGCGCCAGTAATCAGCAGAGAGTTGCCACCAACATGCTGTAAATCACGGCACATAAATTAGATGGTTCGCCTGCTTGACGTTTCGAAGAGCAGGCGCGCCGGTGCAAAGACCGCTCTTTGTATTCGAACACAGAAAGCGCGTTTTCTCCTACGGAGCCCGAATCACGTTCCACATCGAGTGCAGCTAACCCGCCACTCGTAAGGCTGGATTTAGGTAACATACAATTGCCCTGAAAGCCGACGCGAGTGAAAAAATTTGCTTCATGTTGCGAACGCCTCTGTTACGCCTCGGCGAGCTGGCGGCAGCATGCGGATTGACATGCGCAGCGCACGCTGCCTTCGCCGCCTTCGCCGGGCTCGCTCGCGCGGTTTATCGCGCAGATCACCCGCGCGCTATCTTTTCGTGGCGGCGTATCTTGGAGCCAATCTTTCTTGAGTCACGCCGCAGCTTGCTGCTTGTTGTCGCTCCGCACGGTGGCGATGCAGGATAGTTTGCCAAAGTGGTTTTAGCCGTTTAAAGCAGAAAAAAATCTTAGTGGAAGCTGCAAGTGCTTAGTTTTACATGAAAGTATTAGATTAAATTTGTTTTTTGGTTCTTTGATGATTTGTTTATTTTTACGTTTAGAAATTTAGTACTTCATTTGGTCATTTGGCGTTGCAGAGGCTAGCGATAGCTACGCGCGCGAAGCGGATGCTGTGCACGTTGTAGTACGTTTCGCTGCGCACTTTTTTCCGCGCTGGTTGGCACTTCACGCCGCTGCAGTTTGCATTTTCCTCTTTTTCTGCGGTATCATTTACTACCTGAGATGTGAGCCTCGTTTTCCGCAAAAGTAAGTAACCTTCCATATCTCTTCTGTGGTGAAAGTGTCGGCTTTGCCGGCTAAGCCACTAACGCGCCTGATTGAACCTTTGGTTTACAAATCACAAAACAGTATCAGCCAGTGTTTTACATACCAAAGTGCAGCGTTGAATGTATTAAAACAGGGCATTTGCATGTATTTGAGCTTTTGTTAAGTGGATACAACTAGGCTGCTATCGCATGCGAGTTGCTTTCTTTACCAAGGCGATGACAAGGTGAACGGTATTCTTGCCAAGGACTCTCATCTGGCCACCTGTGTGCTCCAATTCTCCTTGCTGTGATTGCCGTCAGTGAAACTCGCGTTAAAAAAGGCTTTGGTTATCTTAACTGCGTCAAGATTTTATTTCATTGCGATTGAGAGCCCCGGCACAAAGGTAGTTTACTCAGTGGTGCTGCTCTGTATGTGTGCAGGCTGTTTTGACAGTGCAGTGAAGTACTACGGCTCTTTGCAGGCATGGCAGCTTTTATTTTTCGGAAAACCATTGCACCGTGCACAGCTGGCGTTGTCCCTACTTCACTGTGTACATTTCGTTTTGGGTACAGGCTGTTCAACAGTGGTTTTCAGAGGACCTCCTTGCCTGCTCAACTCCTCAAGTTTTGGTAAGCACGCTTTGCAGCTGACACCTTTTCTTTCACTTCATGATTTCTTGTATAGGTCTAGGCTCTTTGCTAATGTTCATTCCACAAGCCCCATTATTTGTTTGTCCTTTAGAACCTCAACTGTTGGCCGGAGGAGCAAGGACCTGGTCTAGTTTCACGCAAATTAATAGCAGCACCTTGTACTTGGTTGTTCAGACGACTTGGCCTGGAGATTGTTTCAGTTCTGAGGTGGGAATCTGGACTAATGCTTCTTGTGCAGTGGTGTAAGTAATCTCTTGCAGTGGTGTAAGCAATCTCTTGCCCACTGTTTGAGCTTCATCGTACAGATTAGAAAGGGCTTCTTTGGCAATGCAGTGTTAGAAACCTTATACACACTCACTTTTATTTGTCTTATCTTTCAGATGTGCCCTGTGTGGCTGTCAAGTTAAGGTCCAAGATTTAACACATCTCTGGTGTTTACTGAAGTGATGCAGGCATTACCAGGACAGCAGCATCTCTGCTATGTTTTCATGCGACGGTGCAAGATGTCAAACATCAACCACTTTTGATTCAGCCACATCTTGCAGGTAAGAGAAAGCCTGTTTGCAAGATGCCGCTTAGGAGGTTCTATGAGTACAGTGTGCATCACAGTAAGGCAGTGCACTTGCTATTGACTGCTTGGCTTTCAGTGTCCATGCACGCTGTTTGGATTTTGCTTCTGTTAAAGGCCTCCACAGTGATTGACTTCTTGAGTTTATGGTGAGCCGTAGCACTCTGCTGAAATGCCGCTTGCAGTGACATCATATGCATCTATGTTTTTAATTAGCTTATTTTATTGCCTGTGCTGTCACTCCTTGCCATTTCCTGGTCTTATTTGCTTCCGACTCCTCATTGGCCATTCTACATGCACCTGACTGACTGTGCTTTTGGTTACTCTAATATTTTTCACTCCTGCAGGCTGCTGAACAGAGCTGGATTTGACTTCCCCTTGTTACCGTCTAGTTGGCATCCTCCTTGCAAGAAAAGCGATTTTTGGAACACCTAGCGAGCTCTTCAGTGTCATCCACATCCCGCCATCCAAGTGCTTACCGCTCCATGGCTTCTAGCATTAATTTCCTGGTCCCTTTCTTTTTTTGTGTGGGTGTATGCACTGGATTCAATAAAGAGTAACGCAGTGACTGAAAAGTGTGCTAGCACATACATTTATGGCTTATTACTACAGCCATACATCCCTTGTAATGTGGGCTCATTGTTCGGGTCATTGAGTTCATTTTTGAGTTCATTTTTCATTTTCAGTTCATTTTGAGTTCATTTTTGAGTGGTGTATACCAGAAAAATGAACTATAACATTTTTAAAGCTTTAGAGGGTTTAAAGGCAGCACTAAAATCAGTCTTGAAATGCGTAAAATAATACAGGCACCCATTTCGGAAAAAAAAGGAACGTCTAAAAAAATTCTAGAAAAGTTCTACCTCAGAAGTTTTCTAGCCGTATACAAGCGTAGCGTTAGCAGAGCTAATAGAGGGCTAGTAAACGTCTAAGTCTAAAAAACTGCTTAGGTGAAACTTCTTCTAGATGTCAAGCTTTTTTTTCCGAGACTTTTTTTAGACGTCTATTAGCGCTTTTTGTGTTTCGTGGGAGGCGGCGTTGGAGCGGCCAAAGGATGGCACCACCCTGAACGGCGGCGCTGGCATCGAGGCACCCTAGACGCCAGTGGAGCGCGATCACTTGACATGATCGACGCCACGCTGCGGTGTTTTCACGCCGTTGTAATAAAGAACAAGGCGTCTACGCAAGCCGCCTTCGCTGAATCCTAGCTGCTACTTGCCAATGAATGCTTAAACTGCGTCGATTTCAAGGACCTATGCAAGCCGCACCGTTGGATGCTCGATATGCGTGGTCCAACGGTCTTCAAACCGACAGAAAACCTACTGCAAGGATCATAATGGACAGCGGCGAGTAACAGTTGCTTACGGTGAATTTCCTGTGCGTGCATAAGCTGCACAGCACAGTGGCAAGTGCCCGCGTGGTGAGAGTGAATGTGATCGGAGCAAATGCTTGTTCGTCAAGGCAGAGAAATGCGCACGTGTGAAGGCTTACTACGCACGCAGTTTTTTCCGAATGCTGAAATGAACTTGGCATTGTGCAGCTAGCCACATTGGTTCCAATTTCACATTGTGCAGCTAGCCACAATTTCCTCGCTGGCGTCCCAGAACCCTCCTCGCAGCGCCGCCCCTCCTCCTCCTCCTCTTTTTTCTCCCTTCTCCTATTTTTTTCTTTCACGGCTGTTGCGCTCTCTGCCTCCGCGCACCGCCGCCGCGAATCTGCGCGTCTTCTGGACCGCGGCCTGGTCAGCGCGCCTCTCAATGCGCTGACGCATGAATACGTATAGTGGAAACGTTTATTGCCAGTGATGTAAATCGTAGGGGCGCCTGGTTTGCCGCAAAAGTTTGCATGATGACGAGAATTGGTCTGGGTATCGGGCATGCAGCAGTATATGGTTTGTAGTTGTCGCCAATGTGCAGCCTGCGCTATGGTCAGGGACGGAACGGGGGGTTGTGCAGCCTGCATTCCCTTCGTTTGTCTCGGTAATACGAGAGAATATCACGGAAGGAGACCAAGTAGTGCGCGGGCCGCGGGCGAACGGACCGTCGTGTGAATCGCCCTTTAACGCCATTTTAAGTACGTGCGCAGTCGCCTTCTTTGCGCGAGGAACGTGCCGGCCACACAAATGGCTCGAAGGGCAACGCGAAAATCGCGAGCCGGCCGCCCTAGAAGCTCGCCAGGAGCAGAACAGCTGTGAAAGAAAATACGAGCAGAATCGCTTTATTCAGGCGAAAGCCTTTAATGCTTCATACTGTCGTGAGCAGGGAATGCTAGCAAGTGTGTTCGAGTTCCGGGGAAGAAAAAAAAAGAAACTTTATTGAGACTGGGAATCGAACCAGGGCGTTTGGCACTTCAAGGGTAGTCGCTGCCATTCCGCCACGAACACGGTTTGAGCAAGAATAAAGGCAGATCTAGTGAACGCGCGGGTTTGAGTGAAATAAAACAAATGAAAAATTTGCGAGTATGAAAAGAAACAAAAATATAAAAAATTAGATAATAAAACACGAAAAATATTAGAGAAAAGGCACACCTAGTGAACGCACGGATTTCGTGAGTGAAATAAAACAAATAAAAAATGCAAATATGAAAATAAACAAAATAATAAAGAAATTAAACTATAAAACATGAAGAATATTAAAGAACACAGACCGCGTGGTCCAGAAGACGCGCAGATTCGCGGCGGCGGTGCGCGGAGGCAGACTCGCCGTAGGAATAGACCGAAGAGCGCAACAGCCATGAAAGAAAAAAAAAGAGAAAAAGAGGAAGAGGAGGAGCGGCGCTGCGAGGAGGGTTCTCGGACGCCAGCGAGGAAATTGCCGTTTTCTGTTTAGGTTGTGACAACATGGTGTGCTCCGTTTAAAAAGTGCGAACTTAGCATTGTGGGCTGCAGAAAAGCGCCTGTGAGGTTATAATATAAGCATGTGGCACTGTTCAGCAGCTTAATTCATTTGGTACAAGAGCAATCTGTGCCATCATGCGAGTCGCCGAGCGCTGACAATGCTTTTGACACCAAAAAGAGAAGTGCTTTGGCAAGCAGCAAGTGTGTGGGCAGAAGGAGTCAGGTGTGCCTGGCAGTTCATGGGTTCACACAAAACTCTGTGCACACAATGCGACAAGCGGTATGATGGCAATTCCAGTGTGTAACAATGATATATGATTCTGGCAGTGTTTGACTTATGTATTCTAATCCAAAAAATTGTAACAATCTTTGCACTCTGCATATTTGTGCGACAAGAATACATGCAACAATGGGCACTGTCTTATAACCGAGTCTCCATGTTAACGAGGCATAAGTGAATTGAAAAAGTTTTGTCCTCAGAAATACTGTCCATAATTTTAGTCCATAATAACGGGGCCTATACTAACGAGACAGTATACATGAAATTATGGTTATTTTTTAGTTCTTATGATGACAAGTAATTATGCTGTTATTTAACTAGGTGACTGTCTTTGCAAATTATGAAAGCTGATCAGAAGTATGCGTTGTATGATACAGCAGTTTGGGAGTTGAAGAATAACGGTTGGCTTTACCTGATGCCACTTTGAAACTGCAGATAGGCAAATAAGCCCTGTGGAGCTTGCAAACCTACGCTGGGAATAAAGACAACAGGAAAGGACAAACAACACGCAGAGTAGCCTTTCTTGCTCTGTCGTGGGTTCCATCCCCACTGCCGCCGGATACCCAAAGGTGATACATAGCTCTCTTGCCCTGGCCTGGTGCTTGGTTTATTCAGGGTGAAATGCTTGGGAAATGGGTCTCTGACCCCACCCTGAGCAAATGAAAAATATCTTGTGTCATGGCGCTTTTTGGCCGCAGATGCCCTTGCGCCATAAAAATTCACTATCATCATGCACTGTCGTTCTCACCCCTTGGCACAGCATCATGATGCCGTCTTGTCCACACGAGAGTGCACTCAGCTCAAGCTCTGTGAAACTTACAGGAGGCAATAACAGGACAGGAAGCAGTGTGTACATACATATATGTTGTGTATGCCGAGAAGATAGCTTCCTGCCTTATATCATAGCTTGTCCCCCTTATGTGTCCGTCACCACCCAGCACCTGCCGTTGACATGTTCGCCAAATTGTGAAACACATTTTGTATTCTTGCACTGCAAGAATATTTTGGTCCATTAAGTTGTGTCATCTAAATCAGCAAGGCTATTTTATAGGAAGCATTCCTGCTATAGCCAACTTGCTTTCATTCTTTGCAACACGCGCACTTGCACCTTGACTGCAGCATCCCCCTCGAAGCTTTTTTTCTTGGCTTTCAAAAAGCATGTGATAAGATCCCTCACATGACTTTCTCATGCAATAACTGGATCCAAGCTTTAATAACCAGCCGTAGGCAGATTTCCCATGCGAAGTCTTACGCATGCATCCTGCTTTTTTTCTGCAGTCTCGGGCGAACCAAAGGCATATTGCCCTTGGGCACCAGCTTTTTATTAAACACATTATGACCTTCCTGTCAGCCGATGACTATGGAGTCTGCTATTCGCAATCAATATATTAGCATCTAAATCCTCCAGGTCAAAATTTCGGATGCTCTCGAATGGCCTGAAGAATGCACGAATATTTTTTTACTGTCAGGACATTTTGCCTACTTATAAGGCCTTACCAAGAAAGGCATATCATTGCATACTGATTCAAATAATCAGCCATTAATATGGCTCACAATGTACCGTATTTTCCGGTGTATATAAGACCTTATACGCAAATTTTTATTTTTTTTTTACGAGTTCATAAATTACTCAGGTTCATGTTCAAGCTTTTTCGCCGAAAAAAATATCACTACCAATGACGCGGTTGTAACACGGTTAATACTTCAATACGGGGACCACCGTGCGCAACGTTTTTAGGTGAACTTTATCATGAAATGACGGTGATAACGACTTCCGGGTTCATAAACACGCGGCCATATCAGAGGCCCTAGGCAAAAGTAATGTGAAATGCCAAAATATGGCAACAATCGCGCTTCTCGCTATTGTCAAGACAAGCCGGCGTTTTTTTAGCCACCCTTTGCAACTTTGTTTGCTGTGTACGCATGCGAAGAGAATGTTCAGCCGCGTTGCCTCCAGAAATGGACCAACTTTTCGATAGCGCATCCGAAGCTGAAGACTTCGAAGGTTTTACATAAATATGAACTGTTGTTATCGACATAAGGAAAGTTTTTTCATTTTTTCTTTTTGCTAAAACGTGGGTGGGTGTCGTGCGAGTGTTGCCTTTTCGATCACTTAGAGTTGCTTAAGAACTTCTCACAGGTGTGGTGCATTTCGAGATGGTCACACAAGCATATTTATTAAGTGTGTTTTAAATTGGGCTAGTTGGTAGCTAACTTGAAAAGCGCAATCATGTGTGACCATATTTATTAAGCCTCACTAGCCTAACTGGGTAAATTGGGGTGCGTCTTATATACCGAATTTTTCAGTGAGAGCCTGCATATATGGCGGGTGCATCTTATACTAGGGTGCGTCTTAAACACCGGAAAATACGGTAACGTGGTCTCGCCTATTAATCCTGCCCAACCTAGGATGTTCACACCATATTATCTCCTTAGCTTCACTGTCTTCCATCTTACTTGCATTCAAAACCCATCAGCATGGGTATTCTAATGACACAGTACAAATATAATTTTTCTAAGATCCTGGGATGAATTCAGACCAGGTTCGCTTGTTTTGTTCTCTTAGACTATGTTTGAAGCTCCAGTGTTGCAGCACTAAAGGTGAATCTTCAAATTCCTTCGTCTCATGCAGAAACTGCAGATCTTTTACCCTTTACCATCACATAACCAACTATGACTCATGGTTGTGCCGCTGCAGTTAGCTCATGCTACAGCATTTCGAGATTTTGTTTTTGTCACAAAAGGCTGCAATGGTTTTCAACTCACAAGACTATGCCTCTTTTCTTTTGAACTGGTCACTGCAGAAATCCATGCAGTAAATTACAATGTTAGCCTAATGTTTCAAGGGGAATCACCCAGTGTGGGGAATGTTTGTAATAAGGGAGTAATTACTCATTAGCATCCACCCAAGCACAGTCTACAAAGAAAAGCTACACAGGTTCCACAGAAACTATGTACTAGATAAAGGAAAATTCGCCCTGGTCCGGGGCTCGAACCCGGGACCACTGCCTCACCGGGGCAGTCGTGCTACAGACCAAGCAAACCAGGACGGCCAGCATGTGATGGGGTGAGCGCAAAGTGGGAGCGGTGTTGGTTCAATATTTTCGGGAATCCTTCAAGGTCGAAATGATTTGTTATAATTGCTCTTTAGCATCCACCCATGCGCAGCCATACGGCTACAAAAAAAATAGAGCTGTAAAAGCTTTCCTTTATGGCTGTGTGGCTGCGCTTGAATGCTAATGCAGTAATCACTCCCTTATTAGTAAATGGCGAATTCATCAAAGCTCCTACTTGCCACACCATGTCAGAGTTCACTGCTCAAGTATTGTCATGTAGGACCGTGGGGTATAATAAATATTAAAATAAACTGATCCTATAAGGTGCTTAGTCGCTCACCTACATCAGCAAACCAATACAATGCTCTCTTATGCATAATGTGTTCACCCAGAACTTTCCTCATAATCTATTTCCAGTAATCTTGCAGCATATTTGCATAATAGTTGTATTTAGGCCAATTTTCACAGTGTGCACAAGCTAGGTCTAGCTAGATGAATTCGTGCAATGCAAAGTAATGCATTATGCCTATCTGTGTCGGTCTTTTCTTTGTGCTTGTCTCTCCTCTTCCTCGAGGTCTGTGTCTTTTTGCGCGAAAACTTTAGAGAATCCTTTTATAAATGTCGCACACAATTATGTGTGCACTATGAGCAATGCATTGCAGTTTGTGCCATTCTTTAGGCTGCTGCAGACAGCAGCGACGTGCAATGATATTCTGATTCGTCTATTTGTTTTAGACAAACTCTAAATTGCCCTAACACTTCATGAAGAAACTCCCGGCATGCTTCCCGGCCGGCTGGACACAGTGACCCCATAATGCAATAACTTCATACAGCTGAGCAAGCTAGTGCATGCTGAACATGCCTCAAGATGGTGGCCACCTATGCTCCATCCCGCACTGCACCGAGGTTCGTCGCTTTTTTTAAGGCAAAAGCCTTTAATGGCTCATACTCGCGGCCATGACTCTGTCTGTCCAAAGGGTCATAACTAGTCGCAAGTCATGACTAACTACTCATCAACTAGAAAAAAAAAAAATCCTAAAATCACGGCGACAATCGAACCACCACCCTTCCGTTCCATAGCCGAGCATGCTAACGCATACGCAGTTCTCCTTGTCTGGCGTTGCGGGAAAAGCTTTCGCCTCATCACACCAAAAAGCCCACTCGAAATTTTTTCCTCAAGCTGTTGCTCATCAGCGCTCAGCAAAGATGGCAGATGCGATGTGCTGTTTACGCAGATATCACAATATGTGCAAGTATTAATTGTGCAACGAAATTATATTTTTGCGCCATAATTAAATGCAGCCTTTGTTGGCTCAAGCTAAGCTTAATCGGCCAGCCAGCCAGCCAGAATCACGCCGGCAGAAGGAAGACTCAACTACACGCAAGCCTGAGGAGCCTCTATCCCAATGCGTGTGCTGCTCGTGTTTTGTAAGTGAGACAGAAACAGGCAGCGGCTCGAAAACGCGCGCTAAAACTTCGCCGGACCGAAGGTGGCTTGCACACATAAGGCATAAGAAGCACTGTGAAAGTCCGCGTTGTGACATCCGTTTTTATTAGTCCATTTACTGTAAACTTCGGGACATCAGGAACAAATGCTGAGTGACAACAGTCATAGTTGTTATAAATGGGCTTCAAAAAACCTAACACTTTGAAACGGCGGCAATAACTCCGGTTATGTCCGCCTGGACAGACGGCGCACAATGCTGCCAAATTCGAATGCATCAAGTTTGGTGCAATTTTCGCCATTTTTATCAGGTTGGCGCAGCTTATATCTGGTTTGGCGCAAGAGTGGCGTCACTGTAGTGTGCTTCCACTAAGCAAAGCCAATGCTGAAACAATAAAGCTAGAGCTACCCCAGTGTGTTCGATGCACAGTGATGGCACTCAGTGCAGCATCCTGCACAAAACCATAATGCTAAATGCAGCACACAAAAAGTGGCACTGAGGAGAACCTGCACAAAAGCATGCACAAAGGGGCATGCTGAAATCCACACAGACAGCACCCAGCCCTGTATGAAAGATGCTCTAGCAGCTGAGCTGCAGTGGAAGGGACAGCCATGTTTTCAAGCAGAGAAACACTTGGGCTAAAGGGGAGCAACCAAGCAACGACTAAGGCAAACTTCGACAGGGCTTCAATGTGCAGAGCCTGTTTAATGGCTGCTCCCTGCACTGCATCACTAACAGCCAATGGCGCATTCCAGTGGCGCATTCCAGTGAGCGAACAGCAGCACTCCCAAAAGTGAGAACGGGTGCCTTCAAGTAGGCGAATTCATCCAGTGCGCAGTGCAGGGGGAGGAAATTGGTTTTGCCATTCTCACATCGCTGCTCTTTCTCTTCCTTTTCTCGAGAGCCTTCAAAACTGTATGAAAAAACCATCAGCTTGTACCACGCATGCACAGTGTGTTTTGGTAACAGGTGCAAGTTTCAGCTGCAAGCCCACGCCTCCCACTTTGCCTGTGCTGTTGGCTCTTACGGAAGTGGATCGTACCTGTGGCATTCACATGCATTTATTTCCAAACCAGTACAGCAGAAATTTTCACATACTCCACGGAGGGCACTACCTCTCGTTGAAAAGGCTTGATGGTTTTAATTTAATTTTTAACAAACACTCAAGTTTGGCCTCTGTACTGGCAGAAGTCTAAGGAACGGCTGAGCGGACCAAATACATGTGCATGATCGCCAACTCAAGCACTCGTAGATGTGAAAATATAATAAGTTGGAAAAACAAGCATGGTCAAATGGCCGCTCTTGGAGCACAGCGTCCAGTGGCAGAACAAATGCTCTTGGTGTGGTACTGTTGCTGCTCCTTGCCGCTCGATGTCTCTGCTCCTGTTTGCACATTGGAATGCACCCTAAGAAAGCACAAAAACAAAATCGCACAAAACTTTCTCGAAAAACAGCAAAGAATTGTTCAAATAAAATCAAAGGCTGATGCTGTCAAAGCAACATAAATATTGGTTCAATAATGACAAATAATGAAACTGCATACAAAAGCCAAATATTTAACAGCTTAGCTACACTTAAATGCATATTCATCAGGTTGTTTTCAAGTTCAAAAGCACTGTGCAGCACAAGAGTGCCGCAATGCGCTTATATAAATCATGAGGTGCAATATGAACGTCATGGAGGAACACCAACTACACATCTAGTGACTGCCGATACTGTTACGGTTGCTGTTGTAGTAACAGTGCAGAAAGAATATAAAAGAATGAACACATGAACAAGATGTTGAGTTTGTGTGTACCTGATTATAGGAACTGCATTTTTATGACAAGCATGTCACTGCACCAACTATTCCAAGGAGCTTTCATGTGCTTGCTCTTTCACACTTCCTTACGTTAACTGAATTTTTTATACTTCTCTTGTCCAAGAACAGGATCACAGAGAGCCCTTCATTCAAGAACCCATATAACTACCAGCATACAGGTGTTGACAGTACGATTATGTAATGTACTACAAGGCAAGGCATTACAACTGTTATGCAATGAAATTCCAAGAGAAGGTGGACTGAAACTTTTCCTGCAGCTCCTTAATTCACATTACCATTTTAAAGTATTGCCTGCTTAGCAAAAAACATACCAAGTGGCTGCAGGAATAGTGTAAAAATCCAGTGTTCAGCACCAAGAACAATGGAAAAAATGAGCAAAAGTCATAAGCCTTGCATGAAGACCAGAACATTAAGGGAACATGCCGAATGCCACAACAACACCCCCCCCCCCCCCCCCCCCCCCCTTGCCCACTCGGGCTCAAGACGAAATGCAGGGATGCACATCAAGCCAGTTGTCACACACACACAGACGCGCGCACACACGCACACACACACACACACACACACACTGGCAAGACTTGACAGTCCGTAAATAAGTTATTTAAAAAATTTTTCCAACACGATGACACTCATAGCAATGAGACAGGAGCCACCTCCCCCCACATCCAGCTGGCAGGAATGAAAACGAGCTCCAGGGTTCAACAAGCCAATAGAGCAGCCTGCGAGCCTCTGCCGATGCCTAGCCGGTGCCCAAGGGAACACGTCTTTATCACAGCTAACAACGCAGTTTGGCGGCTGCCTTGATCACAGACATGGGGAGATTGTAAGTCTCTGGACTAAGTTTGCAACCAGGAACTGTAAATATGGAAGCCTCTGCAAAAAAAAAAGGAAAGAAAAAGAAAACAATAAACAGCAAGAATATGCTCAAGGAGAGCTTGAACAAGAATACATATTATACCAGTGGACAGCTTTCCGAGGCAATGCAGCCAGGCTAGGCAGGAAAACAACCCATTCCCCATGGCACATTGACAAAGGATTTTCCCTTTCCTGCCTAGCCACAAAAAGCTGTCCGCGAGTATAAAAGCAAGGGAAGAACATTTCACAGTGATTTCCGCTGGTTTTATTTATTTATTTATTTATATACCTACAGCTCCCTTGTGGGCATTAGTGTAGGGAGGAAAGAAAATAAACAATATGAGTGCACAGATGATATAATACAAATTCAGCAGCAAATTGAAAAGCATGAAACAAGCAGTGAAAAATAAAACGATATGTATACACGTAGTTGTCTTTATATTTGCATCACTTAATCACACTGTATCGTGGTAACTGGAAACACAGGTATGAGAAGTTAAAAGAAATGCTAAAACCCATTAAAAAAGAATATTTTTCAGATCCTGGATAATAGATAGACGAAGGGGTCCCGGAAACAATTCCTGCAGGCAAACTATTCCACTCATGTACTGTCTTAGGGAAGATGCTGTTCTTAAATAAGTTTATTCGGCAAGCATATTCACGCACTTTTCAGGAATGGTCCATTCGTGCAGATACATATGTTGGTTTTTTTAGATATCTTTATCGATGCCTGTTCTAGAGTTAAGGATATTATAAAATAGCGACAAGCGCAGGTATTTTCTTCTCGTTTCAAGCAGCGGTCACCCCAGCTTTTTCGAAAAGTCAATTACCTGATACAAAATAAGCAGCACGTGCCTGTACGCGTTCAAGTTTTGCGATATTGCACTGGGTTGACGGATCCCAAGTACTGCAAGCGTACTCAAGAATGGGACACACATTTGACATAATGTTTCCTTTAGCTTTGTTGGTGCCTGATTAAAGTTTCGTCTGAGGAAATTTACCATTCGACTAGCCTTCATAGTTACGTTATCTTTATGAGCATTCCATGACAAATTGGCAGAGGATACAACCCCCAAATATTTGTATTCTCCTGCGACCGACATGCAGGTTCCATCCATGAAATAATTGGTAAGAACTGACTGTTTTGGTTGATGGGAGCAGGTGTAAGAAGCTGTGTCAGAGTGAATGAACCTGCCACAAGGCACCCAATCCTGATCAACCAGTGAAATACCAACATGCTCCAGCAGAGAGCTAGACAGAATCTCAAGTGCAACTGGTTCCGGAAGGTGGGCCTGGCATTATTCCTTTGTACATTTTTGCTCGATGATGATACCATTCCATGATATCTTTCACTTAGCTCGTAAGGTGTGTTGCAGTTCGCCATGGCTAAAGGTCAAAGACAACAAGGGGTGAACACCAGGAATAAGTGCATACCTTGCATATGTGTGCACCTACGTAGCCAGTGATTTTTAGAACATCTGTGAGGCAATTCACAAAACACTGTTTTTGACACCTCTCCGTCGCTAACAATTAAGCCCGATTACTCGCATCAGGCTCCATCACCAGACTCATCCGAAATTGCAGAGGAAGCAGCCATCGCGCTCGCTCTCATCTCCACCCCTGCCACCAAAATTCCCTCAGACTCAAAATCCGCCCTATCCAATTTCGCCAAAGGCCTGATATCCTGCACCGTGGCTCACTTCCATGCTTCTGACACCCCACCTGCCCTTATCTGGACCCCCGCACACGCAGGCCTCCCGGGTGACGAGGAGGTCCTCGCCCGAGGTCTCTCTTTCCGGGCCGGAGTTGGTCCCCCTCCGCCATCCCAGGAGCGTCTGCTTACCTTCAGAGATATCCTTACCACTGCCGGCTCCCTTCCTAACCCTAACCCAGGCCTCCCACAGGTGCCGGCCCCAGACCCGTACTGCTTCATGCCTGCTACCCCGATCAGTTCCTCTCCTCCTGTAAGCTCTGCTGGAAACCGGGAGATTTTCTTCACATCCTCCTCACATGCCCTACCTTCCCACACCACGGCGGAGCCATACTGGAAAACTCTCCTGGCCAGCTCCGCGGCTGCTGACCAGCGCCGAATAATTACCAACACCCTGAAGCGGATAGCCCTCCAAGGGCTGTCCTTTGCACTTTAAGGGCAGCCCCCTAAGGGTTGCCACGTAAGGGGAGGGGGGTTGCCCCCCTCTGCATTGCTTGGCAATAAGCGTTTTCACTACAACCACCAGTGAGGCATCGGTGTAGTGTAGCAAAGCTAAATACTATGCAGAAACTGTGTTGGATGCGGGGTACATACGCCGGCTGAGATTGGCCAAAGCGAGCCGTTTGGCTTCAGAACTATGTGCTCCTCACTCGTTGGGCTTTTCTCAGCATATCACAGTACCAACCAAATTTGCCAACATTTTGAAAGGGCGCTGGTATTCATAGCATGTGTACGAGAGCTGGTGATGCAGCAGCCACGTGTCACTACTTTTGGGCCCACGTGACTGGGGTTGCTGCTCTCCCTTGGTGTGACGTCACAGCACATTCTGGCGCTCAGAAACTGAAATCACTCAGTACAAACAACACAGTACAAATAATCAATTATTTACTACGCATATACGAATCGTGGAGCATGTATCACGCCTCCTGAGGCAGTTCTCCTTAAATTTGTGAAGTCCATCGTCAGTTCAATAATCTACACTATCCCCTACTTACATCTATGAAACCTGAAGAAAGAATGCAGAGAGGTTACGATCCACAAAGCCACTAGCAATGAGGCTCCCAACAGCAGCCTCTACTTCAAAGTTTCTAGCTAAAATGAGGCACAACACACATGAAATAACAGAGGCTGACACATGCACAACCGGACAAAACATCATCAAACAACAAGGCTTTGATACACTCTTACAGCGGGGCCAAAAACTCGCCTCTCTATACAAATAACACAGCACTTGGAGATTAACCCAGTACCCAGGAACATCAATCCGGAGTTCTACAAAGACACAGAGAAAGGGACAAAGCCCTCCACCAAAAGCTGTATCAGGTGGACTCCGCAGAATATTGTGGCTCCAATTAGGTACCAATAGCCATAGTCAACAACACAAATAGGATAATAGAGGGAGCTTCGATCCAAGCCAAAATCAGTGAAACTGCACAAGAGGATGCCATTACTCTCGCCGTGGCCTCTACAGAAGCCCCAACCATAGTTAGCAATTCCAAACAGCAGTAAGAAACTACTCAAAAGGGCTAATTTCACCCCTAGCCAACCAAATCATATCCACATGGGAGAACCCCAGAACAATTAAAGGGTCCCAGAAAAGGGTGTCTGAGGTTGGCAAAAAAAATACTTGCATTGTGTAGAGCATAGGCCACTGAACGTTCATGCCGCATACAATACATAAAAAACGAGTACATAATTTACAATACATTTTCTAAAACTACCACTCCCGAGCCTCGCGGCAACCCGCGCTCATTACGTCATTTTAGCGCTTGTTACATCACCAGCACAGGGCCATCATTGATTCGCCGTGCCAAAGTGAAATCACGCATTTAACACATTAAAAGCTGTAGATACTTCACATTCTTACTCTTTTCGGAAACATTTCACATTTCAACAAGGAGATCTGTCATTTATATGGATGTTAACGCGGTCATTGTGTGTTCGGTGTTGGAAATTAGTACTGCACTTCCGGTTTACAATGTTGTCGTCTGCTAGTACCGCTTGTGTCACTCCACCGCCGCCGTCGAATCGAATCAAGAGTCGAGGTGCGATTCGGAGTCACCACGCTTCTGATTTCTGACGTGACCTCCGTCGCATGTGCAATCAAAATGGATCGGCCATGCTGTGTCGTCGGTTGCAAAGCCAGGGACCAGCAAGATGTTGCCCTTCGGCACTGTCTGCCGAAAGATAGGATCGAGCTGTCATCGTCGTCAGGATTCAGCGCCGGATTTCTGAACGGTGTGTCCTTATAAAGGCGGGGACACATGTGCGAAAAGTGAGTGCGATTCACTGCAGTGCGCAGTTGCGAATGGCGTCGCAACGTTCGATCGCAGCTCGTCGCCTGCGTTCAATCTGCTAGATGTCAACGGCAGGCCGCTCGCGGCAAACACAACGACGGGCAGCTGGAGCCAATGTGAGTGCGGAGAGCGGCAGCGCCATGATGACACAAGCGTCGTGGGCCGAGCCACGCGAGGCCGGCCCGCCAGTCTTGATGCCGGCCGGCGGCGGCGGCTGAAAAACGCGCTAGTATTGTTTGTTCACATCCATAGCAAGCCCTGGGATAGATGCACGTCAAAATTGCATCATTTCTGATGATCGTTGGCCAATACTGAGTTGCTGGCAGAAGTGACGACTGCGATAAAAGCAAATTTCATCCCATAGCCACTTTGGTGGTACTGCTACTTGGTGCGGTTCGCCTGCCGTCTGCTAGCTCTGTTGCTGAAGTCGTCATGGGAATAGAACATATCTTTTATTATGGGACGAGTTCACAGTAAAGCGATGTGAGGAGTAGGCCTTTTATTATAGTGCAGGCGACTTCCGAAGCGCCATCAGCTGCGGCTTCGATGCGAAACCAGCTAGGCCTAGCAATGACTAGGGTAGCCTGGGACCAACGCGTAGTTCGTCGCTTGCCGTTGCCGAAAGATCCACTTTTGCACAGGCATGTTGTTGTTGCTCGAATCTAGGAAGCATCCTCTCTGTATCATAGCTGTTAGGTATTTTCTTGTGCGAACGTGAAGTACGCCAAGCATGCCGGCCGGCCGGCCAGCCTGGATCCCGTCGGCCCGCATCATAAAAACTAGCTAAAGATTGTTCTTGACGTAAATAATAAGCCCTGGGATAAGAAATGTGGACAATGCGTCATTTTTGAGGATCGCTGACCAATACTGAGCTGTTGGTAAAGGTAACAACTGTGATCGAGCAAATTTCTTGCCACAACCGCCTTGCAGCTGCCGCTGGCCCAATGTTGGGGTCCGGCTCGCCCGGCGCCCGCTAGCTCTGCTGCCGAAGGCTTCGCGGAAATTGACCATACTATTATTTTATTGTGAGATAATGCTGTTGACAGTAAAGCGATGTGTAGAGCAGGCCTTTTATTATAGCGCAGGCAACTTCCAAAGCGCCAGCCGCTGCGGCTTCGATGCGAAACAGGCTATAGGCCTAGCGACGACCACGGAAGCAGCAGAGCTCGTCACCCGGAGTGCCCGCGAGCGGTGCCGTTGCTGAAAGCTCGCAACAGAAGCAGGCATGCTTTGTCACCGCTCGGGTATAGCTGGCAGTCCTTCTGATAGCAAGGCGATCTTGTCTTTTCTTGTGATATTTGTACACCACCCCAAGCAGCGCTCAGGCACTGCTGCACGGTGGCGAAGTGCAATACCGGTTGTGGGCGGAGCTTGGGTTGAGCGGCGCAGCAATGCTTACCGCTCCATGTGTCCCTGCTTGCTGTGGGGCGACAGTTCGCAAGCGACGATCGGTGTGGCGCGTCGGTCAAGTTTTCGCTCATGTGTCCCCTGCTTAAGGCTGAAAGCCCATTTTGGTACTCACCCATAAAAGTTATTCCTTCAGCTTGGGGTCCATAGTTTTAGAGAAGCCGCAACGACGGTTGCAAGACAAAGGTGAACAAAGCAGACAGTGGGAAAGCAAGCGAAAGGGCGCGTCAACAAACAGATCTCGTCGTTTGTGGGCGGAGCATGGTCCCGGCCTGTAATCTTTATTTTTGCATGGTTTGCTCCGGTGTACGAGGTGAGAGAGAAGAGGCTGGTGATGATTTTTAATAGCCATTATCTGTGGTTCCAAACAAGGTACATCAAAAATTTTTGCGGTAGGATGATGGATCGTTCAATGTCTATCAGTATTTCGACTTCTCTTTGCCTACATGGCCATCTTTTCAGGGACCCTTTAAGCTAATTGCAAAGTAGCTAGGGCACTTTATTGCTCAACAAGAGACAAGAAGTACCCTGGAGAAGGCTGCAAACAAGTATATTTCCCAGCTTCACTACATGTTTCCAGACCAATATTCGAACTTACATATAAAATGTAACCAACCACTACATGGAGGAAGCGAACACAGGAGAACCTTCAGTTGAGCAGTGGGAGGTTATGCTGCTCAGCTCTGACCTAGGCGCCTAGTCAGTCATGACTCATCACTCTCAAAACAAACTCGCTCGCTCCAATTCCAGGAAGTGATCTGCATGCAACACGCGAACAAGACATGCTTGTGGAGCATCTCTCATAGAATTGAGGCACCCTCGGCGACGGCGTGCCGTAGCGCCGTCATGCGGCCATGCTCCAGTGCATACCCCCTGTAGTGGGCTAACATTCGAGTAAAACGGTTTTACTGCAATATGTTGCCAAATCACCCTTTGCACCACAAAAAAATCACCCTGACGTCTGTAGGCCAAACATGAGAGGGCACTCACGGTCAGGGAGATCGTACACTTTGGGTGGCATGTCTGCAAAATAGCTGTGCCGCAGGGCATTTGCGGCTGAGATCCTGTTCTGTGGCTGAAGCTGGAAGGGAAGAGAGGCACAGTCAGCCTCTTTGTAAGCCAGCATAAGAAGGCCACACTTACCTGGAGAAATCTGTTGGCAATTTCATCTGCTTGCAGTGTTTCTGCCAACTTGGGGAAGGCCTGTTTCAGGGGTTGACCTGGGTACACACCAAACTTGTCTGGAACAAAGAGTTACAATGCACTAATGTTTCTCAACGGAGACTAGAGTGTAGTACTTACGCAGCTTGTAATTTTTATACCGAGAAACACCTTCCCAAGTGTCTTCTGTAGGAGTTCCCAGGATCTAGAATGTGATGCAAAGAAGCTTTCAGAGCAGTCGCCATAAAAAAAGCCCCACTGGAGTCATATTATTCTTATCAGATTTATGGTTAATAGGGTTTAACTTCTCAAAGCGACTCAGGCTATGAAGGACACCATAGTGGAGGGCTCCAGATAATTTCAACCACTTGATTATATGAAGAACGTCTGAGAAAATAGGATGATAACAGGTGGGCAGTTAAGGTATTTAAATACCTATACAGAAAGAGCATAACTCACAATGGTAGTAAAGAACTAGGAAACTAACCATAATTATGCAGGAAACAAGAATGGAGAAATAAGGAGCATTAAGTGACAGGTAAAAAATGCAGAATGTAAAAACTGGATTAATTCAAAGCAAAAAAAAAAAAAAAAACTAACTGTAGAATTATACTGAAATTGATAAAGGCAGGTCAGGAAGGAATCGTTCTATGATAAGTGAAGAGGCAGTGTACCCTACTGCTAGGTCAGGGTGTCTTAGGACGCGAAGCTACAAAAATTTAACCAAGATGACACATGTGCAGTGTGTGGTGGTATCCATCTGGATGTCGATGCAGGCACAGTCAATCTCCCCGAGGCCCTAGGGTTTAGAGATAATGATGGTCACAAGAATGAATCTGTGGTAAAGTTAGCAAAAAACATTTTCGAGCAGAATAAAACAAGCCGAATGTTGGAGTAAGTGCTATTTTTATGTGAAACTGTTCGGAAAAAGCTATTGAAATACTTCAGAGTAAAATGGCAGGGCGACGATGAGCAATCATGTGCACTTCGTTTCAGAAGCATTCAGTTTTCGCCAGCAAAGCTATCACAGATAAGTGACCACATTTATCGTGTCCGCAGCTATTATTGCTGCAGCATTTGTGGGGCACTTACTGGTCTTGGTTGTCGCACAGCGCACAAAGAACAGGAAACAGCAGGAATGCAGCGGCACGCCGCAATGCCACACAAAAAGAACAGCATTGCTTTGTTTACATCTGACCACAGCTTGTTATTTCATTATCCCAAGTTGTCTGCCATTTAGCCTTCAACGCACAATGCATTAATTTCATGCAGTCTCTATGGGGCATGCTCTTTCCTGATTTCGTGACTGCTAGCTCCTGTAGCACACAGGTCAGCTCCTTCATTTCTGTCTATTCCAACATGACTCGGCATCCAGAAGAATTTTATCACATGTCTATGTGTTGTGACTTTTCCTATGACGTGTAGTATATATATTTCCTACTAAGGTTTTGACTGCATTTCTGGAATGTAATGCTGTGAGCACACTAAGTAAATCTGTGCAGATTATGGTGTTTTCAATAGTGTTATTTATTATGGTGCTGACAGCTACAGAGACTGCATAACATTTGGCAGTAAAAATGGATGCACAGTTAAGAAGCCTTACTATTTTTTCTCAGTTTCCTTGTACTACCGCGCTTCTAACATTTCTATCTGACCAATTAGCCAATTTATTTAGTCATCTGTACCTGACTCTCACATGTTGATACGCTGTAGGACGTACAGGGAATTTGCAGGTCATCTACATACATTGAATACATAATCAACTTTGTGATTATTTTTGCTATGGAGTTTATCTTACATGCCTGAGGTACACCGTTCTCCTGGATGAAAGTCACTGATAGGGTAGTATCCTGATGTATTTGGAATGAATGGTCTGCTAGAAAGTCACTCAAACAGTTCAGCATACTGCCCCAGATGCCTAGATCTGATAGTTCGCTAAGTATGCCAAACCTCCAAGTGGTATCGTACGCCTTCTCCATGTCACAGAAGACCGCAAGAGAATGTTGCTTGTGTATGAACGCCTCCTGAACTGTGTTTTCAAGACGGACAAGATAAACTATGGTGGAGCATGCTTTTTTGAAACCACACTGATGTATGTCGTGAAGCTGAGATTCAAGAACACCAAAGGTTAGTTGAATGTTCAAGACGCTTTCAAGTGATTTTGCTACACAGCTGGTGAGCAACTGGTCTATAACGACAGTCGACGACAGATTTTTTGGACTCTCTAGAGACCATGAAAACGTTTGAAAGATCAAATTTCATCGAAAAAAATAACTTTAACCTACTGCCATTACGCCGCAGGGTAGTTCTGTGCACATTCTGAAGCCCCTCATAACTAAATCTCTCCGCGTCGTGTACAGACGACGGACAGCGACTGCTTTCACAAGCTCTCATACGATGGCTAAACTACCTTCGGCATGGCACCGCCGAATGCACGCATTGGGACAAAGAACCTGCTGTTGCAGGCGCTGCGCTGCAACCACATAGATTATACTGGGACTAAAAAAAAAAGAAGCAAGAAAAATGAGTACCAGCGACACCACAAAATATAAAGAGCTTACAGCCACAGTATGAAGGGCCCGGAACGAAAAGGCGAAGATGGTGAAACGATCAATCTTCAGCTGAAGCAAGCGCTTCGTCAGTGTTGGCCTTCATTAACAGACCGAGCGTACACCGAGAGGCATCAAAACGCCAGCTGCTGAGGGTGTGCTCACCTTGCTTTTGAGCAGACGCCTCCCATGCATGTCCCCTCTTCCCATATTCGGGACGAAAGACTTGGCATAGAAGAGTTCCCCGAACTTTGACTACTGTTCCAAGTTTGTGCCGGCTTGTGAAAACTATCAGCCCCGTCATTTCAGAGGTTCCCTTTTAGCTTGAATTGCTTTTTGTTTGATAAGTGTTCGATCTCCCTTGCAGTTTTAATGAACAAGGCTCTACTGTATACATTATGACATTATGTGGCGGCTTGGGTATTGGCAGCAAGTGCGAAAAGTAAGAAAAATTGAGTAGTCACTTGTGAAGCATCCGAAATTTCAGGAGCTATTCCACATTGGCTCTATGGGCCATGTCGTGATGCTCTGAAAAAGTCGGAATAATCAAGCATGTCCGAAAAACCAGGGGTCCGAATTTTCGGCCGCCGACTGCACCAGGGTTTGATGATCATTTTCCAGGTTTCAAGAAAGGTACCATGATGGCTTTCTTCCATGCGCCAGGTATCTTCCCTGAAAGCCCGACTTCGTTTAAGAATTTTATGCGTGCCTCAACGGCGGCCTGAGAGAGATGTGCAAGAATGGTGTGATAGGCCTGCTGCTGTCTAAGTGCAGATAGTGCTCTATTTAACTCTTTCGCTACCGCGCCATAGGCCATCGTTCGCATATGATCGATTCAAATCGCCCGCGCAAAAAAGCTCATTTTGGAGCGTCGTGGACGTGCTCCGCCATCTAGCTAGCGAGCTCAACAACTGCTTTTTCGATTGCAGCCTTGGTTTCAGTGTTTTGACCTGAGGGGGCGCCGTGAAAAATAAAACTTTGAACGGCCGCAGCAGCGTCAGCCGGAGAAAATGGCGTCCGCATCGCCGCGCACTCCTCGAAAGCGAAAGCTGACACCGAGCACGCCGGCCGGTCTCGGTTTCGTTTTCTGCGACGAAAGCAGCGGTTATTAGTTGGGCAACAATGTACAAACGTCGGATTTCGGTTTCGACAGTGAGACTTCGCCTCGGGAGCCTGGAACGTCAGAGCGTAGTTGCATGTAAGCTCTGTTTTCGTTCGCTGTGTGTTTTCTGCGGTGCATACAGTTTGTAATTGATGAGAGTGGTTTATTTTTGTGCTTCAGGGTCTTCACAACGTATGGCGAAGACAGTTTGCCAAATGCTCAAGGTCGCGTCGCGTTTTTCAACCAAGACAACAGCTAGGTGTCCATATCGGCACATCGCTGCGGAGCGGCGCTCGGAGATTCGCTCGACCTCTTGACTTTTTTTTGATGCTCTTCACGGCGGAAATCATGAAAACCGTGTGCGGAAACACTAATAAGTATGCATGGATGAAGATTTTGAGCAAGTTCGGTGTGACGGCTCATGGGAAGACGTGAATCTGTTGGAGATGCTGATGTTCATTGGAATCATCATATACATTGGAATTGTTGACCTGCCACGACTATATCTCTACTGAAATACCAGAATAATCTATTCTGGCCATCTGCCATAAAAAATGATTTCTCAAAATTGGTTTTTCACTTTTTTTGTTTGTTTGTTTTGTTTTTTTTTGCACGTAACGGACCCGGATGATTCAGTGGCGGCAGCATCTATTGGCAAGACTTGGAAAGTGTCTTGGCTTTTGAACCACGTCGATAAAACTTATTTCATCGATCATGATGTTTCAGAGCTTGCCTAAAATGCCAAATTTTATCAGCTGGCTTTCAGGGAGCAGCTCATTCAAGAAATCTTCGGGTATGATGAGGGAAAAGAAGTTCACGCTCCTAATCCTCCCATAGAATCCATTCAACACCAACCGAAAAAAAAATAAAAAAAAGAAGAAACTGCAAGCTCGGCTATCAGAGAACAAGGGAGGAACAAAGATAAAACCTTATGTGAAGCACCTGTCAGTCTACCTCTGCTTCACATCTTCACCCCTGACTACTCTTCACAGTGGCCCCACAGTCATGATCCCTGACTTGACAGGCCATGGAAAGTGCAGTAAATTTTTCTCATAGCTGAAACTGTAAATAATGACAGCTATAAACATGTGCAACAGTTTGTATATTCCAGTTTTCCTCTAATCAAGTTCTGGCTTAGTGCAGCCGGTAATTTTTGTTTTTGCTATATACTTTTTTTGTGTTTTTAGCAAATTTCACAAATAAATGTTCATTTACTTTTGCACACACAACTTTTCTGTTTGTTTCATTCAGAAGTGTAGCTAATAAGCTACAATTTCATGCATTGCAATATGTGCTGGGTGTATTAGTTCTTGTGAAAAAAATTTTTCTTTCAGTACTCTCCAAATCGTCCATTTTTCCGCGGTAGCGAAAGAGTTAATTCCTGTATTGTAATTTTCTTGTTACAATCTTCATTCATGCCTACTCCTGTAGGAAGTTTTTGTTTCTATTGCGAAGCAATACTACTTTCACTTTCAGTTCCTCGCGTGGCGAGGCCGCGGTAGCTACCATTGACCTTGAGCGGCGCGCCTACCGGTGGGACGTCACAGCTCCAACTTGCGCCGTCGCGAGGCGAGGCCGCGTGTGGTGGCTGCTGCCTAACTCCTGCGCCCGCCGCGCTCGGCGCGGATTGGATTAGTTTGGATTGGATTAGATAAGATTAGATTGAATTGGATTGGACTGTATAGCCGATGCATCACCACAAGTCTAACCACAAGCACCACCACCAGCTACACTACCAGCTGAACCATGGCGTAGCTACGGATATTGCTTTCGCAATTACTGGGTTTAACCAAGCTAAGCCACAGCCATTTTCTGCCATGGTTTTGTACTTTTGAAATATGTATGTGTAGCTGGAAGAACTGGAAACAGCAGTGAAGCAGTTCACCTAATATGCCTGTTCTTCTAATGTGTGGAAAATCTGTTTCCCCACCTTCGCGGTCATCGCGGCCGACCATCATCACCGTGCGTCAAGGCAGCACCGGCTGGGCGAGGAGGAAAGTTCCCCTCTTGGGGTAAGCGGAAGCAGCGACGGGAGCGCCACCTGCAAGGCTACGCGGAGCTCTGCAGAGCCGGTGAGAGTCTCTTCGGGATCCGGCCAGCGTCACGAGCGGTTGTAAACGCGCGCTCTCGTCACCTTCCGCAGCAGGTGCACGGGGACCCGTCGCGCCTTGCCAGTGGACTTCTGGTTCCAGGCAGCGAAGCAAGCGCAGCAAATGCGTGCTCTCCTCACCTCCCCCAGCAAATGCTCGGGGATGGCTTTGCCCCAACGAATGCGGCGCGCACGGGGAAACCCGGCCGCCATTGTCGGCGCGTACAAACATTCACCGCCGATACCCCCGAAGTCGCACCTCTGCCCCAGCCAGTAAGCCGGAAACCCTTATGTAGCCTTCTGTTTCCGAGAAACGCCTCGCTGATGCTGTGTGGCTAGCCGGCCCGCTCTGTGTATTCACTGCAAGTGTAATAAATAGCATATGAGTGTCAAGCTTTGTCATCCCTCCCTTTGTCCCTCGAGCACGAACCCCTCCGCGGCTAGCGAGCGGAAACGCTGCATCCGTGGAGTGGGAGTGTGGGGCAGAAGGTTTGACCCCCAATAATTCCACAACGGCTGCCCAACGTGTGGCAAGCTCTTGGGACGAGGGACGACAGTCAGTTCGGTTCATGGAATGCCTGCCCGGATTTGGAATAGCATTAGGCCTGACCCGAATTCAGAGTTGCTAGCAAGGCTAATTTGCTTCCTGGAAAGTGAGATGAGCGGAATAGCAGCATGAGGCAATTGCTGTGCATGCTACGCTTTTGATCGTTACACCTTTGGAAGGTGAACTTACGAGGTCCGCACACGGAGGGCGAGCTGTCCACCAAGAACAGCAAGCCAGCAGCGAGTGAATGTGGAAGCCTGAAGGGTGGTCAGATTTTTCTTGTATATAGTTGTAAATATTCTCCGTTCTGTCGCTTTGGCTCTGGGAGCCGGGTGCCATAATCTGCTGGTTTGTAGTGCAGCCAGGATTGCAGGAAAAGCACCGGGGCGCTCCGACACTGCGGGAAGTGATGGGCATCGTTCACTCAGAAGTTGCTGGTATAGCAGCGAGCGAGTAGGGTCACCATGGCAAAAACGTATCTCCTTGTAGCGGTGTGTTCTAGCTGTTGTCCTTGGCCCTTTGTTGGCATCGGCAAATGTCAGAGCGAGTAGGCCGAAGGTTCTTTGGGATCTGCCTGCTGCTTTTGGGAGGAAACAGCCGTACCATGGCACTAGCATGCACAAACGTGTTTGCTTGTTTGATATTGCCACGCGCCTAACGCGCCGCGCGGCCTCCGCGCTGAGTCGAAGACGACGACGAAGCGGCGGTGGGCTCTCGTGGCGCGCTGTTCTGTTCGGTGTCGTGGAAGCTGGCTCGATAATTAAAAAGAAGGCTCCCGGTCTTGGGTTCTCCCCGACGTCTACCTTCACGGCTCCTCTGGTCGTGACACTGGTGGAGGTGCGGGGTATGCTCCCTACTCCTGAGGACGACTCGACGCGTCCGCCTCTTGTGACCACCCCTGTCCATCGTGCCAGCCGGAGGATCCGCGGCCTGTCCCCCGAGGCCCTTCCTATTGTCAGCGCGCCTTCAACTACCACTCCACTCATGGCGACGCCACTGCCCACCCTGCCTACGACTGTCCCTGCAGCCAGCCCCACCTATCTCACCCTTCAGACTCCACGCACGCCTAAGCCCTTTCACGGCGACCTGTTTGAAGATGCCGAAGACTGGTTGGCTCACTACGAACGGGTCGCGACCTTTAACTGCTGGGACGACGCTACAAAGCTGCGTAACGTTTACTTCAGCCTTGAAGACTCTGCACGAACGTGGTTCGAAAACCATGAGACTACTTTCTCTACGTGGCCGGACTTTCGACGTCAGCTCCTGAGTACGTACGCCAACAGCGACCGCCGGGAGAGCGCAGAGCGTGCACTGTCCTCTCGAATTCAGCTCCCCAATGAGGGTGTTGCCATGTACGTCGAGGATGTGAAGCGTCTTTGCCATCGCGCCGATCCGGCCATGCCTGAAGAAAAAAAGTTGCGGCACCTGATGCGCGGCGTAAAGGACCAGCTCTTTTCCGGCCTCGTGCGGAACCCGCCCAACACCGTCGCGGAGTTCCTGGCCGACGCCGTGCACATGGAGAAATTGCTGCAGCAAAGATCCCATCAATACGACCGGCAACTGCGCAAGACGTCGACTCTATCAACGTTGGACCGGTTGGACCATGATCCCAGGACGAATCCGGACTCTCTTCGCGAACTCATCCGTTCCGTGGTCCGCGAGGAGCTGCAGCACCTTCAAGCCACCTTTGCCCCTCGCGTCGATTCCGTCACCAGCGTCATCCGCGAGGAAGTCCGACAGGCCCTCAGGGCACAAGACGCTGCAGCTGTGCCGGCGCCGCAACCGACCCCATACGATCCCGCGTCGTACCCGACTCCTGTCCAGCCAGTCACGTACGCGGACGTCGTGCGCCGCGCGGCCCCATCTCCTGGGCCTTCGCCTTACACCGCACCATTGGTCGCGGTGCACTCTGCCCAGCCGACTCCTTACTGGGCGGATCGGCGCCAGGCACCGCGGAAGACTGACCTCTGGCGCACTCCGGATCAACGCCCGCTCTGCTACCACTGTGGTGAGGCCGGCCATCTCTACCGGCGGTGCCCCTATCGCGAAATGGGACTACGCGGTTTTTCTGTCGACAGCCCCCGTCCACGCCCTGGAGAGCGCCCTCAAGACATCGCCGAGTATGTCACCCGCCAGCGTAGTTCACCATCTCCTCCGCGCCGCGAGTCGCGATCGCCCTCTCCACGCCGGTCTTCGCCCTCTGGGTCCCGTTTCGCCCCAGGACAACGTGGTTCCTCGAGCCCTCGTCGGGAAAACTAGCTCCGGCGGCCTTTGGAGGCGAGGCCGCCGAACGCCGTTCCGACGCAAAGCTTCCACCGCCGCAGCAACTGAATCGCCCCGACGTCGCACGCCGCATCGCTGCACAGTTTTCCCCGACGCGCCTTTCGTATCGCCGCGATGCCGCAACCCCAGTCGCCGACCCGCTTCCGCCGCCGCACCGACCCAATCGCCCCGACGCCGAACGCCGCATCGCCGAAGAGTTTCCCCCAACGCGCTGCTTGAATCGCTCCGACAGCGCAACCCCAGTCGCCGACCAGGTTCCGCCGCCGCACCGACTGAATCCTCCACAACAGCCATCGACGGGCCGTACTGAAGGCAGGGTCTCCTTGGATATCCCTGTTCTCGTCGACACAAAGGAGGTCAGCGCGTTGGTTGATACGGGCGCAGATTACTCTATCCTTAGCGGACGGCTTGCGACGGCCCTGAAAAAAGTGACGACACCCTGGGACGGTCCCGACATACGTACGGCTGGCGGACATCTTGTCGCACCACTCGGCATGTGTGCGGCCCGGGTTACGGTTCGAGACTGCACATTTGTTGCCACTTTTCTCGTTCTCCGCGAATGTTCTCGTGATGTCATCCTTGGCATCGACTTTCTTCGCGAGCACGGTGCGATCATAGACCTCCCGAACCGCTTGGTGACGTTTTCTACCGCAATGGCCAAAGAAGAACCTGCGCACCAGGGTTCTCGGTCCGCCCTGCGAGTCGCCGACGATAACGTTACGGTGCCACCACGTGCCAGCATTCTCGCGCGAGTTACCTGCGACGAGCCACATAGGGGACTCCGGGTTGTCGAGCCTAATGTCTCCCTCGTACTCACTAAGGGGGTTGCGGTGGCACGGGGCCTTGGATCCTTTCATGACGGTTGTACAGAGGTCCTTGTCACCAACTTCTGCAATGAACATCGACATCTGTTCCGTGGCACAGCCATCGCTTACGTCGACCATGTTCAGGAAGTGGCCGAATGCTTTGCTTGTGCGGAGGACACACCTGGAGCTGACGCCGAAGCGGTCACCAGCGTAGACATAAATCCTGGCCTTCCACCCACTGAAAAGAGGCAACTCCAGGACCTCTTGCGGGAGTTTGGTGCGTGTTTCACGTCGTCGTCCAAAGTGCGCCAAACGTCGATAGTTAAACACCGCATTATCACGCATGAAGGAGCCCGACCCATCCATCAGCAGCCCTATCGTGTGTCCCCTCGTGAGCGAGATGCTATTCAAACACAGGTCGAAGAGATGCTCACAGACGGCGTCATCCAACCGTCAAGCAGTCCGTGGTCGTCTCCTGTCGTCCTCGTGAAAAAGAAAGACGGGACACTACGGTTCTGCGTCGACTACAGGAAGCTGAACAGTGTGACCAAGAAAGACGTGTACCCGCTCCCGCGTATCGACGACTCACTCGACCGACTTCGTCAAGCCAAGTACTTCTCTTCGGTCGACCTCAGAAGTGGTTATTGGCAGATAGAAGTTGATGAGAGGGACCGTGAGAAAACCGCCTTCATTACACCGGACGGGCTGTATGAATTTCGCGTCCTCCCATTCGGGCTCTGCAGTGCTCCTGCCACGTTCCAAAGAATGATGGACACCGTTCTCACCGGTTTGAAGTGGCAGACCTGTCTTGTTTATCTTGACGATGTCATCATTTTGTCAGCGGCAAACCCAGCGACGGGAAGTGGGAGCCAATGCGAGCTACGGAGAGCGGTAGCATCATGACGACGTAGGGCGCGCTCCTTTGAGACGGGCCGGCCTGCCCGCGGCCGGTCTCAAAGGAGCGCGTCGAGACTGGCCGTGGCCTGCCAGCCTTGATGCTGTTGGTTGGTTTATGGGGTTTAACGTCCCAAAGTGACTCAGGCTATGAGAGACATCGTAGTGAAGGACTACGGAAATTTCGACCACCTGGGGTTCTTTAACGTGCACTGACATCGCACAGCACACGGGCCTCTAGAATTTCTGCTCCAAAGAAATTCGACCACCGCGGCCGGGATCGAACTCGAGTCTTTCGGGTCAGCAGCCGAGCACCCGGTTGCCGGCGTCTGAAAACGCGATAGTATTGTTTGTTCAAGTTCATAGCACGCCCTGGGATAGATTAATGTAAAAAATACATCATTTCTGACGATCGTTGGTCAATACCGAGTTGCTGGTAGAGGTGATGACTGCGATACCACGGCCGCCTCGATCACACGCGGCGGGGCGCGCCGTGGCGATACAAGCAAATTTCATCCCATAGCGGCTTTGGTGCTGCTCCTGCCTGATGTGGTTCGCCTGCCGTCTGCTAGTTCCGTTGCTGAAGGCGTCGCGGAAATCTAACGTATCTTTTATTATGGGACTAGTTGACAGTAAAGGGGTGCCGAGTGTAGCGCCTTTATTTGAGTGCTGTCCAGTCCCGAAGCGCTAACAGCTGCGGCATCAATGCGAAACCGGCTAGGCTTAGCGGCGACCAGGGAACAGCGCGCAGTTTGTCACCCAGCGTTCCTGCAGGCGGCGTCGTTGCCGAAGCTCCACTCTTGCAAAGGCATGCTGTCGTTGCTCGAATCTAGGAGGCAGACCTTATGGTAGTATGGCTGCTATGTATTTTCTTGTGCGAACGTGAAGTAAGCCGAGCCTGCCGGCCTGTCGATCAGCCTGGATCCCGCCTGGACCACAAAAATGAGCTAAACTTTGTTCTTGATGTAGATAAACTCTGGTATAAGAAATTTGAAAACTATCATCTTTGAGCATCGCTGACTAATACTGAGTTGTTGGTAGAAGTGACAAATGTGCTACGAGCAAATTTTGTAGTGAAAGATACATTGGCAACGAACTTGCGATTGCGCTGTGGCAGTGCTCCAAGGAGGCACAGAGACCGACCTTGAGCCATTGCCTAGCAACCGCCACAGCTGGCGGATGCCGCATGGTGTCATCCGCCAGCTTCCTCGCAGTTGTGGCGCAATTAAATCTCGACTGTTTTAGCTTTTTTTCGAGCGGTCGCTTATATCAAATTATCGCTTGTAACGAATTTTTCGCCGTCCCGCTAACTTCGCTATAACAAGGGATTACTGTACAATGTAATCCACTCATAACAATACCAGAAATAACAATGTATCGCTTATAACAATCAAATTCTTTAGATTTATCAGTTCTCCCATTGTCGCTATGTAAAAATAAACAGCAAAATATAGACAGTAAAAAATGGTTTCGTCTCCAACATATTCGTTTCCATGAGCTCGTCTCCACACCTTTCACAAAGAGGTTTGCCTTGTTTCATCAGAAGTTACCTGTCAGGTGTGTGTGTCCAAAGCAGACACAACATAAAATTACTTCTATAAAATGGTCCTGGGGCGTACAAGTATTCCATTCCCCAAGGACAGCTTGTTTTCTTCATTATCCCAAGTTGTTTGCCATTTAGCCTTCAAATTACTATGTATTATTTTATGCAGTCTCTACAGGGGTGGAACTGACAAACCGCGTCTTGCAGCACACCTAGGAGCAGGAAAAACGGCCTTTTGGAGCAGGAGAGAAGGAGCAGTTTGGGAGCACCTAAAATGTGGACTTGTCAAGTTTAAATTAGCACAAACTCCACTTTAGAGAAGACCTTATACATACACAGTGTAGCATTTGATCTATAAAACATGTGTTTCCACTCCTAGCTACTTCTTCATTCTAAATACTTGATTAACTCTACCTAAGTATCCCCAGTAGTTCTATCGAACACATTCCAGCTTGAACGATGATGGTAGCACTGACAGCACACAGAAAAGGAGAGGACAGGAGTAGCACCCAGCCTGTCCTCTAGTTTTCTGTGTGCTGTCTGTTTAAATATTACGTCTGACCAACTGGCCCCTCAATATACATAACACAGCAGCTGCCTGGAAACCATGCGAAAGCACCTTCAAAAAGTAGCCACAGGTCTAAAGTCTAGTAGTATATATGGACACAACACATTGCTGGTGTTCGGCTATAAGCATAGACAAGCCCTGTGGGAAAACGTTTGCAACCTCCTTTATTGCGTGTTACCATATATTAGTGAACTAGCATAAATAACAAAGGAACAAGATGTGAACAGAGGGCCACCAACAGAAGAGACTTTTTGCACACTGTCAACCACTGCACACACTTTGTCCATTTTAAATTGCCTACTTAAGTTGTATCAGAGCGGAATCAACCTCTTCCGAGACTTCCTAAAAAATTACAAGGCCACTTTCCACTTTTCCCCTGTCCTTGCTCTTCACACCCATGTTGACCAGCTCTTGGGCACTGCTCAAAGTGCGTTTAATGAGGAAACCCTACCAAGTAAATAACACCTCTCCACAACAAGTTTGGCACGCTTGTCTTTTTCACCTGCCTCATTTTCACATCTTCACTCTGCAGCTATGGTGGACTCTTGCTCCCGTTCTGTGAAATTCAGTACTTGAAATACACCCCTGCAGTACCCCATTCTCCTGAACGAATCTTTTGGAAAGGTTGCAACCTAGGCATACATGAAATAAACGGTCAGAAAGAAAACCTTTTAAGCAGTTCAGCATGCTTACATGGATACCTAGGTCTGCTAGGTTGTGGAGAATGGCAAACTTCCTGGTGGTATCATAAGCCTTCTCCATATCAAAGAATACTGCTAACCAGTGTTGTTTATGTATGAATGTTTCTCTGACAGTACTTTCAACGTGGACGAGATGGTCAGTTGTTGAACAAGACTTTTTAAATCCACACTGGTGGATGTCAAGAAGTTCATGAGATCCAAGAACAAGCATCAACCTAATGTTCACAATGCTTTGAAACGATTTAGCGAGATAGCTTATAGGGCTATAGGCCTGCAACTGCTACGGTAGCTTGATGGTTTTCTAGGTTTTAAGAATGGTACAGCAATGGCCTTTTCCCATGCTTTGGGTATTTTTCCTGACATCCATATTTTGTTGAAAAATCTCAAAACTGCTTCTACAGACAGCTGAGAAAGATGTGCCAGCATTTCAAAATGTATTTGATCAGGGCTGGGTGCAGTCTGTTTGTTGGCAGATAGAACTCTGCTTCATGAATTGTGATTAAAGTACTGTATGGTTCGTCTGTGTGGCAACTTGTTGAAAGACTTTTTTTTTCTCCGCTGTGTTTTCCTATTTTAAAAATCTGTGTAGTGTGAAGATGGTTTTGGTTTATGGGGGTTTAACGCCCCAAAGCGACTCAGGATATATGAAGGATGCCGTAGTGGAGGGCTCCGGAAATTTGACCACCTGGGGTTCTTTAACGTGCACTGACATCGCACAGTACACGGGCCCGTGGCCGGGATCGCACCCGCGTCTTTCGGGTCAGCCACCGAGCTGTGCAGTGCAGTGCGCAGAGCTGGAAACACAGGCTTGCTCCTCTTTGCTCCTCCAGGGGAAGGGGATTCTGTTTACGAACTTGTTTTTTTTTGGATGCGATGGAACTGTTTATAGGCAATCTGTAGCTTTTCCATCAAGTTTTCTCCGCATTGCGACAGATAGGCCGTGCTTTTGTGCGGGCCTTTTTAAAACATATAAGGTTCTTCGCCACTGATACCTGCAAAAATTCCCCAGGCTTCACTCTGTTTCTTTTTTGCCTCCCTGCAGTCTTGGTTATAAAAAAACCTTGTCGTTTTAGCGCACCACTCATGAAGATTGACCAACGGCTCAGCGTGCAGCCGTTATAATATATGCAACTATTTTGTTGAGTTTGTCAACACTAAGATCGCCCGAAAAAATTTCTGCAGTGTGGCTTTTTCCGGAAATAGCTCCTAGTCAGCTACGTGGAGTTTCCAACGACGTGGTTTACTTGGAATGACTGATGGTGGGGATGACAAGTTAATTACTACAGAAAGGTGATCGCTTCCATGAGGGTTGTCAAGGTGAACTAAAAGACAGGAGAGTGGTTTCCCCCCTGTAGTTGGAGAGAATAAAAATAAGACTTCTTGTGTCGGCCTTCCCCAAAAACCTCCAACTACTAGACAAGGCTCTGGTAGCTTTTTAAAAGAGATGCAAAAACCACAGCAAACACAGGACGGAGGCAGGTGACAGCACCACCGCCCTGTGTTGGCGTTGCTCTCCCAAGAGCTTCTAGAGCTAGAAGAAGACCTGGAACAAGCGGGGTGACCCCCTTCCAACACGGTGCTGCTTCACAGTTTTTTGACACGTGTCCACGTGAGGCACATTTCTCACAACTCTGCGAGCCATGACCGTATCGCTGGCAGTTGAAACACCGTCACAAGTTCGGTATGCAGTGACAAGACACTTATTTTGAAGTAATCAAGTTCTATTGCATTGGGCAGTGTGCTTGACTTAACTCTTTCCGTACCATGGGGAAAATGACCATTTTCTGAAGGTTTCAGTACATTTTTTTTTCTGTAAAAACTATTGCATTCAATATTGATTGCAATACCCAAAAACAGAGTTGAATAAAGGTACTTTCTATTAATATACGTTTAAACAAAATATTGCATGTTGCAACAAAAAATTTTATTTGCTAAAAACGAGATTTTAGAAAAAAAATCAACAAAACTTGCAAAAACACGCTTGTATTTAAAAAGAAAAAAAATGTTCAAAATTTTCTGAAATATGCAAAATGTTTGTTACTCTATTGGCCACTCTCTGCATAAAATAATCATTTCTATTTTGAATAGTATTGTTGCTACAAAACAATAACTGGAAACCCTATAGTTGTGCATCGGAGCGCGGCCGCCTGTGCTTTAGGCTGATTTCCATCGTCACCGATGTGAAAACTGAATCATTTCAGCACGTTGCAACATTTTCAGGCTCATTGTTGCACAGAACGTCGATTAAATCACTCGCAGACGAAACGGAGTCCTGAGATTTTCTGTGTCTTAGAGCGCGTGCCACGCATGCGGAGGCTGCCAAGCGACTTTGATGGTACCGCATCTTTGGAGTGCGTTCAAAAAATGCCGTTTTGTAGGGGCAAGAAAAAACTACATATCGTAAACAAAACTTCAGTTCTCTGGCTACAAGGCAGATGTGCATCGTGCCTGTAAGCAACGCGGAAGGCTCCAAAGTCGAGCGGCGAAGGCGTCTTCATAGGGCAACATGGTGGGCAATAAGCGCAGGTACGAGTCTTCATTTCTTAGCAGCGCGTTAGAAAGTGCCCCCTCGGAGGACAAAAGGAAACTACATCGGAAACAAAACTTTGGTTCCTGGCCTACAAACTACATCTGCAGTGTGGTCATTAGCAACACAGAAGGTTCTGAAATCGGGGCACGAAATGATTGTTAGCGGGCTAACGATGCTCAATGGGCGTGGTAGGGAAAAAGGTGAGGACGAGATGTTTTGTTAGTATTCCTTTGTTTTTCTTCCTGACTGTGATGCGGTAAACATTTAAGACATTTAGATCCTTGAGACCCTACAGCATTTCATCTTTGGTGAGTTTGAGAAAGTCAGTTTCAGAGATCACACCTCGGACGGTGTTTAGGGATCTGTGTGCAGTTATTGAGACAGGGGTATCTCTAATTCAGACTATGTTGGGCAGCTTTGAACACTGGCCATTGTCTTCCAGCTCTAAAAGGTTGCCACTAGGCATTTCTTTAGCTTGTAGCTACTTCTGTCTCTTTCGCTGTGCAGCACATGGAAGTCTCTTTCGATTTCTGGAAGTACTGAGAAGTCACTTTTTTTGTGTGAGGGCGATTATTTTGTTGCAAAGGGGGAGCCATAAAATAAGAGTACTGTTTGTCCACGGTGCCAGATGCCCACCATGGAGCCCAATGAGGGGACGGGACAGGAACTACTCGCAAGCAAGTCCTGCTCACGTCAGCTGTACACCCTAACACAACATGATGAAACACAGGGTAGTTTGTCCCACCACGGTAACCCCTTGCCGCTTGGAAAAAAGGAAAAACCAAGAAGGGAGACAGGACAGTTGTAAGAAAGAGGTGCAGTCTATTATGGGAAGCTGGGGCCAAAGTGGTGTGTTGCCTTACAGGTCCAAACGCTCGGCATTGGCTCAACCAACAGGATCCCCTTTTCCCCGGCTGAGCCATGCATGGGTGCTCAGGTCCGTGGTGTCCCAACTACTCACCACCACCACAGATGCCCCTGCGGGGATCTTGACCCCTTCTGGATGAGGCGAGTGTCGTGAGCGGCTGTGGACCATTGCCACCACACTTGTGGTACCAGTCAGCAAAGCATACTTGGCTTTAAGCCACTGCCCCAGCAAAGTCCCTCACTATGTAGCCTTCCACAAATGCCTCGATGTTTTGTAGCCAGCAGGCCCATCATTTGCCAGAGCAACAAATAGCAATCGAGCCTGGTCGACATCCCCAGTCCTTTTGTGCGTGGTTAGCAGGCAAAGAGGCCACATCCACGGAGTGGGAGTGCAGGTTGGGAGACCATATCTACACATAGTGAGAATGGCAAGGAGCAGAGCATACTGGGTCTGATATGGCCATTTCATTAAAGGGATGCCCTGGTAGAAGAGAGACACGACACCACTGGAGCACTGGAGCCGCCTGCCGCTGCAGCCTGTTTCTGCAAACATGTGCACAGGTTGTGGCACACATGTGTGGGGAGAGAAAGGGTTGTGCAAAACTGGCACTGTTCGCCCAAGCAGTGGGGTTTCTTGTATTTTTCGTTTGTATTTGTTGTAATTCGACAGATGCTCTTTAAGAGCATCTGTCTCGCATGTGCGAGTGCTGGATCAGAAAGACAGGCTTGTGCAAAACTGTAAACAAGTGGAATTTCTAATCTAATTGGAAACCTATTTTCATCTGTGCTACATACAGAAAGCGATAAATAATGATTGATCTAGAGTCAGTGACCAGTGCATGCCGCTTCAAGTCCCAAAAAACGAGTTGCAAACATCATATTCAAAGTGCGCGTGCAGGGTGCGGAATACAGCTAGCGTGGTGCATGTGCCCTTGTTTCAAAGGTTGCTCTTTGAACTAATGCACATGCATAGAGCGCTAACATGAAATTTTAGACGCAGCGAGGCTTTAGTGGCTAGGACAACAAATCTAAGAAGGGGTTAGTACAAACTTCAACATGTGACCAATAAATTTTTCCCACTACCACGTTCATTCCGTCGTCCTCCTTGGAAGTGCCTTGATAGATTTGCAGCTTTGAATGTGCACCTTTTCGCAGAAAAACGTGGCATGCTTGATGCCGGCATTTCTAATACGACATCACACAGAAATTTATGTGTTGTTATTTCTCATTCCATCACTCGATCATCCTCCACCCAGGTGGCAGTCACCCAGCCGTCGTGCTGCAAGCACATCGTGGCAAAGTGACAGGCTTCCAAGTATGCCATCAACTGAACCGCCTCCCATGGGCAGTGGTGCCACACCATGCTAGCAAGAAATGGCAGCGCCCTACTGCTCGCCATGACATACTAGTGGTCACCTTCAACTCTTTGAAGAATACGCGCACATCAATTTGCTGGCGAATTGTAAAAAATGCAGTTTTTAAAATTTATAAATCATCGGGTCTGTTTCAAGGTCTCATACTTGGTGTGAATGCTGAAAAGCATTCACCCTAAACAATGAACACATTTACCAGCAACTCTGAATCCACTTCATAGCCCCTTTAAGAAACAACACTTCCTGAAGGTGCATAACTTCTATCAGAATGATCACACAGTTGAAAAATTTGGTAAAAAGTTTCTCCAAATTTATTTAATTATGTACAGAAAGTTTCAGTCCAATTGAGTGGGCTTTAAAAATCTAGAGTAGTATACCACTTAAGACTGGAGACAATGTTTGGTAGAGAGCTGGGTGAGTTGGCGTCCTTGTGCTGTTAAGGTGGAGGGCAGTGAACAAATACGAGACAGCCTGGTGCCGTCTCCTGCTATGGTTCCCACTGTTCAGGGGAGGGAAGGGTGCAGTCTTTACTTGGAGATGACCCATTGATGTGTGCGTATACAAGAATGGTTTGGGCCCACTTACACTCCCCCTTTGACTACAGACAATTTCGGGAGCAAGGTCCATGGAACTGACTGTTGCCGTCCATACGACTACTGCTCAGCGACAGAAATGTGTGAATTTCAGCTGCTGAAAAAGATCTCCAAGTCAGACATCTTTTTGAAAGCGCACCATAATTTGGACTGCAACGAAATGGCACGAGCGGATTGGAGTGGCGCATGGAAAGGGAGACAACACATACAGTCGGGGACAAAAGTCTCCGGACCACGTGCTCCTCTAACGAAGCCGATAGCTCTGCTATTAGTGGGCAGCTGGAGACTACACTTGTGGAGGCAAAAGTTAATTTTTTGTCCTTTCATCTCCAAAAGTGCGGTCTCCAGCCGCTGTGTGACAGTAGAGTTATAAGCTTCGTTTGAAGAACACGTGGTCCGGAGACTTTTGTCCCCGACTGTACCTCTGGCCCAGGTTGCCTCCCCTATTGGCTTAAAGGCTTACTTCGGCTAATTTTGTGCTGAATACAGTATTAGGGCTACAAAGCATCTAGTATTTTAGTTAAAAGCATTCAAAACCTCTGTAGCAGACGACACAGTCCTCTAGTAGTGTGATGACAACTAATAAGCCAGACTGGAAATGACGCACCATCAAGACGCTGGCATCAATATTCTCAAGTGAGCAAGCGCCCCTTGTAGGCTCTTTTTCTGGTGCGTTTATGGCTGTGTTCGCCGCAAAGCTCGATGGTCTCCGAGAAAAATTAACTACTGGCATCATGTCCACACAGTGCATGGCTGCAGAAAGGAATGCGGAAAGCTGCTTCTGCCCTTTACACCCCATCTCGACATCTGGTGACAACTGTCTGGAGTTAAGAACATGAATTCCCCATTTTTTTTTTTCTTAAGAAAGAGAACACAATGGTGGGTGTCTGACGCTTCTCCCTTGCGCAGGCAGGGCTTTGTCAATAGACCTCTCCCGGTCTACATCAGATCGGCTGAGCATGCGAAGAGCCCAGGGGTCTATAATCAGGAGAAGAAAGGCTCTCTCATCGGAATAATAAAGACGACGGGGCAGCACAAGCTAGCCTAGCTGGTTCGTAAGCTAAGCTTTGCTCATCAACGCCCCTTTGACGTCACGCTATTTATAGGTCTAAGGAGGGGTCTGACAAGGAATAAGCATGGCAGCTCTACCCGGTGCGCAATAATACCGTCGTGCACCGAGTCTATCTGCTGCCGCAAGGGCTCACAGGCCAGGCTGAGAATCCTGGACGGCCACACGTACATTACTGAAAATTTTTACTCCCTGCCTCACGCCATTCATACTTGAGGTCGATTACAGGAAGCTTCAGCATTACTATCTGGCGTATTTCCACAACCTCAGTGACCTGATCTGAATAATATTTTCAAAGGAAGACAACACGTAATTTTGATTGTATGGTTTGCATTATTACTCAGGCAATACAGATTAGTGCACTGCACGGGCTCGGGCCAGCCCGAAAGCCTGGGCCGGGCTCGGGCTTAAAGCTGCGGGCCCGGGCCGGGCTAGGGTCCGTACAGAAACGGCTGGTATCCGACTTTTCATTCACTATTGCAGAGTGAAGTGCACAACTGCGGCATTGAAGCAGCGACACGGATGAGCTATGGGTTATAGTACGCGCTGAGAAAAAAACTAAGCTTTATTCATTGACTTATTTATTTCCTTATTTATTTCCTAGAGCGATGGCCGGGCTCGGGCTTCAGATGACTGCCAACCAGCCATTTGTGAGGAGGAGGCTGTATGGTCGACTGGGGTTCGGCAATCATGTCGTTCTGCTCAGCTGAGTGGTTGACACAATTAGAAAAACTTTTCTGTCCCTGCAATACACGGGCTTTAAGTGGTTCTAGGTACATACAGTAACAAATGCAGCACATAGGTCTTTGTTCATTTGCAACCGGTATGTATTATGCAATGCGCACCGGCTTGTCCGGCTGGGGTGCGCAAAGATGAACCAGACCACCACAGGCACCATTTTCGATGCTACAGTCCTCGAAGAGAAAATTATGTATTTATTTTGTAACACAAATTTTGCTTCTGGTATAATCTTTCTCTTTACACTGCACTTAATTATCTCCCTTTTTTGACATCCAGCTGCTTTTATTGATTTACCTCGTGTTCACTGCATCCACTCCAAATTCCTATGCACAATAACCACATTGCATGCACAGCACAGCGCATATGATAACACAAGAACTTTTTCTGCTTGGCCTCCATTCCTTCGTGATGTCCGAACTTTGCACAACAAGCTGTAATCTAGCGAGAATCAATGCTTGTGAGCATTAAGGTTGTGCGAGGAGCTTTCTGGTCTACCACAGCAAACTAAAACGTTTAAAAATTTTTCTGGGGTGTTTCAACCCATTTAGGATGTGTGTTATGTGGTGCCATATATGTTTTTTCAAACATAACCAGCATGTCTTAAGCAAAGAGCTGCACGCAGTACCAGCGCTTTGCATGAGCCACAGAAAAAACATGCTCCGAAACTATCTGGACCCCCGTCTTAAACATGTGGAAATGGCGCCCATTTTTCCAGTTTCAGTATTGGAGACACTGATTTTTGCACGCCTTAAACGCCTGAAGCTGGAACATAATGATTTGTGGGCAAAATAATCCGCCTTTAAACAAAGCCATGCACATAGCAAAAAGCTGGCTCTGCCTGCCTCAAGAAGGGACCACTCCATTTAATTTTTTTCCGTCTCTTTCTGACTACGACTGGCAGCAAACCTCACTGCCACCAAAAGAACTGGCTGCAATGCAGCAGCAGGAAAGGAGGAGACTTTGTCCCCATGCCATGGGCAGCTATGAAGAACCTGCTTAGCTCACCCTCCAGATTTTGTCCAGCTGATCAGTCGTGTCCTTGACACCAGGGAATGCGGCTGCACCGGTGATCATCTCAATGAAAATGCAGCCCACTCCCCTGCACAGACAAGCATCATGTACGGAGGCATCATGTACGCAGGGCCCACTTTTCACCCAGGAGGCATGGTGCACGCGCTACAAGGTGTGAAACAATGCGGTAATCGTGAATGACAGCCTACACACTGTCTAAAATGGCAAGAATACCACCATCAAGCAGGCCAAGTCCACTACAAGACAGGAAGCCTCTCGTCCGAGCTGCCCGACTTGTCCTGCCAGTTCAATCTCACTACTCCACCTGTTGCCTTTGACTACCCTTTGCAGATGTATACCCAAATCAAGCTGTCAGTGAATTGTCTGGGGCAACTGTGGGCTCACTGATTTCTTGTGATGTGGCATCATGTGCTGTGGGAAGTGCACTGTGGCACATGACCCTTGTTTATAGTGTCTGCATTCTTGCTTTGCCAGAAGACACACCCGACGAGAAGCTTACAAGTCGATAAAACTACACCGGCTAAGTAGCAGCAAACAGAACAGTCAACGATTCGAGAGTTTCAGATTCTGGCGCACAGCAGCCTCCAGAGATTATCATAAGTTTGCTCTCGGAGCTGCTCATATGGGAAAGCAACCACCGGTGTGAGCAAGCCGGGTAAACGGCACGCAATTGACATTTCTTTATCGGAACCAGTTTAAAAACGCATTACTGAGTTTTTTTTAACACCACTCACTCATCTTTCACAGCTGCATATGACAAAGTGGCTCCGCCAATCTTCTGAACCCTGCCATACGTGCACCCGCATGCCTGCATGGCAGGGACCGCAAAACATGCGAGCAATATATATATATATATATATATATATATATATATATATATATATATATATATATATATATATATATATATATATATACACCCCCGAAAGCAGAACATTTGACAGCCGTCACCGTAGCTTAGCGGTAGAGCACCAGACGCGTCATTCGGAGGTCGTGGGTTCGGATCCCACCGGCGGCATGTGGTTGTTTTTTCTTCTGCTTTTCTAATCAGTTAGCTTTAAGCGATAACATATTCAGTAATATTACAAATTGATCAAAACCACAAAATAAATAAATTAAAAATACCCTGTGCCCCTAGGGTTCTGTGGCTGTTGGCTTCTCTCATATTTATAATGAGCCCCTCATTCCCCTTTCCTTGTTTGCTTAATTGCTTAACGAGGGCCTCGGTTCTGGCAGCCTTGATGCCTTAGAAAGCATAAGAGGGCTCTCACACAGCTTCCACCCCCGCCATTCGATGACGCTCTACGTCACTTCAGCGGTAACCCAGGACGTGCTACGTCCGCCGCTTACGAGCGTGGGTGGCACTGGTGAACACTCCCAAGGTTAGGTTATTTGTAAACATAAATACCCCCGAAAGCAGAAGATTTGACAGCCGTCGCCGTAGCTCAGCGGTAGAGCACCGGACGTGTAATTCGGAGGTCATGGGTTCGGATCCCACCGCGGCATGTGGTTGTTTTTTCTTCTGCTTTTCTAATCAATTAGCTGCCCAGATATATATATATATATATATATATATATATATATATATATATATATATATATATACCTCACAAAAGACTTCACAGATGTGTAATACAGAAGAGGGACACATGAACGAAAACAGTGGTTTATTTACGACGTTTCTGCCGGGGCCCAGCCTTACCTGACGAAGGCCGGGCCCTGGGGCGAAATGTCTTAAATAAACCACTGTTTTCGTTCATGTGTCCCTCTTCTGCATTATATATATATATATATATATATATATATATATATATATATATATATTAAGGTCGCGTAAACTATGAGAAAAAATACAGTAATCAACTGTGCATGTACTATCGGGGACATAAGTGGTATACTCCACACGGTGGGAGCCGGAGCAATGGAAAAATGCGTTGCAACGCCATCTACAGGCGCCATCTCGGACCCAGATAGCCAATCTGTGACCTTTATTATCAGCAGGCATGTCGCTTGGCTTGTTTCAATGATTCAAAAATGCGCTACTTACACGACAAGTTAGCCACGCGCGCGCGGAATTTGATCGCATCATGACGGTGCGCGCGCCGGCTCTCACGCCGTATCTCGAACGCGCGTTGAAAAAAAGAAGCCACAAAATGAAAAGAGGGCCACGAGATTGCTACTGCTGCGGAGCCGCTCGGCATTTTGGTGAGCGAAAGCACGAAACATCGAAATGAGTCAAGCGACATGCCTGCTGATATTAAAGGTCACAGATTGGCTGTCTGTGTCCGAGATGCCGCCTTCAGATGGCGTTGAAACGCAGTTTTCCGTTGCTCCGGCTCCGGTCGCGTGGAGTATAGCACTTTTGTCCCCGATAGTACATGTGATATCCGGATCAAGGGTTCTTAAACTGGGTTCTGTGGACGCTCACATTGGCCTGTCCCGCCTTTCTGGTACACTTGTGGCAGGAAGCAGACAGACATAGTCTTCTTAGCCCATTCCTCAGTTGTGTGCTGCCTGCAGCACAGACCTTGGCAGCACGCCGAAAGGCTGCATGCCAGTAATGGCGCCTATGCTGATGGCAGCATGCCACTGCTGCACCCAGCTGCATGTATGTTTGTGGAAGGGGCATATGATGAGTGTGGGCTCCGAGCTGACCGAGCCTAGCCAAGACAAAAATGAGCATCTCATGGGCGTTTTTCAGGACGATTTGCGCCAGTGAGCGCAGGTGCAGACCAGCCAACCGAGTGTGTGGGACTAGTTTTCCGCTTTCTGGACTTCGGGTTCTTTTAGAGAGCACGAGAGAGAGAGGTGGGGATAGCTGAGATCAAGAAAACAAACAAATACTTACAAATATGAATGAAACTGCAAAAAAAAAGCATCAAGGGTTCATTCATCAGTAACACCGACAGGGTTCCTTTCCAAACTCAACTGATTATTCTTCTCTTCTGAGTTCATCACGTCCAGGAGCAAAGTAGCAAACCCCTGACCATGTAGCTGAGACTTTACATGGTCAAAAACACTCGCCACCACCATCTTTGCGGCACCACAGCACTTCAGCACACTGCAATCCTTCCACCCCGGAGTTGAAGCGCCCTGCACTCAAGCAGCAGTTTTTCATGGCTACATTATTATTTCTCGATTTGCAAGGCTTTGCAGCTCTTGAGAGGCTGCCGGTGGCAGGGAGGCAGCAATACGGAGGGAGTGCATGTGAAGTAGGTGATAGGCTGTTCCCAAGGCGGCTACTTTAATACTGCACAAACCTTGTTATTTGAATCTACAAACTGCAACTTTCAATCCACAAGGCCAAGAAAAATTGCAGACTCTCCTGTTGTCAAGAGTGGTTGTAAACATGAAATGTATTGCAGAACCTGGCATAGCACATCTAGAATGGGCTATAGACAGTGTTGGCTGCATTCATTAAATGACTCTCGCCCAAGTCATGCCACGCCACACCATGAAGCCCTTCTGCCGCTGAGCTCACAGTAGCACAGGACGAGACACAGCCGCACGCATGCACAACTCAAGTTAACGCCCGTAGTTGAACACAAACACAACATCGTGCGTGAGGCAGCCCACTGTACGATCCTCCCCCTTTCTGCTCCCTCATTTTTCCGGCTTGCAAACGATTGCTGCTGCATACGCCGTGCTACAGAGCTGGCACAGGCAACCAGAATTGCACCTTGACAGCAGAGCTTTCGAAAGTCTGCACTGGTAGTGGTTTATTTAAAAATAAAAAAGTGAAGCAAAAGAGTGTTGCCGGCCGCGGCAATTGCTATCTAATATCTTAAGCACCCGAGCTGCAGCCGGCGGAAATGAAAGGGAGAGGATAGTGAGGAGAGGGGAGCGACAGCAAGAAAGGACAGGGGAGACCTTTGTACACTATTTACAAAATACACAAGTAATCAAGTTCGCGCCGCTCGTGCGCTAATGTCCAAGCATTGTCCGAAAATAAGTGTGCGCGAGCGGCCACTGTGCACAATCACTTACAAAAGAAGTAAACTCTATGTACACAGCGCCGGTAATGAAAAGCTGACAATCATTCGGATTCTCCTTATGGTTGTTCCTCGCCTGAGATTGCAGAGAGTGGGAGCTAAAGCATTTCATGCTAAAAAAAAACAAAGGCGCTGAGCCAATCTCACTGCAGTTTTTCTTCACCCTAGTCCCACAGCGATGATGCTCCAACAGCCGCCCATAACCATGCAGGGTGTCCGTGTGGGCGCGGTGCATCGCTGAACGCAGTTGCATACAGAGAGCCCTGCTTTCGCAGGCGTGCCATCATTGTATATGCCATGCGCGCAATACACAGGCTGTCAAAATGCTGGCATGGGCTAAACTGCGGTAACACTGCTACCACTGAGATATAACAGCTGAGTCTGTAATGCATGGGCTTCTATGCGAGCTGCAGGCCTACAACGCAGCAGCCAGGAAAATGCAGTACCTAGGAATGCAACTTCGAGGTTCTACCGCAGTAACTCTAAAGTCAAGAATTATTGTTTGGTTAATTAGGTCCAGAATCATTCGATGTAACTGCTCCTGTGGCCTAGACATCAGTATAATGTAAGTAGCACAATGCAGGATGCTTCGGTCTTCCCAATTCTTGCAAATCCAGCGCTCAGCATACTCCTTGCAGACATACTGTCAATAATAACAAAGATTGTTTTCTTGCCTAGCACTTTTCTGATCAACACCATTCTAATGAACAGAAAAATGTCAATATTTGATGAAACTTAAAGGAGAAGGACCTTACAGCCAATAAACTTCCACAATTCTTAGCAATATGAATGTCTACTGCTACTGTTCAGTGCTGATTTTTACAACTACGGATGCTCCAATATGCGAGTCAGCCATGACGCAAGAAAACACCACAAAGAAAAGCATATGCCTTCCAGCCTTGCCTTCATACACTTGTCAACAACAACAACAAAAAGACAGGAAACTGAAAAACCAAAAACACTGAAAAGACAAGTTAAGCACTGCTCAGGTGTGTATACCACACAAGGGACACCACAGGTGCATACCACACAATAATAACACAAAAACGCACCACATGTCCAGTGACGTTGAGTAATCAGTCGACCCGAGGAGCACATCGGGTGGCCGGTACCAGAGTGTGACCACTTCGTGTGAGTAAGTACGACTAGGCACAGACTTGGCTCTTGCAAGGCCTGCAAAAGCGCCCGACCCATTTGTCATTTCATGCCAATATACACAAAATGGCATCATCTCATACCCCATTTATACCTATAAAAAAACCTAATAAACTAAGATCAGGGTAAATCAATCAGTATTAGGTAAATCAAACCTAATAATGAAATCAAGAAAAAGCTACTGAAAATACTGCACCACTTTCAAACAGTATATTGCATGCAATACTTTCACAATCCCTTAACTCTTTCGCTACCGCACCATAGGCCATCGGACACATTTATCCGATTCAAATTGTCCGCACAAAAATGCGCATTCTGGAGTTTTTGTGGACATGCTGCATCATCTAGTTTGTGCGCTTAAAATTAATCTTTCGATTGCACTTTTGGTTTTGGGCGGCGTCAAAAATGAAACTTCGAATGGCCGCAGCAGCGTCAGCCAGCGAGCATGGCATCCGCATCGTCGGCACTCCTCGAAAACGAAAGCCAGCACCGAGCACTTCGGCCAGTTTCGTTTTTTTTTTTTTTTGTGATGAAAGCACTGGTAATGAGCCCGACAACAATGTACAAATGTCGGATTTCAGTCTCGACAGCGAGACTTAGTCTCGGGGTCTGGAACGTCAGCATGTGCTCGCACGTAAGTTTTTTCGTTCGCTCTGTTTTCTGTGGTGCATGGAGTTTGTAATTGATGACAGTAGTCTATTTTTGTGCTTCAGGGTTTTCACAATGTATGGCCAGGACAGTTTGCCAAATGCTCAAGGTCGCGTCGCGTTTTTCAACCGAGAGGACAGCCAGGTGTCCATATTGGCACATCACTGCGGAGCGGCGCTCAGAGATTTGCTCGACTTCTCAAGTTTTTCTTGATGTTCTGACGGCGTGACGGCTCATGGGAAGAGGTGAATCCATTGGAGACGCTGAACTTCATAGGAATCATCATATACAATGAATATTCTGGCCTTCTGCCATCAAAAATTACGCTGAAATCGGTTTTTTGCTTTGCTTTTATTTTTTTTTTGCACGCAGCGGACCTGGAAGATTCAGCGGCGGCAGCATATCTACTGGCAAGACTTGGAAAGTGTCCTGGCTTTTGAATCACATCAATGATACTTCATCCATCCTGATGTTCCATAGCGTGCCCAAAATGCCAGATTTGATCAACTGGCTCTCAGGGAGCAGCTCATTCAACAAATTTGGGTCTGATGAGGTAAAAGAACTTCCCGCCCCAATGCTCCCGCAGGTTACATTCGTCACCAACAAAAAAAAAAAAAAAGGAAAAAAGAAAGAACTGCAAGCTCTGCTATCAAAGAATAAAACAAGAACAAAGATCAAATGTTATGTGCAGCTCCTGTCAAGTTTACCTCTGCTTCACATCTTCACCTGACTGCTTTTCACAATGGTACCACAGTCATGACCCCTGACTTGACCAGTCATGGAAAGTGCAATAATTTTTCCTCAGAGCTGAAACTGGGAAGAATGACAGCTATAAACATGTGCAACAGTTTGTATATTCCAGTTTTCCTCTAATCAAGTTCTGGCTTAGTGCAGCCGGTAATTTTTGTTTTTGCAGTATACTTTTTTCGTGTTTTTGGCATATTCCACAAATAGATGTTCATGTACCTTAGCCCACACAACTCTGCTGTTTGTTTCATTCAGAAGTGGAACTATAGTAAGCTACAATTTCATGCATTTCAATATGCGCTGGATTTGCAACTTGTGAAAAATTTTTTTCTTTCAGTACACTTCAAATCGTCCACTTTTCTGCGGTAGCAAACGAGTTAACACGTGAAACATATCTGACGAATGAAAAAAGCGTAAATGGTGCCCAGCTTCAGGCCAGGTGATTACTCTTACCTTGCTAAAAATACCAATCAGTACCTCTGAAAAGAAGCTCACCAAAGCACCTGGAACAAGCCTTGGCATCTTTCTGTATGACTAACCTTCAGAGAACTAACAACTATAGTCTCAAAACACAGGTTCACTCATGATATATACATGGATAGCCTCCACTAAAAAAAACATTTTTAGAACCTCTGAATGTGTTCCCTTTATTCCCATACTGACAAAGTTGTCCTGCCTTGGCATAACACAAAGCCTGCTCAGGTGAATAGTGCACTTCCTGAATGAGCATGCACAGTTCCCACGAGCTAGAAATGGCAATTCTCCTGGCACCAGCATAACAAAGTGTTGCAAAGGATGCATCATTATTACAATGACATTAGCATTATTAAGGTGACACCACTTAAATGCTCCTCAGTTTGGCAATGTGCAACATGACTGGCACCACCAAATCTGGCCAAATGCAAAATATGACCACATGCCTGGAGAGGTGCCAGATTCAGACCAACTCACAATAGAGAAGGTGGGAACTGTCCCCATTTCAGCGACCTCCACAATATGCAGAATATCGCGCAAAAAGCACACTCAAATAATGTCACAACACACTAGCTGTTGCTCAATGTACCTTGAGGCATGGCTATTCCAGCACCACGACTCCACTGAAGCAATTAACTGCAGGAAACAGGTTAATGTTGACTGAAGGAGAACATCCATTCAGCTGCACCAGGTGAGCTGTAGTGCCACAAGCTCACCAAAACGAGAGGGCACCTGTCAAAAGTTCCTTGACTTATGATCGGCCGTACCAGACAAAGCGACAGTTCTGGCTGACATATGGCTGCTCTTTTGCACACCCCAAAATTGCTGGGCAGAGGCCAAGAATGCATTTCTGCTTTTGGAAACTGGAAAATGTTTGTCAGAGGTGGCAGTTCATTCTCTGTTAATGCATGTCATGCCTGGAGGAAAGACCAGGCACTTAATCTCTTAATCTATGCTGTTAGGAAATGTGTTACTTATCAAGCAGCATAGTTTTGGCCAAGCTGCTCACAGGACTTAGCAAGTGAGAGCCCAGCATGATACTCAATAATGGGGTGGATGTAAGTGATGCAGAGTAACCCTCCGACAACTTGAGCAGCACTGAAAAGCACTTGTGCAGAACCACTGGCACATACCAAAATCAGCAAGTTTCAGCTCCCCCTGCTCACTGATGAGAAGATTCTGTGGTTTCAGATCTCTGCAAAAAAATTGTAACAGATAAGAAAACAGACGAATAAAGGTACCTTTCACATGTGCAAATGATGTTACATTAAGCACGAACAGCAAGAAGCAGCTATTCCAGAAAGTTATTCTGCAATACACTTCCTGTACCTGTGATGACCAAAACTTTACTTTGAGAAACGTGCTGGGAAGTGCAATTTTGTGCAACAATACAATGACTTGGAATTCTTCGGTGGGTCCATGGAAAATGTGCGACACCCTGTCCATGCTACACTAAGCGGTATTCAAATGGGTGATGCATCCCTGGAGGGGGCTAACGACGCACATCACGTGACATTTTTGAATGTGGTGATGCAAGTTTTGGCACAGGAAGCACTCCCAGACGCTGGAGGTGCCATCGTCTGCTAAGCTACATGATTTGCTTCCATTCGCTTATCATGCTGTTTAAAGCACCTTTTCATTTTGTCATGTAATGGTGATAGCAGTCCAGGTAGTAAGGAAGACAGCAAGAACTTCTTCTATAAGAAAACTGCTTATTGGGCTGACCTGCGTCCACAATGGACTGATTGACTAGGTGGTGGCGAAAGCAACAAGTGAGCTCAGCGGTCGTCGAACAGAATCCCGGCTGCTCACGGCCATGCTCAATTTAAAGCCAACAGCAAACTTTCGAGATACGGGGTGCTAAGTTACCCCCATAGTCTGGAAACCCGTAGAGTTGGCTCCGCCTGGATGCGATCAATCGAGATAACTCTGGTTGCGTCCTCCATCACAAAAAAAGTGATAAAGCCGCATGCCAGCAGCTCTGAAGATGAACAAACAGTACGAAGATCAGCAGCAATATACAGCTGTCCAGAGTGTCGTTTGAACACCTGTATTGGTGAGCAAATGTCAGACTCCACTGAAGAATGTGTGATCCAGTGAAACACCCAGCGGATAGAGTGCCTGTCTAACATCACAACATACATTTATCGTGACGCTTTAAAAATATATCAGCCATGAAACTTGGATGCACACTTTTTGATGCTCTTCTTAAAGGGGACAGAGATATTTTCCTCAGTGCCGATTAATCTCATTACACAAGATTCCTTGTGCATTCCAGAGAACAGTGCAAAAAGAGTTACTGAAATCTGAGCATGCAAACGAAAGTTGTTGTATTAAAAAAATTATAAATAAAAATATGAGTCGAAAACAAAAAAGTAGCATTTCGCAAAGAGGTACTGGTAGCTCTATTTCACGCCTGCCAGAGGAATGAGCTTTGTCTCAATCTGGGCAGGAGCATGCTTGCAACGCATCGCAGAAACCACATTCCATGCATTACGCCTGAAGCATTGTTTGGAGTCACCACGCGGCAAGTGGCAGGGGAATCATCCTCAATGGCGCTGCTAAGGTAGGCCTCATAGCCGGGTGATGACTGTATACTTTCAGATTTTTATTCCCCTGCCAAGAAAAAAAAAACTCTCTACAGAATTAAAACCAGTGTATAACAAAGCCTATCACATTCGGCTGCATAGAAAGCCAAATGTTGAAGAGCATGCCAATGTTTACACAGGCAGAAACAAAGCGCAGTCGCATCCCCAGTAGAAGTGCATAAAAAAAAAAAAAAGAGTACCTGTGCAGAATGAGTCTTCCATGACAGTATGACAGACCACGTAGAAGCTGGAACAAGAAAAGCTGCAAGAGAAAATGCCATTCCTTATGACCACGGCGAACACAGGACAAGTGGCAACAAACCTCCCACCTTCACATTCTTGGGGTTTAAACCGCCTGGGTGCTTTTCAAGGTACTGGCTAAGGTCAGTGTGCTGAAAGAGAAGCAGTGAAAAAGATCTCAACAATGTACACATGTGGCTGCACAAACAACTTACCACATATTCAAAAACAAATGTCAGCGTGTCCTTAGTATGAATTATATCATGAAGAGTCACAATGTTAGCATGCTTAAGACCTCTCAACAAGGATGCTGTAAAGGAAAAAAAAATGTTGATTGGCATAAGAATAAATACACAGGCACAATGAGAGACAACAATACGGATGGACACAGCCACAACAAAATTCACAGGATCCGTGTGCCCAAGAGGGATTTTTGCAGTCACAACTCGTCTCGCAGATATCGCCGAACGGCCTTCTCTATGGGGTGGTGGGAGAAGCAGTGCTCCACGCAACCACAGAGACTGAATTCATTGCACAGAGTTGCTTCCATGTGCGCAATGGCTGCACGGTCGTCGACAAGTGCCCATGATCGGAGGAGGGCCCGAAATGGGGTGCCAGAGATGTTGGAAAAGATAACAGCACATAAACACAAGCATTTGCTTTCGTAATTAGGCACAGCCTTGAAGCTGGAGACCCGTTACTGTCTACACTTAGCAAGCCGGTTAAGATTATACAAAGCAAAATATTCATAGGTGAGGAAAAAGACATGGCTACGAAGTACTGTTTCATGTCTGCAGTCCTTGCTTTGCACCGCTGCATCATTTTTATCCGTTCGTGACCTCCCACTCACTTCACTGCCTCCTCTTCGTACATTCGGGAAGAAAAACCAGCAACACAGGACATGCGGCAACGATTCCATGCACAATCACATGTGGTGATCCGTGGGGAATGTCAGCGGTGCCATTTCAGCAGGCGTTGTTCATGAAACCAAACATATCAAATTCCACAGGCATACACAACGTGTGAAAATAAACAAAACGGCAGCCTCATCTTTGCTACACAGAAAAAAAAAATCAGTCAAAGTTTGCCTTAGCAAAAAACACTTTACTATGGCAGGGTTTGACTACATTTATTGGCCACTTCAGACAGTTTAGTGCATGCCAGTAATCAGCACAGACTCCAGCTGTGTGCAGAAGAGGCTCACCTTCTCTGATTGCTGTGAACGGCGTCCCTTCTTCGGGCTGTAGCCTGATCTCCTTCAGTGCCACTACTTTGCCCATTAGACTAGAATGAAGCAAAAAAAAAAGCCTGGGTGGAAGCACCACATTTACCTTATCCACACTCGAAGTTCATGGCATAAACTGCAACTGACGGGGAAGTGTCGCAGTGTCCAACTCCCATGAGTGGTACACTGTGCCACGGAAGCCTTTTTTTTCATGCAGCAGACACACCACAAATGAATGCCGCAATTCTGTACTGTACTTTCATTTATATCTTTTGTAGAGGGTGAGCAAAAGGGTAATAAAAGGGCATCTGCTGTGCCATCCACGCACGCTGGTTTTTCACTTTGTTATTTAGTTTTTCCCTCACCTCGAGCAATTCGTTTCCGAGCTGTAGCCACTCAGGGGGAGAAATACACAGAACCAATGGCCTTCTGATAGCAAGCGGCGCGCAGCCGTTGATCCTTTTTTCAATCTCTCCGTCAGCACTAGCGTCCCTCCATTCGCTGTCTCATCTTTGTCCCCTGCTCACTTCAATTGGTGATGCTGGATGGCCCACACGACAGCTCCAAGTGGGCACAATACAACGGCTGATGTCGTAAAAAGGAAATACAAATTGCAAGTGCTGACACAGATTTTTGGGCGGGGATCCCAGAGGCTACATCACTGTTCCCTTCTTTTTTCAGTGTAAATATCGACAGTGGTGGGTAAACCTGAAGTAGAATTCTCTCCAATAAATGTGTCTTTTGCAGCCGGGCAAACATAAGAACAAAATTTGGATGGAGTTGTCCCCAGCATCCCTACTGCAGCAATCCACCCCTTGAAAGTGAACTGCTGACTATTAGTCATCACTTAGAGGCCCCAACACTTCGTGAGGCATGCAGAAAACAAGACTACTTAGGTGAAGACTAATAGTTCCCTGTGTTCATTGCCTTGCTTCTGCTGGTGCCCCAAACTAATCTACAACACAAGGCAATGAAGCTGAAGCAGAGTGGATCGCGAGAGGCCTCTTCCTTCCATTCAGAGTACACTCGCGCTCATCCCACCAGAAGCAGTGGCCTCTAAAAGAAATCGACCTCTTGGTTGGATGGCCCAATGCGCGTTTCCATGTACTCCACATCAATAAAGCTGGGAATAAACTTCAAGCATGCAATGGGAAAATGCAGCTGAACAGGTGGAGCACATTCCTTTGTGCATTAGCTGTAAAAGTAGAATTCAACTCGTGTAACATTTTTCTTCTCTGCACAAGCTGCCTGCTTTGCTTTCCCTCTGTAATTCATGAACGGGGGGATTTGCGCCCACTGTCTTCCCAGGCAAGCCATTGGAATAGAGGGGATGAGGCAGAAATTGTGTCATGTTTGATTAACTGGCACAAAAGTGGCTAAGGACATCATGCACTAAGCACAAGGTTAAACACAACGACGCTTTGTTGTAGCAATAGTAAAATTTATAGAATGTTCGCTTAAAAACTTTTGCTCCTTTCAAGTACCGCAATACCTGTAAAGAATCTACAAGTATGTTTTCTCCAAGAAGCAAGGTGGGGTGAAGAGAAATGTACTCCTTTCTTAAGTCTTGTGCATGAAAATAAAATGTGGTTTACTCTCACAATGTATTTGCCTAGTCCTTCTTGCCAGTGACCGTGGAGCACATGAAAAATGTCAGTGATGCTCCCGGGACCACCCTATGTAGCCTGCCAGTCAGCAGCCTTGCCTGCAGCTGTGTTACCAGGTGTTAAAAACCGTGCATTCTTATCACATGCTTTGCTGCCAGGAGGACACCACAGTACACCATAGGGCCATATTGTTACGGTGCATAGTTGCTAGGCGAAGACGACGTTGTTTGGACGCTCGGCAGTTGACGACGACGAGGACGTCACAGTTTGTGCTGGAGTGATTTGGCTCGGTGTGCCTTTTGACTGTGGCCTGTCCCGTCTGCTGCTGGGCTAACCCCCTGTAATATTTGGTGAAGGTGCTTGGTATCGATTCCAGTACCTCTCGCTCTCGTTACGAAGAAGACGAAGCTGGCAGTGGCGCGGGATGGAGTGCTCGCGCTAGGCCAGCGGCCATTAAATCGTCTCTTATCCATCGTTCATCACGCCTCATTCTTCGCCTGGCTGCCACGTTACATTTGGTGTGAGGTGCTGGGGTCCCTTCATCGCCATCCTGGTCCCGGAGCTTCGGTGTCCTGCACCTGCTGTGGACGTCGGCCGTGAGTAACTGGTCCGCGCCGCCCGGCTGCACCCCAGCCCGCCCGCCCTGAACCGACCTCGCTGCTCACCCCAGCCCCGTCCCCCGCCCGGACCACAGGACACGATGCACTGACGAAGTTGCAGCGATGACCCGACCGACCCAAGACCGACACGTGAAGACACCGCCTCCCTGCCCCTGCCGTCCAGTGCGTCCAAGGACCTCGGCCGTCAGCTCCTGGCACCCTCCGGCCCGGATGCTTCCTGGACCGGGACTCATCCTTCGATCCTCTCATTCACCGTGGCGGCCAGCACTTCACCACCTTGCCACTTTTCTGCCCTGGGAGCCCATCACCATATCGCCTATCCCTTTGTCCATGTCTTCTTCAGTTTACGATCGGGACGATCGCTCGGTGGCCCCAGGTAATGTTACGAAGAAGACGAAGCTGGCAGTGGCGCAGGATGGAGCGCTCGCGCTAGGCCAGCGGCCATTAGATCATCTCTTATCCATCTTCCATCACGCCACGTTACAATATAATGCACTAATCCTTGCCCCCGTTTCTTCTCCAGGAGCTAATCAGTAGGAATTTATGCATCCACATGTCAGTTTGCGTTTCATCCGACACTCAGAGGGAATATGCGAGCACATTACTGCCATGCTTCGCCAAGAGCTGGTGAGAATGGGTGGCATCAAGAGCATGCACCGAAAGAGCACCCGGCCATGCACACTGTGAGTGCACTTTCGCCACCGATTTTGGCCAGCTGTCTATGGCAGCTGCGTTGTCACGTTAGGGAAGAATACCAAGTCCACTGTGACAATGGCCACATTTGCATGAAGATGAAGTCCCTCTTAGTCCTCATGCTAAACTATTTGGAGTGTGGGATTGCCATCGCTGACTCAGCTCCTTGGCAATAACTCAGACACACTATTCTTCTTCTACACTATTTTTAGTCTCCCATTTCAATTCCTATCACTGCACCACTAAATTTACCAGCCATTACCTTAGAACACAAGTCAACTTCCTTGACAATACTGTTCATTTTGAAAATCACAAGCCGAAAACCATGCTCTTCAGGAAACCAAACATCAATAGTCAGATTTCACTAGCCATCACCCGAGACAGTATAAACAAGGTGTATTTGTAGGACAGGCAATGCGACCTGGAAAAATATGTGGCGACAACGGGAACCATTCAAAACACCTTAGCTGATGAGGACTACCCGCCGAAGTGAGGCGTAAATAGCGTAACTCTTACCTTACCATGCCATAGACCATCGGTCATATATGACCAACGTTTTAATCCTGCTAGAAAAAATTCAAGTCCATGCACTCCTGGACAAGCTGCGCCATCTAGTTTGCTTCTGTAACACCAACTCTTTGGTTTAAGTCTCCTCTTTTCTAAAGCAAGGAGGCAACGTGAGAAATGAAGCTTTGACCGGACGTAGTCGGTCGGATGATGATCACAGCATCCGTTTTGCTGCACGCTCTTCTAAGACGAAAGGCCACACCAAGCATTTTAGTTGATTCTGATGCATTCTTCTTCCTTTTTTTTTTTTAATAGCAGCAGTGGTAAGTTAGACAACGATGTGAAATGATCAGATTTCAGGTCCGATAGTGAGACTTCGTCTCAGAGGCCTGGGTGGGACATTTAATCGTGCTTGCACGTGTTTCATTTTACCACTCATGTTATACTTTATGTAGTGCACTTGATTTACAAATGATCAGGGTGGTTTTATTTGGTGCTTTAGTCTTTCGCAGCATACTGCAAAGATATTTTACCGAATGCACCAGCAGAATTTTGATTATGATAACGTCAAGGAAGGTCACACCCCCTCTTCACCCATGAAGCCCATTTGCTACCAAATGAAAAAAAAAGGAAGAAAAGGAGGAACTGCAAGCTCAACTATAAAAACAAGAATAGAACAAGTGTAATGTGCAGCACGTTCTAGATCTATCTCCAGGTCATGTCCTGATCACGCGAATGTTTTCAATACCTGGTCAGAAAAAACAGTTGGAACCAACTGGATTTCCAACTGGGTCCATTTGGACCAATTGAGTTTCTAAGTGGCCATCCTCATTGGCCTTACCAATTCCACCCAAAAGGTCTCGCCAACTGCACCCAATATATCCATGTGAATGTATGCACATTTGACAAACAAGGTAGAACTAGTATGGTTCCTATAATAAGAGCTATCAGCAGCTTAACCTACTAAATTGTATTCATCATCTACACCACCACTGCAGCTGAAATTAAATAACTGTGCTCAGTGGGAAAGCACCACTGGCCCCAGCATGAGCCTCATAAATTGGGTATATAAGTTGGAGCCGAAGTATGTTCTCTGGACGTACATATTGAGCTAATATATGCTACTCATGCCTGAATGTGCAGTGTTGCTTGTGTGTGACGCATGCGTGCCTGTTGGCTTTGATTTCCATAAAAGCATGTGAATTTCAATTCCATAGTAAAAATGTTCACTGGCACCAGGCAGAGCGTCTCCCTGTAGTCCTCACAAATCAGTTTTCCTTTAGCACATTGATAATATGTAGGGGTGTGCGAATAGTGGCGTTCTGGTTCGAAGCGAATTTGAAGCGAACAGTGATTTTCCCCTTTCGAAGCGAATAGTTCGAATAGCACTTCTGACACAAAAAAGAGACTGAATGACCGTAGGCATTTCCAAAACCATATATTTTCCCAACACACGAAGCCATTATGTATTGCACTGATGCTTTATTTAAAACCACACTTAAAAATTTTTAGAGAGCACCTAAAGTGAGCAAAGAACAATTTTTAGAGAGTTTTAGAAAAGGGTCGGGGCGAATAGGGTGACCCTATCCGCATGCGCTTGGCATTAGGGGAACGAGCTTACGTTTTCTGCCTATACAGAATTGGGTTGCGGAAGGTCGCTTTGCGTTGCTTGAAGGCAGTGCCATGACGACGGGAAAGAGAAGCTTTCAGAACGAATAAGTTAATATATATATGCTATATTTTTTCATTGTGTAAATAAAACCACATGCAAACCGTTGCAGTTACCAATTTCTACTTAGGAAATGCGAAAAATGACGCAAATATTTTTTTTTAAATGCAGACTTGTTCAATCCGAGCCGACTATCCACACAGGAAGTTGCCACCACTAACAGCCGATTGCCCCTCTGCGAGCGCGCCTTGCTTTATTTTTATGCATAAGTTCTGCACTCGCTTTGGCGCTAGCTGTACAAGAAATGCTTTTCACTTTTTTTTTTATTGTTTGCCACGTGCAGCGCCATCTCAGGCGGAACCCACAATGGTAAACTCTCGCAAATGTAATTATTTTCAGTTTTGTTTACTTCCGTGCGAGCAAAATATACGGTGTAAATAAGAAAAGTGTGTTACCGAAATGCCAATTCTTTGTGACCCCTTTTTGGTACCAAAATTGCAAACCTGTCTGTGGAGATCAGTAGTTTGAACCTCCCGCGCTCTCTGACGTCTATCGATGCATACTCGCTAAGCCTAGCAGCTCTGTAAGCACGGAAGAAATCTGAAAATCTGGCGTGCTTTATCGTTAAAATTTTGTGGCTCCGGCAACTTCAGCCAAAGCGAAAGCCTCGGGTGCCTTTAGTTTGCCATGAGCGTGAGCCACAGAGTAGCGGCAACGGCGAATCGGTGATGAAGCGAGAGGGCCTGCTTCGATGGCCGCCACCATCGCCCGCTCACCCAAACACCCAAGGACTGTTAGCGTTCTGCGCATGCGCAGTAGCGTCCCGCTATTCCTCTATGCCCCAAAGTGATAGGGTGACCCTACACTAAAACTCCCTTTAACTGCTTGGCAATAAAATTTAGAACACATGAAAATACCACCTGGTTTCTCATAAGAAATTAGAGATAAAATATGAAAAATGAGAGCATAACAGAACAGTGCCATTAGTACAGCCAATAGTTGAAACCACAGGAGTAACTGCACTGTACTGCTGCAAAAGCACTAAGAACAGTAATGAAAAAAAAAAGACATTCCACAGTTGACAGCTGCCATTAATTAACAGCCCAGCAGCAAGAACACAAGCTGTTCTACACGACTGGTGAGCTATGGATGGGCAGAGGTGGCAGCCTCCACCCCAAGTGGAGGGTCTTGGAGATGTGCAGGCTCCGCCTGGCGGTCCAGCATGCTGATGCTTTTCAGCACTGTAGCATGCACCTTTGTACCCGGGATCAGCCAACATGACCAATGCTGGAAGCTTCTTGATTCTAGTCTTGATGCTTTTTAGTTAGCTGCTGCATCATAATATTGGATTGCCTTTCGTAGACGCACTGGCCATGGTGCCAACGATCAAACCAGTGGTTGAACAGGTTCAATGCCAAGCACTGAGCTAGACAATTACGTTTGGTGCTCCGGCTTGCCAGTTGCGTTGCTTGTGTTTCTATAGTTGTGGATCCTCACTTCTTGGCTTGGATTGTATCTTCTTTTTGGTTGCATCGATGTCGCGTCGATGGGACTGCTGCATCCAAAGAAGTTAGAATGGCACACAGGTTGGCCGCACCTCTGCGAAGCACTAGTAGCATCACCACATCGCATTTCCAAGGCTCCCTAGCCCCGACGGGTCGGCCGTACTATCGGGGACAGAAGTGTTCACATGGAGGAAAAATAAACTGAGGAGGGAGCGCGACGCCAAGCGGCCAGCCTTCGCAAGCTGCTCCTTCCTCCCGTTTTTTGCTCTCCCAGTCAGTCCTTTATGTTTTGGTTCTGGTATGGTTTAGTCTGCGCGGTCGTGGCGCAGGTGTCTACAGCAAGGAGGTTGATCTACAGTCAGTCGGCCACACTGATCCGCGCATGTGTGCGCACAGCGGGGCAAGATATCACCGCATGCTATCACGCGGCGTGATCATGGGGGGAGGGAGACCAACCAACTCTCTCCTTTTCACTATATTTTTACTTTTCATGACTGGCTTCAAGGCTGTCGCCGGAAGCACCCTCCCTGCTCCCTCCTCGGTACTTATTTCACTATCCGAGGGGGTGCTTGCATGGAAACGTCTGCTCTCCTCTGCGTCTCTTAAGCTTAGTACTACAAACTGGTGCTCTTCCCGGCCTATGCCACCACAAGGCGTGTCGCATGCTGCATTTCTTTTTATTTCACCAGCAGCGGCTGTCGGTTGCCGGAGCGTTGCTTCGCTTATCAAGCTGAAGGATCGGCACAGCGTTCCGGTTACATTCCCAGACTACCACCCCCTCGAGCAAGAATGGAAACGGCTGTATAAAACTCTAGCGCCACAAGTGAAACGTTTTTCACACTGCTCGCGCGGCAACTCGCTTCCAAGAATGCTCTGAGCCTGCAACGTACTGGAGTGCAACACACCACTGAAGACAGCGCAATGCGCTGATCACGGCGGCATTTCGTTCCCATCAACGTGCAAGTAGTCAGAATTGCAAGAAAAGATGCCAGTCGTAGATGTATCACTTCATTGTACTAAAGTTCGGCAGTCACATTTTATGTCTGCAGCCTCTCCGATGCCGAGCGTTATCGGCAGTAATCCTCCACGGGTGCACCATAAGCTTGGCATTATCACTCGCTAAAGCTGCCCTTCCCACTCACACAGGTAAACACTTCGGCGGCATCGAGTCCCACGCCTCTGCGGGTAATATGATGGCTTGCTTCAGTGCTGCCGAGAAAGGCCGTCCATATTCGGTACGCATGATCCGTCACAAGACTGGGTGGAGTGATAGCGCGGTAGGGCTGCGTGTTTATCTTCGCATCTGTCCTATCAGATAATCTTTTCCGCAGCTCTCTTGAAGAATAAAAAAGGGATGGGGAGGCATCAAACCTCCTCTGTAGTAAATATGCAGTGGAGTTGCATCGGACTCAACTAGCAATCCGATGAACGTGGCCAAGCGATGCCCGCATTCGAACACCTGCCGCATCCGAGCTCGTCAAAAATGTCACCGCCAGCCGGAATATATAAAGGGTTCGCTGAGAATAAATTGAGGTTTCTTGGTTTGCAGCTGCTGTGTTCTGCCTTCAGTGCGTCTGCCCCAACACGGTGGCAGCCTTAGTGCGGATGCTTGAAGGCGGCCAGAACGCAGGATCTCCCGCAACAGCGCGTCGACCTCGTCTTTCTTCAATTCGCACCCTGACCTGGATGTGGTCTGCACACTGACAGCCCAACGAGCTTTGAAAGCACAACAAAAAAAGCCATCCAAGCGGCAACACTCAAAATCGAAACCACATAAAGCAAGCAAGCAAGCGTCCCAGAAACACTATTCATGCAAGGCGAATACCGTATTTACCCAATTCCAACGCGCACCTTTTTTCGGGGAAAATACGTCTCAAAATCGCATGCGCGTTGGATTCGAGTGCAAACCGAAACTGCCCCATAGCTGCCCATCGTCATCGCCATTATACGATGTGGGAGCTCACTAACTACCGGCAAACGTGAGAGCACGTTTGCTCGTCGTTTTCTGCGTCGCAGGAGTCGTTTTCAATCGGTGGCGCTTGTCATTGGTCGCGTGCTCAGCAACCACGGACCACGTTCACGGCGACGGTATCCCGTGCACTGCCGCGGGCGGACGCCTCATCACTGCCTTTGCATGATCGAGATACGCGGCTCGAAGAATATGTTGATGAAACAACGGTTGTCGGAAACGCGTCATTTCGGCGGTAAAGTTCCAAAAACGACGAGAGTCCTTTCTGTTTTGCGGCAGATTCTCTGACAGAGATTACATCGTCCGCAGGCGGGGCACGCCGCGCCGCTGGCGAGGTCGTGCATCATGCCGATCTCACAGATAACAGCGCTTCTGCGCTCCTTCTCACGTTTGTTTTGGCCGTCGAAGATCTTTATCTTTCGCTTAGATGCACTCACGAAGTCATGGATGCTCCGCAAGAAGCTTGAAGGATCCAAGTGGTGCATCGCCGTTGTCGCAGTTACGCCTAGCAGCAGACGAACCTTCCGTCACCGGAGCTCTCCGCTTGCGCTTGGGGCGTCTTCCTTTATACTGATGCTTTGTTAGGAACTTGCGTGAAAGAAAATCTCGTTTCTCAGTCGCATCCATAGCGGAGAAAGGAGAAAAACCCGGGCAGAAGCGTTGGTTCACGTCTCGGTGGGGACAGAACGAAGGAAGAGCGTCTGCGTCCGACCGTGCGGTGGAATGCTCGTAGCCAATGGAAGGGCTCCGATCGTACCACGTGATTTGAAGGGCCAGTCGCGACGCTCGACTCGGGCGGGAAACGATCTTTTTTTTCGTATTTTTATCAAGAATGCGCCGCTGCCGAAGTGGCTTCTGGTAGGAGAGGGTTAGGCCTACTTCCCCGCGAAAATTCAAGAGCGGGCGACGCCGTGGAGCGAAATGCCGCGTTCCCGAAATTCGGTCAAATTCTCACTTTCGCGAGCCACCGCGAGAGCTTTAATTGCATTTTTTACTAACTTCCCATTGGTTATCGGCTTTGATTTTTTTATACATAAAAGAAGAGGCTTGGGGGAATACAAAACGTAAGCAAATACAAAATCGACTTTAACGAAAAACATTGCGGTTTTTTCACCCGCATCTCTCCTTAAAATATAAAACGGTTGCAAATTATTTTCATTCGTGGAAGCCACATGCACGTTAGAAGCGGGGCTTGTAGTTTTTTTTTTTTTTTTCATTACCAATATCGGGCGCGCGTTAGAATCGGGGCTTGAATTTTTTTTTTTGTGCCGTAAATTGGGTGCGCGTTGGAATCGGGGGCGCGTTGGAATTGGGTAAATACGGTACTTTGAAATTTCGAATACCATGCTACTCAATCGAATATTTGAAATTATCGAATATTCACACACCCCTAATAATAGGTTATGTAGTAGACATTTTTCACACGTGTATTTTGCACAACTTAACTGTGAGTTATATTTGTTGAATATTTTCTGGATGCAATAACTGCCTAGGGCCTAAAGCATCCAACTGATTGGTCCAGTTGGATCCAGTTGTTGCCAATTGGTCAGGTGGCTAAAAACACAACTGGAACCAAATGGTTCGAGTTAAAAATCTAATTGGTTCCAATTTAAATTTCGAATGTTTCTTTGGCTGGGAAGTGCGGTGTATTACGTATGCATCTAAAAATGACAAGAACATTATCTGGGAACATGTGCTACATCTTGTATGTTCTAGCTCAGTGTGATAGCTTATTTTAGCACGAAACCACTACTTCACTACCAAAGCTGAAAAACCTGAGGTATGTGTGAAGCCTCAACTTTTGACGGAGCACCAGCGGCGGAGGCCTTGTGCACCTGCTCCGTCAACACGTGGAACTGGCACCACCCAACAACAGCGCAAGAGCTAAATTGCTCACTGCTTGCAAGCAGACTTGTACGACACAAGCTGCCGGCAAAAGCGCTGAAATTGAACTGGCTTCAAAAAAAGAGAAGAAAAGATCGGTTTGCCCATTTGGATTTTCGGTTTGGTTTATGGGTATTTAACATCCCAAGGCAACTCAGGCTATGAGGGACGCCGTAGTGAAGGGCTCCGGAATAATTTCGACCACCTGGGGTTCTTTAACATGCACTGACATCACACAATACACGGGCCTTTAGAATTTCGCCTCCATCGAAATTCCACCGCCGCGGCTGGGATCGAAACCGCGTTTTTCGGGCCAGCAGCCAAGAGCCCCAACCACTGAGCCACCGAGGCAGTCATTCGGCTTTTTGAGCACTGATCTCGTCCATAAGTAGCTCCAATGGTATGAGAGCCAAACGAGTTGCATACATGCTTAGCAAAACACTGTGCCACATCTAGATTTTAAGCAGGGTCATTTTCTCACAGCCATAGCAAATACATTTTTTTTTAATGAGCACGACTTCAGGAGTTAAAATTCATGGCCGCACAATCGCCACGTTTTAACAGATTAAAAGGAGCAGCATACACTTCCTGTACACACGTTTTTTGGGAAACGTTCATGCTACTGCCTTTTCCTTACGGTGGATGCAGGGTACTACTCTTGTTGCATGGGTGGCAACCCCTTTTCCCCTACTTTGAGGTTTCGGTTCAACTCGGTGGGAAAGCAAGACTCAAGAGGCATCTAAAAGACATGAGTGCGCTTCCTGCAACAATCAGTTAAGGACTGAAAGTGTGCACACCTTCTTGGGCCAAGAACTGCACATCATCATCACCTAGCCCATTGCAACTGCCACGCGTGATTACCTCGCAATGTTATGTGTGCACTGTTTGGAAGGTTTGCAATGAAGGGCATCCATACCACCCCCGCTTCCTTTCGCGCCCCACGGCGACACTGCCCTCTTTCTCCTCTTAGAACTGAGAGACTTCCTCTCCACAGCCCAGGAGAGTAGGTGAGTTTCCCCTGGCTTGTCTTTTGGTGGGAGCCATGCCAAAGAGACCGCTGCCGTCACTGCAGCCACTGTGTGCTACTTGACTGCCACAGGCCGTGAGCGGAACACTCCTTCCCCATTTTTTTCACAAGTGTTTTGTGCTTTTTCACCTCTGTATGCAAGCGAAACGCTCCCTCACTACAGTGGTTGTTTGTTTGTTGCTGCGTGCATTGCTCGGGAGCAATATACGCTCATCCGAGTAGAATACTCGTGCTTGTCCCCCCTGGCCCGAACCCACCGTGGGGGCGACTTACCGCACCGCGGGTTGGGGGTCACAGCTCTGACTGCTATGGCTGGCACGCTGGTGCTAGAAAGTGACAACTGCTTCTAGCCCTTTGAGAGTCATTACAAGAATAACCCCCACAGGCTCAAGCTTAGTGATGAGACCACTCCTTCCTGCTTTCTATACAAAGACAAATTACTATGATAACGTGCACTCACAGTGAGAAAAAGACCAATTAGAACCAGTCAATATGATTCCAACTTTTTGACTGGGCTTTGCTGGAGCAAATTTGAGTTAAAATACATTTTCTAAAGTCTTCCGTTTCGCAAAATGGGGACCCACTCAAAATTCATTGCAAAACATTCAAACACAACCTCCACCACAAGATCTGGCATGGCAGAAAAGCCTACCAGACAAACAAAGCACCACCAAAAGCTCTCGTCTGACAAAACTTTCCAATGGCAATGCAGCGTGCAGTGAGACAATAATTGGCAATTTGCTAGAGCTAGAGCTGTGCAGTGAGTACTTACTTGCTATAACCCCTGTAAACAGTCGCATAAGAACCTTCCCCTAGTTGCTCTAGACGTACATAGGCTTCTATCCTACCAAAGGTCATGTTTCCCTGTGCAGTGAAATGACATGATGAATATAAGGTAAGTACACTTACAAGGCAAGCAACCCCGCATCATACAAATCTATGCTCCCTCACATGCAATAAAGTGACCAAGACAACTTCCACACCAGAGAGCAAGAAAACTGCAAAAAGTGCATGTAATAAACAACATCAAATGATGTCCAAACAGCTCTTTCTGCAGCCTGTATTGCCTTCCAATGAAGCTGCACAAAATGCCTAAAGGCAGGCTTGCTCAAGCAATTTGAAAAAGTAAGGCACACATAGCCACTCAATTCTAGATGAACTACGCGTTGCTTCCTCAAAGGAAGAAAGCAGAACAACAATGGTTGACTAACTTCCTTAGACGTGTCAAAAATGCACTCATGTTCTTATATGCCATCTCGGCTGCCTCAAGACACACATAAAAATCATTGTGGCAGCTACAAAGCAATGAAGATGCACTGCTGAGCACTTGCACAGAGGGGTAATGGTCACAAGCCTGCAACTTGCTAGGAGGGTACACTAAAAATGAGAGCAAGCCTAAAAGAGAGAAAAGGACAGACCTCGAACATCATGGAGGGGCAACGGGGCGTTTTGGATCCCTTCTCCTGCGATAACAAGATTTCAGACTTGGGCCGCGCAGGCTTGCGAACGGCGGCCACCTGCTGGTACTCCATGGACGTGCACTCGTCAAAGCTGCTACTGTGTGGTGCCGGCCGGGGCCAGTGGCTCTTCCCAGCTAGTGCTGCAGGGGCAAAAAGGCATTCTAAGCTCCTTCCAGGCAAAACCTTTTGCCGTTTGGGGTGCCACACACCTTCTGTCCTGGCTGCCATCTTGCAGACCTTGTTGAGGTAGCTGTGCGAAGAGGAAGTCCGTGGCGGTGGCAGCGGTGCCGGGGGCTCAGAGAGGACCTTGTCCTCGCTAACTGGGCTCAGGTTGCCATTGGGCTCTCGGCCAGCCACATTGCTGTTGGGTGTACCGCTGCGTGCATTGTCCAGTGCACCCTCCTCCACATTCTCAAAGCCATTCATGGTCACTCGTGTCACGGCCACATTCTGCACAAGGGCACACGCGCGAAGGTATGTTTGAGTGGCTGGGCCCGAGTCGAATCCGGTCCGGCCGGATTTTGACGGGCACGTTAAACACTGGGCCGTATTACGGAATGATCACAAATCTAATCAAAAGTTACTGACAGCGACGTCAAAATGATGAAACGATAAGACATTGCCGCTCGACGCAACAATGATTCCACCAACTACAGCAGGGCGGCGCCCAAAGTGCATTCATTTGCCCGGCAAGGGACCGTCTGCTAAATTAAGAAAAACACAGCGATTAACATAACGAATATTTCATTTTGCCAAAACATTGTGTTTAAAGTTAAAAAATATTAAGCAAAACAAGACGCGTACAAAGTTGTGCTACCAAATTTGCTGGTAGGTAACTTTTGCAGCCGCGGGGCTGCGCTAATGGTGGTAAAACTTCAACAGTGTCTTTGCACAAGAACATCCAATTCCATGCCTTGTTACTGTTTTTGATGTGGCATCTAAAATCAAGCTACTGTGCGGTTGGCCTAGGAACAAATAAAAACCTGAACAAAGGCAGTGAAGGCTACAGGTCTGCCCAGCACACTTGCAAGGAGTACCTGGTGCGAAACATACGAAGACAACTTGTGGAAGTCTATGTTGTTCAGCGCTTACGATCAATGACAAAAGTGTCAAAGGGTGAAGTGTTGTAGTGTGTGATGTTTGGCTGTCTGTTCCTTTCCCTTGGGAAACAGAAGACAACCATGAGGTGCAATTTGCAGGGAAAAATAAAGTTTTTTGCCAGCATAAGCGTGTTTAGCTGATACGTATGTAGCTGTAGCACAGAGGTGACCGCGGGAACTCACCATATCTGCGCGCCAACTTTGAAGATTGCCTCCAACACCCGCCGCACGCATTTGCTCACCGTAGGTTGTGCGATGCCGACGTGTGCCTTGTTATCAATGGCAGCTTGAAAGCCACTGGTGGAAAAGAACCGCAATGCACACAGCACCTGCCGCCGTAACGACAGTGCACTCGCACGCACACCTCCCAGTTCATCGGCGACTTCGTCACACAGCCACTCCGCAGTGTGCTTCACCAGTCGAACAAGGCGTCAAGACAGCTCGTCCGGCAAGTTAAATGCGTCTTCGTGCGCCCTCCTTCGCGGCTGCTCATGCAGCCACCTCAGTCGATTCTCCACGTATGCCGCCACCATTTTCTGTCACAACGCAACGGTCAAATTGACCCCCTCGAGGCGATCACAAAAAACAATCAATTACCACCTGCATAATTAAGGTGTGCAACATCATCACTTCTGCTACATATGTAACGTAACCGCTGGCCACGACTGACCAATAGGAGCGGGGCTAATTGATCCATTTTTGACAAGTACATGATTTGATCGTTCCGTAATACGGCCCCTGGTTTGTCGACATCAGCCTGAAACACCCTCCACTGCAAGCAGTTACCTCAGCAAGCCAATGTCAAGCCCATGTCCAGGATATCATTTTTACCTTTCCCACTCCTAGGCCTTTTTTACTCAGGACACCAATAATGAACAGCTGCCTGGCTCAAACAAAAATGGCATCAGCATCATCATCACCACCAGCCCGACTATGCCCATTGCAGGGCAAAGGCCTCTCTCAAATTAACCCTGTACTTTCCCAGCTGCGGCCGTATCCCCACAAACTTCATCATCCGCTCCCCTAATTTTCTGCCACCCCCTGCTATGCTTGCCTTCTCTTGGAATCCACTCCGTTACCCTTAAGGACCAGCAGTTATCTTGCCTTCGCATTACATGCCTTAACGGAGCCCATTTTTATTTCTGCTAGGATTTCATTAACACGAGTTTGTTCCCTCACCCATTCTGCCCACTTCCGGTCTCTTAACGGTACACATACAATTTTTCTTTCCATAGCTCGCTGCGCTGTCCTTAAGCTGAACCCTTTTTGTTAGGCTCCACATTTCTGCCCGACAGATGAGTACTGGTAAGATGCAGCTATTATATACTTTCCACTCGAGGGATATTGGTAAACTGCCATTCATTATCTCAGAGAACCTGCCATATGCGCTAGATCCTATTCTTATTCTAGTTATTTCCATCTCATGATCCGGATCAGCGGTCACTACCTGCCCTAAGTAGAAGTATTCACTTACCACTTCCAACATCTCGTTACCAACTGTGGATCGATGTTCCCTTGCTAGACTGTTGAACGTTACTTCGGATTTCTGCATATTAAATTTTAGAATAACCGTTCTGCTCGGCCTGTCTAACTCATTGATAAAGCTTTGCACTTCATCTCCTGAGTGACTTAGCAAGCCAATGTCATCAGCAAATCACAAATTACTTAAGTACTCTCTATTAACTCTTATCCCCAACTGTTCCCAATTCAGGCCTCGGAATACCTCCTGTAAACGGGCGGTGAATAGCATTGGCGAGATCGTGTCTCCCTGCCTGACACCCTTCCTTATTGGTATTTTATAGTTGACTTTATTAAGTACTAAGGTAGCTGTCGAGTCATTATATATATCTTCCAGTATTTTCATGGAAGACTCTTCTACACCCCGATTCCACAATGCCTACATGACTGCTGAGGTTTGCACTGAGTCAAATGCTTTCTCATAATCAATGAAGGCTATATATAGGAGTTGGTTATATTCTACACATTTCTCTATCACCCGACTGATAGTATGAATATGGTCTATTGTCGAGTATCCTTTACGAAAGCCTCCCTGACCATTTATTTGACTTAGGTTGTCCTGACTCTGCGATTACTTTAGTAAATACCTCGTAAGCAACAGACAATAAGCTTCTGCTTCACTAGTTTCTTCCATTCCCTCTTCAAGTCTAAGCAAATTCGAGACCTCAACATTCTGTGGTCGCTACAACACACCTTTCCGAGGACTTCCACGTCCTGAACGATGCCATGATGAACGCATAGTAAGAAGTTCATTTCATCATTTTTAGTCTCACCACTGGGGCTCTTCTATGTCCACTCCCTGTGCTCTCGTTTCCGGATGAAGGTATTCATGATCCGTAGATTATTTCTCTCTACAAACTCTTTGGGATTACTTTGGCTATGGAATTCACTTTTACAATGAAAAGTGTAGTGCTTAAATTGCATCACTGATGTACACCTTCTCCTGAGTGAAGTTCCTCGACAGGGTTGAACCGAGGCAGACTTGAAATGTGCGGTTTGACAAGAAATCTTCCAGGCAGTTTAACAATCTGCTGCAGATGCCCAGATCTGCCAAGTCGCGGAGAATCCCAAACCTCCAGGTGGTATCATAAGCTTTCTCCATATCAAAGAAAACTGCCGACCGTGTTGGTTATGTATGAATGCTTCTCAGACAGCGTTTTTAAGCCGGACAAGATGGTCTAGTGTTGAGCAAGCTTTTCTGAAGCCGCACTGGTGGAGGTCAAGCAGTTCACAAGATTCAAGAATAAACACTAACCTAATATTTACTCAGCTTTCGAAGGATTTGGCAAGGAAACTGGTAAGGGCTACTGGCCTGTAACTAGTAGGAGAGGTTGGGAGTTTTCCAGGCTTCAGAAATGGTATGACAACTGCCTTTTTCCAAGCCTCGGGCATTTTTCCCGACACACAGATTTTGTTAAAAAATTTCAAAAGTGCTTCTACAGCTGGTTCAGACAAATGGGCTAGCATTTGAAAATGTACTTGGTCACGGCCTGGTGCAGTCTGTTTACCGCTAGTTAGTACTCTATGAAGTTCGTGGGCTGTAATTAAACTATCTCGCAGGAAGTCTGTTTTTCTGCTATGTTCTTTTACTTTAAGAAAGAGTCAGTGTAGTGTAGTGAACTAGAAACATGGGAGAAGTGCTCCCCAAGTATGTCGGCCTGTTCGTGAATACTTGTTGGTGCATCAGGGGGGAGTCAGGAAAGGAACTGTAAAAGGGGAGAAGTTGCAATCAAGTTTACGAACTTGCTGCCACATGATTTTTGATGTAGTGGAACTGCTTATAGAGGGTACATAACATTGCCACGAAGTTTTCTCAGCATTACGAAGGATATATTGAGCTTTGGTTTTAAAACTGATTAGGTTTACCTGTGTGGGGTATGGACGAAAAATTCCCCAGGCTTTGTTTTGCCTCCTTTTTGCTTCTCTACATTCCTGTGTATACCAGACCTCTTGATTCTTTTGCACCCCTCCCGAAGTCTGGGGAATGGCTAGGTGAGCAGCAGCAATGATGCATGCTGTGAACATCTCATTTACTTCATCAACATCAAGGCCGTCAGAAAAGACTTCCTCCAAAGCGGCATTTTCTCGGAAGAGCGCCCAGTCGGCCATGACCAACTTCCAACGCCTTGGTTTGGTTAAGGTGATCAATGATGAGGATGTTAGACTCGTAACGACAGGAAGATGATCGCTCCCATACGGGTTGTCAAGAACATCCCATTTAAAATCTGTAAAAACACTTGGTGAACAAAACGATAAATTTCGGCAGCTCATTTTCCCACTGCTTGGAGAACAGTAAGTATGTTTGCCAGTGTTCAGGAGGCAGACATTGTTGCTGAGAAAAAAATCTTCTAGAATCCGGCCTCTGACGTCAGTTTGTTCACTTCCCCAAAATGAAAAGTGAGCATTAAAATCCTCAACTAAAAGATATGACTGTGGTAGTTGCATTAAAAGTGCTTCTAAGTCATGAAGTCTGATGGTTAGATGAGGTTAAATGTATATGGAACATATTGTTATGGTTTTAAAATCAAGGACAGTGACCACAACTGCCTCACATGAGGTTTTTAGGTCAATTTTCCGATTTGCAACACCACCCTGGACCACAACAGCAGCACCTCCAGGGAGCCTGCTTGAGTTCTCTCAGTCACAGCGAAAGACTTGATACCTTGTAAGAATATTTTTTTTCTGTGGTCCTAGGTTAGTCTCCAGGAGACACACTACTACCAGGGAGAATGAATTTAAAATATCTGTTACATCAGTGTAGTTCTTTAAAAGTCCACAACAGTTCCAGTGAACTAGAAATGCCACCGTTATAGACTAGTTGGGGATAAGGTTCAAACCCTAGGTTGGTGGGTCTTTTGGACCAGTTATTAGGACTTTATCCCTTTTTTTGCGCTCGAGAGAGCTTTGCCACCACTGCAGCGGGGGCAAGGTAGGAGTTGTGTCCATCACCGTTGTCCTGTCTTTCTTTCTTGTGATTGTTTTTGTGTTGTGCTAACTTCTTTCAGAAAGTCCATCACCTGCTCAGAGGTGCTGGAGGATCGTGCAGAACGCACAAGTAACTGTGGTACAGACCTCGCTGTGTGAGGCGAAGCCTTAGGGCCTGCTGACCTGGAGGTCCATGCAGCCTGTTTTGTGGGCAGTGGCACAGCGCAAGGTGCTGCCACCTGGGGCACGGGTGGCCCTGCTCCAGGCTCACTGTGTGCGGCCTGAGCAGAAGCCGGAAGCCGCTGTGGTACAGTGCCCTGTTGCACAACATTGGCGAAAGCAGGGCGTTGAACCATTGAGAAACGCCTTTGTGCTTCTCTGGAAGTGATGTTTTCTTTAACTTTGAGTGCAATTATTTCTTTCCAAGTAGGACAGGCACGTGAGTAGGCAGGATGACTGCCCTCACAATTTACACAAAGATGCTGTTCAACTTTACAGTTATCTGTGGGATGATCGTGCGAGGCACACTTTGCACATGTGACTTGGTCCCGGCAGCTCTGGGAACCGTGGCCGTACCTTTGGCATTTGAAGCAACGTCTTGGGTTTGGGATGTACGGTTGTAGTTGATTTTAGAGTACCCTACCTCCACAGAGTCTGGGAGTGTGCTTGATGCGAAGGTCAGGACAAAGTGTTTTGTTTATATTTCTTTCTCATCTCGCCCAATTTTTATTCTGTACACATTTGCCACATGTTGATCTTTGAGTCCATCTAACAGTTCTTCTTCCGTCATGCACTTCAGGTCATCATCAGAGAAGACGCCACAAACTGTGTTCAGTGATCGGTGAGGGCTTATTACTATTTGCATGTCACCGAAGGCTGTGACTTCTGCTAGTTTCTCGTACTGATGGTTGTAGAGTATTTCGAAAAGTAGGTCCCCATTTACAAGCTTCTTTATTTTATAACCTTGGCCTATGGTGTCAGTTAGTTCTTGAGACGATCAAATGCGAGACATGCTGTGCGGTTTTTTTCACAGTGTTCAATGTAAATCACGCGCAACCTCGCTCACGTGGAAGAACGCTCGGCACATGGCCTACGTCGACCGAGTATTATGCACAGAAGAAGAGGAGGCGCGGAGGGAGCACAGGGGAGTGAACACACGCAGAGGACGATAAAGACTGGCCGACGGCGGTCCCCAGCGACTTGTTTAATACGTTCACAGCAGCCCCCCGTGTCGGGCCATGCCTGCAAATACATAAGGCGCAGCACGGGAACATAAAAGCGGCAAACAGGGGAAATAGACAGAAGCGTGAGGACTGATACTGAATTCGGCGGAATTCAGCAGGTGAATTCGACGGAACAAGGCCCCCGGAGTTCCACCGAAACGTTTCCCGACGGCGAAGGGTCGACGGAGTCCTTCGAATAGTGGCCCTGCTGGCTGCAACAGAAGCAGGTCACGGTCAGGCTGGTATGCCCTCTTCGGGCAGGAGCCGCAGACTGAGAAGCCCACTCCGTTGTGGGAGTATGAACAACCGCTCGCTTTGCGTGCGTGGTCCGCAAGATCATATCGGCCTCGACAGCGAGGTTCACAGCGGTGCGGATGGACTCGGGACGCCTGAGGCAGACGTGGCGCAGGACCTCGCGATCTCGAATAGCATCCACAAAAGCTTCCGTGCCGACCAAGGCCCATGGTGGTCGGTGGCGCACCCGGCAGCGACTGCGATGCCAACCACTGAAAAGCCGCGGAAAGGTCCTCGTAGCTTTCCCCAAGCTCCTGCCAGTGAGCACGCAGGCGACAGTATTGGAGTCTGGGCTGGCCCGATCCGTAATGGTTGGCGAGGAGGCCCGCGATGGCATCGTACCGACCCGCACGTTCGGGGGAACATCTGGGAGCAGCTCCGCCACTCGGCCACGCAGCTTGACAACGAGAATCACGGCCTTCAGGCTGGCGTCCCATCCCTGCGCCTCTGCGATGGCTGGACCTGGTAAGCCTCTCAAGCGGCAGTGCCATCGAAAGTTGGTTACTCTGCTGCCATTCCCAGCGAAGGGCTGGAAGGGACGCATCCGTGCCGTGCACCTCATGATTGGACTGCGAGGCCAGCCAGATGGGCGCAAGTGTGGATGATTCCATGGTGTTGACGGAAGGTTCGGGCCCGCCGCGGTTCGGGTCGATTGGCACAGCATGACGAAGCTCGTGCTTGACCGCCTCCAATCTAGCCCCCAGCTGGTCCATTCGCCGACTGAGGCGCTCAAAGGCGGCCTCCAGCGTCGGGGAAAGGGGCAAGCTGTTGGAACGCCCAAGATCAACAAAGCTGTCCGCCGCGCCACGTGCCGTGTCAGCCGGAGGTGGCTCGCTGTCCTTGGCCGCCTCAGCAACCCGTTTCCGAGCACGGGTGAGCGCCATCCCACCGCTGCCACCGAAAATATGTAGCGGGACGACAGGCTCACCCAGAGGAAACCACATCCCGAAGCCAGAGAGCAGGTGAAGCACCAACCGGCATTGGCCAATCTTTATTGTCCTCTGCATGTGCGCGCTCCCTCCCTCTCCCTCCGCGCCTCCTCCTCTTCTTCTGCACACAGTACTCGGCCAGTGTAGGCCATGTGTTCTTTCCCTTAACATCTCCAGACCAGTCTTCCTGCAGGAGGACTGCGCCAAGCCCAACCTTGACGACGGGGAGGTCGGTACACCTGCTGTTGCAGAGTCGTGAAGTCGGCAACAACCCCCGCTTGCTGGCACCAGCCACACCAGAGAACCACCGGACAAACTGGACTGGAGGCTGGCAGAACCAAGTGGGGCATACCGGTCACCACGGATCAACACGGTCAACATGGAGGCTATACAACACGGTTCTCTATGTGCATTGCTGATGCAGTTTGTGTGTATAGAGGAAGTGATCACTTCTATGTCAATTTGTTTTTTGTTAATCGTGCGAGTGGCTGATTGCATATCTAGTAGTGCAATGCATTCGGAGGCAGGGCCTCTTCAGGCGTTCCCTAATCACCTTTTGCCTCGTCAACCATGGCAGTACTTTGTAAATTATTTTGTGGCTTGTTTTTGCTTTGTGCAACCATCTCTGTCAAAAATAAAACAAAGTGCGGGTAATTGGTTACAGTTGGAAGCACACTGGTTCCACTTTGAAACCCAGTTGGAGGCCAAGTGCGAGGCAAATCATTCCAGTTCGCCACCAACTGGGAAACATCAACTGCCAGTCGAGAGCCAAGTGAGTGGTTCCATTTATGGGTCAAGTGGGAAACGAGGGCCAACTGGGCAGAACTGGTCATGAGTAGAAGTTTTTTTTTACAGGTTGGAGAGACGTCGAAAAGGAAATGCGACTGTGGCTCAACACATCATAGTGTCATTAGGTGCGGAAGTGAAAGAACTGTGAAATTAGATGGAAGCTAGCTTATCAGCGAACATGAATCCGATTGCACTGTGTGCGCTGCATGCGAAAATGCCCGTACACACTCTCGTGGCGAATAACACCACTTTCCTCAAAACTCTGCATTGAGTGTTTTTAGCATGGGCTGACACGCTGCAGCGAACATATCGTGTACCTGCGTTAAAAGCATTACAGCTAATTTTTTTCTTTTTATCAAGCCCACTCTGTTTCTATCTCCAGCCCGTTGTGACATAAGCGTTTCGGGCAGGGTAGCATTATGTTTATATATAATTGCCCCAACCACCCAAACGAATGTCTATTTCGGAGACTGCGACTGCCGTGGACCGGCGGGCCAGCAGTACGGCTAGTGCAGTGTCATTCTCTATGCTGCCATTGTGTTGAAGTTGATAACGTATTTTATCAATATAGCGAAAACTGTGCACGGCGATTACAGCTGTGATAATAGTAATATGTTACAATTGAAAAATTATTGACTTATTTTTTGTGTCACAGAAAGCAGAGTGGGAAGTATAAAAAGGTGAAGATACAAAACACACATCAGTTTCGCACACTTTGCATGAGCTAGGGTAGCCATGGCTATGGGGGCTAGAGGGAAGAGGTGCTAGGGGGGTCACACCAATTCAGGACGATGCGGCGGCGCTGCTGTCGACAGTGCTCCACGTGCTGGCTCGCCTCTGCACAACGGGGATTTCACTCTCTTGCTTTGTAGCGTCATGCAGCACCAAATGTGTGTGTCCTAAGGGAATATGCTATTACCTTCACTTATTGCATTGTTGAGGATTCGACTGTCCGGCGAGGGAAATTCAGCATATTGAAGAAAACAGCACTCTCCGAGGTCACAGAGGAGGCTTTGTGTTGGCTCAATGTGTTTATGTTATGTTTTGTATGTTTTTCTTTTCCTCTGTGACCTCAGCGAGTGCTGTTTTCTTCAATACACTTATTGCATTGTTGACTGTTAGCTTTACGCGCAGCTCCACACTTTTGAAACACACCGCAATGAATGCCGAAAGCTCGGGTATACACGTTAGTTATTTGAATAGTAATTTTGTTTAACTACTGTAGGCAGCTCGTTATGCAATTCTTGCCTGACCTATTCGCACCCGTTCACGAATGCCACTAACTGCGAGAGAACCACGGCACTGATCTTTGAAGCCGCTCAACAATTAAATGAGAAGGAAAACGATTTTAACTTTTTGTTTCAGCGCACTTAAGCATTTAAGGAGAGTCCAGTGCCATAAACGAAGCTTCAATCTGAGCTTAAGGAAAAACAAAAGGCTGTTTATTTCTCAGCATTAAGTACTCACAGACAGCTTTGGCGTGGTGCGGTTAACCGCAGTTTTCTATTGAAATAAAGCGGAAAAAAATTATTGAGCATAAATATATGCAAAAGGTTACAAATTAATTGCATGGACCCTGCCATTTCACAAATTTTAATTATGCCCCCCCAAAAAAAACAATACAGCACGTGCAGTGAATTCGAAACTTAATAAACCAGTTAATAATGCAGTTCTGTTCAATACAGCAGGGCGGTCAACTTTCAAATTGAATGGGTTTTGTGCACCCGAGGACGAGCATATGGGCGCACTGATGTAGTGTGCGCTATCGGGAGTCTGTACAGACTGTATCCCATCAGCAGCAAAATTACTGTAGCGCTGCATCCAAACGACTCACACGGCAACTGTATAGTGAATGGAGCATCCATCAATTCCTTATGCCTGCCTGCTAATTTCTTACCTTCAGGCATTTTAGTACTCCTGCATCTCCTAAACATTCACTAACGATGTGATGAAAGCGGAGGCACTTAGGCAGATGGGAGGAGGAGGGGAGATGCTGTATTTTCTACAGAAAAAAAAAGAACTGCACTGACCCCCATTTTCTTTAGATGAAGAAGTTGAAATGTATTGTGCAAAAAATACTTTCCAAAGCCTGCTATCCAGCTCTTTGTGCAAGAATTGTCCATAAAGCCTCCCCTGGATATTAAAGTTGAAAAAACATTATTAGCGAATGTTTCTTCAAGGCCTGAAAACTTGTTATGACAAAATAAACGCGTCCCTTAGTGTTTTGTCCGCTACACTCGAGGGAGTAGAGAATAGTATTGCCAATTTTAAAATCAGCATTGACAGGATACCGCAAATTGAGCAGCACGTGGAATCTGTTCACCAGTCATTCGACATACAACAGAGAACGGTTACCAATATCGAAGACCATAGCCGTCGCTCAAATCTGATTGTTCACGGAATTGCTGAAGACGAAAAGGAAAATGAAAAATCGCTCAAATACAAGGTACTCATTGATATATTTCAGACCATTTTAGGCGTCAAAACGTCCTCAGTGACCCGCATTCATAGGCTTGGAAAAAAGAGTGACAAGGAGCGCCCAGTTATAGTTTACTTTCAGGACTATGTAGAAAAGAAAAATGTATTTTCGAATATAAGTAAACTAAAGGGGTCCGATTTTTTCATACAGAACGACTATTCTCGGGAAACATTAAGAAAACTTAAGTTATTATGGGAATCAACTGAAGCGGAGAGAAAAAACGGTCTCAAAGTAAAGCTTATTAATGACAAGCTGACAGTCAATAATCAGACATATGTATGGAACGACGCTACATGCAAGCGAATTCAGTTTCTTTCCTCGGACGCTAGGACCTCAGATTGACGCTCAACCTCCAGAGAAACATATCTTCCCCACTTTATTATTCTGAACACGAATGCGCAAAGCTTAGTTAATAAAACTGAACCCCTAGAAGTAGCCTTGCTTACTCATAATCCGCACGTAGCCATCATAACAGAGACCTGGCTTTACCCTGATATTAGTAGTGGCTGTATCTTTCCTCCGTCGTACTCTGTTTTCAGACGTGATAGAGCATCACGTGGAGGCGGCGTCGCAGTGTTACTAAAACAAAACATTAAAGCTACACTTCTACAACAAATCGAAAATCATGAAAGCCTATTTCTAGAGATCACGTACAACTGCCGTACCTTCATACTATGCGCATTGTATAGGCCACCAAATTCTGACGCTGATTACCTGGGCAGGCTGCAGGATCACCTTTCATTGTTTGGCAAGAAGAACATCATTCTTGCTGGTGACTTTAATGTTCCAAGCATCGATTGGTGTACTGAAAATTTCGAATCAATGCATGACTCAGGCCTTCTTTGCGATATTATGTTTGCTCATAATCTCAAACAAGTCGTCTTGGAACCAACTAGGGTAAGCGGATCTGCCAGCTCTATTCTCGACCTAGTGTTTTTAAACCGTTCGATTTCTGATTCTTCAACCATAGTATACAATGGCATATCTGACCATAAGATAGTAGTTGTATCTTTCGCTCTATCGAAAGGCCATCAAACAAAACCAATCAAACACAAAATCATTAAAGACTATTCAAAGGCAAGAGACGAATCTGTACTGGATCACTTAGAACTTGCATTTGAAACATTCTCAGCCGAGAACGTGCCAGAATTATGGGCAAAACTGAAAGAGCTTTGTCAGTATTGCATTAATAACTTTATTCCAGATAAAAAGATACGCTTGAAGAAAACAAATCCATGGATTAGCCGGAACATTATTCATTTGAAGAGGAGGATTAAACGCCTAAAAAGAACTAAGTCCCCCAAATCGAGTTCCTTAAACGCGTTGATGGTGGATTTGTCCTCTAGCATCCACTCGGCCAGGCAACGTTATTTCACTGAAACCCTTCCGCAGTTTATGCACAAAAATCCTAGTAAATTTTGGAACCACCTCCGGGATTCCACTCAGCCTGTTCAGCAGATAATTGTGAATGATGAGGTCATAACATGTCCACAACAAATGGCAGCGCACTTTAATTCATATTTCCATTCTGTGTTTTCCATTAACGATGATGACGATGATGTTAATAATCTGAACATTGTTCCTAATTCCTCATTTGAGCCTGTTATCTTGGTATCTTATGAGGGCATCGTGGAGATGCTTCTCAGACTTGATCCAAAGTGTTCTACTGGTCCTGATGGTATTCCAAATGCATTCTTAAGACGTTATGCAGAATCCCTAGCCAATTTCTTATGCAAAATCTTCTGTGAATCACTAATGTTAGCTTCATTACCTCCTGATTGGCTCATAGCCAGAATCGTGCCTATTCACAAGAACGGGGACCGTTTCTCGGTTTTGAACTACCGTCCTATCTCTTTAACTTGTTCTTCATGTAAGCTCATTGAACACATGGTTGCAAATCATATAATGCAGATTCTAAATACAAATTCAGCGCTTAGTCCATGTCAACATGGTTTTAGAAAGGGATTTTCAACTGTTACGCAATTAGTCACAGCTATTCATACCTTTAGTGCCGTATTAGATAAGTCCGGACAAGCAGACGTCATTTACCTTGATTTTAGTAAAGCATTTGATAAGGTTGTACACAATGAACTACTACTCAAACTTAAAATAATAGGAGTACCTCCACCACTCATAAAATGGATTGCTGCTTACTTACGGCACAGAAAACAGTATGTGGAGATTGACGGTTTCAGTTCCCCTCCTCTCGAGGTCACCTCAGGTGTTCCGCAAGGGAGTGTGTTGGGTCCCCTACTGTTTTTGGTTTATATAAATGATTTAGTTTCTGCCATTGATGAAAATGTAAAGGTTAATCTGTTTGCTGATGACTGCATGCTATTTAAAGAAATACGTTCGGTTTCGGACCAAGCCCTGCTTAATACTGCTTTAAATGATGTTTCATCCTGGTGTACGAAATGGGGAATGTCACTAAACCCTAAAAAAACTGTATTTATGCGTATCACAAGGAAGAAGGTGCCTCAAATGTTTAACTACACCCTCAATTCTACAACTGTAACTCAGGTAACCAAGTACAAATACTTAGGCGTAATCATTAATGACCAGCTCACATGGAGTGACCACATTAGTCATATAACTTTTTCTGCAATGAAAAAACTGGGATATTTAAGACATAAGTTAAGGGGAACACCAAGCAATGTAAAGAAATTAGCTTACGAATCCATTATTAGGCCGAAACTCGAGTACGCTGCCGTGGTATGGGACCCTCACACGAAAAAGGATATTGCGCAGGTAGAAAAAGTCCAAAGGCGTGCCGTGCGCTTCATTTACAATAAATATAAAACCTCCGAATCTCCATCTCTCCTTATGCAAACAAACCAGATAAAACCTCTCAGCATCCGAAGAAAGATAGCTAGAATAGAATTTTTGTACTGCTTAATTCAGGGAAAGTTTGGCATCTCGGCAAGTCCTTATGTTACTCCATCATCAGCTCGAAAAACGCGACACACACACAACTACAGCTTAACTCCTCACTTCGCAAAAACAAACTCCCATAAGTTTTCATTTTTTCCGAAAACAATCAGTGATTGGAACTCACTACCGGAAGAGGTTTTTACGTGTCCTAACTTCAAAGAGGCCATCACAAATGTCTTTTAACAAATGAAAATGCCCTTCTGAAACGTGCATTTGTGACTATTTTATATGTGACGAAGATGTATATCGGAGTGCTTTTATATCTGCATGCATGAATTTTAAACATATATATGTACGTAAGATGTTCTCTAACCATTTCTTGTGCATTTTGCTTTTGCCCTTCCTGCTTGGACCAAAAAGGTCTGCAGTATCATGTAAATAAATAAAAAAATAGAAATATCATAATTTGCAGGTGGGCTCAGCGCGAGACAAGCGAGGACAAGCGAGGGACACAGGACGAGCGCTAAACTTGCAACAGAATGCACACGCCCGGCTATCCACCGATTAAGATGAGGGGGCTAGATAATGGCAAACTGAACCAATGTAATCTAGAGCTAAATGACTCTAAGCCAAGACTTATCAACTGGCCCAAAACTCCCCTTTGCTCAAATAGGCTATCATTTGTAGCAGACTTTTTCTGAATATATGGTATCTAGCATCACGCGGTGCTAGTCCTCAAATGAACTTTTCTAATTTGTTGCATATCACCGAAAATAACTCCAGAACTAAGTCCAAACTGGAAAACCCGATTTTTACCCTATTTTCACTCAACATCCTAATTTATACACTACTGAATTCCGGAAGCAATACCGAAAGTTGGGCGAGCTAATTCGTTCAAGTTTGGTGATAAACAGCGCGAAGCGAACACGAAAGACAGTCAGAACGATGCAGTTAAGCGCATGTCTGCGTTGTTCCGTGTCTTTCGCCTTCCCTTCGAGTTATTTTTAATCATGAAATTAAGAAACTAAGCATTGCTAGTACTTACAAATTGCCCAGGCAATCTCATGTGCAAACCAAAATGAAAAACAGGCAGAATTTTATTAGCTTGGTTTACGTAGTTCCCGTCTTGGCCAACATCCAGTGCAAGCAAAGATGGCCAATGCATATCGATTTGACAATTGCACGTACATTAGCACTGTGGTCACTTCGTTTATTGAGAACGACTGATGACCCCCTCTACCATTCCATGAAGATTCCTTTATATCGAATACGGCAAATTTGTGGTTTGGTTTATAGGGTTTAACGTCCCAAAGCGACTCAGGCTATGAGAGACGCCGTAGTGAAAGGTTCCGGAAATTTCGACCACCCGGGGTTCTTTAACGTGCACTGACATCGCACAGTACACGGGCCTCTAGAATTTCGCCTCCATAGAAAATTTGTGTTTTATCTTTTCTGGCTGAAAGTACTGAGATATCCTCTGCCTGCATTTAATAATCGGACCGAAGTGAAACGCCAACACGCACACATGCCGCATTTTTATACTATATAGCGATATATTGCTTTCACTGGACAAGGTTCATGCTGGTTTTCCGCCATGAAATTCAAGGATTTTCAAGGACTTCCAAGGACCCCCGACTATTTCTTTCAAGGACTTAGCAACACAGCATTTTATTAGCGAAACATTTCCTACATCTCATGTATCTAGCATTTATTGCACAAGAGACTTTTAACATAAGAAATAAACCTCTCTTGAGGGCCGGTTACCAATAAAGAGTTGCTAGTAAGAGCGGTAACTGCGATACCAACAAATTTCTGCCGTTTCTACCTACAGCTGCATCTCACATCTATCCTGGGGCTGCAAGCTTCGATGTTGAAAGCGTCGTGGAACTTGACCACATTTTTATTTTATTATAAGCTGATGGATCCGACATCTAGCCATACCAAAAGCAGACCTTTCATTCAGCTCTGACCGCTTAAGATGTGCCGTCGGCTGTGGTTTCGGTGCAAAACAGGCTAGGCCTAGCAACGACTGCAGCGGCCAAGCAGCAGCATAGTCCGTCGCCAGACATGCCAGCGCACGGCATCATTTCGAAAAGATTGGCACATGAGCCAGCATCATCAGTCTTTGCTCGAAATCATTCTAATAACAAAGCTGTTTCGACTTTTCTGGTGCGAACTTTATATATGCATAGCGAGCCAAGCCGTGCTCAATCACTGTTACCCGCATGAAGGAAAATTTCCTGCATGGCGGCACAGCTGTGGGCGACGCTGAAGCCCCTATTACTTTACAGAATTTTACAGAATGGATTTACGTGAATCCTGCATTGCGTTAGCGGAGCGACGCACGCATGCTTGCGTCGCAACTGTGTAGGCTCCCTATGCTTACAGCGCACCAGGTTCCGTGCCCGAACAGCGTTCGCACTGTCTCTCTTTTCGCTTCGCACCCAAACCTTGCTCTTGGGGCAGGTTACGGGGTGACAGACGCCATGTGTGGTGTCGGGCGGACGCAGTGGGGCTTCGTTTGCATTTACGCAGAGCTCTTGCTGAAGGGACAGCAATCAAAGCCACGGAGGTGGAGTTCCAGTAAAGTTATCTCCAACAAGGTAATTTGTGAAAAAAGAAAATTTAAAGGATACTAGCGTTCTTCCAGGGCCATCTCCCTCACCACACCAGAATTCAAGGATTTTCCAGGAACCCAAGAAAATTCCCAGACTCTCAAGGCCCTTGAAAAACTTCTTCCAAATTCAAGGGTTTTCAAGGTTTTCAAGGACCCGCATGGATCCACTGCTGGAACTAGTTTACAAATATATACTATTCACTTGTTCATTATGCACGAACAAAAGCTGCACTGGCTGTACACTACAGTTGAAAGTAGGGGGCAAATACCGTATATACTTGCGGTAATGAACCCACAGGCATAATGAACCCGCTCCCCACTTTTGTCGTCAGAATTTACTTTTTTTTTTAGCCTTTGCTTTCTGTAGGGGGTTCCTTAGTTTTCGCACTATCCTAGCACAGACCTTTGCATTTGCAGCACGCCAAGATGCTGCCCGCTGATAACATCACCCCTTGTTTGTTGCACCACAAATCACACAACACAGTCTACAAACACATTTCCAAATGCCACTTCTCTGGCATTCGAGTAAACCATTTCTGACACATGCCCTGACCTGCCCATGTTCAAAGCGTACAATGCACAGGAGGCCACTAACTTCATTTTCTTTGGCCACACTTTTCCAACTGACACAAGCTGCAGAGTAATGCTGTTAGTCCCAAGGCTCCCTCAAAGGAAACCTGCTCATCTGCCAATTCCATCAGCTTGAGATTTCATTTCGAGTTGACTGTATCAGGTGAGAACACCAGACAGAAGGTGACAGGAATTTCAAATGCTTACAAACAATTTTCAAAGCATATCAACTAAAACATGAAATGTCATTTTTCGTACTTCACTACACATATAGTCACTTAGTTATAAACTAAGCAATCTAACTGCTCTGTGTTAATGTGGTCAGTCTGCAACGCCTGTCTAGTGATGACAGTTGCTGCACGGTCACACTATACAAACAGCCCAGACAATGGCACTAGGGCTTCCCCTAAAGTCACTGTGTCTGTCTGCCTGAGCTGCGTCTGGCAGGTGGCAACCTTCCCACCGTTGTCCCACTGCCTGTCTGGTCCCTCCGCAACATGGAAGAGCTGAATGCCAGCTGCCTTCACCAATACTTCAGAGCGGGATCAGTTCTGCACTAATTTACAGTCTTGCGAGGGGCCACTCCTTGTGGAGATAGGGACATGAACAGTCCCCCTTTATTTAGTAATACAGTTTAAGGAAATGGAGTCATGCGCCTCAAAAGGCTTATTTGGAAATGCTAGTGCTTCGTCTGAGACACTGAAACTGAAACAATTACTTCAGTGCAGGACACATTTTGTCAACAGACTCTGGCATGTACGACCATCACAGCACTAACACGCTATATATGGAAGACATGAGAGCGTTATTGGGCTAATGTGCACTGCCACTGGCCCGTGTAAAGAAACTCCATGAAGTAATAACCTGAACCCTCTCTGGCTTGCACCTCAGCCTAAATTAACTGGCCAGTTAAAACAGCTTTTTCACATCAAGGTACTGGTGTTCATTTTAGAGAAGTAGCCATCTTAAAACGCATAAATAATTCCTATAGGGATAATGGTCGTATAAATTTCATCCAAAGAAAATAAATATAGTTTATGGTTTATGAGCTTTAACATCCCAAAGCGACTCAGGCAATAAGGGAAGCCGTAGTGGATGGCTCCAGATAATTTCGACCACCTGGGGTTCTTTACCGTGCACCGACATCCCACAGTACGCAGGCCTCTAGCATTTTGCCTTCATCAAAATACGACCACCACGGCTGGGATTGAACACGTGCCTTTTGGGTCAGCAGCCGAGCACCATAAACACTGAGCCACCATGGCAAGTAAAGAAATATAACTGAACAATACTCACAATACCTAAACAATAAAATAACATTACAACGTTAAACTTAGAAAGGCCAGAATATTTATTTTTGATGGCATTAGTGAGACCTGGAAAGATTACGCCAAACAGAGGACTTATACTGACACTGAACGTAATTTAACAAGCAAAACAATGCATACGAGGCATTTTCAGAGATCATGCCAATATGCTAACTGAAATACAACCACATTCACTGAGTTGTAAATTGAATCAGTGACCGTTACTCTTTATAATGACAATATCCAATAATGGTAACAGAATATCGTCTGCATTAAGCCTATAATTTTATAGTATTTAGTATTTCTTACAAAACTAAGCACCCTTTCTTTGTGCAGACACATATTGCCGATCACATATAAAAATTTCATTGAAAACAAAAAATGGTTTCGTTTGGTTTTGGTTTATGGGGTTTAACGTCCCAAAGCGACTAAGGCTATGAGAGATGCCGTAGTGGAGGGCTCCGGAAATTTCGACCACCTGGGGTTCTTTAACGTGCACTGACATCGCACAGTACACGGGCCTCTAGAATTTCTCCTCCAAAGAAATTCCAGCCGCCGCGGCCGGGATCGAACCCGCGTCTTTTGGGTCAGCAGCCGAGCACCATAACCACTGAGCCACCGCGGCGGCAAAACAAAAAATGGTCATGGGACCTCGATTACTGTTCTTATCTGACCACATCCAAGGCTTTGATTCGGTTCTGGTTCCGGGCAAAATTACAGGGTTAGTTCTGGTTCCAGTTCGACACCCTGGCTGGAACGGCTATCAGCGCAAGTTCGTAAGGATTCATAGCAAAGGAGCAATGACACACAAGGATAGGCGCACACAACAAAGCGCTCTGCTGTCTGCTTTTTCCTTGCATGTCATCACTGCATGATCCTTTCCAATGAAACCTAATGCAGATGCCATCGCCACTGTCAATGCCTGCGTTCATCCTTTCCTGAACGAGTGAAAAAAAAAAAAAGTTCAGTGGATCAAGTTGTAGCACTCAATTGAGAAATAGTTATTTCTCCGAAAAGCTGTTTTGGCTTTGATTTTTGTATCAGGTCTGACAAACCATCCTCATACACCATATTCCTTCAGTCAAGAATTACAGGTGTGTACGATCACCCAAACCAGGCACATACCGCCAAGGTAAGGGGGTGCTCCTCATGATGAAGCCACCCCCCCCCCCCCTCAATTCTTTTGGCAACGCTCCTTGAGCACAAACCCCGTCTGAAAAAAAAAAAAAAAAAAGGCTGCACGCCAGAGCTAAATGAGATTACCAAAGCATCCAGGCTTTGGACTGCAGCACAAACATATCCAGCATTGGATTCCCTGTCACAGATTATAAGGATGGGTTCCAAGAAAAATTACGCTTTAGCCACGACACCATCCCTGATAGGTACTGCAGAAACCTACTCACCAAAACAGCCATTGAAAGTGACTGCTTCAAACACTCCCCTATACACCGACCAGCCTGCCAATGTGCAACAAGTGTGGGTGGGAGGGGGGTGAAAAGCCAATTGCATTCAAGACTTCGCTTCGTTCATGCCGAACATTTTCAGCAGTAGTTTTCGGAAGGCATTTATAAAGTGGTGGCACTTCACAAAATGAAGCTTTCGAGTGTCAAGTTATGCCCCAGCGGCCTCTGCTGTAAGCTTTTATTTTTTCATTTTTTCTGAGCCTTGTGTCGCACCCGGCACAGACAGCAGCATGTATGTAATGACACTTCATTCGGATGATTCCCCAGCTGCCGCGAAAAATCACAGCAAACAACAAAAGATGGAGGGTTTTTTTCATACTGTCATGGACCGCACCAACAAGAGCCGCCAGTGAGCGCTACTGTCCTTGCTTCGTATTTAACTAGTGAAGCAGGACCATGCATTCATCATTTCCAAAATTAACAGGTAAACAAATTGGGCACTTGGCTTGAATGCACCCCACCGATTTCATGATACTTATCTTTAGCAGCACAAGTGGTGTCAAAGGCCACGCATTGCCTTGTTCCTTTCACCTAATGTAAGAACGCTGATGGTTCTGGGCAGCCACCACGCCCTCGGAGTCTAACCCTCATGCCTACCTAACGGTGTCCCCTCCATGCGGCCGCCCCGAGGGGAGACAGGGGGACTCGAGTTTTGACGCCTGTGAAGGAAACATGCACTGAGGCTGCCCTCCCAGGCCGACGCACCCCGCAACAATCTGGACCGTCGAGACGCTCCTTTGGCTACGCATCTGAGGCCCTGGTGAGGTCTCCTCTAGCGACATTCCACACCACCATCCAGCTTAAAGAGACTATGCAATAAATTAATTGAGATTACGTAAAGAAGAAGAGAGACATTCCATCACTCGTCACCCCAGCGCAAAAATTTTTGAGCTAGCATCAATAACAATGAAGCCATAGATGATTAAAAAACACGCTCCTCCTCTCCCCCCTCAACTCGTACAGGCAGGACACCAGAAAAAAATAAAGAAAAGAGATCTGGGACTGGGCCCTGCCCATGAATACGTCATTCGCTGACGTTCGGTTTGCGACTTTCGGTTGTCGCACCCAGCACCCCAGCAGCAGTGTCTCTCCGGTCTCTCTCCGCCTTCCCGGATTGTGGCGCGTGTCGGATTTCTTTGCTTGTCACTGCGATAAAGGCACTGCGAGTGGCTTCCAAACTCGCGACAGAAAGACTGAAACCATATGCGCGAAGGCACTGCCCTGGCTGGCGCTTGCCCGAGGGGGTCGCGCGGCCGCACGAACAGACTATTTTCACGGCTACCGGAAGTGTGCCCATGACGTCGCGGCTGCCGTGGCTTGAGCGAATGACAGCGTGTGGTGGCCTGCCAATGTTGCAGGACCGGTGACGTCTATTTTTTCAATTTTAGTTCCAAAAGCGGTCACTACGAAGACACCAATCGGCCCACGAATTTTAAAAAACACGGTTTTTAAAAATTCATAATAAATTGCCGGCTCAGTTCTGAAGACTCATACTTGGTGTGAATGCTTTTTAGCATGATTTCTAAGCACTGAAAGCGTTTACAAGCCACTTTTAATTTGTTGCATAGTCCCTTTAAGTACTGATTGGACTGTTTTCATCATCCTTCATGCGATTGTGACATGAATTCAAAAGACTCTAATTAGAACTATTTGGCATTATTCTTAAAACCATCTGCGTGTGGGAACTCTGCCTGATTTTTGCATGCTTATCTATGTGATGTAAATCCTTTTCATTTAGTTTTGTTGCTGATTGTTTCAGTAAACATTGTCTTGGGAGACGTACACCTCTCTGACTTTTTGACTCACACCCTAGACAGCTAGTGACAGCCATCAATGCATTTATTATGTCATTTCTGTGAAATCCTCATGATTTTAAAAAAGAAATTAATTCTGATTAATTAATCATTAAATAATTATTATTTATTCTGAACAAAATTCGGGGCAACTTTCGGGAGAAATAGGGTCAGGTCTGCACCATCGGGTGTTTTCATCAAAATTCAGGAAAGTTGGCAAGTATGCACTTATGATACCACGGCTATTGAGACATGAACAGACCCTTAGAGAACCACATAGGAAGCTGATTAAAGGTGCAGTGAAGAGGAATCTGAATTCGTCTTTTTGCTGCGGAAACCTAATCTACACGTTCCGAGCATTCTTAGAAACTTCCATTTATTGCCCCGTGTGGTCGATTGCCCTAATTAAATCGAATTAAAGTCTGGCTCCCGCTTTTTTTTTTTTATTCTCCCCGTACGGTGGGCGGAGTCGACCAACGCGTGAAGTGCCTTTCACCCAGTCCCATGGCGGCTTGCCGCTCTGCCATCGGCAGAGTAATACGTAGCAATCCGTAGTAGCAAATAAACCACTCGTATTTTTATTTCTGCGGGCTTATTTTTTTGCCACTATATTATCTGCGAATGAAACTATTTATTCATGGAAACCTAAAAAACAAAATAAAGCGAAAGCAAAGCCTCTATGGAGCTGGCTGAAAGGCACTCCACTGGTTGGTCGACTCCGCCCATCGTACGGGGAGAATTCAAAAAATAAAGGCGGGAGCGGGACGTTAATTCGATTTAATTAGGGAAATCGGCCACACAGGGCAATAAGTCGAAGTTTCTAAGAATGATCGGAACGTGTAGATCGAGTTCCTGCAGCAAAAAGACGAGCTCAGATTCCTCTTCACTGCACCTTTAAGCTACACAGTTGTAAGCATCCTCAGTAATCAATGATGTCAACTCATGAAAAGGCTGCACACAGGTGGTGCACACTACAAGAGAGAATCAATGGACTGGAAATTTATATAAAGGAGAGAAGAAAACCTGCACACATTCTTTTTCCAACAAATAAATAAAGCAAAATAAACAAGGAACACAAGAGGGGCTCATAAATTTCTGTTTTCCCAGCAAGCATACGATGGCATACAGATTGCTTTACATGGATGTGTGGAGACTGTTGTAAAGCAGACAATTTCACAGTGCATCAAATGGCCCAACATAGCGTGCACCCTTTGGGAAAGTCAAAAGTGGAAGACACTAGGAGAACTTGACCTCCACAGTCAAGGCCACGGACAAGAACAGCGCGTACAAAGCCAGCAAGGCCACGCCGTGGACACGGCTGGCCTGGTAGTGGGAGAACAGTGAAGCGTAAAGGGATAGAAGCAGCGACGCCACTAGCCCCGCGAAAAGCGTGCACACGAGCGGTGTGAGGGTCAGCGGGAGCCGAGCGCCGAAGCCCAACGGTGCCAGGCGGACCGTGTATGGGAGCCCGACGCCCATGAGCAGGTTGAGGAGCGGCCCGCCGAAGCACGCCGCCATAGCCATGCCCGGATAGCCCTGGCGCGCCACTGCCACGTTGGTGACCAGGTCGCCGAGGCTGTTGCCCCAGGCAAGCACCGTGAGGCCGAGCACGGCGTCGCTCACAGACGCCACCAGGCCGAAGGTGCGCAGCAGGCCCAGCAGCTCGCGGGCCACGCCGTAGATCCATAGCACGGACAGCGCGAAACCCGCGTAGCCGAAGGCGAAGTGGTAGCGCGGCGCGCTCTCGAAACTGGAGCTGAACCAGACGAGCAGCGCGACGGCGACGCCGGCGAGCGCGGCGATCGCCCAGGCACTTCCGACCTCGAGGCCTAGCACGGCCACCGCGAACACGGGCGCGGTGACGCAGTGGAGCGTGTTGAGCGGCCGGCACCAATTGTCCCGGGCGTCGGCGTAGTCCACCACGGGCACCGTGAGCACGAGAGCGAAGCGCAGCGGGAGCGCGACCACGTCGTACGCCTTGCCAGCCACACTTCGCTCGGCCCACTCGGCGGGATCCCAGGGCACAAGCTGCGCAAGGAACTCGGCCCACGGGCGTCCGACCGGAGGGGCCGGCAGCAGCGGCGCCCTCTCGGTCCACTCCGCCTCGTGGGACGCCTGCATGAAGGCCGCGAGGGCGTGCTCGTGGTGCCGGTGCAGGCTACCCGTCGAGCTGCGCCGGCCGCTACTGGCCACCGAGAGCCGCCGCTGCTCCTCCTCCCCTTTGGCCCGCAGGATGTGGCCGACCAGCACCACGGCGATGTACGCGCCGTAGAGGGCCAGGAAGCCGACGGCGTGGCCGAGCGTCACCGCGCCCGCGTAGAAGAGCCAGAAGGTCCAGAAGGAGGCACCCAGGTAGAAGACAGCGTCGCGCAGGAACGGGGCCGGCTCGAGCGAGAAGCGACACAGCAGGAAGACGGCGCCGGCCACGACGGCCGTGACGAACGCGCCGGCGCCCAGCAGCTCGCCGACCACGAGCGCGGGGCGCGACTGCTCGACGCCGGCCAGCGAGGAAATGATGTCCGGCGCGCCGTTGCCGAAGGCGAGCAGCGTGACGCCGGCCACGCTCTCGGAGAGGCGCAGCGTGCGCGAGACTACCACGAGCGCGGGGCAGAGGAAGTCGTCGGCCGTGGTGCCCAGCACGAGGAAGAGCAGCGCAAGCCAGAGCGCCTCGGCGGCCAGCGGTAGGTAGGGCGCCAGGGGGCCGCAGTAGGCGAACGCCGTGTACGCGAGCCACGCGTCGTCCGCGCCGCAGTCGGCGGTGGCCCGCACGAAGGCGCACTGCAACGCCGTGCCGTTCAAGTCGTGCACTCGCGCACAGGAGGCCATGTCCGCCCGATGCCCGGAGGGCGTCTACGGGGGGCCTTATCGCTGCCGCCACACAAACGCCCTCGACGGCGTCACGCGGAGATAATCCGCAATCTGGCCGAGAGCAGCTCAACAGGCGTAAATTTTCACGTACAGCTCTCATTCCACACAGCTGACTTGGTTCGTATCGGTACCTTGTAGAGCGTCAACGCTGTGTTATTTCTTGGAAGCTGCTCGAGTGATCAGCATAGTCAAGGACGCTTTACTGTTCCATGAAAACCTGCGTGCTCGGACGTTCTGCAGGGCCGACGGTGGTTCCTTGAGAGACGCCGTAGCGGAGTAGCATTTCACCAGCCACAGAGGAGCGAAGGCAGCCCACCATCAGAAAGACGCACACGAGTTTGAAAACTGCTTCCCCCGGGAGCGAAGTTCGACCCTACTGCATTTAACCGCGACAGCAGAAAAGCCGCACGAGAACCTCCGAATCTTGTCAAGATACGGAGAATCGTCTCTAGAGCCCGCGCAGAACACGCTACGAAAGCTCCTTGTTTTTCTTTATTGCATGTTTATGACAGTTTACGATAGGTCACAAACTTACTATGTTCTGCATAGCACTTTCAAATATGAGCAGCGGACATGCATTTCACTCACAGAGAAACTCAACTGTCCCATCAAACTGACAACTTCATCTCCAAACTTCACGCAGCTTAATTACGTTTGCTTCCAAGTAATCTCAGACAGACCACGCATCTTCATCGCGGTGTCGTACAGCCATCCTCATTCGCCAAATACTTTGCAGGCCAAGAAGAATACATCGTATTTATATATTTATAAAGATCCGGCTCAACGTCCAGGAATCGTATCCCATACGGCGGCAATGTCTCAGATTTTTGTTGTCCGCTGGAGCAAGTCACAAAAGAGCAGCGCATTCCAGCGATCAATAAAGACGTGTTTTATTGACTCTGGTTTGTGACACAACAAGCAGTCAGCTCCCCATTGTAAAAACAGTCCCTTCTCCCCCATCTATGTTTTAACCAGCAACATACCAGTGTGTAACTTGAAGAAAAATAGCTTCACAACCACTGGCACCACCATTTTCCTCACGGTCACAGTCACAGTAAGGAAAATGACACAGTCAAACAAATCTTTTAGCAACTGCTTACGCGTGACATTTGAAAGGTATTCCAAACTGAATCGAACATTCAGAAACCGGAAAGCAGATAACTTCTTTCAAAAATCGACTTGCACTGTATCGCAAAGTCGAAGAAAGCTTCACTTCAATAAAAGTCTGCAGGAAAGGGTCGCGTTGATCCCAAAGAAACAAGCCTCAACTCCACTCGCCTCAGATGCAAGTGTGGCAAGGAAAGACCCCATTTTCTCAAACACAGATATAAATTATCACGCTCCTCTCCTATGAGTACTGCCAAACAAAAACTGCGAAGAGACGATGAACAAATAGCACACTTTTGAAACCAAGCACACATATGTTTGCGCGCGTGGACAGTTCTTGAAGCTTCCACGTACGTGAAACTAAAACTGTCTATTACGTAATGCGCGCGCTGGCCACTTTCCCCTTCCAAAAGTCATCGTTATCTCGATACCTGTCGAGAGGAACACCTAGATATTTCGAGGGACATGTGACCATATTACACTTGCATGCGCTGATGCCCAGTTCCCATGCCTAAGGCCCGCCCGCACATTTGTCTAGATTAACAACGCGAACAAACATGCGAACAACCGATATAGTGTGTTCTATGCTGCTCTGGTCGCTACTAAAAATTGCCACACCATCGGCATAAGTCAATACTTTAATTTCACATGCTCAAAAACGCGAATTGAAGTGCTATTACATTTCGGCAAAGTGGCTCTAGGTACAGAGCGAAAAGTAGCGGTGGCAATGGGCAGCCTTGCCGCACGGATGCTTTAAAGGGACCCTGAAAAGCTCTTTGCCAAGGTTAGCAAAAACGCACGAGATCGGTATTCCATCATTTGTCACCGCACCGCAAAAATTGTTAAGCGAACTTCATCAACACCGAAGATATCGCAGATTAAAAATGATGTTCCTCCTCTCCCCCACCTACTACCCTCAACTCATACACGCGGGGCTCGCTCCGAAAAAAAAAAAGAAAATACGGGCCGATGCTCCGCCCATGCATACGTCAAGCAATGGCGTTCTGCTTGCTTACTTCCGGTGGTCGCAGACACATGTGCGAAAAGTGAGTGCGATTCACTGCGGTGCGCTGTTGCGAACGGCGTCGCAACGTCCGATTGTAGCTCGTCGCCTGCGTGCAACTTGCTAGATGTCAACGACGAGCCGCGCGCGGCAAACGCAACGACGGGAAGCGGGAGCCAAAGCGAGCGCGGAGAGCGGCAGCGTCATGATGACGTACAGCGCGCTCCTCAGGGCGCTCGGGGCCGAGCCACGCCGGGCCGGCCTGCCAGCTTTGATGCCGGCCGCCGGCGACTGAAAAACGCGCTAGTATTGTTTGTTCACGTTTATAGCAAGCCCTGGGATAGATGCATGTCAAAAATGCATCATTTCTGACGATCGTTGGCCAATACCGAGCTGATCGTGAAAGTGATGAATGCAATACTAGCAAATTTCATCCTATAGCCGCTTTGGTGCTGCTGCGGCGCTTCGCCTGCCGCCTGCTAGCTCCGTTGCTGAAGGCGTCGTGGAAATCGAATATATCTTCTATTATGGGACGAGTTCGCAGTAAAGCGATGTGAAGAGTAGGCCTTTTGCTATAGCGCAGGCGACTACCGAAGCGCCGTCAGCCGCGGCTTCGATGCGAAACCATTTAGGCCTAGCGACGACTAGGGCAGCCTGGGACCAGCGCGCAGTTCGTCACCCGGAGTTGCCGCCGTCGGTGTCGTTGCCGAAAGATCCACTTTTGAACAGACATGCTGTCGTTGCTCGAATCTAGGAAGCATCATCTCTGCTAGAATGGCTGTTTTGTATTTCCTTGAGCGAACGTCAAGTACGCCGCATGCCGGCCGGCCTGGATCACGTCTGCCGGCGTCATACAAAATGAGCTAAAGAAGTGTTCTTGACGTAAATAATAAATCCTGGGACAAGAAACGTGGAAAATGTGTCATTTCTGACCAATACTGAGCTGCTGGTAAAGGTAACAACTGTGATACGAGCAAATTTCTGGCCCCAACCGCCTTGCAGCTGCCGCTGGCCCGACGTTGGGGTCCGGCTCGCCTGGCGCCCGCGAGCTCCGCCGCTGAAAACGTCACGGAAATTGACCATACTATTATTTTATTGTGAAATGATGCTAACAATAAAGCGATGTGTAGAGTAGGCCTTTTATTATAGCGCAGGCGACTTCCGAAGCGCCGGCCGCTGCGGCTTCGACGCTAAACGAGCTATAAGCCTAGCGACGACCACGGCAGCCAGGCAGCAGCAGAGCTCGTCGCTCGGAGAGCCCGCGAGCGGTGCCGTTGCCGAAAGCTCCCAACATAAGCAGGCATGCTTTGTCGCTGCTCGAGTATAGCTGGCAGTCTTTTTGATGACGATCGGTGCGGCGCGCCGGCCAAGTTTTCGCACGTGTCTCCTGCTTGCTGCTCGAACGGCATGGATCCGGAGCTCGAAGCGCGGCTGCGTACAGCCACCGCTGAGATGGGCTTCGAGCCTTTCGGTACACGCCATACCGAGACCCACAGGGCGACGACAGCAGCGACTCGTTGGCGCAGCTAGGAAACTCGCAAAGGCGTGCGCAAAGATTTGACGAGAACAGGGGTGGAAGCAGGCTCCAGCTTTTTGGAGCAGGCACGGGAGCAGCAAAAGTCTTATTTTGGAGCAGCTTTGGAGCAGCAAAAGGCACATTTTGGAGCAGATATGGAGCAATTTGTAGGTTATTTGGGAGCACTTTTGGAGCAGACTGGCAACATTTAAATGCGACTGAGAGCAATTTTGTTTGCAACTCGCCCAAAAACTGCACAAATATTGATAATCAATCCTACAGGCCAGAATTTTTTAAAAGGACTGCAATCGCTCTAAAGATATTGGCTAGAGTTCATAAAAAAATAGACATGTGGCAGCTGCTACAAACAGTAGTTACAGTAAATTAGCTGTCATCAATTTCAGTTCACAAAAAAAAGAAAACATCATATCGGCGACAGTTCGTCAAAACCGTCAAAAGAGTGCTGCAGAATCTTGAATATACTGTCAGGACCGGAAAAAAAAGAATCAATACCCGCCAACCAGTGGATTTTAAAATTCGGTAAATCGTTGCAGCCAAACCAACAAGAAGGTACTCACATAATTTGCGCCCTCACGTAAATGCGCACCAAAAATTTAACACCCAAGCATATATGAAAAAAAAAATGCCCCAGCGTACACGCGGGTGCGCCCAAGGCAGGCTGTGGAAGAACGCGTTGCTCTGTACGGCTGTGAAAGGTGCGAGTAGCGAGGGGACGTCGGCCGCGCCGCTGTGAAGATGTAACCCCATAACTGGCCACGCCAAACCAAAGCAACGCCAACTGCGTGCGAGGTAAGAGCACGACAGTACCTCGCACGACGGGTAGTAAGCCAGGTGTCCATTCCCTGGCAGCACCACGTGCAAGAAGTTCGTAATTCGTTTGTGAAATTAGCTCAGGTAAATAAAATTATATTCGCGCGCCGTTTACCCTGCCCACTCGCGCTGGCGGTTGCTTTGCAGGTCAAGGTGTCCGGAATCCTAGACAACCGATTCGGTTTGGGACGCCGTTTTAAGCGCTGTTTATCTCCAGCCTTTAATGGCTCATGCTCACAGTGTCTGTGCCAACTGTGGCCTCTCCTCCAGGCCAGCGCCACAGCACAACCACCTCCTCCAACAATTTCCTTGCCTCAAATTCACTACAGTCCTCTTTCTGTTCCTTCTCCCACTTCCTCTGCAAACGGATGACGGGTGTCCACAGAGAGATGCGAGACTACGGAATTTCCTTGCCTCAAATAGAATTTTCGTTTTCTTCCCTATGGCCCCTCTGTCTTTTTTCTTGCACTCCCACTGCCTCCCTTCCTGTACAGCCATGGTTGCTAGCAGCCGCAACAACAACCCAAAAGTGGGATTCAGGCGTCCACTGACCCATTTCCTTTCCTTAAAATGATCGGAGTGTGAAACGCCAACGCCAACGAACGAAGTGAACACAAACAGACAATGGCAACGTTTCCGCCAAAGAGCTCCCTCTAAAACACTGCAACGCTTCCTTCCCTTAAAATGATCCGAGTGTAAAATGCCAACGAGCGCCAAAGGGCTCCCTCTAAAACACTGCAACGCTCTAAAACACTTCAACGCTTCCTTTCCTTAGATGATCAGAGTGTAAAATGTCAATGCCAATGAACACAATGAACACCAGCGACGGCGACGCCGCCAAACAGGCGCCAAAGAGCTCGCTCTAAAACACTGCAATCAAAATAGATACAGCAGTCACCAAAGACAAAAACCGCACACGCGGGAAGCCCGCCACGCGCCAAGCGATTCGGAAAAGCGGCTGTAGGTTGACCACAAGGCTTTCGCCAAGCACACTAGAATTTCCAGTGTATTCGGTAATTTTTTTCATTCCTCCAAGAGCGAACCCAACTGTCGATGCCAATACAGTTGCGTCCGTTTCGTAGCGAGCGCCCAGTGCTGCCCAGCTGACAATAACACTCGGCTAAATTTGGCTCTGTATACTTGCAATGGGCGTAAATTGCCGTTTAGGCGCATCTTGGCGCAGGAGATCAAATTGGCGCAGCACTTCCACCCCTGCGAGAACGTGTTTTTGTGAGCAGACGGATTTCCTTCGCCACCGGAAGTACTACATTAATTTCAAGAAATGCGCTGGCATCTTGCCTCTGTATACGCATTTACTCGCGTAATAGGCACACCCCTAGTTAAGGCGCGAAAAATCAGATTTTTTTATTTCCGCGCATAATAGGCGCACCCCGAACTCTGCACTGTGATCAATACTGTATTTACACGATTGCAAGCCGACGCCTCGCCACCCCCCGCTTCCCAATCTTTATTTTAACAAAGTTTTTGCTGAACTGGCTACTAGTCCCTACTAGTGCTGCTGCCGTCGCAGCTGCTGCGGACCCACAGCACGTACAACGACATCGCGTAGAACAGCCGCACGCAGTTTTCACGGATGCTCACTTTAAACGTCTGTTTGGAAAGCTTCATCTCCAGCCGGAAACGTTCCCGAATTAGGCCCACGAAAACCTCGGCGCTTGGAGTCGCGTACGAAAATTTAGGGACGCCGCAGTCGCAACTGCCGCACTTCTCGGCCACGTCGTATTTTCCGACCTGCCGCATGCTTGCCGTGTTCGAGAGCAAACTCCCAGCCGTGTAGCTGTTAAGGTGCTTGTCCGTCGAGCTAAAACAGCAACGCTCCGCGGCAAAGCCATTAACCACGATAACTATCGCACTACCGCAAATCCCGGCACTTGAAAGCAACAACAACAACAACAAAAAAAAAAAAAACGAGCTGGAGATGCTGATGGCGATATAGATAGCGAAAGCTCGCGGCGGAGGAAAACGATGATGAGCTTGGCCTTGGGCGCCCTCCGTGGGCGGGGTCTGAAAGCTCCTGTGCACGTGTGTGGCCTCCGCGATCAAGCGTCCGTTGCGCGCAGCCGGAGCCGATCGCGGAGGCCTCGGCGCGTGCATTCCGAAGGCTATTCCCGCGTGCGTCGCGGAAAGTTTCGGTGCGGCCCTTAAAGGGGCACCGCGATGATTTCCTCAGTACCAGTTAATATCATTAAATAGATTCGCCATGCTTTCCAGAGACCAGAGCAAAAAGAATTATTGAAATCGGAGCACGCAAACGAAAGTTATTCCGCTCTGAATATTCAGAATGAAAAGCTCAGGCGAAAACGCATTTCACTTGCCCATTTCACTCACCCAGTGCCGAGATTGGGCGCTACCAATCAGAACCGCGCCTAGCGCACACGCAGCGGAAGCGTGCATGCAGTTGTTGCGCATTTTGACGGCGTCTTCCCCCCCCCCCCCCTCCCCCCTCGTATACGCGGCGCGGTAGTCAGGGCAGGGGTGACTAATGACAAAGGAAGCTCCCCGAAGTTTCTTTCTTAGTCGGACTGGAAGTCTGTCGGCAGTAGCCCCCTCCTCCCCAAACTCGACTCCCGTCTCCTGTCCGGCCTTTCTCTTCACAATTTTGGGCAAGGTGTGTCGACTGGCTTTTTTTTTTCGCTGCCGTCTTGGTATGGTCACGGCCGGTCTCGACGCGCGCGCTTTCTGGTTTGAGCCAACGTTTTTTGAACAGCGCTGGCCGCCACGAAGGTTTGAAGCGGAATGGAAAGTGTCGCCCCTAGCTGTATTCTTGTTAGTTTTCGTTCGCTTTCCCTGCTTCTTTCCAGTTTTTGTGGCATGCGAAAAGCTTTCAGTACTCAGAGACATAATATTTTGGATCTATTTCGCAAGTATAAAGGAACAATATGCAAACTGGACGCCCAACCAATGAGAAAGGCAGCGCCCTATCTGGATGCCACCGCATTTCCGCTGCCGCAAATGGCCGCCGCGTTGCGCCACCATCGGCTCGAAACAAGCATTTCTGGCGAAGATTAAAATATAAAATATTATGATTTCGGTGATCTCATTGCGCGTTCAAGATTCACAACGTCCCTTACTCTGCATACAAAGAATAAAGACCCCATGCTTTATCTACGTCGCAGGGTACCTTTAATGCCCGTTTCACATGATGCGATTCTCGCCACAGCGCACTGCGATTTCAGCCGCACTGCGACAGAAGGGCACGCCGCTCCCGTCGCAGAGCGGCTGCGGCAGGCTTCCAACCAGTTGGTCGCACGCCGCACAGTCGCAGCGATCGTTGCGAACGAAGCGGCCGTCAGCCAATAGAATTCAGAGGTGTGACATCACAGGAAACGACGTAGCGGAAAAATACCTTAACTTAAGAATACCTTCTTTGCATAAAGTACTTGATATTTTAATAAATATACATTAATTCAATAAAAAATTAAATTTCAGCGTGTTCTACGTTTATTATTGGTAAATTATGCCGGTGCCGCTCATGCCGCACCAAAGAGAAATCGCAGGCGCCGCAAGCATGTGAAAGGGCTGTCGCGACTGGCGCCGCTGCGACACTGCGACTGGACCGAAGTTTTTCGTGCGCGTCGCGTCATGTGAATACACGGATCTTTTTTTTTTTAACATTTTCTTCGCGAAAACGGGGTGCGGCCCGTACACGAGTGGGTTTACGCGGTGTGTTCAATTTTGCGAGTCGAAAAATTTCCGGAAATTTTACCCCGCGCAATAGGCGCACCCCGAACTTTGAGCCGGATTTTCTAGCAAAAAAGTGCGCCTATTATGCGAGTAAATACGGTACGTGTTTTAAAAAAGAAGAAGCAATCAATAAAATAGTATTTCAAAGAGCATCAGTGCTCAGTTTCAAATGAATTATTGCAAAAATTGCGCGTGACGTCATTGGGCAGAGCCAATGATAAGGGTCGCTCAGTCCATGGCCAAGGCTGCCCAGTTTACGTCATGTGGTAGGGGCGGCTAAAAACGCGCGGTGAGGTGTCGCCCTAATCGGCTGTGAGCGGCAAGTTTGAAAAATTGTTTGTAGATTATTGGTTCCACGCGCAGCTTTCTAAATCAGACTAGAATACTCGCAGAGACCACCTCCACAGAGTTGTTGCAATAAAATATGATTGAAGAAACCATTTCAGGGTCCCTTTAACGGCAATTCTGTCTGAGCTCTCTGCCAACAACCTGATTCGTGGTACCCTTTAAAAATTACTTCTCCAAGAGACACGTTTCCAAACAGACTTGCAACATTGCGACTCGCCTTAAGTCGACGTCACAGCATTCCAGTACTCGAGTGACATGAACATTCTTGAAGATGGTCCGCCCTTGAATTCCACACGTCTGGTGAGGGCCCACCAAGACTAATACTTTCATTGAAAGTTGTAATGAAATTAGTAAGCGTTATCGGCCGATAACCTTGGTTAAGCTAAGCAGGATTGGAAAACGACGGCGGTAAAATACTTCTCTCTAAATGACTCTTCATAACGCGTACAGTTTCGTTTTTGAACGCATTATAAAATTCTGCTGTTATCCCGTCAGGACCTGGCGAATTCCGCAAATGGAGGTCATCAATAGCGTATTCAAATTCTGCTGCTGATAGGTCGGTAGACAGGCTATCAGTGTATTCACTGTCAGTCGGGAGTGATACTTAAAAATTCTGCGCGCAAGGCGTGTACATCCGCCGATTTGAATTAACACCAGCTTTAAATTCTGCCCAACTTTTCTCATAACTCAACCACATTTTTCCGCTAAACAATGCCACCGACAAGTGCTGCATGGAGGCATCCGCGATACTCTGACTCAACTCAGAGAAAAATTCTGGGTGATCGGCGCAAGACAGCTGGTAAAGAAAATAGCCAAGGAATGCATTATCTGTCAGCGCTATCACGCACAACCAGCCAACGAGGTCTGCGCGCCACTTCCAAGGGACAGAATAACAGAGGCTCATCCGTTTCAAGTGACTGGAGTTGACTTCGCCGGTCCTTTACTTATCAAGGGGAACGGTGCGTCAAAGTGTTACATCGCTTTGTTCACTTGTGGCGTCACCCGAGCGCTCCACCTTGAATTGGTGAGTGACATGTCTACACTCTCCTTTCTTATGGCTTTTCGCCGATTTGTCGCCCGACGAGGTATACCGCATGCTGTCTACAGTGATAATGCACTTACCTTTAAGAAGGCAAGCAAGGACCTGGTTACTCTTTGGAGCATTATCAGAAGTGACGAAGTCAAAAACTACTTCGCGAACACCCGAGTTGAGTGGAAGTTTATAGTGGAACGCGCGCCATGGTGGGGCGGCTTCTACGAACGACTTGTCGGCCTGACCAAGAAAACGTTAAAGAAAACGCTGGGGACAAGCTGTCTCAATTTTGAACAGCTTACCACAACGCTCACAGAGGTGGAAGCCATCCTCAACTCTCGTCCACACACGCACGTACACACCGAAGCGAACGAACCTCAGCCACTGTGCCCAGCGTCGTTTCTCACAGGCAGGAGGCTCACCTCACTGCCAGATGTTCCGAATGTCGAACTAAATGCCATTAGTGGTGCGACCCTACGGCAAATGTTCACGAATAGAGCTAGACTCCTTTGCCGATTCTGGCGGCAGTGGATGAATGAGTATTTGAAAGAATTGCAAACATCACAGCTTCACAAAAAGAACTCCACCCGGAGTCTACAGGCAGGCTATCTTGTGCTGCTTAAAGAATCTCTTCAGCCAAGACAGCTCTGGAAGATGGCAATCGTCGACGCGACCTTTCCAGGGCGTGACGGCCGAGTTAGGTCGTGCACCGTGCGACTTCCCGGAGGAGCAACCCTGCGTCGTCCGGTTCAACTGCTCTATCCGATAGAGCTTGTGAAGTGAGTGTGTGTGAAATGTCAGTGCCATTACGGGCGGGAATGTGTTGTGAACGTTATGTTTCGTAGAACATCGTTTTCCGTGCGTCGACCTCGGGGACCGATTCCCCGCTTTTGCGGAAACATTTGGACTAATTTACGACCGTCTGCGCCCTTCGAGGACGGGACCCCCCGTCCCCCTGCGCCACGCCAGCCGCCTCTCCCTGGAGAGCGTCGCTCAACACCGGAGCCCTCGAGTGGCGAGAGGGAAGGTGTCTGGCGGCTGAGACCGGGGGAGCGACGAGACAACCACGAAAGCGTCAGTCGCAAAACGAACCTTGTACTCATCGAACCTTTTTGTAAGCTCTCTTTTAGCCAGTATTAAATTCAGTTATTCTTTGTTCACCGGTTGCTTACGTCGGGCGCGCGACGCGATTTCGTGGGTAAAAAACGCTCCATGGGGGCCAGGCTTAAGAGCAATCAAGCCAAGGCGAAACGTGCGGCCGAAACACTGGAGCGCTTTACGCTATACGTATATCCAGGCATAGCAGAGCTAAGCCACTGCCAACTTTTTTCACCTGACGCTACGGAACGCATTCTGGGCGTCGTATTATTTTTCGAGGACAGCTTTGGCATTGCTAAAGCGACAGGAAAGGGAAAGAGACAGGCTTTCGCTTCGTGCTGCCGGTTGTTCGTTGTTCCGGCTAGCGCTGTGGAGGGGAAGTTGGAGAGCGCTCGATTCGCCCGCACTCACTGCACCAGTTCGGCAAAGTTCTGCGGCAGCGGCGGTGCCGCCGCAGATGTGTACCGCTAGTTCCGGCACTTTGAGCGCAGTTCGGCACTGTCTGCTTCCAAAACGGATGGTCGAGTGCAGGCCTGGTCGTCGCTAGCCTTTGCGATGCCAATGAATTGCAGCCAGCTGTTTACAGCCTACATCAGCGCCTGCCAACATCTCGTATCTCATGAAGAAATGTTCAAACAGCAGATCACAATAACATGTTGCCATGAACCAGCCTCGATCCGTTTCTTTGGAGAACTCGAGCAGTGTTCTAGCTTATCGACGCGGAGAAAGTTACTTGAGTCTCCGCCGTTTATCACAACCCGCAAACCATCATCTGCTTCCATGGCGGCTGCAGCTGCACTATTTCAACACTAACCATGGAACAGGTGCAGTTTTCCTGAACTAGACTCGCACTTTTTTCAAACGAATGCTGTGGTTCAGAGGGCGCCATGTTCCACCGCTGAAATGAATCCATGTGGCATATAAGTCGTGTACAACTCAAGAACGATGCAGCACATGCCCATCAAAGGAGACCGCCCAGCCAAGCGCGCCGACCGAACAGTTTTCTGTTCGGTCTCTACAGGTGCGCCGCGACAGCACCGGTGGAGACTGAAGCCGCCACGACCATCTGATGCCGAACATGACCCCACCTGTAACATTCAGCGCTTATGCGCAAAAGAATATCCATAACTACAGCGCAAACGACAGGACAGAGATGAAGAAGGGACACCACACAGCGCTGTGTGGTGTCCCTTCTTCATCTCTGTCCTTTTTATTTATTTATTATCAATACCTCAAATGCCCCAGGAATGGGGTATTACACGAGGGATGGGCTGCATGTGTCACTAATGGAAGATTGGATGGCAGCCTTGAAGTGCAGTGGATCGGAGTGGTGCACGGAGTCGAATGGCAGGCCGTTCCAGTCTCGAGCAGTTTGCACGAAGAATGAGCGAAGATGAGCTGTAGTCTGTGCTGGGGGAGGGTAGACTGTTTTGGGATGGTTGGTACGGCTTGATAAGCGATGAGCTGGCAGGATAGCTGAAACATCAAGTTGGCTGTGATAAAATTTATGAAAGAGGCAGAGCCGAAAGATGCAACGTCTGGACTCGAGATTAGTAAGATTAGCCTCAGATTTAAGTGCAGTGACGCTGGTGTGATACGAGTAGTCCGAAAAAATAAATCTAGCTGCGCGATTCTGAACTGATTCGAGGGTGTTTGAAAGGTTAGATTGATGAGGGTCCCAGACAGAGCATGCGTACTCTAACTTCGGCCGGACAAATGTGAGGTATGTTAATGTTTTAATTGAAGCAGAAGCGAGTCGCAAGTTCCTACGGAGGAAGCCAAGAGTGCGATTGGCTTCGTTTGTTATGTTTGTTATGTGCGCTGACCAATTAAGTTTGTTAGAAAATGTGATGCCGAGATATTTATACGATTGAACAGATGCTATTTCAGATGCACTTATTTCATACTTGAACGGTTGATAGTTTTGGCGCCGATGGAAAGAAAGCAATGACGTTTTATTAGTGTTTACGGACATTAACCAAGTGTTGCACCAGGCTTCAACACGTTTAAGGTCGTCTTGAAGTAAGCGAGAGTCAGAGGTGTTATGGATGGGGCGGTAGATTACACAGCCGTCTGCAAATAGGCGGATATGAGAAGTGATATTATTAGGCAGGTCGTTTGCGCTGTAGTTATGGATCATCGAAAACACCAACTCGACCAACAAATGCTTTTGGCGCAAAAGAAGCTCTCGCGAGGACATATGCGAAAGGTGAGCGCTCCAGCCCCCTCCCCCCCTGCAGTGGCCAGCGCAGCTGAGACAATAGACGGGGGCGCCACACCTACTACTACCCTCTCCTTTCTCCCTGTCTTTTCACATTTTTATTTCTCTCCTAGCTGTCAGCTCGTTATCCCTTTCCTTTCTGCTGCCCCAGCTCAGGTGCTCCAGGAGACGACGGCAGATGCCCGGGCAGCAAAAATCTTTTCCTCTCTTTTTGCGCTGTTATCCTCAACAAAGGACTCATACTGGTGAACAGCGCAAAAAAGGCGGGACAACAACAAGACAAGCGCTGACTATCAACTGGGTTTATTGAAGGACGGAAGGGTATATATACAAAAACAAAAACATAACACAAAGAAGTAAGAAGATAGTGTGAAAAGGGCCGTGAAAATCAAAACTTATGTCACATGTGAAGTGATGTAAGCCAATTCTTTGTTGCTAAGTGCCACAAAACAAAGAATTGGCTTACATCACTTCACATGTGACATAAGTTTTGATTTTCACGGCCCTTTTCACACTATCTTCTTACTTCTTTGTGTTATGTTTTTGTTTTTGTATATATACCCTTCCGTCCTTCAATAAACCCAGTTGATAGTCAGCGCTTGTCTTGTTGTTGTCCCGCCTTTTTTGCGCTGTTCACCAGTATGAATGCATACCAACTCGCCCAGATCTCAGCCTCAACAAAGGACATCCACTCTCGGCGACAAAACGCCGTCTCCTTCCTTCCCTCTCTTTCGCAGACTTGGCCTCATGCACAGCCACAGAAATACTGGCTGGAGGGCTCCCTGTGCCGCTTCCTTCTTTGGTTGTAACCGACTGCAGTGCTGGGAAGTCCCCTCTCCCGGAACTGGCACGAAGGACTTCCCTTTACAGCTGAGCCAAGAGGTGCGCGCCCCTCCTGCAGGCGCGGTAGACTAGCGCCGCAGGATAAGGAATTCTCGGAAAATGATTACAAGCTTGTTATAAGCGGTGTTTACATAACGGGGTTGAGTAGAGGATTTGAGCTGTAAACCGGTTACTGGGTTCATGAAAACACCTAAGAGTCGGGTCCGGGAGTCGAGGGGGCGAGTCCAGTCGACTCCGCTGCAGGGGGTGGGTTGTGTCCTTCCTTCTGCCCTCGTCTTTTGCGCGTGCAATCACTTCGTCACTGTTGATGCATAGTAATATTAGTAGTAGTCGGAACACTCATGGTCTAGAGTGTAACCTGCAAACTCGAGCGCTGAAAAAAATATCAATTTTTTTATCAAATGGCATTGCATCTGTGATAAGAAAACTATAGCAAAGACAGCTATACAACTTAGTCAACGCTCGGCGGATGCCTGTCCAACCTTATAAACTATGGTTGGTAAAGAAAAAGGTAGAGAGAAGTGGGCAATTGTCAATTTCTGTTTACCCTTGAGATGAATCGACATTGCGCAAGAGACGTGAAATTGCTATTGAGAGGGTTAGCACAGCAGGGTGTCTTAATGTGTTCACCTCACAAGAAAATATTCGTCGTACATGCGGCGGCACCTTGCAACCAATTCCGATCAACTTAGACAGAATTTCGCCAAGGTTCACAAAAATGCAGTACACATGCATACCATTCACGAGGCGGACTGAGACTAAACATTGTACGAAGAAAGGGGGGGGGGAGGTGTGCAGGAACCTGCCAAAAAAAAAGGGGGGTCGGCTACAAAGCGATAGTTCTGTAGGCACTTAGGGCGACCCCCTCCCCTCTCACGTTTGGACGCTCAGCGGTGTGCTCTTATTTATGTTAGACGTACGTCTTTCTTGCATCCAGTTTACATCATTAGGTTGCTTATTCCCTCCAGAATTTTCCATCGCGTGCTGAAATGTATATCTTACTCGCCTTGCGTCGATTTTCCCCGATTTGGGTTGGATCAAATATGGAAAAAGCGCGCGTGTGTGGGTGTGCGTGCGTGTCCGCGCGCGCGTACCTGGTAACTGAAGGAACAGCTGCTGTTTTCACACCGTCTATTGTCAGGCAACTATAGCCTTGTTTACATGAACCCGACTTCGGTGGGTCGAGCTAGGAGATCGAGTTGAGCAAGGTCAGCCCAACTTGACGACTGCGTGTTTACATGAACTCGATTTTAGCGATGCGAGACCGGTTCAACAGCAGCGGCACCAAGCGTCGAGCGGCGCAGCGGGAAAGGGCAGTGGCAGCCTGGAAGATTGCGGCATGCACGGCTTTCTCGGAGGCGCTACGGCGCAAGCGAATAACAGGTTCGCATTTATCACGTGCCCACCCCAGCGCAGCAGACACTCTCTACCTCTCTTTGAGCGAGCCTCCTCTCCTTCCATTCCCTCCTCGAAATTCTTCTCACCCGCTCCTCGTCGAGTAGGCTCGGCTAAAGCCCCTAAATAAACTAAAAGTAGCGACATCTCCTCCCTCCTCCTCCTATACCGGCGCTCCTTCTCTTGGCTTCTCCCGGGCGCCGACGGTGGCGGCACCTAGGCCGGGAGCAGCTAGCAGACGCTCCCAACCGTCGCCTTTTGGCGCCCGGCAGACCGCGCGCCCAAATGAACTTTGTGCTGCGTTTTCTGCCTTGGCTTCGGTCAAAATGACATCATGAAATGAGAGATTGAAAAATCAGTTACTGTAATAACTGCCCAGACCAACGTTGCACTGCTTTACAGAAACTTTTTGTTCTTCGATCGCGTTGACTGCGGAGCACACGTTGGAAGTGGCGCGCGCGAAAGGGTTCGCGGCACTGGAGTGACTACCATCGCTCGACGAGTGGCTTTCTCATCGCTCGCGCTTTGGCGCGCAGCGGACCGCGCGCCCGCATTATTTTTATTGCATTTTCAGCCTCAGATTCGGCCGCACTGAGATTGTGGCGTGGGAGATACAAGGCACGAAAAAAAAAGCGTGACCTTTCATAACTGAAAAAAGAATACACAAGTGTTAACACGTCACCACTCCGCATTAAAGGCCATGAGGAGCTTTTCCAATGTCGAACTTTGGAAATGGTCTGGATCATTGTGCGCGCCCCTGCGTTAGTGATTCATTTGAGACCACCTATCCACGTTACATAGCTCCACGCAGCGTGATTTACGCAGGAATTCGCGGCAGCGACGACGGCCTAAACCCAAAATGTCTGAAACTATGTTTTACAGAGGTCCTTTCTTGCATTCTCAAGTATTATCCATGCAGATATCGAGTATTCAAGCGACAGTTGCGTTAATGTGCCTAGGCACAGTAACGCCCGATTTCGGTTTAGAACCCTGCTTGAAAAATACGTTCAGCACTGCGTGCAACATGAAAGCTAGACCTTAATCGCAAGCAGCATGAGCAGCAGGAGCTTCAACAGCAAGTATCACACCTTTGGTGTCGAGTTCGTGAGGGAAGGAGTGCAACTGTAACAAAACAAATACGTCTAGCGATGCGTTCAACATGAAAGCTAAACCTGCACCGCGAGCAGCATGAGTAGCGTAGGCTTAAACAGCGAGTACCGCCACTTTAGTATCGAGTTCGTGAGCCCAGGAGTCCAGCTGCAGCAACACAAATACGTCAAGCAATGCGCGCAACATCAAGCCTAGACCTGCATAGCGAGCAACGTAAACGGCGGGGCTCAGACAACATGCGAACGAGCCTGCGAACGGGCCCGACTGTAATCAAGCCAACACGCCGCGCAATGCGAGCAACATTAAACCTGCACTTCAGCACGGCTTTCGTACCCGCTAGCGAACGAGCCTGTTTAAAATCATGCCAAACGGCATTTAGTGCGAAGAAAGACTGCAGCCGCTGGCGCTTTACATCAAATAATCTGAAAAAAAAAAACACGACTGACAACTGAAAAACGACCCCAGAGAACGAAGCGCGACTCCAAGCCCC